>NC_046289.1:61291190-61897857 GCF_004115265.2 Rhinolophus ferrumequinum | reverse complement strand
GAAAATAAATAAATAAATAAATAAATAAATAAATAAATAAATAAGGCTTTGTTTCTTTGACACAGATGACCTCTGCTAACCAAAGGATGACTCCAAGCCAGGGTCATCCTTAGAGGTACCCAAAGTTTATCTCAGAGGTCCAACCAGAAAGCTAACTAATCTAATATTCTTAACCCTTCAATTGCCCGTCATTAAGTCTCTAAACCTTATTGTGTTGCCAAGAGAGCACTCTATATACTTTCAATGAGTATCATGAGAATCAAAAAGTAATTCTTAACTCTCTCTCTAAGAAATCTTTAAAACAACTTTAAAAGTATGCTTTTAGAGAAATCAAAAATGGAAAAATAAAGGAAGAAAAAAATTGCTAAACAGCACTTAAATCTGACAAGAAAGAAGAGGTCGGCTGTATGAAAATGACAAATAACTTCAAAAAAGCAGTCTATCAAAATTCAAGTATCTAATCACAGTAAAAGATAACTACGGTCATATTAGACATACACATTAAAATTTAAGAAAATAGATTATAGAAAGTTTAGAGAAAAATCAGACAAGCCAATGTTCAGATACCATAAAAAAAAATGTTTTGGGCAAGCCCGGTGACTCAGGCGGTTAGAGCTCCATGCTCCTAACTCTGAAGGCTGCCGGTTCGATTCCCACATGGGCCAGTGGGCTCTCAACCACAAGGTTGTCAGTTCAATTCCTCGAGTCCCGCAAGGGATGGTGGGCTCCGCCCCCTGCAACTAAGATTGAACACGGCACCTTGAGCTGAGCTGCCGCTGAGCTCCGGATGGCTCAGTTGGTTGGAGTGCATCCTCTCAACCACAAGGTTGCCGGTTCAACTCCCACAAGGGATGGTGGGTTGTGCCCCCTGCAACTAGCAACCGCAACTGGACCTGGAGCTGAGCTGCGCCCGACACAACTAAGACTGAAAGGACAACAACTTGAAGCTGAACAGCACCCTCCACAACTAAGATTGAAAGGACAACAACTTGACTTGGAAAACAGGTCTGGAAGTACACACTGTTCCCCAATAAAAGTCCTGTTCCCCTTCCCCAATAAAATCTTAAAAAAAAAAAAATGTTTTGAAGTCCTATACAGTTGAAAACAATCAAAATTTTAACTACACAATCACTAAAAGAAGAAAAGGGAAAGATCTCTAATTAAGCCAATGTGTATAATCAAGAAACCCTGCGAAGCACCCAAACTTTAAAAGGATGTGTTCAAAAGATAGAAGGAAAAAAACCACTTGGCCAAAGCAAAATATACAAAAGACTGGCAAATATTTATAAAAAGAGTATCTGGAAGGTGAAAGCTCAAAATAAGCTAAGATTCATGAAAAATAAAGAGGGCAATAATAAAACCTCTTCTTAGATGCATAGAAAGCGGGGAGGATAAGAGATGAAAAGGACCACTGTATACGGCAGAGAAAAAGAAGCACTCAGTTTCTGTTTTGTCTCTTTATCCGGATTGAAATTCAACTTGGCAAGAACAGAAAAACTTTGATTAGAAAGAAATGAAACAAAAGAAATAAATTCCATATATACATTAAGGGATCACTTAATTCATTCATTGAGCACCTACTATGTCCCAGGTTCTGTTCCAGACACTGAGCATATAATGAACATAGCAGACAAAATCTTTGTTTTCTGGGAACTTACATTCTAGTGGACAAACAATAAACAAATACATATAGAATATAATATTCAGTAGAGGTAATACTTTAAAAAAAATAAAGCAGGGTAAGAGTACAGTGAGGTACTATTTTAGATAACCAGTGAAGGCCTATCTGAGAAGAAGGCATTGGAGCAGAAACTTGAATGAGATGAGAGTGCAAACCATGGAGAAACTGAAGCTACAACAAATGCAAAGGCCCTCAGTTGGTAGGATGCCTAAGTGAGAAACAGCACAGCCACAGGCTACTTGTGGCTAGAAATGAAAGGAGCAGGGGACAGCAACAAGAAATAAAGTTGGAAAGATGACCTGAACATGGAGGGCCTACAGACTTTTTTCTATACTGCATGAGATGGAAAATCATTGGAGTGTTAGAACAGAGTAAACACATGATCTGACTCAAACTTTGAAAGTATCACTAACGCTACTGTGGAAAAGAGACTATCGAGGGTTAAGCATGAAAAGCAGGCAGACCAGCTGGGAGGCTACTGCAATGCCAGGACAGAGGTAATGGCGGACAAATGAGTTTGAGTGTCCAAGTCTATATAAACTACATCTCAGAGTAGTGAAAAACATAAACAGATGTGTTGTTCGTACAACTACTCTCAATTTTTTACAACTTACAAAAAGACAAGAGTGGTGCCAGAAGCCAAGAGATAAATGTTTCCCCAGTTTTCACAAATGGAAGAGAGGAAAGGCAGATTCCAGAAAGTAGGAGTCAAAACAAGCCCAACTGGTTTTATTGCCTCTAAGAAAGCTTAAAATCTTTCCAATTTTTTTCATGGTTCTTTCCAGTCCTTATTCCTATGTATACATAATTTTTCAAAGTTATGATTATAATGTAGATTAATTTTTACTGCCTAATTGTTTTCGACTTGTAAGCATTGCCAAGTATTGTGACTCTGGCATAATTTTTTAAATAATTACCAATGAAAGGGAACAATGAGACAAGTTTGTAGAGAGGCATAAAATTTTCAGGATATTTCTGCTTGCTTCCTTCACCATATTATTTTAAATGCAAACCTGATACAGGTAAGTTTTGGGTGGCAACAAAGTCATGCTAGGAAAATCATGAAATAGAACATTTCCTATCAAATTGCAAACATTTTACTAAAATCAGAATGTCAGAAACCACAGAACTCTTTCATAAAGATGGTTGGTAGAGTGAATATTTACTTTTATTCTATAAATTCTAAACGAGAACTTTATTTATCTATGTATATAACTAGGAAATGGCTATGATAAAATATAAAAGTAGAAATTAAAGCAGGAGAGTAAGATTTGTAGCTAGTTGGATTTTCTACTTTTTGGACATCTTAATTCATCACAGTCTACAAAGAGCACAACCCTTCATTACCTTCTAGTGGCAGAAAAATGTGTTCTGAATTTCCTTAGGCCAATCAGTTTGTATGGGAACCTTAAATACATTCTGTCCTTGTTCTCCTTAGGGGAAAAGGCACCATTTTATTTGTTTTAAGCTTTGGTTCAGACAACGATGCAATATCAACAGCATTTTTTAACACATCAAGGACCTAAAAGAAATTATTTGAAAGTGATAAACCATGTAAATGAGAGATAATTCTGCTTAAGATGCTTTGAGGCCACTCCCTCCACTCCTGCACTACTCGCATAACAGTGACAGACAAAACATAGAAAGTAAAAAATACAGAATTCTAGCTGTTGCAGGTATGAAAAACCTCTAGTACTTTAAATAGAATCAGATGTAAAACTTAGGTGCTAACACTTAGATGCTAACAAAATAACTAGAAGGGTTGGAAGAGCAGGCTCTACCCTAGACCTTAAAGAATGAGTCTGAGAATTTACAGAGAACTGGCCTGCCAAGGGAACTGCCACCTCTGCCACTTTCAGAAAGTTAAGGAAGCAGGGCACTGGGGTGCCAAGTGCTGGACAGGCTCACACCTCCTTAGCCACAGTCCAGGAATTAGACAACCACCAATGTGATTGTTGGCTCTGAGAACACGATGCCTTAGCTTCAGTTAGAGATCAGATGGTTACTGCCAGAATTGCTGGCTCTAGGGCACAAAGCCCTGGGCTGCAACTTGGGGATCAGAAACAGCCACAAACTAAGCTACTGGGTCTGCTCCAGCAAAATTGATGCCGTGTATACTATAACCTATCCCCACTGAACTCAGTTCTGAATTCAAGTCTCATAGGAGTGAATATTATTAGTGCAATCTAAATCACATCAGGAATCCCAGATAAAAGGAAGCCTACAAGGTCTGACAATTAAGTTCATGAACTTATTGCAACGATATTGCTAACCTTTCTTTTTGATATCAGAGGGCTTATTCATTATGAATTTGTACCAATTGGACAGTTAATCAAGTTTACTATTTGGAAGTGCTGAAAAGTTAGACGACCTGAGCTTTCATCAACAATTCATGGCTCTTGCATCACGACAATGCACCAGCTCACACAGCACTGTCTGCGAGGGAGTTTTTAGCCAGTAAACAAATAACTGTATTGGAACTCCCTCCCTTCTCACGTGATCTGGCCCCCAATGACTTCTTTCTTTAGCTGAAGATAAAGGACATATTGAAAGGAAGACATTTTGATGACATTCAGGACATCAAGGGTGATACCTCTGATGGCCATTCCAGAAAAAGAGTTCCAAAATTTCTTTGAAGGGTGGAGTAGGTGCTGGAGTAGGTGCTGGTGTCGGTGCATAGCTTCCCAAGGGGAGTACTACTTCGAAGGTGATTGTAGTGATATTCAGCAATCAGGTATGTAGCACTTTTTCTAGGATGAGTTCGCGAACTTAATTGTCCTACCGCATATGTTGTAATTCCGTGTTTCCCCGAAAATAAAACCTAGCCGGACAATAAGCTCCAGTGCGTCTTTTGGAGCAAAAATGAATATAAGACCCGGTCTTTTATTGTATAAGACCAGATCTAATGTAAGACTGGGAATAATAATGTAATATGATATAATAATAATATAATATAATGTATAACATAATATATAACATAATATATAATATAATATAACATAACATAATATAATATAATATAAACACAATACCAGGTCTTATATTAATTTTTGCTCCAAAAGACGCATTAGAGCTGATTGTCCGGCTAGGTCTTATTTTCAAGGAAACACGGTTTTCACACTCCAGTTCATGTAGTAAAAGAAGGCATACCAGAAAGAGTTTAAAACAGATGCTGAGTTGTACCATCTACCATATATACCATATATCCAAACCATATCCAAGAAGATAACAATAAATTATATCAATTCTACTGTAATATATTGGTTATAATAAATATTTCCAAGGACTACACAAATGGAACAGAAACACAAAGCAGTGTGTGAGGCCTAATGAGCTCCAGATCTGAAAGTAAGGAAAGAGGGCCAGGAATTCAGCTTCTGTAGGTTAATGAGAATTGAAAGTGACTCACTTAAGGCAGAGAACTGGAGCCAGGTTCATTGCTTAAAACCAGAGAGTGGGCAGAACTCCAGAAATGAGACTGAAAAAATGGAGTTTACATGAAGCTGTACACCAAAACGGGCAGAAGGGGCAAGGACTCAAGCTAGCCACAAGCTAGCTCAGTGGCTGGAGATACACCACCACTATCACGAAAATCAGGAATCCTGCGTTACCTGGCTGAGCCAAATGGAGGCAACCACAAAACTGCCAGGCAGGGTAGGGTAAGGTGAAATGGCTAACAACTCTCACTCAAATTAAGCTCTCAAACCAAAATTCCAAAATACATGATGAAAATTAATACCACAATTATAACAAAATCAACTACGGAGAGATTAATTCACTCCGACAAAATGAAACTAGGACAATCTGAAAACGACCTTAAAATAAATGCTTAGAATCCTGAAAGAGATAAAGAAAGGAAAAACAGCCGTAAAACAGACATTCAAAGTGCAATCTCAATATCAATAAGGATAAATACAAACAAATTCACACCTGGACATATCATTGTATAAAACTGTATTAAAAACTCAAAAAGAACCAAATAAATGAAGAAAAATACTATGTTAATAAATAGGAATATTTGATGGACTAATCATATCAATTATCCTTAAATTACTCCATAAAAACTCAATACAATTCCAGTAAAAATTCTATTGGGAATTTTTATGAAACTTAACAAGCTCATTCTAAAATTCACATAGAAGAATAAAGAGCCAAGATAATTTTCAAGAAAATGGTAAAATAATTAAAATAGTGGGCTGTTAGCTCAGGGATAAACAAACAAACCAATGAGGCAGAATGAAGAACTCAGTCAAGCACATATAGAGACACTTGATATTGCACAGTGGTGGCATTCTAAATTAAGGAGGAAAATAGTTCAATAAAAGGTGCTAAAATAATTAGCTATGCACATGGCAAGTTAGTTCCCCACCAAACAGCCAAATAAAATGGGTGGAAAAAAATAAACCTTAAATGTGAAAAGCAAAACTGTAAAACTATCCAAATGAATTAACACTGCAGTTCTTTGACTATCTTACTTGGTAAATTTTTAGGCCATAAACAACAATCCTAGCTGTCCTCCTCAACAGCACTGTCATGCAGGGTGTCATGCGGGGTCTCTGGTCCCGCTCCCCATATAAGAACGCAGGACATGGTGTGGCCAAAACCTCACTTGCTAACTGCAATCCGCCTCTCTGCAATCCGCGCTTGCTATTTCAGCCACCATTTGCTGCTGGCATAGCCACGGCAGTTGTATTAGTGGCCAATAGCTCACTGGTTACAGCTGATGGCCATTTACTACCTGAGTCAGCACCTTTCCACGTGTGGCCAAGAGCCTGGAAACTGCACTCCTGGCTCTGTCCCCACACTCCACCCTTCCAGGGTCTCGCCTCACAATCTACGCGACAAGCATCTTCCGCTAGGGGACCTGTGCGAGAAGCCTGGAGGTGAATGCAATATCCTGGACTCAGCCAGGCTCTCTGGGCATAGTCAGGGTTTCTCAGGGCACCAACAGGCCTTCTGGGCACAGCCAGACTTCCTGGGCTTCTTAGGGCACCACCAGTCTCCTGGGCACAGCCAGGGCCTCTTGGGGCACTGCCACTTTTTCTGGGCACAGCCAGACTTCCTGGACACAGCCAGGCTTTCCCAGGGTACCACCAGTCTTTCTGAGCACAGCCAATCTTCCTAGGCACAGCCAGGGTTCTCAGGGTACCGTGCTTGAACAATAGTGGCTCACAGTCAAGGTGCTTACATATTCTCGACAGCGGCTGGTCGAGACACAGGAAGCAAACACCCACCAGTTCCACTGCATGACGGTATGTTCCCAAGCACACAGTCAAGTGGTCCATCAAATCAGGGATGGATGGCAATTCCCCATAGTCTACAGTCATTCGCCTGGGCTGTGCACTGGCCCTACAACGTGTGCCCTCTCTGCAGGGCGAGGGCTCCAAGTCCTCCCCAAGCTGGGGATGAGGGACGACCTTGACTTCACCCACATCTCCCATGGAGGACTCAGCAAGCGTTTCCTCCTGGGACTACAAGTCCCGCATCGGGGCTGTTCCAGCAAGCACTTCCCAGCCCACATGGCCGCAATGACCTTTGCTTGCTCCAGCCTATGCTGGTCAGAGATTCATCCATGTCTTTCCACCCCTCCACAGGGGTCCAGCTCTCAGGCAGCTACACGGCTTTTCCTATGCTGGTTGGAGAGCCATCCACATCCTCTCCTGCTCCTGGCACCGCTCCTCCTGGTCTTCCTGAGACTGAGTGTTCGTATGCACAATCTGCTCCACTGTCCTTCGGAGAGCTTTGGCCGGCTCACTGCGCCATTTGTCATGCGGGGCATCATGTGGGGTCGCTGGTCCTGCTCCCCACATAAGAATGCAGGACATGGTGAGGCCAAAAAGGAACACCCACAGAGCCATAGATAGGGGAGTCATACCACTCTAGTCTCGCTGGCAGCTGGGTTGGAGACACAGGAAGCAGGAGCCACACGATCCGCAACCCACTGCCCGCTTCTCTACCAACCAACCTCACTTGCTAGCTGCAATCCGCCTCTCTGCAATCCGCGCTTGCTATTTCAGCCACCATTTGCTGCTGGCATAGCCACGGCAGTTATATTAGTGGCCAATAGCTCACTGGTTACAGCTTATGACCATTTACTACCTGAGTCAGCACCTTTCCACGTGTGGCCGAGAGCCTGGAAACTGCACTCCTGGCTCTGTCCCCACACTCCACCCCTCCAGGGTCTCGCCTCACAATCTACGCGACAAGCATCTTCCGCTAGGGGACCTGTGCGAGAAGCCTGGAGGTGAATGCAATATCCTGGACTCAGCCAGGCTCTCTGGGCATAGTCAGGGTTTCTCAGGGCACCAACAGGCCTTCTGGGCACAGCCAGACTTCCTGGGCTTCTTAGGGCACCACCAGTCTCCTGGGCACAGCCAGGGCCTCTTGGGGCACTGCCACTTTTTCTGGGCACAGCCAGACTTCCTGGACACAGCCAGGCTTTCCCAGGGTACCACCAGTCTTTCTGAGCACAGCCAATCTTCCTAGGCACAGCCAGGGTTCTCAGGGTACCGTGCTTGAACAATAGTGGCTCACAGTCAAGGTACTTACATATTCTCGACAGCGGCTGGTCGAGACACAGGAAGCAAACACCCACCAGTTCCACTGCATGACGGTATGTTCCCAAGCACACAGTCAAGTGGTCCATCAAATCAGGGATGGATGGCAATTCCCCATAGTCTACAGTCATTCGCCTGGGCTGTGCACTGGCCCTACAACGTGTGCCCTCTCTGCAGGGCGAGGGCTCCAAGTCCTCCCCAAGCTGGGGGTGAGGGACGACCTTGACTTCACCCACATCTCCCATGGAGGACTCAGCAAGCGTTTCCTCCTGGGACTACAAGTCCCGCATCGGGGCTGTTCCAGCAAGCACTTCCCAGCCCACATGGCCGCAATGACCTTTGCTTGCTCCAGCCTATGCTGGTCAGAGATTCATCCATGTCTTTCCACCCCTCCACAGGGGTCCAGCTCTCAGGCAGCTGCACGGCTTTTCCTATGCTGGTTGGAGAGCCATCCACATCCTCTCCTGCTCCTGGCACCGCTCCTCCTGGTCTTCCTGAGACTGAGTGTTCGTATGCACAATCTGCTCCACTGTCCTTCGGAGAGCTTTGGCCGGCTCACTGCGCCATTTGTCATGCAGGGCGTCATGTGGGGTCGCTGGTCCTGCTCCCCACATAAGAATGCAGGACATGGTGAGGCCAAAAAGGAACACCCACAGAGCCATAGATAGGGGAGTCATACCACTCTAGTCTCACTGGCGGCTGGGTTGGAGACACAGGAAGCAGGAGCCACACGATCTGCAACCCACTGCCCGCTTCTCTACCAACCAACCTCACTTGCTAGCTGCAATGCGCCGTGCTAACTGCAATCTGCAATCCGCAATCCACAATCCACGCTTGCTAGCTCAGCCACCATTTGCTGCTAGCGTAGCCATGGCAGTTGTATTAGTGGCCAGTGGCTCACTGGTTACAGCTGACGGCCAACTAGCCACAACTGATGGCCATCTACTACCTGAGCCAGCACCTTTCCACGTGAGGCCGAGAGCCTGGAAACTGCCCTCCTGGCTCTGTCCCCACATTCCAACCCTCCAGGGTCTCGCCTCACAATCTACGCGACAAGCGTCTTCCGTGAGGGGCCCTGTGCGAGGAGCCTGGAGGTGAATGCAATATCCTGGACACAGCCAGGCTCTTTGGGCACAGTGAGTGTTTCTCAGGGCACCACCAGTCTTTCTGGGCACAGCCAGACTTCCTGGGCACAGCCAGGGTTTCTCAGGGTACCACCAGTCTTTCTGGGCACAGCCAGGGTTCTCAGGGCACCATGCTGGATAAATAATGGCTCATAGCCAAGGTGCTTACATATTCTCAATGGCAGCCAGTCGAGGCACAGGAAGCAAACATCCACTGGTTCCACTGCATGGTGGTATGTTCCCAAGCAAACAGTCAAGTGGTCCATCAAATCAGGGATGGAAGGCAATTCCCCATAGTCCATAGTCATTCGCCAGGGCTGTGCACCGACCCCACAACGTGTGCCCTCTCCACAGGGCAAGGGCTCCAAGTCCTCCCCAACCTGGGGATGAAGGATGACCTTGACCTCACCCGCATCCTCCACCAAGGACTCAGCAAGTGTTTCCTCCTGGGACTACAAGTCCTGAACGTGGGCTGTCTCAGCAAGCACTTCCCAGTTCACAGGGCCGCAATGACCTTTGCTTTCTCCAGCCTATGCTGGTTGGAGAACCGTCCATGTGTTCCCACCCCTCCACAGGGGACCAGCTCTCCGGCAGCTGCTCCTCCTGGTCTTCCTGAGACTGAGTGTTCATACACACAAACTGCTTCACTGCCTTTTGGAGACCTTTGGCCGGCACCGTACCCTGCTGGCGAAACTGAGCTTTCATATGTATAGACTGCTCCATTACCCCTTTGGGGACTCTGGCCGACACTGTACCCTGCTCGCTGTGCCATGTGTCATGCAGGGTGTTATGTGGGGTCTCAGCTTCTGCTCCCCACATAAGAACGCAGGATATCGTGAGTCCAAAAAGGAACACCCACAGAGCCATAGATAGGGGAGTCATACCACTATAGTCTCGATGGTGGCTGGGTTGGAGACACAGTAAGCAGGACCCACATGATCCACAACATGCCGTCCGCTTCTCTGCCAACCAACTTCACTTGCTAACTGCAATCAGTCCTTGCGAGCCACCTTTCGCTGCTAGCGTAGCCATGGCAGCTACATTAGTGGCCAATGGCTCACTGGTTACAGCTGACGGCCAATTAGCCACAGCTGATGGCCATCCAATCACAGTTGATGGCCCTTTACTACCTGAGCCAGCACCTTTCCATGTGAGGCCGAGAGCCTGGAAACTGCACCCTTGGCTCTGTCCCCATACTCCACACCTCCAGGGTCTCGCCTCACAATCTACTCGACAAGCGTCTTCCGCAAGGGGCCCTGTGCGAGGAGCCTGGAGGTGAATGCAATATCCTGGACACAGCCAGGCTCTCTGGGCATAGCCAGGGTTTCTCAGGGCACAACCAGTCCTTCTGGGCACAGCCAGACTTCCTGGGCTTCTCAGGGTACCACCAGTCTCCTGGTCACAGCCAGGGCCTCTCAGGGCACTGCCACTCTTCCTGGGCACAGCCAGGCTTTCTCAGGGTACCGCCAGTCTTTCTGAGCACAGCCAATCTTCCTGGGCACAGACAGGGTTTCTCAGGGTACCATGCTTGAACAATAGTGGCTCACAGCCAAGGTGCTTACAAATTCTCGACGGCGGCCGGTCGAGACACAGGAAGCAAACACCCACCGGTTCCACTACATGGTGGTATGTTCCCAAGCAAACAGTCGAGTGGTCCATCAAATCAGGGATGGAAGGCAATTCCCCATAGTCCACAGTCATTCGCCAGGGCTGTGCACCGGCCCCTCAACGTGTGGCTCTGTCCCCACAGGCAGAACTGAATTCTCAGAACTGAATTCTCCTTGGAATTTGGAAGGTACAGAGTACAGTGGGAGCATCACTTTCCCAGTCCTGTTATCAGACTTCTGGTAACACAGACTTCCTAAGACCACATTAACTTTTCATTTGTTCACTACAAAACAGGACTGATGAACCACCTATTAAATCCCTAAGTCATTTTCACACCTACTGCACTTAAGCCAAGTCTCTCACATTCTGGGCTCATTTGTACAGGGTGTTTTGCTTCCTCCGTGTACAAGGCCTTATTTTTATATTTATTTAATGTTATCATTAAATTAGGTCAGGTGTCTTTCTGTGGGGAACTTTTCCATATCTATGTCATTAAATGTATTCATTATCCCTTCCCACACTATGTCATTCACAAAAGCAATACGCATGCCTTCTATAGAAGCCTTCATCCAAAGAACTGATAAAAATGTAGATCAAGAAAGAAGTTCTAAACAGAGAACCCCAGAGATATAACATAAAATTTCCTCCATTGATTCATTAATACTAATTCACTACACTATTAGCAATTAGTCCATAATTTTCCATCTGGCCTTCAAAGATATTATGATGTGGTCAAATGTCCCACTGAGTTTTGGCTAAGCTTTGCTCATTCCATTTCCATAATCTGTCAGTCTACTAAACCTTTCAAAAGAAGCTGATGAGACAGAACTTGGTTGTAGTGAACCCATGGTAGCATCAAATAACTTGTGCTACTTCTTTTAGATGCTCACAACCATTTATTAGTATTTTATAAATACATTCATTAGAAATTAGCATAAATTACAAAAGAAACCAAATTATATTTATATCCACACATTTATCACATAATTACCACAATCACTGAGAGACATATAATTATGAAATGGATACACACACACACACACACACACACACACACACACGGTGCCAAAAAAATGTATACACATTTTAAGAAAAGAAAAACTGTATTAATATATACCAATAACAAAAGATGAATACAAGTCACATTTGACTTCTGCAATTACAAGAGGCGCTCAAAGTGGTTACCATCAGCGTCTAGACACTTCTGATTACAGCGAACTACTGCTTGAGATTCGTTGACCAAAGTGTCCACTTGTATACATTTTTTTGGCACCCTCCCCCCGCCCTGGTATGGGTGTGTGTGTGTGTGTGTGTGTATACCTATGTATGTATGTGTGTGTGTGTATATATATACACACACACACATACATATGTAATATACACACACACACATACGTATGTATATATGGGTGTGTATATATACATATATATGTATGTGTGTGTGTGTGTGTACACACACACACACACACACATATCTTCACTATGAGTAGTCCAGAAAATTACTCTAAAATGTATCATTCAGAGACTAGAGCTGGAAACTAAGAAATGGAGCCCCTTGGAGTTTGGGGAAGGTGATAAATATAAAAGAATAACTGAGTTAATAAGAATTACTTTGGCAATTTAAATTAGGAAAAGGTACACTGGGATACAACTGGGCATATTCTGTACTTATTCCTTAGAGGAGGGTAAACAATGTGTTCTAAATCCACATAGAGTTAGAAAACTCAGCTCCAAGATAACGAGGTGCCCCACCTGGCCATAAAGAATGCACCACACACAGTGCACCCCAAACACTGAAACTGGATATTACAGCATATTCTGCCGTCCTCACAACCGGCTCTGAAACACTTTTCATTTGATCTTCCTGTTGAATTCATACATAAGTACCTAAGAGATTTACTTCTATCTAGCTTTCTTGATGCAGACTGTTCACTCTGGGACTGAGAAATCAGATGTAAATACTGTGTATACAGAGACAGACACACAGCCAAAAGTTTTCACTAACCACAAAGAACCATGAGCTAGAATAAATATTTCGCTACTTAAAGCACCTTTCCAAGGGTTCCATTAATAAGCAAAATATTATTAGAGAATAAGCAAAATACACCTTTAGAAATATTACTAGAGAATTGTTAACTGAAAAAAACCAATTCTGGAGACAAAGAAATATGGTGTTCCCCAAAAAACTACACTAGAGGGATCAGACTGCAATATCGGATAGTAGCTGACAACATTATTTTTGCCTGAAGATCTTTTCCTTGATTGTAAATGAAAAATGGAAATACAGAACTCCTAAAAGCTAGAAACTATAGCCAGCTACTATGCACAACTATCAACGTCCCCCAGCACCTATTAGTGTCTAATATAGTAGGCACTCCATATATTTTTATTTTGTCTGCTTCTCTGCAGCCACTGCCTTTCCACCAGGAGCTAAGCAAAAAAGACTGAATCATTTAGATGCTGATTACTATTCAATACCTATTTTCTTAAAGATATCAGTAGAATATGAGAGCTGAAGCATAATCTAGACACCATCTAATGCAACCACCTAATGCAACCAACAATGCTTTATAGAGGAATAAACAGACCTAGAGAGTTCAACAGCCAAAAGTCTCGGGATTCGTTAGTAGTGAAGCTGGAACTAGAACCCAGGTCATGAGGCTCCACTAGCACAAGTATAATCTTGGTCTGGTAGGGTCTCCCTTTTCTAAGTGGGACTCATTATTTTTCATCCTCTCAAGCATCCTGGCCATCATGAGACACTGCAATGACATTTCACAAAAGCCTAACAACTCTAAGAAGATGCAGAATACATTGGGCTCCCATAATCATAGTATCTTGGAACTGGGCGAGTCTTTAGAGACTATCCCTCCACATCACTCCTTCTTACATGTATAAGCAAACAGAAGCTGACGGGTTAGCACCAGCTTCCAATGTGGAGCGCACAGTCAGAACTGAGAGTGGCTGTCCTGATTGCCAGGCCAGTGGTCTTCACATTTCATTACAAGGCTTCTCTTCGCTTTTCTTAAAAAAACAAGAACAAAACAAACAAAAAAACCATAGCTTTTGTTTAAGAACAATGCTTTGTAAGTTGAAGCTATCTGTAGAGTAGGTATTATTTTTACAAATATTTCTTTTCTCTTTTTCTTAAGTAAAAGCCCTCTGGAAAAAAACTTGTAAATAAATAAGGCCCACTCAGCCTTTGCACCTACCTATCAGCCCGTGGGCTGACTCCTCCTTGTCTAACAACCAGCCATGGATGGTGTGCGGGAGACAGAGGAGAGAGAAAAGCTTGGCAAGGCATCAGTGAGCAGAGGAAAGTCTCCACCCACTCCGCTCACGGGACCACATACAACCATGGCTTTCAAGTATTGAGTGTCTTGGGCCCACAGACCCTAACGGGTCCTAGACTATAACAACTGCTCTTTGCAGGGATGCCCTGAGCTAAATGGTTTCTGTGGACTAGCTTGAAAACCTAACCACCATTTAGTGCGTATCTATTTCAAACACATCTTCCCATAAGCAACTGACTTTTGAACACTTGCATAATTTATAAATATGCCACTGTTATATTTAAGACATTCCATTCATTGTCTCCAAACAAAATCCTTCTAGAAGGGAGGACCTGAAACAGAGTGAGTCAAGTCCATATGACATCTAAACCTTCCAAACTGTGAGGGGAGTGAAGAAGCCCTTGTTTCCTTACTGTGGCAGGCAGCAAAGAGAGGTGCTGTTTGGTGCAGGATTGAGATGGAAGGCAGGAGAGGACACGGTTCTGGTTTAAACCTGGCCAGAGTCACACCATCACAGACTTTTATTAAATTTGTCGCAGTAAGCTGTTCTAGAGACAGAAAGCTCTACTTTTCAGTTTCCTAAGATTTAAAATAAAAATTTCTGGAGGAGAATCCCAGGAGGACACATAAACTGCAGCAGTCCACGTCTCCATTTTTGCTATTTCACTATTAATTCTGTTGGACAGAATTACAAAGTCCACTTGCAAACATTTGTCCTGAAGTCCTAATGCTCCAGGCCACCAGAGACCCAGCAGATAGGCAGCGGAACTGTAGAGAACTGAACGCTCCAGCTTCTAACTGTAGGCCAAAGTAGGAATGGGAAATGGTCAGCTATTATGTCACCATCAACGTGGTGTGCCCATTAACACTTATCTCTCTACAACTCAGCATCTCTATACAATCATTGCTTCAATTAATGTATTATCTTTCCCTATTGTATTTGCTTGAACAACTGTTTTATAAATGCAGTGTTCTTATAACAGTAAAACTACCACGGCTTAATTGCTGGTGCCAGTAAGAGTTCAGAAAAAGGTTTGGCAGGGAAAGATAAATGGAAACTTAGATGAAACATAAATTACAAAAGAGAAAATTTAACCAAATAAAATTTCTGGAGATTAAGAACTCAACAGAAGAAATGAACAAGGAAATAGCCAGCTTAGGTAGTAGAGCTGACCAGATAGAGGAAAGAATCAATTACTTCAAAGACAGAAACCTGGAAATGACATGGATGGAAGAAAAAGAGACTTGAGACTTAAAAGAAATGAAAGAACCCTACAAGAACTTTCTGACTCCATCAGAAAGAGCAATATAAGAATAATGGGCATACCAGAAGGAGAAGAAAGACAGAAGGGAACAAAGAGTATATTCAAACAAGTAGTCAATGAGAACTTCCCAAACTTGTGGAAAGAACCGGATCCTCAAATCCAAGAAGCAAAGAGAACACCTTATTACCTCAACCTCAACAGGCCTTCTCTAAGGCACACTGTATTGAAGCTGTCAAAAATCAACGACAAAGAAAGAATCCTCAAGGCACAGGGGAACAAAAGAGAGTAACCTACAAAGGAAAGCCCATTAGAATATCATCAGATTTTTCAGCAGAAGCTCTACAAGCCAGGAGGGAGCGGAACCAAATATTCAAACTATTGAAAGAGAGAAATTATGAGCAAAGAATAATATACTCAGCAAAGATATCTTTTAGATATGAAGGAGGAATAAAGACCTTTCCAGACATACAGAAGCTGAGGGAATTTTCTAACACACGACCTGCACTACAAGAAATACTAAAGGAGGCTATTTGACCACCATCAACAGGGACAATTTGTGGCAACCAAAACATAAAAAGGGGGAGAGTAAAGGCCTGAACTAGAATATGGGAATGGAGAAAGTAAGCATGCTGAGGAAAATGGAATACTCTAAATATCAAACTTTCTTTTACATAAACTTAATAGTAACCACTCAAAAAAAATCCAGAATGAAATATGTACTGTAATAAAAGAAGAAATAGAGGGAAAAATCGTAGAATACCACCACACAAAAATAATAGACAAAAACAAAAAGGCAAAGAAATAATGGAGACATATTGGAAAACTAAAGATAGAATGATGGGAAATCCTCACATATCAATAATGACCCTAAATGTAAATGGACTGAACTCACCAATAAAAAGGCACAGAGTAGCAGACTGGATCAAAAAACTAAACCCAACCATATGCTGTGTCCAAAGACCCATCTCAGCTACAAGGGCAAACATAGACTCAAAGTGAAAGGGTGGAAAGTGACACTCCAAGCAAATGGTATCCAGAGAAAATCAGGTGTATCCATACTGATATCAGATGAAACAGACTTCAGGATAAAAAAGGTAACATGAGACGAAGATGGACTTTTCATAATGATACAGGGGACTATACAACAAGAAGACATAATAGTCTTCAATACTTATGCCCCCAATCAGGGAGCACCAAAATATACCACGCAACTACTAACAGAACTAAAGGGAGAACTCGACCAAAACACAATTATACTGGGGGATCTAAATACATCATTGACAGCTATGGATAGATCATCTAAACAGAAAATAAACAGCAGCCATAAATGACACATTAGATGAAATGGACATAATTGACCATTTATGTCTAATTTATAGAGCACTTCATCCTAAAACATCAGACTATACATTTTTTTCTAGTGTACATGGAACATTCTCAAGGATAGACCATATATTAGGACATAAAACTAGCCTCAGTAAATTTAAGAAGATTGAAATCATACCAAGCATATTCTCTGATCACAAGGCTTTGAAATTGGATATCAAGTGCAAAAAGAAAGCAGGAAAAACCACAAATACATGGAGATTAAACAACATACGTTTAAAGAAGGACCGGTTCAAAGAAGAAAAAAGAGGAGAGATCAAAAGATAGGTAGAAACAAATGAGAATGAAAATAGATCCCACTAAAATTTTTGGGATGCAGCGAAAGCAGTTTTACGAGGGAAATTTATATCATTACAGGCCTATCTCAAGAAACAAGAAAAATCCCAAATAAATAACCTCACGTTACACCTTAAAGAACTAGAAAAAGAGGAACAAATGAAACCCAAGGTCAGCACAAGAAAGGAAACGATAAAAATCAGAGCAGAACTAAATGAGATAGAGAACAAAAAGACAATAGAAAAAATTAATGTGACAAAGATCTGGTTCTTTGAAAAGATTAACAAAATTGACAAATCCTTGGCTAGACTCACTAAGATAAAAAAAGACACAAAAAAAATCAGAAATGAAAGAGGAGAAATATCACAGATGCCACACAAATATAAAGGATCATCCAAGAACACTATGAAGGACGATACGCCACCAAATTCAATAACCTAGAAGAAACGGACAAGTTCTTAGAAACATGTAGGTTTCCTAGGCTGAACCATGAAGAACTGGAAAATCTAAACAGACCAATCACCAGTAATGAAATTGAATCAGTCATCCAAAACCTTCCCAAAAGCAAAAGTCTGGGACCAGATGGCTAGTGAATTCTACCAAACCTTCAAAGAGGATCTAATACCAGTCCTGCTGAAACTCTTCCAAAAAATTGAAGAAGAGACAGTACTGCCTAACTCATTTTATGAGGCAACATTACTCTGATACAAAACCTAGTAAGGACAACACAAAAAAAGAAAACTACAGGTCAATATCTCTGATGAATACAGACGCAAAAATCCTAAACAAAATTCTAGCAAATCGAAAGCAGCAATGCATTAGAAAGATTATTCATCAGGACCAAGTGGGGTTCATCCCAGGTGCACAAGGATGGTTCAACATACGCAAATCCATCAATGTGATACATTACATAAACAAAATAAAGACAGAAATCATATGATTATATCAATTGATGTAGAAAAAGCATTTGACAAGATACAGTATACATTTATGATTAAAACACTTAATAAAATAGGTACAAAAGGAAAATACCTTAACATAATAAAGGCCGTATAGGACAAACCCTCAGCTAATTTCATAATTAACGGTGAAAAATTGAAGCCCTTTGCTCTATGTTCAGGAACACGAAAGGGCTGTCTCCTATCACCTCTGCTTTTCAACACAGTGTTGGAAGTCCTCGCCAGAGCAATCAGGGAAGAGAAAGAAATAAAAGGCATCCAAATTGGGAATGAAGAAATTAAATTGTCATTCTTTGCAGATGACATGATGCTATATATAGAAAACCCTAAAGACTCCACCAAAAAGCTATTAGAAACAATCAATGAATACAGTAAAGTTGCTGGCTACAAAAATCAACGTACAAAAGTCCATTGCATTCCTATATACTAACAATAAAATCTCAGAAAAATAAATAAAAAATAATAATTCCTTTTGCAATTGCAGCAAAAAGAATAAAATACCTAGGAATATACTTAACCAAGGATGTGAAAGACCTATATGCTGAAAACTATAAGACATTTTTAAAAGAAATTGAAGAAGACACAAAGAAATGGAAAGACATTCTGTGCTCATGGATTAGAAGAATCAACATAGTTAAAATAGCCATGTTACCCAAAGCAATATACAGATTTAATGCAACCCCATCAAAATCCCAATGGCATTTTTTAAAGAAATAGAACAAAAAAATCATCAGATTTGTTTGGAACCACAAAAGACCCGGAATAGCAAAAAAATCTTAAGAAAAAAGAAAAATACTGGAGGTATCACACTCCCTACTTTAGCTTGTACTACAGGGCTACAATAATCAAAACAGCATAGTATTGGCAGAAAAACAGACACATAGACCAATGGAATAGAACTGAGAACCCAGAAATAAAACCACATAAATATGGACAGATAATTTTTGACAAAGAAGCTAAAAACATACAATGGAGGAAAGACAGCCTCTTCAATAAATGGTGCTGGGAGAATTGGATAGCCACATGCAAAAGAATGAAACTGGACTGCTGTCTGTCACCATGTACCAAAATTAATTCAAAATGGATCAAAGACCTAAGCATAAGACCTGACACAATATACTGCATACAAGAAAACATAGGTACTAAACTTATGGACCTTGGGTTCAGAGCATTTTATGAATTTGACTCCAAAGGCAATGGAAGTAAAAGCTAAAATAAACGAATGGGACTATATGAAACTTAAAAGCTTCTATACAGCAAAAGAAACCATCGACAAAATAATGAGGCAACCAACTGAATGGGAGAAGGTTTTTGCAAACAGTGCCTCCGATAAAGGGCTAATATCCAAAATATACAAGGAACTCATGAAACTCAACAACAAAAAAACAAACAACCCAATTGAAAAACGGGCAGAGGACCTGAAGAGACATTTCTCCAAAGAGGACATACAAATGGCAAAAAGACATATGAAAAAATGTTCATCATCACTAATCATCAGAGAAATGCAAATAAAAACCACAATGAGATATCACCCCACCCCAGTGAGAATGGCTATCCTCAACAAGACAAATAGTAACAAGTATTGGAGAAGCTGTGGAGAAAAAAGAACCCTCATACACTGTTGGTGGGAATGCAGACTGGTGCCGCCGTTATGGAAGGCAGTGTGGAGGTTCCTCAAAAAATTACGAATTACCATATGACCCAATAATCCCTCTCCTGGGTATCTACCCAAAATATCTGAAAACATTTATCCATAAAGACAAGTGTGCTCCAATGTTCACTGCAGCTTTATTTATGGTGGCCAAGACATGGAAACAACCAAAATGTCCTTTGATAGATGAATGGATAAAGAAGTTGTGGTACATATATACAATGGAATACTATTCAGCGGTAAGAAAAGATGAAATAGGACCATTTGTGACAACATGGATGGATCTTGAGAGTATAATGCTAAGGGAAATAAGTCAGACAGAAAAAGCAGAGAACCATGTGATTTCACCGATACATTGTAAATAAACCAAAAACAACAAAAGAACAAGACAAACAAATGAAGAAACAAAAACTCATAGACAAGGATAATAGTTTAGTGGTTACCAGAGGGTAAGGGGGGTGGGGGGTGGTAGACAAGGATAAAGCAGATCAAATATATGGTGATGGAAGGAGAACTGACTCCGGGTGGTGAACACACAATGTGATTTATACATGATGTAATACAGAATTGTACACCTGAAATCTATGTATCTTTACTAACAATTGTCACCCCAATAAACTTTCATTGAAAAAAAACAAATAAATAAAAGGCCAAATTCTAAAGCAAAAAAAAAAAAAAAAAGAAAATTTGGGAGTAAAATCCAGCAGTGTAAAACTTAACGTAAACAGGACTCCAACCCTAAAAAACTGAATCCTTGAAAAGTCAATACTGAGAGTCTGGAATTTGTTAGTGTATTATTCACGGTTACAATTCTGATTGCACAGGAGCAGTCCAATTATGTTTAATAAGCAGCAGGGACACATGGTTACCAAGCATAATTCTGCCAAACTGAATGAGAAAGTTCAAGACTTAACACATGTAATTTGGTGAGCACATTTGGCTACCAATAAAATATAATTGGCCCCTTGTCTTTCATTTTAATCATCTTTATTAAAAAGAAAAATACATCATACTAAAAGAATTTGCCATATGGAAACAGCAACTTAAAATTTAATGCTCTATTACCATTTAGAAAATTAGTACATTATTGGTTCTGCATAATGGAAATGGAACTGAACTTTCACGTTGATGTGAACTTAACTTGAAAGAATTTTATCTTTTCACCTGACTTAGAAAACAGGTGTTAAGAATAGAAAAACCAATACAGTATACAAGTTTTTTATTACCATGTTACTTCTTTATCTGATTATATGTTTGGTTACTTAGGGAACCAAAGCTCTTTCTTTGGGATTAATTTGGGTTTTAATCCTACTCAGTAGTATAAAACAGCATTTATGATTTATAATCAAAGCACACTTATATGATGCTTTTGAGTGAGAATTGCTTGGTATATACTAATTAAGTTTTAGTGAACTGTTTTTATTGCACAACAGTCAACACTGTACAGACAAAGCCTTATTGCAACCACTATATAATGACTTTTATATCTGGCCTGCTAACCCATATAATGTTCTGATGTATTATAGAAAGAGCCTATATGAAACAAATTCTATGTTGTTATAACAATTTTAAAAGATGAAGAGGCCTGAATACCTCACAAATACTCCAGAAATCACACAGCTCTCTCCTAATTGTTTTAAAAGGCTGTTTCTTAGATCTTCTAGACTCATAAATCCTCATCTGCCCTCTATCCCCTTCCAAGAAGAGATACATTTTAACACACAGTACTGTCTATAGTTTCTTCAACAATGAAGTCCATATTGAAAAATCTATTAAATAAGAATTCAATACTTAACACTTATCACTCACTGATTCCTGGCTTACACCTTTCTTTTCCTCACATTACATCATACTGAAGAGCATGACACTCACAAATCTTTCTCCAACTTTGTTGCTTGGAACAATGATATTCCACAAAAGTGTTTCCAACATAAAATATAAAAAATGTTAGGAGTATCTATTTTAAATTTTATTTTAAATACATGTCTAAGAAAAACACTAAACCCCTTAACAGAGTTATTACTGTATGCAAATCTTTAAGTAGTAATGCAAATCTCTAATAAAACCCCAGGAGAAATAAACCTATGTTGGTACACAAGAACTTAGATGCGAATGTTCATAGCAACATTATTCATAATAGCCAAAGGTGGAAACCACCTTAATGCCCACCAGCTGATGAATGTGTAAATAAAATGTAGTTTCTATACAATGGGATACTACCAGCATGCAGCAATAACAAGGAATGAAGTACTGATACATGCAGAAATATGGATGAATCTTGAAAACATTATGTTAAGTGAAAGAAGCCAATCACAAAGGCATACTGCATGATGCCATTTTTATGAAATGTCCAAAACGGCAAATATATAGAGACAGAAAGTAGATTAGTGGTTTCCAGGGGCTGGGGAGTGGCGCTAGGGAAAGCTAAGTAAGAGGGGTTGGGTGGCGACAGTTAAGGAGTGCAAGGTTTCTTTTTGGCATAATGAAAACGTTCTAAAATTGATGTGGTGATGCATGTACAACTCTGAATGTATTAAAAGTCATTGAATTGTACACTTTAGATGTGTAAATTGTGTGGTGTGTGGATTATGCCTCAATAAAGGTATTACTTAAAAAAGAAAAATATGTACTTGAACGAACACTTCACTAAAAAAGATATCCCAAAAAATCATCAATAAACATATGAGAAGATGTTTAACCCTATTTAGAGAAATATAAATTAACACCAAAATGAGATACCATTATAAACACCTACCAAAACGACTAAAATTAAAAAGATGTATAATAATATGTGTTGGTAAGGATGTAGTGTAGCATGCATCACTACTGATAAGAACTAACGTTGTACAGCCACTTTGGAAAGCTATTTGGTAGTATCTATTAAAGTTGAATACAGATACATCGTATGACCTAGTAATTCCACTCCTATACATATACCATATATGCACACAAGAAAACACATATAAGAATATCCAGAGCAGCATTATTTGTAATAGCCCTAAACGGAGAACATCCCAAACCATTAAAAACAAAATGAAGATGACATTTTCACACAATGGAATACCAGACGGCAATTAAGATCAACTACTGATATACACAACAACATAAACTGAACTAATATTACACTGAGGAAGAAACAGACAAAAGAATACATATTAAAATAATACAAAAATTATTCTAATTTGTTAGAAATTAGGATAGTGATTACCTTTCAGTACAAAAAATAGGTAGTGATGGGAGTGAGTTATGAAGGATGCTTCTGGGATTGCTGGTAATACTTTATTTCTTGACCTGGGTGACAAGGATGTTCATTTTGTGGTAACTCATCTAGTTGTATATTTATTATTTGTATTTTTCTGTACACCGTGTTTCCCCGAAAATAAGGCCTAACTGGAAAATAAGTTGTAGCATGACTTTTCAGGATGCTCGTAATATAAAATAAGCTAATGCGTCTTTTGGAGCAAAAGTTAATATAAGACCCGATCTTATTTTGGGGAAATAAGGTAGGGCTTATTTTATATTACAAGCATCCTGAAAAATCATGCTAGGGCTTATTTTTCGGTTAGGTCTTATTTTTGGGGAAACACGGTATATAGATAACACTTTAGTTTAAACGTTTCTTTTTTAAAAGTGAGGGGAAAAAAGGAAATTGTGCACAATACCTGACAATGCCAAGAATGTTTGATCTATCATTTATCCAGAGTATTTACAAACAGTTCCACAGAACACGTAGGTACTGCCAATTCAATAAATGCTGGTCTATGTTATGAATCCTGTCATTTTATTTCAACATATATTTGTGATATTTTACTTATTACATTAAATATTGATACCACTTAGTTGTTCCCCATAGACCTATGGTCAGTTCATAATCTATACATGATCCAAGCAATCAAAAAGTAAGAACCCTTCAACGTGAAAATAATCACACTTGGTTTCCAAAAAATTGGAAGGTGCGCTGTCCAATATGCAACAACTTATAATTTTCAGAGCTGCCTATTTCAATCAAGAGCAGATCATTGCAAACCTGCAGTTCATGTTCTTCTTTCTGTTACAAAAAGGCTTTCTGAGATGGGCTTATGCTACAACAAAACACTCCCAACAAAACAAATAGAGTTGATGCTACATTTGCTATGAGGATCAGACTGAGCACACAGTTCCTAATCATAAACAGAAGATATGTATGAAATACAAAAATTGTCTTCATTTTTAATGTTGTTTTTGTGTTGTGTTTTAAAACCAAAAAATCTATACTTAACATATTTTTTATCTTGCAACATATTTTTTATCTTGCAATTTGTATTCCTTTTGTTCGCAATTAAATTGTTCACTTGTGGATTGAGGCCCTATTACAGATGAAAAAAGCAAAAAATTGAAATCCTGTACATTTCTTGCACTAACTCCTCTGTAAAACAGTTTTGCTATATTTAAATCCAAACACTAACTATACATCTCATGTATTTCATTTTTACATTTTTAAATGTTCCATGGTCAATAAATTTTTGAAACTCTGACATATCTTCTCAATTTCAAAATATCCCTAAACCTGTGTCCATGCTCACCACCTTCTGTGGTCTCAAAGGTTAAAAATTTTTATTCATTAATTTAATCCCTACACACACACACACACACACACTTTTTAGTGACCATCGGCTAGATGCAATAGGGAGTATAATGAAATATGCAGAAAGTTCTCCAGAGGAAAGGAGGGGACAAAAACCAGTGGAGAGTAATGATAAACAGCATAGTATCATAAAGCTAGGGCCACTGAGGCAAAGATCAAAGCCTTAAGTGTCCTGAAAAAGACTACTGTTTAATCTCAATGGACATAAGTCAGTCAACTACATGCCCAATGGTTTAAAAAAAAGAGACACATGTATAAATTTTTTTAAACAGCATATAAGGATCAAAGATTTTGCTTTAACAAGTTAGGTAAAAAGATTTTACAGTAGCTTTTAGCACTCCAAACTTCCCCTAAAACACATGAGTCTAATATTTGAAGTTCACATGTTTGACTTTTATATATATTTCCACTAACACAATGTATGAAAGTTGAAGAATACTTATATGACCCATGTAGGCTACTAAACTTCATCTTACCCTGCCATTTGGAAGTATGAAAATGGATTCAATATACAACGTTACTTATACCCACTATATTTGGTATTGTGATAAACAGGAGAATACATCTTTTAAGTTGACCCTTCTGGATACACAAGAAACTAATAAGTAGTTGCCTCTGAGAGGGCAAGTGGGAGACTGGAGGCCAGGAACAAAGCAGAGATCAACTTTTCATTCTATATACTTTTGTTCTGGTGTTAAAAATAATAAATCAACCTTCTCAAATAAAAAACATCATGATGATTACATCTTCTACATCATGTTAAACACACACAATAATTTTGCATGCATTATTTTTATTCAGAGCTGAAATTCAAATCCCTTCAGATATGTTTCATTCCTAGGTCTTTGGACAAAGCCTCTTCTTCACAAACTCTCAACCCCTGCAAGAGTATATTCATGTCAACAAAGAGTTACTTAAAGGATCCAAAGTACACCTCAAAAGTTTCCTCCACTGACCAAACGTTCAAAAATAATCCATCAGCATACAGGAGACATTCTATGTTTGTGACCCATGTATTCCATTAAGGGCTAACGCTTCACAATTACTCCTCTTTATATGACAGGATCATTTGATTATATGAAAGGCCTAACAGATGTATAAATTATTAGTACCTCCATAGTACCCTGCAGGCAGCAGTGCACACGTGCTTTTTTTCTTCAAAAGCATTTTCCTCTAAATTACACATACGTTTAGGCAAATAAATCAACAAAATCACAACATATGTATTGTCCAAAAAATACAAAACATCCCTAAACTAAATGCATTTGCTAAGAATAATAGAAAAAAGATCCATGCTGAATATCCTTCTGTTGAGTTGCACTTACATTTTAAATTGACGTATTTGGGGAGCAAATGACATTCAGTTACATCAATGCACAAAGTGACCCTAAATTACCAGTGGATGAATTAGGTTAAAATGGTAGCGGCGGGCATTTTAAAGCAACAATCAGATGGTTTTAGCAGTATTTAATTAGAGATTTTAAAAAGTCTAAGTAACAGCGATGTCTTAAAAAGTCCTGAGCAGGTACATCATACTCACAAGCTACCACTTTTTCAGTGTCTTGAAATAAAAATTTCTGAATGTATTCTGTGAAAAACAATTACTGCTAAGTCATTGATATCATAAACTGTAAATCCAAAATACCACTAGTTCTACAATATGTAAATGTACAATCTAATTTCACTTTAAATTACTCTCACTTCCTTTCTTCACTAGACTCCAAACAGGAAAGAAAATGAAAGTACAATTCAGGAGGTGAAAGAAAAGGAAGATGCAGAAAGTTCAATCAGATCTGCATGACTCATGTTATGTCAATTGCAAATTTCTGATTTCAAGGCTTTAAAAAAAGCAACTTCAAGGACCCTGAAAATTATGTTCAAGTCATATGCCTGATTAAATAACTGAATCACTTTACTGTACTTCGTTTTTTCCTTGATTCATATCTCTCTACTCTTGCTGCCAAAATATGTTTGTTCAGTGTAAATGGAGTGATGAAGATTGACCTTTCTAGTTGAGCAGTTGGCTGAACAGGATTTTAAATCGTATGCTTAGGATTTTCACTCAATTTAAGGCAGAAGGAAGTGAAATGTAAGTTCACAGATGATAGTTCCATGTCTAATTTTTAGTCTAGGAATTTTAGAGCCTCTGTCCCATCAGGGTGATGTATAACTAGGAAGAAAAAAAGTGGAATGCTGAACTGTGAGAAGTTAGAGGTTTCAAAATAGACGTAGTAGCACCCCTTTTAAGAATTATTCCAATTTATTTTCCTGTTCTGGGGGGGCGGGGGAATGAATGAAAGGAGAAAAAAAAATTGCTGTGCCCATAAGTCCTGCCTAGTACCTTGACTCATTCCAATGTCTTTTCACTGATTTTCCATCCAATACCTTGTTCCCCCGAAAATAAGATCTAGCTGGATCATCAGCTCTAATGCATCTTTTGGAGCAAAAATTAATATAAGACCGGGTCTTATGTAATATTACATTAATTTTTGCTCCAAAGGACGCATTAGAGCTGATGGTCTGGTTAGGTCTTATCTGCGGGGAAACACAGTAACACCAAAATAACAAGATTTCCATTCTTTCTTTCTTTTGTACCTCATAACCTGACAAATTCAGCAGTCTTGGAAATTCATTGTTCTTGATATTTAAGACCACACATATCCTTGGTATTTTGTAAAATTTTTCCTGTCACTAATCCTTATTCCCCTCACCCAGTTACTGTACACTCATAGCTTGACCCATCACTCACTAAAATTATAAATATAGGAGACTATGTGCAACTGCCTGAGAAATTACATACTCAAAGCAACCCTCAAAAACAAATTTCCATGAATATCTAATGGAAAGGGGAAGGAGCCTATATTTATAAAATTTCTTTAGACCTGCTACCTGCTTTTCATTCAATGCTAGCATGTGAGCAAGTGCTAATTTGCATAGCTGACAGGAAGCTGAGTCCAATCATTTATTCACAGCAGGCAGAGTGCTAGAAGCTAAGGATGCAGAGATAAAGACTCCATATTCAAAGGCCTCAAAGTCCAGTGGAAAAGAGAGCCACATAAACCTACAATCTTAATATTGTGGATGTGTCATGATAGGCGTTTGTCCAGAATGCCATGGAAGGACCACACACAAAAAAGGCACCTAACTCAAGTCTAAAAGAATTGGGAAAAGTCTCTCAGACAAGATGACTTTAGAATCAAGTGTGGAGAGATCCTTTGGGTGGGGGGAAGAATAGGGCATTTTATTCAGAGGAAGCAGCATGGAAAAAGACACAGATGTTCTGTTTGGAATGGAAACGTTCTGGAAATAGAGTGGTGATGGTTACACAACATTGGGAAGTACTTAATGCCACTGAATTGTACACTTAAAAATGGTTAATTGTTTATAAATGAGTCATGGAGCTGTAATAATGTACAGCATGGTGACTACAGTTAAGACTGTATTGCATATTTGAAAGTGGCAAACAGAGCAAATCTTAAAAATTCTCATCTCAAGAAAATTTTGCCTTACATTTATATTTCATTGCCTAACAATTTCTTCTTTCTGCTAGCTTTTATTACAGTTTGCCAATTTTGTATTTCTATTATTTTCTCTAAAGCCATGTTTTTGGTTTTTTGTTCCTGCAACCAGGCTAAAAATCTGATGTTTTCTTTATCTTAAAGCTCCTATGTTCCCCACAACTCCCTGTCTTCAGAGCTTATACTGCGCTTGATTCTCTCAGGATGTTGGGAAAGTGCTTAACATGAGCCCAGCACTTCTTAATTGTACTCCATGTCTACGTCCCACTAGACCGTGACTGAACTCCTCTGCCTTCCTGCTGTACCCTCTGTATATGACATGCTTGGAACAGAGGTGTGGGCACTCAATAAATATTCTTTCAATGATTGAGTGAATAAATGATTGTGGTCATGATGCACTCTTTAGCTTTAACAGATTCATTACGTTGTTTCTTTTGATACTTCATATCAAATATCCCTACCTCATATACATTTGGTAACTGCTCAGGACTCCTATTACTTATTCACCATCCTCATAGGGCTGTCCAAAGCTGAGCTGCTGAGAACTTGGCTTCAATGCATATGGTTTTTCTACCACTCGATCAGATTGCTAACCTGCATGGAGCGAAACGCCCAAGTGTTCATTCTTTACCAGATCTGAAAAAATGTGAATGTCTCATGAGTAACAACTTCTACAGCATCTCAGGCAAGGGTAAAAAGCTCTGATCTGTCTCCCTCGCCTCTCTCTGCTGTGCTACGATTTTTAACAAGGCCACTTCCCTTGCTACATGGGGAGAGAGTGCAGCTGATTAGAGGCCCTGAACGTAGCCTATTGTCAAGTGGCTCCACTTCATTCCATAGGAGCCAAATTACATGGTGACAGGCATCATCATCCATTTTTAATCCCACATTCTCTAACTCGGCCTTCCTTCCAGCACAAGGAAGTCTCTCAAATCTGTGCTCCACTTTATGCTGCTCCTTAACCTCTGCACCTCCTCTCAGGAAAGCAAGAAAAACGGAACAAAGAAACGAGACAAGAGGCTTCTCTCTTCTGCTTCTCACTGTCCTCCCTACCTTTCATTTCTGCAGCCCCCTTCCAGACAATGTCGAGACTCCCATCATGTTTTCTTTGGTTTCCTTGAATGTCCTTACTTACTAGCGCATATGTGGTCATCTCAGTGGATTTCGAGAAAGCAAGCCCAAGATTTTTCTCATTTGACCTTTTGATATGATAGTCTACTAACGCATTTCCCAATAATAACCTAGCCTGAGAGTCCCCACTTGATCATGATGACACTCTTTTAGTGTACTGCTTATTTTTGTATTTTAACACATCTGTTGTTATAAGAAAAACATACTTTTCCTAACTTTAATGAATTTGTTTAAAAATATCTACTGATTACTTGTCATGTTCAAAGCACTTATTACTGGTCATTCATCACAGATTCAAAACTGTTCTTCAAATTAAAATTAGCCTAAATAATAGAGAAGTCTATGCATGCATATAGGAAATCTCTCTACTTTCCTATTAATTTTACTATAAACTTAAAATTGCTCTAAAAAATAAAATCTTTTAAAAATCAATCTAAAGATCAAATATTATATGAAGGTGAACTATTACATACTCATAAATAGCATCATACAGTAATAAAAATTAACAGAATACTAGCTTATTCACTAGTAGAATAAGGGCTAAAGCAAGTAAAATTTTAAACTTTGTTCATATTTTGTGGATACATAGATATAATGGAATTTTCTGCCCAACATGTGAACTGCCTTCTATATTTTATGAGTCTTAGTGGGAAATATATACAAACCAAAAATATCAGACACTCACTTTCCTAGCCTCCCTTCCAGCTAGGAGAGAGCATATGACTTGAGCTTGGCCAACGTGACATTCCTACTCTGGACCTTGACTCTGAAACTGTTAACAGTAAAGAAGCAGAGACCTTGGAGAATACATTGTGGTAGCAGATGCAGGAAACTAAGACAGTTGCAACACCAATATCAAGTGCACAGAGGCAGCGGTGTGATATTGATGCCTATTTTCCAGTACCCTTGGTGACAGTGGGGCAAGCTGTGGTATCCAGAGTTCAGAGGTAGAGACAGCAGTTCCTCTCCAGACAGTCTCCATAGTGTTATTCTGGGTTCTGGGTGCTCCCTAGCCTCCCTTACTATTGTCTGTTGTCCAAACTTGCTTCTGCACCTTTCCTATAAGTCTTCTGAGCTACCCAATGTCCTTTCAATACATTTCTGTTCAGTAAAAGTCAACCAGAATCAGTTTCTGTTGCTTGCAACGAAGAACTCTGATAAAATGGGCTAGTGGCTAGCAGAAGGCAGATATTATTCTAATTCCAGCAAATTAATATTTGTTGAGGACCCACTTAGTATACCGTAACTTTTGGGGTCGGGGTCAGGTTATTGGCATTTAATTTACAAAAAGTAAAATTCCTCCTTTTTCACTAATGTCTTCTGACAAATGGTACAGTATAACTACTACTACGATCAAGATATAGAATGTTTCCATCATCTAAACAAGTTGCTTCTGTCTTTTTATAGTTAATTCCTTCTCCCCATCCCCAATCACTGGTAACCACTGAAGTGATTTCTGTCCCTATATTTTTGTTTTTCCAGAATGTCATATAATAGAATTACACAGTATGTAACCCTTTTCTGTCTGGTTTCTTTCACTTAGCATACGCATTTGACACCTATCCATGTTGTTTTATATATCAATGGTTCGTTCCTTTCTATTGCTGAGTACTATTCCATTTTATGGATGTACCACATTTGTTTATTCATTCATCAGTTGATGGATATTTGGGTTCTCTCCTACAGCAACCTTTTGAAACACAGAAATTTATCAAAATAGTTATACTCTACCTTCTAGGAGCTTGAATGATAGGAATCTTAGAACAATAAAGAGGAAACAGGGTATTCTCTCTAGCATAAAACATTTTATTCTATTTTAAAAACTGATATATGTTCATATATATATTTTTCTTCAAGTATCCCTTTTTTGACATATTTGTAAAAATAAAGACAGCATTATTGATTCCTCCCAATGTTACAAGAAAATTTCCTCAGGGAAAAAAATTCAAGAAATAAATATGTATATTTTTGTTTCTTCTTTGCCTAGCAGTATCATTATAGTACAATGCAATAAAAAACTGATTTCAGTGGCACTTTCTCTCTTAAATCGACTAGGTTCCTAACTCAACAGTCACTCCAACACTGTGGCTAGTTTTCACCTATGGTAATTCATTCTACAGGAGAATCATTCTCCAAACCTATTTTTATGACTCTCAAACTTTATGAACAATATGCCCAAAGGCTAACAGTCCATTCAGCCTCTGAATATTCAAAGGAGTATAATTCACATACATGTTTCAACACGTAGAAGAAATACTGGTTCAGAAAAAAATCCTAACATTTCTGTGAGAAACAAAATTCTAACCTCAACTCTACTAATACAGTTGGGGTATAAAGGCTGACCACTGAACCTCCACTTCCCTCTGGTCATACTGAAAATAAGCATCCTTGCCAAGTTTTAGATTCTAGAATCACCTGTAAAATCTTTCCTTTTGAGATTTTCAAAATTGTAGATTTGCTTAACTCTATTATTTTGTGGTCAGTTTGCATGCATATTTCCCAAGTACATAGATAGATTCTAGTGAAAGGCATTGATCAGAGCTAACTGTAATTAAATGTGAGAAATAATAAAATTAGAATTCCCAGGCAATCAGGGTATATACTTATGTTCATACTAGGGAAAGTCAATTCAGTTCATTTGTAAATAGCTAGTGCTGGTGAAATAATACTATTCTGGATAAATTTTGCAGATATTATCCAATATGTATAAAATAGGAGGAAGCAAGATACTGCAGCATAAAATAAACCTCAGAAATGAAATCATTTACTTGGTCATATCATACTTATTGTTTGAGGCAGGAAATTTCTCTATTCTCTTTGAGGTATAATTGACATACAACATTAGTTTCAGGTGTACAACATAATGATTCCACATTTATACAGAGGGTGCCAAAAAAATGTATACACATTTTAAGAAAGGAAAAAAACTATTCAAATGGTAATACTCAATATATACCAATAACAAAAGATGAATACAAGTCAGGTTTGACTTCTGCAATTACAAGAGGTGCTCAGAGTGGTTACCATCAGTGTCCAGACACTTCTGATTATGGCAAACTACTGCTTCAGCAATGTTGACCAAAGTGTCACCTGTATACATTTTTTTGGCAGCCCTAGTATTTTACAGAACTGTAATATGGCAGGAAAATTTCCCTCTGCACAACAAAGGAAAACACCAACAAAATGAAAAGGCAACCTACGGAATGGGAGAAAATACTTGCAAATCATGTACCTGATTAGGAGTTAATATTTCAAAATACTATGATATAGATTTGGGGAAAATTCACTATGGTTTACCAAAGGCCACCCTGACCTTTAACAAAACAAAATCACTTAAAGAATTGAAATTCACCTCTTTACCCTTCAAACTAACCATTTTTTATGTAGTCCCAAATCCAATATTCATGTTTCCCCTCATTTTCTTTACTTCTTAAAGAAAGGACTTGGGGAATCAAAGGAGTAGAGAATAACAGAGACCCATAGTAGCAGTATTAGTGATCAAAATCTTCATCTGTATGGGAATAAAATGTCAACCTTCCAGCAACCTGGGATACCTAACTCCAGAGAGATCCTGGAAATGCATGAAGATATTTTCAAGAACTGATATATCTGAACATAAATGAATTTGTACTTACAGTTACAAATACACAGCTGAGCTTTCCTGTATTTAAATCTTAAAATTTCACCATCAAAATGAAATGAGACCCTTGCTTCTTTCTAAAGTTAAAAATCAGTTGAAGCAGGGAGCGAGTGAGTTGAAGGTAAAAGGTAAATTGAGGTAGATACTAATATAAAAACAAAAATTCTGAACACTGTCCAAAAGTTAAAGGACTCGTAACAAAAGCGGAGATGGCTTTATTAAAGATTATAAAGAAACCTATAAGTTTAATATTGGATTTAACGGTTAATTTTGTAGAAAACAGTCATATTACACTTCCCTAAGGGAGAGAAGAATAACTTGAAATATCTATTAAAAATATTTCAAGAAATAAATTCTAAGGGTGTTCTCTACCTAAGGTTCTCAGGACATTTAGGAATAAAAATGTCCATTAAAGCCACTACCTGCAAAGGAAATAATGGTGATCATCTATGTGGTACTTTCAATATTTCGAAGAGTCCAAAGGAAATTCTACATTGACTCTTAAGATTATCTGCATTTGATTATCTCATAATGATCAGAAATTCTAGTTGAAATTTATATATGCCCCTCATTAATTAAAATGGGAAAATTATTACTAAATGCAGTTTAGTAGTTAAAAATCTTTTAAAAAGCAATCTATGGGAAGAAAAATAATAATGGAGTTCAGTTTACTGTCCTGGTAGGGTACAACTTCTAAATTAGACAATCACCATAAAACTGAAGGACAGAAAAGGCTGTATTTTTAATGTTTATAAATCCCTTCTGAACATCTAAGCAGAGCAACCTGGCAATCAAAGAATTCAAAAAAGTTTAACGATACAGTTTAAAAGAAGCTCATGGAGTTAATAGTATTTCTTTGAGTCTTCCTGGATGAAAGAACAATATGAGAAATAAAATTTAAATCCTGCATAATCACAATACCCAGAGACAATCATTAAAATTTTGATGTATTATTTTCTGTAACAGGCTGAGTAATTGCCTGCAAAACATCAGGTCTAATCCCTGGGACTTGCGTGACTTTATAAGGAAAGGCGTCTTTACTGATGTGATTAAGTTACACTCAGGAGATTAATCTGAATTATCCAAGTGGGCCCTAAATGCAGTCACAAGTGTCCTTATATCACAAGAGAGGCCAAGGGCAGTCACACACAAAAGAGAAGGCAATGAGACTGAGACTGGAGTGAAGCAGCCACAAGCCAAGGAGTGACTGCAGTCTTAACAAAGCACAAAGACAAGGAACATTGTCCCCTAGAGTCTCCTGGGAGTGCAGCTTCGCCAACGCCTTGATTTCAATGCATTGATCCTGATCTTAGACTTCTGGCCCCTGGAATGCTGACGTAATAAATGTTGTTTTAAGCCACCAAGTCTATGGCTTAAGCCACAATAAATTAATGTATCTTCAAATATTTTTCTATCAGTTACTTTACATAATTCAGATTATAATACACACTTAAATTTTTATAAAGGTATCTTTTGAATTGTCTTTTTATACATTAACTATATATTATTCCATCTGATATACCATAATTTATTTAACCATTCTTCTATTTTATACCTAAGTTCAATATTTTTTCCACTATTTTAAATAATACTCTCATGAACACCATGGTATAAAAATGATTTTCTTGTATTTTTCATCATTTCCTTTGGGGAGAATCCTAGGCGTGAACGTGCCGATCTTTTCAGAAAGACTGTACCAATGTACACTTGTACTCAGTGTATTCTTACCATAACTGAGAATTAGTTTTGCTAACCTAAATCATAACTGGTATCTCATTTTACCTTACAGTTTTTTGCTTACTAATGATTGTGAAGTAAACATTTTTCACATGTTTATTAGCCAACTGTAATACCTAATTATACTGTCCATTTTGTGGCATTTCCACCATTGAGCTATTGGGTTCTTTTTCAGTGTTTTTATAAGGCGTTTTCATTATTTTTACTAAGGACATTAATCTTTTGCCATATTTGCTGCAAATTTTTCTCCTGAATTTTTGCTTGCCTTCTAGTTATTGTTTGTGATGTTTCTGACATGAAAAATTTTTTAATTTTCATGTGATATATCTTTTGATCTTTCCCTTTTTTATTTCTTCCATTATCTTTATGCTTCTAAAGCTCTCCCCATGCAAAGATTAAACAACTCTACTTTCTTCTATTGACTCCTATCACTACTTATTCAGAAACTAAGATGTACCCAAAGTGGGAAATCACCGAGTGTGTTTTTCTCTAAACTCATTCACTATTTCTGAAAGTCAATGAATCATTTCAATTGAAGCAAATGACAACAGATTTAAAATTTTCATCATCTTTTAATCCAAATAACTCCTTAATTAGTAATTATTTTCTAAGAAATCTGTCTTTACCAAGTGGACTTTTCAACATAATAATAACAATAAACAAAGGGCCAATAGCTTCACTGCCAAGCAACTGGTATTGGCTGCCAAGAGCACTGGATTAAGAAAAATGCTCGGCAGGAAAGAGTACCTGCAATTAATGACCATGGTCCAGGAAGAGGAGGGCAGCAACAATGCTCTCTCTTCCCCAGACACCTGGATCCTGGTGGTCTTGACTTTCTTCTTTATCCTCTGTACTTGGCTTAGTGCCTGGCATATAAGAAATACTCAATAAACATCTTCTGTTCCACACAAGAAAAAGCTAAAGGAGTTCATCAACACCAAACCAGCAGTACAAGAAATGTCAAAAGGACTTCTTTAAGAAGAAAAGATCAAAAATATGAATAATAAAATGGCAATAACTATAGATCTATCAACAATTACTTTCAACGTAAATTGATTAAATGCTCCTATCAAAAGATAGGGTGGCTGAATGGATAAGAAAACAAGACCCTTACATATGCTGCCTATAAGACTCACTTCAGATTAAAAGACACACAAGAACTGAAAGGGATGGAAAAAGATTATTTCATGAAAATGGAAGAGATTTAAAAGAAAAAAAAAAAAGCTGGGGTAGCAATTCCTATACCAGACAAAATAGACTTTAAAACAAAGGCTGTCGCAAGAGACAAAGAAGAACCCAGTAATCCCACTTCTGAGTATTTATCCGAAGAAATCCAAAATACTAATTCGAAAAGACATGCATCCATGTGTTCACTGAAGCATTATTTACAATAGCCAATATATGGAAACAACCTAAGTATCCATCAATATATGAATAAGTAAAGAAGAAGTGGTACATATATACAATGGAATATTCCTCAGCCATAATAAGAATGAAATCTTGCCATATGCAACACCATGGATGGACCTGGAGGATATTATGCTAAGTGAAATAAGTCAGACAGAGAAAGAAAAATACCATATGATTTCACTTATATGTGGAATCAAAAAAACAACAGGAACAAACAAAACAGGAACAAACTCATAGATACAGAGAACATTCTGATGGTTGCCAGATGGGAAGGGAGTTAGGGGGATGAGTGAAAAAGGGAAAGGGATTAAGAAGTACAAATTGGTAGTTACAAAGTAGTCATAGAAAGTATAGCATAGGGAATATAGTCAGTAATACTGTAATAACTGTGTATGGTGTCTGATGGGTACTAGATTTATCGGGGTGATCACTTTGTAAGTTACATGAATGTCTAATCACTATGTCGTACACCTGAAACTAATATAATATTGTACGTCAACTGTAATTAAAAAATTAAAAAAATATTTTAAAATAAATAAATATCATTTGGGTGACTGAATGGCGTCCATTCCAAGGACCCCTCTTCTGAGTCATTCTAAGCACTTTAATGAGGCATTTCATTAACACAACTTAACTTCAAATGTGTTGTAGAGTCAGTGAGGAAAGTCCATGTTCAATGATGCAGAACACTCATCCTATTAATCCTCTGTTCTAAGGTACACTGATGCTAATATCAATTAATAGTACAATTTTCTAAGTAAGTGACTAGAAACACTATTACCAATCAATAAATAGATTAGCAATCCATCACTGAAAAGGGGGAATAATTTATTTAACTGTGTGAACAAATCAAATTGTTTACACTGAGGAAGAATACCTATCGTAGCAAAACAATGAATACCCTAAACAGAATGGACGATGACAGTTTACACAGCTGTTTAAACACAAGTCTCTGCTTTCTGAGTGATTACCCAATTAAGAGGAAATTAATTTTATAATGCAATTAATATTAATTTTAAAATCTCTAAACCTTTCAAGTCAGACTAGACTGTGTATGAGAGTCCTTCTGAGTTTAAAATTCTTTCACATATTTGATTACCCATTTGATTAATTTCTCACACGGGTCAGCAGGAGAATGTATGCATACAGACTTGCTTCTGGCCAAATAAAAATGAATTTTGGGATTCTTGTGTGTTACAGCCAATTTTATTTTTAGTGGAAAACATAAGTGAAACTATAATAGTAATGACAAGAACAGTTATTTGGTGTAAAAACTTTTTTAAAGAGCTCCCCGCTATCTGAAAATGAATATAAACTATATCTTCACTGCCCAGTCAGAACCCACGTATCTATTTAAAAGGTATATGGGAATGAAGAGCTAAAATTGTAGGTGCAGTTATATTTGAAGGCTGGGACAATGAAAAGAATTGAAGTTAACTAATTTCCCCAAGAGACTTCATTTTTGATAGTCCAGATTTTATATTTATTCCACCCTATCCATCCTTTTCCTTCCGATTCTCGCCTACCGTGTTTCCCCGAAAATAAGACCTAGCCGGACAATCAGCTCTAATGCATCTTTTGGAGCAAAAATTAATATAAGATCCAGTTTTGCTCCAAAAGATGCGTTAGAGCTGATTGTCCGGCTAGGTCTTATTTTCGGGGAAACACGGTAGGTGCTAATGCCCTAGTTCCTCCTCTGCCAAGCTACGTTAAATGCTATTCCATCGTAACACTCACTGCTGCTACAGGCCTCCTTTACTTCAAAGGTTTCTTCTCTCCCTGCTGCTCCTTGATCGATACCACTTCAGGATCACCTAGGCTACTCCTCCCTACCATCGCTCTATTTGATCACTCCTGTGCACACATGCAATCATTAGCCACAGAGAACTCACATGAAAAAGGCACGAGCCCTAAATGAGGCAACTTTAATTTTATTCAATAGAAACTGATAAGTATAAAAACCTATGCACTTCATAAAACACGTCTTTCTACTTCCCACGTTACACTTGGAATTTACTCTCTTCACCTCCATTTACTCCTGGCTTCCTCAGAGGCCTTACTCCCCTTTTATTCTCTTCTTGCACATAATCCTTCAGGACACTCTACATCCTTTGTCTTCCATCAAGAAAATATAACATGGTCCCCCAGATTCTTCTCCATCGCTCCAGACTTTACAAGAAGGTTACCTTTAACCAAATGACTCCTTTGGAATTAGAATCCAAAAAAACAAAATTTGAAAAGAAAAGATACTTTAAAGAAATATATATCTGAGACCTAAAATGACCAGCTAGATGGGGGAAGTTGAAAGAAGTGAAGTTCCTAAGAAAACAGTTCAAAGGTGAGAGAAGGGGTGGCAGAGTGCTGCTCAGAACAGTTACCTGAAAAATACTCAAGCACACACCTCTTCATAGTAAATGTCGGTAGAGTGTGAAGTCACCCCAGGACCTACTGCATGAGATTTTATAGGGGTTTACTTGACAGATTTCTGGGGACCCTTACTTCACCATTCATCAAAAGATGTGAGCTCCAATATAACACGACAACAAAATGAAGAATATTTTACCCACAAATATGGTGGCTATTTGTATATAATTTCTGAAAATATCAAATTCAGTTAGACTATCTGAACATACTTTTAAAAAATATATGGTGACTATAGCTATTTCTCAGATACAGTACTACTAAAATTCTTTTCCATATGTTATTAAAAAAATACTGAAACACATGCAGGAATAGAATATTCAGCCTTTTGCATATTGCCTTATATATAGAAACTACATGCCCTTTTATTCCTGGATAGAAGATATTATTAGCATATAAATTGTCCTTCCGATTTTTAAATATTACTTTTTCAGGTTTTCTTCTCAACAACAGATTTCCCAAAACTTACTTTTCCCACTTTTTTAAACTACACGACTGTTCATTTAAAATTATTTAAAATATGTTTTCAGATAGCTCTTTGAACATGGAAAGAAATCTCTATTTTCCCAAGATTTTTCCCTTGGGAGTTGAGAGTCCTTACACTTACTCTCTTTTTGACCCAACAGCAATTCTAGGCCCAGCCAGGGATTCTTCCAAACAAAGCAGCCTGTGGCTAGCCACTCCTAATGGGGCTTTTGCCCGTAGATAAACCTGGCTAGCTTTTGCCTTCTACTCTAGAAAGGATTACCTTGTCCAGCTCCAGAACATGAAAACTCTAGGTCAACTTATGTATTATTTTAATTTATATATGATTTTTCATTGAACAACGAGATTTGCTATAAGTTTTTGTAAATAGTTCTTTTAAAGACACTTCCATATACAATCATTTTTTTAGAAATTCATCTATTCTGTGACTCAAGATATACCCACACTACTATAACTGATAATGTTTTCATCGATACAGCCTATTCATGTTGCTATGTTTAAAAAAGAAAACACACAACCATTAAAACCTACCGTACTCACAGCTTGGTGACAAGATATATTCCCACAAGAAGAATTTTTAAGAGTCCAGAAAGATGCCCCACGGTACTAAGCATAAGGACCTGCTCTTGTTAAGGTATATTAGTGTATTTTGTATTTAAATGTTTTACACAAAAAATACGCGTTAAGCTATTACAGAATCGTGGCAATTTTATAATATGATTTAATGTACATATTACTGAAAAATATGAAATCCATATTATAATTCTCATCATAACTAAGTCTGATAAGTGATATTTTAGAGAATTCACTCTATTACCAGACAAATCGTTGATTAAGCAGTTCAAGTTGCCCAATTTTACTGGTTATGAGTTTCCAGTCTACTTAGTATTCAATAAGCTTTTGGTTATAATTACCAGGCTGTGTTTAGGGACCCAGCATTTTTGGTTTTGTTTGTAATATACTGTGGAACATACAATAACGCACCCGGAGAACACTGTCCCTGTAGTATTTTTAGAAGTCAGATTTTTCTAGGCCAAAATATGATTTTTCCCCTACATATGAATGATTCAAATACATGTCAACCTTTGAATTCCCAATGAGTAACTCAAGTGATGACCCTAGAACATCATTACCAATGAGAGTACTCTTTAAATGACTATTTGCTGCTTTTTAACACAATATCCCTAATAAATCATTTTTTCATTTTACTACACAAATGGTGTGTTTTCTAAAATAAAGAGTGTAACATAACCCAGCAGTAATTCTAAATAAATTACAAACACACTAGTATTTCTATTTCCTTTGCTTTAATTTAGAATTAAATTCAGTGACTTTTTTTAAACTTACCTCTGATTTTTAAAACTGAGAAGTGTTATTTTTAAAATATTACTGCAAATGATGAAGACAAGTATAAACAAAAAAAGCTTAAATAAATCTAAGAATGAAACAGTATTTTACGCTAGATATGATTTTTCTCCAAAATACCCATTCATCTCAGTAATATTTAAAATATACAAGTTTATTTTTTCCATTAACTTGAATATGAAGAACTTGATAGAGAGTGGCCACTCAAAATGACTTTGAAAACTCTCAGGTAAAAAATGTTCCCTCTCTTAACCAGGAAAAAAAGGAAATAACACTAAAATTGACAACCTCATCAGCTTTAGATATCAGAAAGGGAAGATACTTCCATTTTACCATGAAAGAAAAAAAAAGAGTTGTTTCCAGTATCTATAGTTTCTGAAGACTGACAAAGACGCTGAACTCCATCTAAGACAGAGGAGCCAGGTCAGCAAATGCAATCACTTCTTGTCAATATTAGAGGAATTGAAATATGATTCCACCACTCATATCCAAAGTATATCTTGATAAGGTACCATGAACTCTTTTACAGACCAACAAATTGACTTGACCAAGGTAAAACCCACATTAGGTGTCAAACACACCTACAGGCCAGTGAGGCCAGAGAAAAGGCAATGTGTACAAGAAACTGAACAACCACAAGGAAGGGAAATTCAATGCCAAGTAAGAAAACCTACATGCAGCTTTTAAGTTTAATACTTCAGCCAGGCTTGTTAAGCTAAATATCAGTACAAAATAAAAACCAATTCATCTTTTCCTAAGGAGGAAATTAACACAATAATCTCTTCTAATGGACAGGAAGGGTGAGGAAGGGTCATCTATTTGAAAGAAGAGGAGGACTGAGGACAGAAAATCTTCCCCCTGAAAGTAGAGACACGGGACAAAGGCAAAAAGAATGCAAGTAAACTGTGGCAAAATATGAGAAAGAAAAGCCATTTGTAAAAAAAAAAAAAAAAAAAAAAAAAAAAAAAAAAAAAATCTGTATATCACAATTCCAAAGGTTAGTATTATTATTAATAAAACTATAGCTGAATAATACTTTAAAATTTACAAAGTGCTTTCATATATATTTAACCATTTTTTTCTCTACTCTGGGAAACAGGCTGGACAGACATCACTATCATCTCCTCTGATTTTAAAAAAACACAAAACATGAAAAGTCACAGAAGTTAAATGACTCATTCAAGGTCACATAAATAGTACGAAACAGAGCCAAGACTTGACTTCAAGTTTTCTGAATCTTTTCACTATACCATTAATAAATTAAACTTCTACTCCACCAAAGGCATTCTAATAAAATTCTGCTCAATCTATCCATGCACTGCTTACTCATCAGTCCTGCAGCCAATCTCAGAATTGTCAATACAGAACTGCTTTCACACTCTAGTAATTTTTAGAAAAACCTCAATAAAAGATTTCAGAATTGACTCCTTCTTATAAAACATAACTTATTCTAACCATTATGATTGTGCCTAATGAATTCAATTTTACCCTTTCAACATTGATGAGCCATCACCGGTGTTTGTCAAAACTGATAACAAAATATAATGTCTGTTTCCCCACAGCAAATCCCTGCTTGTTGCCTCACCTATTTCCATAATGTATTGTCATTTATAACTTCTGACAGTTGTGCCACATTTTCTACATTACTTAGAAACCAAGCACAGTAATTTTAGGTTTTGTACTAGAAATTGGTTTCCTAAAGAGAAGATAACCCTAACTTTCTTAGTCAGTGCAGCTAACTCATGAAAGATGACTTAGTTTCCATGCACTACTTTTCAATATAAAAGCAACTTCTTTTCAAAATATTTATGATTTTAACAAATTTTGACCAGGTTTTGTATCATAATTCTTCCTTGAGCCAATATATTCTAGAATTTTAGAGTTAGGACAAAATAGTACAATGTAAAATAAAGAGCACTGGAGTGTGAGCCTACTCCAGACTAACCATATGACTCTAAGTCAATTTACTTCTCTGGGTCTGTTTTGCCCTAAAAAGAGTGAGTTCAGTAGCTTCCAAACATTTTTGTTTTTAGCAGAAGTATCTCTTTTCTAATACGTCACATGGAAATTCAATATTTTAAAAACCTGGTAAGAGAAGAACTCTTCTGGATAGGGAGTTCAGATCCCCACCCACTCAGCATGCTTCTCAGTCCCCCAAATCCCCTAGCCTCAGACACCCATGAAACATGTCTGAGGAACAGAATGTAAAAGCCAAGAATGAACCCTTTCATGTCTCTTCAAACTAAAAGTCGAGGATTTCATGAATTTTATGCTTCACATCATTAGTCATTAGAGAAATTAAAATTTCAATGAAATATCACTGTACACCTATCAGAACAGCTTTAAAAAAATAGTAATACCAAGTGTTGGTGAAGATATGGAACAATTGGAATTCTCACCATAGCCTGTGGGAATGCAAAATAGTACAGCCACTTTGGAAAAGTCTGGTAGTTTCTTACAAGGGTAAACATATGCTTATATACAAACAGCAACTCCATTTCTATGTATTTACCCAAGTAAAATGAAAACCTATGTTTATATAAAAACTTATATGTAAATATCTTTTGCAGCTTTATTCATAATTGCCAAAAATGGAAACAATTCAAATGTCTATCAACTGGTTAATGGATAAACAAATTGTGATATACCCATAAAATGGAATACTACTCCATAATGAAAAGGAACAAACTTCATGCACTAACATATATATGAATGCATCTCAAAAGCATCATGCTTACACTGAAAACCACAAAACACTGTTAAAAAAAATTAAAGATCTAAAAAAACGGAAAGACATCCTATGTTCGTGAATCAGTTTTAATATTTGTAAGAGATAGCAAGACTCTCCAAATTGATCTATAGATTCAGTACAATTCCTATCAAAATTCCACCTGGCTTTTTTGCAGATATGGAGAAGCTGATTCTAAAATTTACATCGAAATGCAATGAACTAAGAATAGCCAAAATTATCATGAAAAATAACAAAGTTGGCAGACTCTTCCCAATTTTGAAACTTACCACAATGCTAAAGTAATCCAGACAGAGCGGTACTGGTATAAACATAGACAAATAAATGGAATACATCAATGCAACAGAACTGAGTCCAGAAATAAACCCATACATTTATGGTCAATTGATCTTCAACAAAAGGGACCAAGACAATTTGATTGGGAAAGAACAGTCTTTCCAACCCATGGTGCTGGACAACTTGATAGCAACATGTAAAAGTATAAATTTGGACGCCTACCTCACAGCAAAAATTATACAAAAATTAACTCAAAGTGGACCATACACCTAATGTAAGAGCTAACACTACAAAACTCGTTAGAAAATACAGGAATAAATCTTCTTGACCTTGGGTTAGGCAGTGATTTCTTAGATATGACACCAAAAGCACAAGCCATGAAAAATAAGATTGATAAATTGAACTTCATCAAAATTAAAACCTGTGCTTCAAAAGATACTATCAAGAAAATGAAAAGACAACCCACAGAACAGGAGAAAATATTTATAAATCATCTTTAGTAGTCCCCCCTTAACCATGGTTTCACTTTTTGTGGTTTCAGTTACCCATGGTCAACCATGGTCCATGGTCAAAAATATCTGGAAAATTCCAGAAATAAAAAATTTATGTTTTAAATGGCACGCCATTCTGAATAGTGTGATGAAATCTCACTCCATCCTGCTCTGAGCTGCCTGGGATATGTATGAATCATCCTTCTGTCCAGCATATCTATGCTGTATATTCAGTACAATAAGGTATTTTGAGAGAGAGACACCACATTCACGTAAGATTTATTACAGTATATTGTTCTGATTCCTCTATTTTATTATTAGCTATTGTTAATCTCTTGCTGTGCCTAATTTATAAACTTTATCATAGGTATACGTCGGATTCCGTACTATCTATGGTTTCACGTCACGTATTCACTGGGGGCCTTGGAACGTATCCCCAGCAGACAAGGGGGGACTACTCTAGCCGATAAAGGACTTGTTCCAGAATGCATAATGAACACATACAACTCAATAACACAAAGACAAATAATCCATTTTAAAAATGGACAAAAGATACACAAATAGCTATTAGGTTGATGCAAAAGTAATTGAGGTTTAAAAGGTTAAAAATAATTGCAAAAACCGCAATTACTTTTGCACCAACCTAATAATAAGCACATGAAAAGCTGGTCAACATCTCCAATCATTAGGAAAATGAAAATCAAAACTGCAGTGAGATACTACTTCACACCCACAGAATGGCTATAATCAAAAAGACAAATAGGATTGGTGAGGACACAGAGAAATTGGAGCTCTCATGCAGCCACTTTGGAAAACTGGCAATTCCTCAAACATTAAACATCAAGTTACCACATGACCCAACAATTCCACTCCTAGGAATCTATCCAAGAGAAATAAAAATATATTTTCACCCAAAACTTGTACTCATTTTCAATTAGGGACATTTTCTATTAAATACGTAGGATTAAATAAAAGAATGCACATAAAGTATTTATCACAGAGCCCAAACACAGAAGTACTCAATAAAATTTTAAAATGGATCAATCAATACATATTACAATAAAAATATATAATATGGACATATCAAATAACTCTCTACAACACAATAATGGCACCATGTTATGATATGCATAATGTGTCAGTCAGTACATTCATTTTAATTATAATCAAGTCAGAAACATTATAAGGAGAGGAACAGAGAATCACAAAAAAAAAAGGATGCAAAAAAAAAAACTACTAAGGTATTTCTAAACCCTTAATTTGTCTTTTTATCATGCTATAATTGACTTTATTTTATTTTTCAAATGTCATATGTCAAAACTTATCTACTTATAAATAATCCTATATAATTTTGAAAGGTAACTGCACCCTAATCAAGTGAGAAACTTTCTACAGTCATTCTGAACCACAAATCCTAACTAAATATAATTAACATATTTGCTCAGGAAAACTAATCGCTTTTTAAAAACTTTTTATTATAATTAGACTTACAAGAAGTTGTAAAAATAGTATAAAGATGTCTCATATATCCTTCCCTCAGCTTCCCCCAATAGTAACATCTTATATAACTATAGTACATTATCCAAACCAAGAAACTGATGTGTAACTTGAGATATAATTCACATCATAAGACTACCATTTCAAAGTGTACAATTCAGTGGTTTTAATTATATTCCTAGAGTTGTGCATTCATCACAACCACCTTTTAAAGTCACCATAATATAACTCTGAAGACCAGAAAATCTATGTGCTCATATTTCAAATCTGTTTAGCTAAAATCAGAGGTAACTTTACATTTGCATCATTAATAGTCCTCTTTATCAGAGGTAACACTTTCATTGATGCATATCTACAATCAACCTTTACTGAGCCCTTAGGTAAGACCTTAGATACTAATCGTATAAAGATATAATCTCTGCCCTTCAACCAGTTCACAGTCTAGAGAGAGGCAGACCTGGAAGTAAATATTGACATTTCGCCGTGGTAAGTGCTATCATAAGGTGCCCCAATGCACAGCCCAGCAACACTGGGGAGGGAGTCTACTCTGGAATTAGAAGGTGATGAGAGAGGCTAATGATTGCTTCAGCAGGAAAAAATGCATATGCAGGATGATAGGAGACAAAGCTGAAAGACTGTTTATCGAGTCGGCAAGGGGAAAAGCTTAAAGGATTTTAAAAAGAGAAATGATCAGAGTTGCATTATGGAAGGATGGAAAGGTAGCACGGGCTCACTGCTCCTCCACATGAGGGGAAAACCTAGGGCATTTGGACCTCACATCTGGCCAACACAAATGGAGAGCCAGGGAAGGCAATGTAGGAGGCTCTGATGCCTGTCACCACTGAGACTACAGTAGGAAGAAGAAGACTGAATTCACTGAGATCCCTATCATACCGTGTTTCCCCGAAAATAAGACCTAGCCTGACCATCTGCTCTAATGCGTCTTTTGGAGCAAAAATTAATATAAGACCTGGCCTTATTTTAATATAAGACCGGGTATAATATAATATAATACTGGGTCTTATACAATATAATATAAGACTGGGTCTTACATTAATTTTTGCTCTAAAAGACGCATTAGAGCTGATGGTCTGGCTAGGTCTTATTTTCGGGGAAACGCGATACCTTAAAAACACCTGAGCCCTTGTGGCTTCTTGGAAGTTCCCATCTCATCCCACCTGCAAGAAGAAGCCTGACAGAATGAGGAATGGATTCAGCTTGTCATGCTCCAGTAGGACCCTGCTGGTCATTAAAATATTGAAATATTTCTCTACCAGTCGGCAAATAGCCACTGCCCTGAGAGGCTTTTCCTCTCTTCTTTGGGACTACCCCAGCCCCATCTCCCAAGATTCAGCACTAATAGTGTCTGGCCCAGCAGAAGGCCCTAGAACCAGCTTCAGTGTGCTCTAGCAGTCTTGGTCAGTGAGATATTCACTCTGATTCATTGATTGTTGAGTATTTTAAATATCACTCCCACATGGGGGCCAAGCCCAGAGAGCTCTTTTAAATTGTCAAGCCTCTACTATCACACATTTGCGACAACAAAAAATAGATCTCCAAAATCCTTTCCTTATCCCCAATCTGTTTCTCCAGATTCTGACCAAGTATTTCTGCTTATGGGTCCTCTTGTTCCATCGTGACTGTTTCTCTGATTTTGTTTTGTTGATCCCTTCAATTATTTTCAGTCTCTCTTCAGTTTCACTAAACTTCAACTGTCCAAAGTAAAGACTTTCCTGGCCATGGGCAAGAGGCCCCACCATGTCCATCCAATCTCTGGGTACCAGACCTAAAGTCTCGGTAGACATAAAGTCTCATTAGGTCTATTCATCCATTAAGAAATAATTGCAAAAAAGTACATAGAAAATTCTAAACATAGAACACTCAGTCCAGCCCCAAGTTGTCACTTTATACAGTCCAGGTGTGTACTGTCTCAAGCTCTAATTCATTAAAATATGCAACATTCTTGTGTTAAGTTATGAAATTAAAGGACACATATCACATTATGCTCTAGTGAATATTTACATACAGTATGACTGAATCTTTTTTTAACATCTCCCACCACCACCACCAAAATAAGGTGTGACAATCACACAAAGAATTTGACCATAAACAGAGGTATAACTTAGTGGTAATGGTAGTTAGAAACTGATATGAGATTATATTAAATGAGCGGCCCGAAGCGTAAATTAGCATAAAACAAATGAGATAATATGAATAGAAGAGCTACTGTATCAGAAAAAATGGTAAGAAACAAAACTGTGGCATTCAGGAAAAGAAGAGAAAGATTTTCCACTTCTGTCATTTTCTTTCAACCAGAAGCAAGGGGTATTTTATGTGAGAGATATTATTAGTAGGAATAGGCCATAATATTTTATAATGACCCACTAAAAAATTTAATTTGCAGCAAGACAACATAATATCGGTCTCTCAAAAATAATCAGATGTGCGGTGTATCCAATATTAAAAATTGGAATATGGATAATATGTGTTTTCCTTTACCATAAAGATTAGAAAATAATTCTTAGATGTTTCTTCTGTACTGTGGCTATTCATTTAAATAAACCTATCTAAATTAGCCAAGGTGTATTTAAAAATAAGCAATGAGACTGTGATTTTTCTGTCAGCTGTGCTGCTTATGAAATCTGACATTGCAACAGTTGGTTAAGGATCTTATGTCCTGCAGCTACATGAAAGAAATCCCCATTCACATTTTTAAAACCTATTTCATGTGTATTGGAATCTAACGCTGGGCACAGATTAAAGAAGTTGCATTGTAGTACTAGAACTACCTTATGTTTTCATCAGATTTTTCTCTCTCAGCCAAATTTCTTGAGTGGTTCCCAAAAATGCTGATGGGATATTCTACTGTACTGATGAGTGTGTGAAACTGCAGCCTTGAAACAACATCCCAGACATTACTGCCTGTCCATGGAGTCTTCTGACCCACAAACCTCCAATTCCATAGTAACTGGGGGTGGGGTGGGGGGGCTTTTAGATTTTTCCAGAGGTGAAAATCTGAAAGATGGCAGGCTGTATGTCTTCTCCAGCCTTGACTGCCCCTGGAAATAATTGAGATCCTTAGGTAAAGTGATTAATTCTGTTTCCCTGTGTTGTGATCAACGTTATCTGCTTGGCTCATGTCTGACAAAATAAGAATCTTAGTGGCACCTCCTGCCTCAAGTTTTTGGAATACTGTAGGATTCCTACCTAAAGCCAACTCTTCCACTTAGGTATCCTCAAAATAAGTCTAGGGCCCAGACTACAGGCCCTTGAGTTAAATTAGACTACAGAGAAAGAAGGCTCTGCACCTGCCTGGAGGCGAAGGATAATTTTCCTAACTATGGAATGCCTATGTGGAGTACCAGGCTATGAGGGTTCACAATGATTTGGCTTTTTTCCTACTACAAGTTCAGTGAAAGTGGCCAGACATTTGAGTGTGCCCTGGGGCATGCTGTTTTGATGTACCACTATTTCTTTCAGGTCTTGGGCCTGTGAGTCTTTGCTAATTTATTTGGCTCCCATAGTACCACTTCACAGCAAGCCTCCTTAATCTCTCCAACAAAGTAGAGAGCCTGAATTGTCAGTCATTCCCCTATTCATCAGTCTTTAGACTACCCCTTCTTTTTCTCCTTTTCCAGAGCAAAATAACCTATTAGCATTGGAATTCTGCCAAACATTGATTGCCCAAATGCCAAACAGTGCTTTCTTGGAGGCTCCCATCCCCAAAGCTCTAGTCTGGCATTGTGTTGAGGGCTAAAAGTGCACCCTGTGTAGGGCTGGGAACTTGGGAGCTGGCAGGCCTGGGCTCACTGGGGAATCCAAAGAAGCACTCCTCCGTCCTCTAGAAAAGCTATTTTTGGTGGCCACTTAGGTTTGGGAACAGAGATGCTGAACTGCGCCTTTTAGGGCTCCACAGGTCACATTTCTTAACTGTTAATGCACAGTTTAGTTGGCACTGTATCAGTCAAAGGATTTTCAAACATCAGCTAAACGTTAGAATTTGATATCCTCTTTTTTTGGTCAGATAAGTAAACTGATACCAGAGATGAGGTCTCTTGGAAATAAAATTCACATGTTGTTGCTGCAGTCACAGAATTAAGATTGATGTCTGAATCTACCTGTTCTTTATATGGTGCTCTGTAAAGAATCTTAATGTGTGTTACACAGTTTTAGAATTAGAGTTAATTAAACGTCCGCTTTATGCTCTTAGTATTAGTTTAGACTTACTCCTCTGAACATGAGAATGATTGAAATTTGCTGACAGTCGTTTTACCTGGGCAAGTAGATTTCTGTAGTTTGACTCAACTGCACAAGAGTAAGTCAGATAAACAATAATAAAGACTAAACATATTTGGTTTTACATTCTTAGTTTTTCTACCTAAAAGTAGCCTGCTATTACCTCAGCCTGGAATGCCCTTTATCCATCCCCCACAGCCCACTTTCTGCTTTTGGCTCTCTCATGACCTAGTTCAAATCTCACTTCCTTTGAGAAATATTCGTTAATTTTGAGTCCCCCACATTTGTATCACCACAGCATATCACCTTGTCTTAGCCCTAATTCTAGGTTGTTCTGTAGTTTGCTATCTACGTGTTTGCAATCCCTCAGCCAATGTGGGTCTTTACTCTTCCAGTGCTTTAAGTTGTGAAGATTTCCTTGAAAAACAATTCACAAATATAAAATAATCACATTGTTTTTTAGGTCAAGGAAGACAAAAAAAAAACAAAGTAACCAATAAATATAAGGGCACCGAACTGGAATTATGACCCACTGTAGAATCTGTAGAACCCTGTCCATTTGAAGGTAGGTATGCATATCTGCAGATAACCTAACTTTTACCTTACAAGTGTAGAGATTCAGTTAAGGCTATTGTGAAGAAAATCAAAAGTTAGAAATGTGAGATTGATTCTGGGCTTCTCTTTCTCCCTCACCTTTTCTATCCAGTCAATCAACAAGGTTCATCATTTTACCTACTAAATATCTGTATAACCCAGTAGTAGTGATTCTCAAACCTTAGCACTCATAAGACTCACCTGACATGCTTGTTAAAACAGATTGCTCCATCCTCCAAGTTTTTGATTCACTAAGTCTGCAGTGTGGCCAAGAATTTGAATTTCTAACAAGTACCCAGGTGAAACTGAACCATACTTTGAGAACCACTGCTTTAACCCATCTCCTACTCTATTCTCCTTGCTTTTAACAAGGTTCAGTTTCTACAAAAGGAAAAGAAACCCCTGAGGTATGACACAGTAAGATGACTCTAATCAGGCATGTTAGCTAGGTTTGGTCCTCATCTTGAATGGTTTCCCTTGGTGGACAGTGGTTGTCTGAGGTTTCGAAATGATCCTTAACATATAGGAATGCATCCGAAAGCATTTCTGGAGTGGTCTAGAGTGTCTCTAAATATGGACCAGCAGATGAGGTCATCGTTATGCTGGGAGTCAGAAGTAGAGGAGGGGAATGAAGGCTATAATCACTATCAAAGGGGTGTTTTCTGTAGACAAGTGAATGGAGCTATTGTACACAAACTCAGTGGTTGCCAAGCATGTGGCCTAATTATTTTGCCTGTATGAGCATGGCACGGAAGGATCTCCTTAGAGGGCTGATTCACACAAGTTGTGTTTAGTTTGACGTTAGCAAGCATAAGCCTGGAGAATTTGAACCTAAGAGTGTTTACAAGTTCCTGCCTTCCAAATCTAGGATGTGATACAATTAAGTTGGAAAGACCATATAAAAACTAAAACACCATCCTTAAAAATAGTACACCAATTACAACTGGTGAAAGACCAATGCAAGGTCCCTATCTTATTCAAAGTATTGACAATATATGTGGGGACCTTGGGAGGTAAGAGTTCCATAATTTAAAAAGGTGAAAGATTCATATGATCTGAAGAGAAACCAGAATATAGGAGGTCCATAATTTAAATCTAGGGGTTGGCCTCCCAGAGAAACTGCTCTCCCTAATCTATCTTTGGCTCTATCTATATTTAAAATGTTTGTAAAAGTTCATAAAGTTGTATTGGTGACCAGGGTCTAGAATATTAAAGGAATGGAAGACTCAGCTAGGATGGACACATGACAAGGTGTTTTGCTAGCTTAGGGGAAACAACATTCATTCTGCAAGACAGCGCTGGAGGTGTTTTAGTACTCTTCAAATTCTCAGCAGCATGAGAAAACCATTAAGGTGGCTGGCCTGAGCCCCAAGGGTCAAAGGCTAGGAAACAGAGGGGCAAGAACTGCCACCTGGCCTCCAGGAGAGCAGCACCCTCCTCCCTGAGCACCCTGTAGATTAGATAGAGGAGCTGTAAGGTTGCTGCCAATCCTGCATGATATTCACATTTGTTGTACAAGCTCTGGTGAGGCACAACTGAGGAAAAGTGACCCCCCAAGAGACTAGTCCATGAAACAGCGTCTGCAGAGTCAAACAGAATATTACAGATGAGGCTATGGGAGAGCAGATGAAGTCAGCTTAAAATAGATATAACTAGAAACAGGTTGGGAAGCATGGCTCACTTCCTGTTGGGGCAAAAGGTTAGAAAATAAGGCTGTGGGGAGATCGTTTTTAGATGTAATGTCTTAATTCTGCCAGACCTCTAACGCTCTACGAAGCACTGCACTGCACAATATTCATTTGACCTAAGCCTTCTAAACCTGCAAAGATGAGGGGAAAGGGCGCACCCGAAAGGCTTGAAATCCTAAGACACAAACCAAAATATCATAGGAGCTATAGACTGGAGCTCTACTAATTCAACAAGGGATAACTGCTGTTCGAAAAGATAAATCACAGTCCGGGCAATAAATGCCCCTCTAAAGCCAAAGACTTGGTAGGACAGCAAAGCAAGGTAGAAGGAAAGCAAACCTGAACTCTTGAAATTTAAAGAATACTTCCAATGAAGAATCCAGTCATCCAGCCTTGGATTTTACAATTTCATTGAGATTTCTCAGAAATCATTTTAAGAGAACCTACAGCTTAAGTAAAACATTTCTCAGTTCTATTTTTGATTTCCATAGAATAAGGCACCATGTAAGTAGAGTATATTGCTGTTTAAATGTCCCTTATTATTTTTAATGATATCAGAAAGTTATCAGAGGCTGTAAAGGCTCCATAAAATAGCACATTTACGTACTGTATTTCTCACCAGGGAGAGGGGTTGCAAAGCAAACGGTTTGGAAATGGGTGGGTTTGAACTATAAAAGCGCTATACAGTTGTTAGAAAATGTTTGTTTTCAGGCATAAGAAATTTTAGTGTTGAAGTTAACAGCAATCATGCAGCACAAACAAATCAGAACACATATTTATTGAACTATATAACTACGTAAAGCACTGAACTAGGTACTATAATTCTTAGGGCTTAAGATTTATAGCTTTCTCTTACTCTTCTATAAATTCTAAAGTATAATCTACCAGAAAATAAAGTTCTTAAAATAATCCAAAATATTTTAATATAGTAATTACTATATCATTGGTAAATTGCTTCTGAAATTAATATCTTGCTTCTTCTTATTTGGGGGTTACACATTTTAATACCTATACATAAACCACTATAAACGTGTAATAAAAAGGACTACTTCTTGTCTTTAAGTTGTCTGATTTTAGCAAACATCTTTTTTTTTTTTTAAGTGTGATATCAATGATATCACAGACATGATAAACAAGTCTCTGGACAATGTAACAAACAGAAGACTCAAAAACCAAGTGCTCGTTTATTTTCCACTATGTTGAATTGCCACATCTAGCATATTCATGCCAAGCGTTTAATAGGATGCAAATTCATACAAATACCCTTGAGTGAAATCTACTGTGGTGCCTGCTTTATAGGTTTCTCTTGGATGCCGCTGACACTTCCTTAAACGGCTTTTTCAAACAGAAAAAGAATGAGAATAAAAATATACATCTAGAATTTACCTTCTTCTGTACTAAAAAGGCTGATTTGCATTCATTTTATATAATAAATGTTTTATTAGACACAATAAGAAACAGAATACAAATGCTGTTAGGATTCTAGGCTAATTTTGGAACTATCTTAGTTTCAAGAATTAGCCTAATTGACTTGTTATTGTAACAGATCCTGAGAGAGCATAATTACTTTTTAAAATAAAGGTTTTTTTTAAAAAACACAATATTCATGAAAATACAACAGTTTTGTTTTTCTCTGAATAAAATTATTCTAATTCTCTAACAACATCCCTTTTGCATTAATAAAACCAAGGATTCCACTTAGCAAATATGAAGAAGTAGTTCTTAGAAAAGACAAATCATAGTCCAGGCCATAAATGTCCCTGTAAAGTCAAAGACTTGGTAGGACAGAAGGAAAGCAAACCTGAACTCTTGAACTTTAAAGAATAGTTCCAATGAAGAATCCAGTCATCCCAGCCTTGGATTTTACAATTTCACTGAGATTCATCGGAAATCATTTTAAAGAAACTTACAGGTTAAGTAAAACATTTCTCAATTCCACTTTTCATTTGCATAGAATAAGGCACTTATATTACTCTGTTTAAATGTTCCTTGTTATTTGTAATGATATTTCCAAATAATTTTCTCTTTACTATGAAATAAGTATTAATATTCCCATTTTATAGATGAGGAAATTAAGGTAAGACAGGTAAAGTGACTCAGGGAGTCAGAATGGATAGAGGGAACAAAGACAGGACTTAGAGACAGAAGAACCAGGGTTTAAATATAACACAGCCACCTGCTAGCCTTGAGCAAGTCCCTACATCTGGGCCTTGCACTTGTAAAATGAGGATAATACTACCATCTAACTCTCAAACAGTTGATGTAAGGCACAGGCAAAGCACCTAGCAGAAAGCCTAGTTCATAGTTAGCCATTCAACAAACATCAGCTCTCCCACCAATCCACAATTCCATGGTACAATGCGTATAATGCTGTTGTGAGGTAAATGAGATAATGTAACACAGGTAGAGTGCCAGCAAGTACATGCCGAATACACGTTCTCTCCCCTAATATTCCCTCCCTTATCCTAGGTCCCACAGTTGCCCAGTGGCTGAGCCACAATCAAATTCAAACCTTAGTTCTACTATAGAACTGCTCAGTGCACACACAGTTTATGATACCCTATGTAACTGCAAAAGCTAATTTAACCTAGCTGTTTAATCAGATGTTATTTTAATATGTTCCCAGCAAAATCAAATTCATTTCTAGGGTAGCTTTACTTTTCAGTGATCACAAAAGTGATTAATATTTCTGACTTGAAAATATGTATTTTTCAATACATATTTCTACTGGCATTTCTGCAATATGTATTCTTAATATTTTATAAACTATTATAACTCAAAAGATAGTTAAAAATCTATTCCTTAGGATATCATATGCTTAAGTATTTACATGACTCCATTTGATATACTGAATTCAAAATATTCAGTAGCCTTTTCATTTTTCCTATTTTCTCCCTAATAAAATAACAAAGGTAGTAAATGTCGTAAGTAAATATAGATATGCATAAATGAAACAGATGTGTGAAAAATACGGACCAGATCTGCATTTATGAGACAATGACCTTCAAAACTGGCAGGGAGCTGTTAACAATGTTCTTCACAGGGGAAGCAATTATACTACAACCCTCCTATGTATATGTACTTTCATTTCTCGAGGTCTACAAATAAATTTGCATATCAGAAAGAATAAAAGAATAGTCTGGTAACTGTGGCAACCTTCACTGAGAGGGCATAAGGCATTTTCATCACCTTAATCATCACATCCTAAATGCCAGATCAGTGTAACTGATGCAATATGAAAGGCTAGGCCAATTCTTTGACAGAATTTCCTACAACTGAAATTTACCAAATGTGGCTATTAGGACTCTAACCCAGTGATACATTTCTGATTCTGTAATACCCTAAGTGGTCCCTAATTAACTCAAGAAGCACTGAAATCTTTCTAAAATAGATACCTTATTTAAACAAAAACATGGCATACAACACTTTAAAGAAAAAGTTCAAATTATTACCAAAATTTAAAAAAAATATACAGTACTGCAATTCCTAAGATGTTGGAAATGTCGCTTTTAACCTATTGAGTAGCTCAGTTTCTTCCAATATTGATTTAAAGCCCCGTCCCCAGTATCTGACAAATAAGCATGCGCCTGCGCGCACACACAGACAGAAATATACAAGGAGAAAAGTTGGTAAGAGAAACTCAATCTCCAATGCTCAAACAAGCCATATGCACAAATTACTGATTTCACACAAGATAATGTCTTTTCTTACATTTCCTCACATGGGTAAAAACAAAAGTAATTCACAATAGTGGTGCCCCAAAATGACAATATTCCATATACCTTAGAATTCTAGTGTTTAGATTTCAGGCTAGAATCCCAATGCACAATCATTAACATGTCTAGACAGTAGACACTTACTACAGTATGGTCATGTTACACCAAGCTAAATTATTTAATTTTATTTTTAATTTTTCTAAATTCTTATAACATTAAATTGTAATAATGTAAAAAAAAGACCATCAGGGGAAAAAACACAACCATAGTAGATACAGCAAGCATAAATCCAGTAAGTCCTGGTTAACTTAAAAATATTTTGTAATGGTAATAATAAAAACTACCCATAACTATAACAGCAATCAACCAACCTTAAAGGTTCCACTAAGTGGGCAAAATAACCAGTTACCTTATTGTGATACATTAAAACCACAAGGTTATTACTGGTGGAGTAGTGATGTGAATTGTTTCATTTGTACTCTACATCTTGTCAAAAGTTAATGACCCACCCTGGAAATTTTATGTCACCATATGTATACTCCAAAAGTAGTTTACATCTCATGAAGTCTAAATCTCACACTGCCCTTGATACAATATTGTGTAAATGCTTTAAATTTTAAAACAAAGGGATAAACTTTAATACTTTAAAAGCTCTAGACAATGTATTCGAATGAAAATGTCAACTGTGTTTTCTCCTCCAACATTAAAAAAAAAACTGTATATGACACAAAGATACAAAAGAAACAAAAAGTAGTATACCACTTTTTCAGTAAGGAAATAATACATAACATCTCTATCATATTCAACTACAAAAATCCTTTCACTTGATGGCTAGCATCTTTACGACTGCTTAATCTGTATTTAAACGGCCTTAAAAAGAGATTTTTGTTCTCTTTCTCTACCCTCATGGATCTTTGGCAGCAGTCAGCACTTATGTCCATAGCTGGTTTGGGTGGGGGTGGGGGGGTGGTAGAAAAGGGAAAGCGGAGAGAAGACTGAACTGAGCACCGAGTCAGCAGAGAGCAGCTGCTCCCATACAATATCCAGCGTCTTTCTCACACACCGCTATTTTCCGCTATTGAGCACTGTCAGCAAAAAACAAATAGGGGGGTGGGGGGAGGCAGGGAGACAAAGAGAGTAGGACCCAGGCCGACAGTTTTTGTCTGCCACATCTGAGGCGAGAGGCCCTCTCTGGTTTCTTGGTGCTAATAGGGATCAGGTGAGACCCCTCCGGGTCCAACTCAATTTGCTTCTCCAGAAAGAGCAGTTTCTGGCAGTGAGCGCAGGATCCTTCCCGCAGCTGAACTAAACACCGGAGCTCTATCAATGTTTTCTATCTCTGACTTTAGAAAGGAGGAAAGAGGGTTGGGACTGCATTCCTGGGAAAGACTACTACTGACTTGCCACACAGCAGTAGTGAAGGGACATAAGCCAGAGGTTGTAAAAATCCCTTCAAAAATACCAGAAACGCTGTGCAGCATTATCGTATTGTTGGCGTTTTAAGTCACAGATTGTTTCTCGCCACTGTCAACCCTCAAATCGCTGGGACTTGTTGCTAAATCTTCACCTCACGCCCCCTCCCCCCCCGAATTGCCCAATAGAATAAGATTTGGGAAGCGAACAGAGGGAGGGGGGCCTAAATTTGTAAAGCCCAGAGGGGTGGCTGGGCTCCCTTCAATAGGCCACTCTGCATGGACTGCGCGTTCAGTTCTACCTTCGGAGAGCTCTGACTCACAAATGCTGGGGGGTGCGGGGGATTATGACATACACCATTATCATCCCAACCAAAGAGATAAGAAAAGCCTGCTAGCGGACCTTGCCGGGCCGAGCAGCCAAAGCCTGCGCCCCGCGACGGGGCGGCCGGGGAAAGAGCTTCCAGCCCTGCCCACCTCTCCCCGGACGCTCGCCGAAGGTACCACCCACCCGGGCGGACTCCAGGAGCCAGGATGGAGCGCCCTCACCTTGGAGAGAGCAGGGAAGGAGTTGGGGGTCCGGGACACAGGGACTCACCCCGCAGCGGCGCCAAGCGCCCTGTGCCCGGCCCCGGACAGGGTCTCTGGTGAAGGCGCCCTGTACCGGGGCCGTCCTCCGCAGCCAGCGGCGGACAAAGCGCTGGGGTGTGGGGCGACCCCCGGGCGGCGGCCGCGGACCAAGTTGGCCCGACTAGGAGGACAAGGGGGTCCCGCGGGCGGGTTGGCGCGGCACTGACCTGGATGGTGCAGGTGTACTCGCTGTCGTCCAGCAGCCGCACAGTGCAGCTGTACTCGCGCTCCAGGCTCCTGCTGCTGCCGCTCATCAACCTGCTCAGCATCTTCCCGCCCGCCCGCCCCCGGGAGACGCGGCGGCTCTGCGGACCCTGGACCAGGCGCCCCTCAACCCGGCAGCTCCGCGCCGACCCCGGGCACCTGCACCATCACCCCAGCCGGGTCGCCGCCGCTGACTCCTGCTGGCCCCGCTCCTCCTTCTCCTCCTCCTTCCCCGTCACCGCCTCCCCCAACCCAGAGCAAGCGCCGCGCTCTCTCTCTTCAATGCCCCAATGCTGGTGCCCAGCTCGTGGGGCGGGGCCTCGGCCGGAGGGGGCCCAATGGGGGTCAGCGCGGCGGAACCGAGTGACAGACGGTACAGCCAATCGAAATAGCGCACTGGGATGACCGACAAGTTGAAAAAGCAATCACGGGAAAGCAATCAAACCGAGCCAAATCGGACCAGCCCTCTGGCGTCCTAAACGAGGGGCTCTTCTGCTCCCTGCGGTTCCTACAAATGCTATTTCCCGTCCCCCGAGCCAGGTGTAAACGCCCGGCTGGATTGGCGCCTGCTGTTTGGAATATATTAGGGATCTGTTTTAGAGATTAAATTCTACACTCTGCAACGCCGCGGTTCCCGCCCTCTCAGGAGCCGGGGCGGTGCGAGATCACAATCCCTGCACCTGCAGAATGCAGGCTCTGGTTTAGGCGGCTGCCCCCACCTGCGCTCTACCCCAGGTCGGGCCCGACAGCCTCTCTGCTCTAGCCCTCTTATTTTGGAGAACATCTGTTTTACAGGAGCTACTTAAGAAAAAGCTGCAGAATTCGCAGAGGTTCTTAAGCACCCGAGTTTAACCCCTAGAAAATCCTCCACTCCAACACCCTTTGCCTCCTTTTATTTTCAGAAGACAAAAGGAAGAGACTGAGGCATGCTCCTTCAGCCGGTATGGAGCAGAGGAAGCTATGGATCATTTCCTTGCACCTTTAGAACTAGAATTATGTCTTCAGACTTCATCAACAAAATACAAAGAAAAAAATTGTTTCCTGTCCTCTGTGCCCCCACGTCTAAAAACCTCATGTTTTTTAGGAAATTTGATGGAAGGAAATGTTATAAAAGAATCTTTATCAACACAGAACAGTAATGTTTTAATAAATACATTAACTGAAAAATAATGAAATCTGCATAATTTCCTATTATTTTCATAATTTACTCTGTACTTACTTATTTACGCACGTAAAAATGAAAGCCTGGGGGCAGCCGATTAGCTTAATTGGTTAGAGCACAGGTGCTCTTAACAACAATGTTGCGGTTTGATACCCACGTGGGCCGCTGTGAGCTGCGCTCTCCACAGCTAGATTGAAACAACTACTTGACTTCGAGCTGATGGGTCCTGCAAAAACACACTTAAAATAAATAAAAGTTTAAAAAAAAGGAAATGAAATGAAACCCTATATTAACCTAGAAAAACATCCGACCTTTAAAGTGTGCTTCTTCGCTAGTGTCTTTGGATTTCAGTATTTCTCCCAATTTATGTGCTTAGAACCAACCCCCACTTTCAGTTATCACCTAAGTAACCTGATTGCTCTCCTTATAAACTGCATTCTCTCTGTGGCATTCAATAGCTATAAGAGGAGGTTCCTCTAGTCAACGCAATCCTGGAGGAGTTAGTTAAGAAACTAGAACCAGTGAGTCAAGTAGTCTAACCATAAAACCAGGTGTGCGCTGAGCTACTCTATAGCTCCAGCAGGTAGCCTGGTGGCTGCAACATAATAGGTGTTCAATAAAGGTTTGTTAAGTGATGTAAATGGAATTTATAATTAATTTCAGGAAGGTCTTGAAGACAAGTGAAATTATTAATATGCCGAAGTGATATTCTGTAATGCTCAACTTTGTTTTGTAGATGAAAGAAGATAATGGAAGACCTCAGACAGGCAGAACTTTTGTTGAAAGAAAAGTTGTGATTTGTTTCAGAATCTACAAGAGCAAGGAAAAAATATCCCAGAAGCTAGAAGAAGACCTGAAATGTGATGGTAGGGATGTGTCTCTAACAGGTTATGTAAATAAGCAGCTGTTAGAATAAAAAGGCAAAGCACCGTAAATCCAGAGAAGCTCTAAGGAACTGAATGCAGTCTATTTTTCAAAGTAGGACTATAGATGAAATGAACAGGGATGAAATTGTAGCTTCTGTATACGAATGCTTAGCCTAAGAAAATCATGCTTTAGATGCTCACCTCATTGAAAGACCAGTTAGATATTCATCTATGCTTACCCATATCCATAAAAAGCTTCCAACTCTCCCCTACTCTCTGATACAGAACATTTTGTTAAGAAAACAGAGGATGGACAAATAATAGAAGAAAAGCAAGAATCAATCAGTGTTTGGTTAGATGTATGCCTCTATAAGGCTCAAGAGCAGAAGCCTTCAGGGAAATAAAAAGAAAAGGCTCATATAAAATCAAACTGAGGAATACTTTGTTTACCTGTGTTTCTCTATGGAGTAGGGGGCCCAGGATAGAAAGAGTTTGTTCAGTAAAAGCCCTCATGTACCCTTGAGAATCAGATTGTCATAGCTTTAATGAGTTTTTTTAGTATAAAAGAGGCCATATTTAAAATAAAACTCCCAACTACAATGGCTCTGAGTCCCACCTTCCAATTTATCAAGATGTCAGTCCTCTTTAGCGTTTCCCTCTTGTCTCTACTACCGTGGAGTCCCCAGGGGAGGTACTGTCACCCACATATGCCTGAAATAACTAAACTACTCCTGCCTCTGCTTCAGATGTCCCATACCCTGATGTTTTGGGACATTGAGCTCTCTCCAGCCAGTGCAACCTTCAGCATCGCCTTGGGATTTGGCAGGAAGGGGCTCTGCCTCTCTTCACCAGATTACAAAGGCCCTTCTCCTCAAAGTCTCCTCACAGCACAGCTAAGGCCACTGTTTTGTATAACAATATTAGAAAGGAAAAATAATCCCGAGTAACCTGCGGTATGACATGGCTCTGAAAGGCCTTGTGGACTACATACAGGCCTGCCTTACTGTCGATTTCCAGCCTGGGTCCATATGGCTGAAGATAGTTCTCCTCTCCATCAAGAGAGGAGCCTGACCATGTCTTGGGCTGGTGAAGCTGAGAAGAAAACAACTCTCCTCAACCAGTATAAGGTCCACTTTCAACATCCCATTTTCTGTGCCACGTGCTGCCTCTTTCTAGGAAGGCCAACCATGGGAATATCTACTCCTTTAAAGGAAACCCCACACTCCATCCCAATGGGTGTGATATTGACCTCTGACCCAACTGGGCTACCCCTTAGGACATCAGCATATTTCTCACAAAGATTGAGTTATTCAGTCTTTACGTACAGATCCAGGTAGAGCCTCACCAAAGCCAGTCCAGTCCCTTTGCATAATTACTTCTCTGATAAACAGTGAGGATCATGCCTATCCTTGCTTTCCTGTATTCTTTAAATTGCAGCTTCCATTCTCCAAAGAGCAAGAACTCAAACAAAGACATTCATGTCTCCACAGAAACAATATATTGACACATATATTGTCTAAATCTGCAGAGAGGAGAAACAGTCTGTTCTCTTCTGCATCAATGTCTGCAAAGGCAGTGCTGCTGCTCCACACAAAGATTTGCATATCCAAATAGAGCACTCTGTCTCTCAGTCTAAAGCAGCTACATTCAGGTTAATGGGTACTTTATAGTTTTCCAAGAATAATACATGTATACTTACTTCAATATGAGTGGTTAAACAATTCCCGTAGTTTTCCCAGAGCAATCTACTTCTGAAGAAAGGTTTGTCTTCTCTTGGATCAGGACAGAACACCACCTACAGTTTAAGAGACAGCTTGCCTTCTACCAACCCTTAGGATTTTCAGTTTAGCCCCCATTATACTTAGAAGTATTTTTTATGTGGAAATATAAGCAGTGCGTGTGCTTTTTTTATACCAAACTACAAACATTTATTGAGCATTTACTATATGTTAGGCACATACTCTGTGACAGCTTTCTAGAATACATTAAGACATAGCCCAAAGAATAGGGGAAAAGGAAATGTACAAACCAAGAAGTTTGTACGTTGAATCTAGGAGAGAGTGTTAAATGTGTGTACAATTAGCAATAATACAAGACATGGAGCATGAGCAAGGTGCTGTAGAAGAACAAACGGTATAATTATTTAAACATGGGAGACAGTAAGGCCTTACAGGGAAGGCATTTGAGTTGGGCCCTAAGGAATGGAGTAGTATCATGATGGGTGCAGACAGTTGGAGACAGATATGAAGTGAAGAGTGACGTTTTAAGTAGAGGAAATAACATGAGCAAAAACACAGAAGCACAAATGTATATAGCACGTTCCAGAAATTGCAAGTATTCCTGTATGGATAGCATATGGGTGCATTGGCAGAAGAGATGAACTGAGGCCAGATCATATAGGACCTTTAATGCCATGCTTAGGAATGTGGGCTCTGTTGTATAGACATTGGGGGGTGGGCATACGACGTTTCAAAGCAGAGAAGTGATAGGATGGATCTGTTTGGAAACATCATTTTGATAACAGTGTGAATGACTAAATTAGAGCAAGATGAGATTATTTATTGGAGTAAAAATGCATTCTGAAAACAATAGAGTGTCTTTAATGAGGCATCAGAAGCATTTATAATAGGTCTCTCAGATGTCATTGACAGGCTTTATTATATTCTCCAATTATGGTTCATTTTCCCTATATTTCCAGCTAGTCTTCAGCCATTGTTTTAGGAACAAAATGTATATGAAACAAAGCAAATTAATTCACTTATTCAAAAAAATTATTGCCAGTCTACTATGTACAAGTCCCTATGCCAGGTGCTGAGAGAATTCAAAGATGAATAAAACATACTTCCAATCCTCATAGAATTTACAGGCCCATGCAATCTGCAAAATTACTCCAATAACATTTATTAAGTATTCAGTTTATGTAGATTAATATTCAGTGCACATTGGTTAAAAAAAGACATAAAGGGGAAAGGCAGCAAAGATATGAGACATAGCCCAAAGAATATAGGCAAAGAAATATGTAAACAATAGAAAATCAGAACAGCCCCTACTTCTTGATTAATAGTGTCAATTGACAACTTGTTCTGCAAAATGAGATCATTAACATTATACACTCTTCTACCCTCCATACTCCAATTCCCAATTTTTGTGGTTTATACTATTTCTATTTTGTCAGGGTTTATAATATTTACAGTTTTGGACAACCATATTTCCTTTAGTTGTTATGTCTCACTTCTGTAATCAAATGGGTTCAGTGTTTACCACCTGTCCTTTTATCCTAGCATCATCATTCCTGGGCTTTTTGTTTTTATTCACATCCTGGTAAGTGGGAATTATTTGCTAAGCAGTTTGTTCAAGAATGGCTAAGGCCGTGTTCCCTGAGTGCTTTATTGTCTGCCTGTTGCCTTTATACTTGAACAAATTCTTGAATAGAAATACTACTTGTGGTTCACACTTCCTTTCCCTCAGAATTTTGTAGCCATGGCTCCTCTGTGTTTTTTTTTTTCTTGATATTTGCTATGGAGAAGTCTGAGATGAGTCAAAATTTTTCCCCTATAGGCAATTTTCTTTTCTTTCAAGATGCCTGAAGGACCTATATATTTAACACTGAAGTTCAAGAATCAGAACATATCTCTATGTTAATTGTTCTGAATCAATTTTCCCTTGTGTAAGATGGGTGGTTTTTTGTACAATAGCTCTTATTACTTTTGGATTTGATGGGTTCTCTCCCTCTAGGACACTAATTAGCCCTATATTGAATCGTATTTGACTATACCTTTCATTTCTTTTAAATTCTTAAATCTCTATGCCTTTTTCCTCTTTACTCATTGTGATTATTCCAAGTCTTTTCTCCATGCCGTTAACCTGCCAAGTCTATTTTGTTCCTTGCTGTTGAAATTTATTTCTATCATCTGTAATGATATTATTTTAGTTCTTAATCATTCTATTGCTTTAATGTCTCAACTTGTATCTCTTATTTTATTCAATATTATTTCTTACTGTTTTTTTTAGCACAAAATATGCTTCTATTCTCTGGGTTGTGACAAAGAGTCTCTCCTTGACCAACCATTAGTCAAGCTTGTCTGAATCCTCTTCCCAACTAAGTCTCAACTTCTGGACTTTTTTCCATCTTTTAGATTTTTGTCCTTGCGTCACCCAATTTTAGCAAGAATCCTGTTAAGTCAGTTTAGCCGGAATCCCGCAAACTCAATATCTGATCCCCCTTAATATGTTACCAAACTCTTCGTTCCCCAACATCTCCCAGGTGATGTCAGATCACCTTGGCCTGTCTTCAGCAAGAATCATTTTAGGTTGGTTTAGCCAGTATCGTTCCTGACCCTTGATGTTTCCTTTTAGCATTTTCCATCCACAGATACATACACTGCCCCTATTCCCACCCTGTTCCTTAGCTATGCATTCCTACTTTTCCTTGTTATATTAAGAATCGAGCCCAGTTCTATACTGAACTGAGGTCTCTTTTCACCTATTGCAATAGTCTTTTTGAATAAAATCTGTTTTTAACCACTTGAACTACTGTCCAGTTCAAGTTTCTTTAACAGTTGTTTTTGTCTAAAACGAGATTCTTCACCTGTCTTTCAAAAATCATGTTTCTTTCCACCATGTTTGAATGATAGTCATGTCATTATATTTCATCAGTTCATGCGTCAGACTTTCCATTTTCTCTGATATGTACCAGTTTATCTTCCCCCAGGTTAAGAGTTTGAAGTTGTTCTCAAACGATGTTCTCTAACATGAGGATTCAGGATAAGGGGGAAAAAGGAGAGAAGCTGGGAGAGTGTTGCTCTTATTAGCATTGCTCTCCTGTGAGATTCAGTTCAGTGGCCTAGCTCAGCCCAATCTAACCAGCCAGAAATATATTATACTCTTGTGTAATTTGTATCAGTTGTTCTGCTCAGCCTCGTAACCTGAGAAATGGAAAGCTCTGGAGGCCCTCATTGTCTCTGCTGAGGTCCTGTGGTGGCATATGGAGGCTTCTATTTTAAAACAATTGTCTCATATTTCCTCATTTCTCCAGCCTCCCCATGGTTGCTTATCTACACCTTCAGAAGTCTTCTTCACAAGTTAGTGAAGGAATAAGGGCGAATCCTCAGAATGTTGTCAATCCCCCCATACTCTTTTCCTCTCAATCTGCTTCTGAGGAGAAGGAGCAGGGTGAGGAGTCATCGTACCTTACTACACCAGAATATTCTGTTCTTTTTCTTGACCACTTTTTTTTTTTTTAACATTTTATGTCTGTGTAAGGTTTCATCCTGGTGAATTTTGGGCTTTGTGAATGCTTTTTTGTTTTCGTTGTTCATTTCATTAGGTATTGGTGGGTAGAAAATCGATAACCCTGCCTAATTCTTCTATACTTACTCAGAAGTTTATCATCTAAGCTCACCTAGGTTTAAAATAGTTGCTAACCGAAGATATTGTCACAAAGATGTTCAAATAGAAAAGAAAGGGAAAATAAACATTGCATAGTGCACATGCTAATTATTCAGTAAATGTCCTCAGAATTAATTTTAACATTTCCTTGGACACAATTCAGTTAATTAAAACTGCAAATCATTATTATATCTTATTTCAATTTTTCCATTTTGGTACTGAGGGAGCTCTCACCATGCCAGAAAATCTGCTGGGTATTTTATATATATTATCTAATTGAATCCTTTCAACACTATGGCGAAGTTGTGCTATTGATGAGGAACTTTCAGTGTAGTGTCATAAGAATACAGCAATCAAGAGACAAAACCAGGACTCATATATCCAAGTGTCTGGTGCCAAAGACTGTACTTTTAACAACTACATTACATAACCTTCTTTTTAAGGAATTTAGTGGAAAGAACATTGAACTTGAAATTAGAAGATTTGAATACAAGCCCCAGATCCAACATTATATGCTATGTAATCTTGGCAAGTCATTTGAACTCCATTTCTCATTTGTAAAATGGGGATAATAATGTCTTTCCTGGTTGTTCTGAAAGTCATAAGACTTTTGCTTAAAAATGGCAAGTAAAACACATGCATTTATCTCTGCACTTACTCCAAATCCACTAAAACAACAGTAAAGTGATTTTTTAAAAGCATAAACTACAAGACCAATGAGAATATAGAAGAACCACAGCAATAACATTTTAGAAACCAGAAACCTATGGATGGTAATAATTAACTGAGCAGACTCAAGAAAGTTGAATTCAAACCCAGCAAAGGGGAAAGCTGAGAAGCAATTTGATATGCATGTAGAACCCACTAAATATTTAGAAATTGATGCACCAGGTGCTTTTGGAAATGGACACAGAATTGAAAACAGGAGAATTGTTTGAAAGTCCATTTAAGAAGCAGTTCCCTTCTCCAACTCTGTGCAGCCAAGAGACTTCTTTTCTCTATCTCATCAGAAGACTCAAGGGCAATTCTCTGGAAAGAGCAAAACAGAGTTTCTAAACTGGAGGTGAGGTCACCAAAAATTTAAGAAATTTAAGTAATACCTCTAACATAAAGCCTAGAGACCAAAACAACAACAACAAAAAGGCAACTTGGAGGATGGAAAGACAAAGCAGAAAAAAGAAAATTTTCAAAAAGCAAATTATTACTAATTACCCTAATACAGATAGAAGAGATATGACATTCCTTAAATAAATACAGGATGCTATGGGGGGAGGGGGAATCATTCAAGGAATTTAAAAGAGAGCCTTTATAAATGTAAAATAACAAAGTAGGATAAATGAAACATAAAACTGAATAGAAACGGGAAAAGGTGGAGAGCAGGAAATTATCAAAGGCATAATTCAAGAAAATTTTCCACCCTGACGGACATGAATTTCCCAATTTAGAGGGCCTACCAAGTGTCCAGAACAATGGATAGAAAGAAATCCACACCATGATACAGCATTGTGAAATTTCAGAACACAAGGAACTTAGAAATAAGCTTCCAGAAAATAAAAATGTTAACAAGCATTAGGATTACATTGTACTTCTCAACAGCAACACTGGAATCAAGAAGATAGTAGAGCAATATCTACAAATTCTAAGGAAAATGATTTCCAACCTAGACTTCTATATCCAAATAAACTGTCAGTTGGGTAAAAAAAAATACTTTAGACATGCAAGATCTTTTAATAATTCAACTTTTATGCACCCTTCCTCAGGAAGCTATTAGAAGATGGGTTCTCCAAAAATATGGGAGCAAACCAAGAAATAGGAACACATTTATAGGTAGATTGTGTTAGGTTATATTGCCTGCCACTCTCTATCAGGATTAGAATTTTACTTCCCATCCCACTGACATCAAGCTTGGCCATTGGTTTACTTTGAACAATGAAATGTAAGTGGAAATGGTGGATATCATTGCTCTTTTTTCCCCAAAAGATTGGTTTGGCCCAACTGAAGACTGATCCTGGGTCCTGGAGAGAAACCAACATGGAGCAAAGCTGCAGCCAACCCAGAAAAGATATCTAATGAAAATAAGAAATAAATCTTTTTTGTTGTAAACCGCTGAAATTTCTGAGTCATTACTGTAAAAGGAAAGAAGGAAGGAAGGAAGGAAGGAAGAAAGGAAGGAAGGGAGAAGTATCAAAATCTGACTAATATATGTCGGTTCCTGAAAATGGGACTTCACAAAAGAAGGAGAATAATGATGAAGTTTTATCCCAGAATAACAGCTGTGAAGCAAGTCTAGGGAAGAATCAAAGTCAAAATGGAGTAAATCAGTAGGCTCTCAGGTATTTAGAAAAAAAGGTGAAAGATTTATGTGATCTGAAGAGTCTTAGGTATGTTAAAGAAGATGAAATTGATAGACTACCTAATGTGTTTGACTATGTTGCAAAGAAATACACTTTTGGGGGAGAACTTGTTTAAGAATTAGCAGTAATTATATTAAAACAAAGTAAAAAAAAATAAAAACAAAGCATTCATTAACTCCAGGAAAAATGAAAAAGGAAGGCAATCATAATATATAAGCAAGCATTTACATAGTCATAATAGTATAAATATTGATTTGATTTAACCAACATTATGATACAACTATATTGGAAGAATGGATAGGAAACTATGTACATGTGTGGTTGAGGTAGGCTGGGGATTGATGTAGTTGAAAGATAATACATCTTTCATAGATAACACCTAATTTTCTTCAAATCAAGAAGGAGCAAGATAAGCATACAATATGGAAATATTGAGACAACTACCAGAAGGAACAGCTAAGATAGCTGAAAGTTGTTGCCTCTGGGGGTGGAAGCTGAGAAAATTGGGGCCTAGGGAATTGCTGTTATAGTCCTTATAGAACTATTTGACTCCTAAACTATGTGCATGTCTAATTTTGATAAAAATAAAAACGAAAACATTGCAGCACAGGAGCAGCTTGAGGCTTAAAAACTCAAAAGAGACAAAAATAAAATTAGTAGAATAAACCAATGTAGCACACCTTTACACACCAAAAGAAAAAAGAAAGAAAGAAAAATGAAAAAGAAGAGGCTATTTGAAAGCATTTGTAAACTATAAAGCACTGGGAACATTTACAGTGACTGGAAAAAGTTAGAAGACTGAGTAGTGTGGAAGCAGAAGAATATAGTGGGTAAGAGCATGGGCTCTAGGTTCAGACAGCCCATCGTTTAAATTCTTACTCTGCTATGTACTAGTTGTGTGACCTTAGGACTATTGCTAAGCTTCAGTTTATCATATGGAAAGCAGGGAGAATAATGGTCCTCCTCTAATAGAGTTGCTATGAGAATGAAATGAGATAAGCACTTGCAGGAAGAAAACACTGGGAAAGTTTTCACTAATATTAATCTCTTTCATGCCCTCATCTCCTTGATGGCTAAAAGGCAATCAGTAGAAGGGAATATCTGAAGCAAAAATCTGTGATGATACACAATCTGGAGAACTAGCCGCTGAATAATTGAAAACTGTGCATGGTGGTCACTTCAGCCCCGGTAATTGATAAGCCAATTGCCTGAGAACTACAGCTGCTTCTTGCCTTTCTTTGTCCCTTTCCCTTTCCTTTTCCTCCTTCATTCCTAATCACTGCCATCACCATCTTTCACCGCACATGGAGCATCTCATTCGTTCAGCAAATGCACTTCTTTTAGTCTCTGATTCCCATGTGCTCAGCTTATCTACCTACATAATTTAGACATCAAGTTAAGGTTGTAGATATGAATGAAGTTTTTTTCTGCAACAAGAAGTTGTTATGATCAATGGTAGGTAAGGAGGCTTATTAATCCAAGAGCAACCACAGCATATTTGACCAGCATCCAACTCTCACAGAAGATCATTTTCCTCTGCAACTGGTGCAATTCTGATTCCAAAAGCCATTCTACCTCCTTACTCTGATAATCAATCAGAAGATGTGATTTTTCAAATTAAATTTTTATGTCATGCTAAGTAAGACTAGTTCTTTTTTGCGTGCTAGGAAGCAGGTTTTTTAAGGACATGAGAGAGAAAGAGGAAACTTCCAGTCTCTTAGAGTTTATTTCCAGGAGAAACCTAGGATTTCTGTAAGGAATATAGATCTTTTTATTTTCTTCTACCCGTCACTCAGATATGTTGCCAGGACTGACATAAGGCACTCTTAAGAACCACTATTCCTTCATTGAGAGAAAGCCCGGAAGTTAAATGGTGCTTTCTGTGACTCAAAGTTTAGAAGACCAAAGAAACTGCCTAAAGGACTGCCGCATTGCCTCATAGACACCCTGGTTTTCTTTTCTCCCTCCTGCTCCCAGCTTTTTTTATCCTTCTTATCCACACAGGTGGGCCCATTGGACCAGAAGGTTCCATCCAATCCATCTCTAGGACCATCCAGAACAATCTTTATCCCAACATCCAGTGCAATTTGCCATTGCTGCTGTAGTTCTGGTCTCATGCTGCATTTCTGACACAGAGGTCTGTCCTATTTCTAAGATCTGGCCCTACTTCTACTATTTGAGTTCCTTTCTGGTTCCTTTAACTGGCTCCCTTGTCTTGATATACTGCAAAATCACAATCCCTCTGAGAAAGGATTAATATGCCCTTACTAGTCCCTATGTAATTTGTGTATTAAATTATTAGACCATACATTATATAGTACATGCTATGTATAATCGTACATAAATTATTTACCCCATGCATATAAGCAAGTACATATTATTAAGATATTGCATGATACATTAGATGAAGTCATACATAACACTATTCCCAACATGGATACCCTTGACCAAAGTTATTGCTTGAAGTTACATAGTACATAATATGATTGGTTCGTATATACCCTATTAAGTCAAATCATTTCCAGACAACACACATATCACCTCCAATAGGTTATCTCTCAACTACCAACTCACGTGAAACCAGCAACCCTTGCAAGAAGGATCCCTCTTCTCACCCCAGGCCCATAAACCGTGGGGGTTTCTAAACTTGGGGTGTAAATGACATCTGGTTCTTTCTTCAGGGCCATCTCACCTAAAATCGCCTATTCTTTCCTCTTAAATAAGACATCTCGATGGGTTAGTGACTAATCAGCCCATGCCGACACATAACTGTGGTGTCATGCCTTTGGTATCTTTAATTTTTAGGGGTATGCTTGGACTCAGCTACGGCCGTCAGAGGCCTTAACAGTGTCAAACAACTTGTAGCGGAGCTTAAATCGAACCATGCTTGGACGCGCATCAAAATCAAAGGGTAAATGAAATGAATGGTACAGGACATAACAATCAATCGAGCATGGAATGATAACTTCCAACATACAAACTAAGATGTGACTAATTACAGATGATGCTACTGCAAATAGCCCCGGATCAAACAGCAGCCTGTTTGTCTAGCTCTCTGAATATTCCCTTTCCTGGATTACCTAGCACTGTGCTGTCCACCTTAGAAAATGTCTCTAACTCCTAGTTATTCCTCCTTCATGTCAGCTCCTTCCCTGGGCTCCCCTCCTTCCCCTATTTCCATGCCCATTTGATGTGTACCAGTGGGGCAGAATTTCCTCTCAGGGCCTCCAGCTGGGTCCACCTTGTACCTATTTTGAACCAGTGCACCTTCTCCATGTATAGTTAATCAGAACATGCTGGCCCTGCCCTAAGATAAGACAGTCATCCAACCAACTTACTGGGAAGAATGTGTTCTCATAAGGAAATAGGAAGTCTGAACTTTGAGATCAATGCAGTTTATATATGTATGACTCTATACGCCACTTTACCCCGTAAAAAGGCAGGCATGTGTCTATTTCCGTACCTTTGAGTCACTAACTGGGTTTGAAAGGATATTGTACTAATTAGAATAATTAGTTCCATTGGCTACAATTTTAGGAAAATACAAGATTTTGCATTTTGAGGTATAATAATGACTAATGACACTTACCATAACCTAGGCACTGTATTAAGTGCTTCATATAAACTGACTCATTTAATCCTCACAACTACCCAGTGAAGTAGGCACTGTTATTATCCCCACTTCACAAATGAGAAAATTAAAGCACAGAGAGGTTAAGTAACTTACCAAATGTCACACAACTAGCAGAACTGGGTGTTGAACCCAAGCAATCCTAGAAGACCACTAAACGATACTGCTTCTGGGAAACAGGTCAGATAGGGGCTCTTTAAATTCTCCTTCAAAATGGACTTTGTAGTGCTTAAAATAAAGTTCAGATTGATTACGCTCAGTGAATCAAGCAACTCCTAGTACACTTGGCTCCATCTTCACAATACATTTGCTAATGTAAACAGGAAAGCAGCCAATTACTAGTAAAGTGTGTTTTGTATTTATTAAACAATACTATGAAATTCTGAAGAAAACCCCTATTGTAAATCAGACTTGAGGGTTTTTTGTTGGTGTTCAGAAACTGGTCCAGCTGTTCTTCCAGCTGCCTGGTAATGTGACAGAAACAAAATCAGTGAATCAGTTCAAATTTTGAAAAGGGCAATGCATTTCCTTTTGTCTTCATAAGACACCTACATTTAAATTACAATGCAAATGCAACCAGGCACTGTGTGAGCAAATTTACATAATTGGTGTCAGGGGTCTAAAGCAGAAGCAAAAGGGGCCTAGAAATTGATGGAACTGATAGAGCTGATTATTCTATCCATCTTAGCATCTTTTCAACCCCTTTTATAATGGAGACATTAAATTACTGTGCACACCTACTTGAAGTCTAACTATATTATTAGGACTTAATTAGGTTAGAGAAAGGAAACGCAACCATAAGGTTTTGCATGTTTGGATCTTTGCCTTTTTGTTTAGAACATGTGTGGTAATACATGTGCCCATTGCTACAAAGATGTGATACCATTCAGCATTTCTTTGTGACCCATTTGCTCACAAAGCCTGCTACATCTATTGTACTAAATAGCCAGTTCATCCACCGGAAGGCTAATCTGGGTAATTCAAGCAAAATTTTAAGAAGGTGAACATCTGCAGTAAATGTGGCCCATGTCCTTCATAGATTTGTAGCTATTCTATGTGGAGAAAAACACTGTCTTAATCAGGGATAATTGCTTGCAAGGAACAGAAATCCATTCAACCGAGCTCAAACACAAGAGAGTGGTACTTATTGAAAAGACACAGTAGTATCTTTTGGAACCAAAGCCAGCAGCACAGCCAGTTCTTGACATAGGATTCATGTGCCAAGGGACTTGACATGGAACTTGAAAGTCAGGAACTAAAGGTATTCTCTTCTTCTTTTCTAGGCTCAATAGTACCTTCTTTTTCTTGGAAGATTGGCTTTCTATGCTTCAATATCCCCTTGGTAGAAAATGGCAGTCCAGCCCTAGCTCTTCATCACCTTCTAGCTCCAGTGCCCAAGACAAATTAACTAGAAACTCTGCATCTCTATTCCAAATATCCAGGAGAGAGAATGTGATTAGTCCAGCTTATGTGTCACGTTCCTACCTCTTGTCCAATGAGCTGTGGCTAGGGGAGCAACATCTTATGGACACTGGGCTACTCTCCCTCTTTGGTAAGTGGAGTCAGGAAACATTTTGAAAAGGATGCATTAGAACACATTGTTGCCATTTTTTGGAATTGGATGATGATGAACTACAGATGTGTTAGCATTTAAACCTTCTTGGATCCATATTTTATTCATCTCTGCATCTCAAATCCACCCTTGTCTCTACTGATGACCTTTAAACACTTGATTTTCTTATTTCTGCATCTGCCAAAATCATCAACCAAGTATTGACAAGCTAGTTGTGAGCATTTGTCAACTTGTACATCTGACACTGACTCTCTCCTTCTCATGAAGAATTTCCAAGAAATTTTATTTTCATGCCTCAAGAAATTTCACAAGTAATGCCTGCAAATATCTCCACACTTGCCCTCACGATAGGTGCTCAGTGACCAAATATAACATCTGGAAAGCCAATCTACACCTTTTAGTTAGAACCTCCAAATAAATGAGACCAACGTAAATGCCATCTACTGTGAAAATGTTTAAAGAATATAAACTGATATCCTTGTTAATTAACACATTATAATTTTGACTTCCTAGCTGGAAATGTAGTCACTTCATTAAAATACAGCCATGTCATTGTCAATTCCAAGTGACATTTCAGGAAAGAATAAGTGATGATCCATCTAATGACTGAATTCAGCCATAATAATTTTATGTCACTGTCATTTAGCCCAGACCGAGGCCCCTTTCCATTCTAAGGAGAAAGTGCTTGATGTTCTTAGTTTTTAAATTACTTTATTTAATTTTTAATTTTCACAATCTATGTGAAAGTCTCCCTCTGGCATCTAGAGTTTCCCTAGATACAGAGGATAAAGAATATCCCATGCTGAATAGCTTTTTAAACTCAGTAAGAACTTAGAAGTTTAGGAGCTGAAGATAGAGATGATTTCCAAATTGCATTTGTGCAGAAAATGCTGACTGTGGGTACTAGCCCAGGAATAACTATGACCAATTTTTTTCTCCTTTTCATGTTTTCCAAATGAGTCATAAAGGACCCTCTGCATTCAAATAGTGTGTCATGAGATGGAAAAGACAAAATACAGAAATTGGACATTGCTGTCTCCTCTTAATGAATCCAGCTTTTTGTTACCTGGTGTGAGGCCAGAATGGCCCATGTAAAATAGGAGTGAGTTGTACTCTACGTCAGCTCCTTTCAATGCACTGTGCTACTTCTCTGCTGTCTGTGTAGCACCTCTCCTGGGGGAAGCAACTTTGTCTTTGAGAATGTCTGGTCCAGTGGTTCTGAACCCTGTGTGCAAATTAGAATTACCTGGCAGCTTTTTAATAAACAAACAAACAGACAAACAAATAAGAATGTGTGGATTCCACCAATTAAATTAGAATCTCAGAGAAACAGATTTGGAAATCAGTATTTTTAAAAAGCTCTCCAGGAGATTTAAATGGGCCACCAGAATTCAGAATGCCTGGATTAGTTTTTATGAAGATAATTTGACCATTACTTTTTGCCTATAGACCAATGTTGCTCAGCTTTTATTTCTTTATCACCTCTTAATGAACCTTTTTAGATTTTTTTTTTCTAGTTGCCCCTCCATGAAAATTTGATACCACAGATATATTGTATACCTATTGTGTACTATATGTATGTGAGGTCTGAAAATTAGGTTCATGAACTTGCTGCACCAATGTTGCTAACATTTTTTATGCATTTGTACCAACTGGACAAACAGTTAATCGGTACTATTTGGAAGTGATGAAAAGGCTGTGTGAAAAAGTTAGACAAAAACTACCTGAACTTTTCACCAATTCATGGTTCTTGCATCACGACAATGTACCAGCTCATATGGCACTGTCTGTAAGGGAGTTTTTAGCCAGTAAAGAGATAACTGTATGAGAACACCCTCCCTACTCGCCTGATCTGGTCCCAAATGACTTCTTTCTTGACCCAAAGATAAAGGAAATATTGAAAGAAAGACCTTTTGATGACATTCAGCATATCAAGGGTAATACAACGACAGCGCTGATGGCCATTCCAGAAAAGGAGTTCCAAAATTGCTTTGAAGGATGGCCTAGGTGCTGGCATTGGTGCATAGCTTCCCAAGGGGAGTACTCCAAAGGTGACTGCAGTGATATTCAGCAATGAGGGATGTAGCACTTTTTCTAGGATGAGTTCACGAACTTAATTTTCACAACTTCGTAGCTGTGCTTTATACATAGAAAAAGTAAGGCTCTTTTGCCCTGCAAGAACCAATTTTTGCCCTTTTGGAGGCAATATTATTCCCATTGAGAATGTATGTTGTAGACTGAACACATCAATCCACCTGGATGGACTAGGTTGTGCTGCAGTGACACACAACACAGAATCTCAGCGGCTTAAAACAGCAAAAGCTTACATTTCGCTTGCACAACATGTGCGTTAGAGGTGAGCAAAGAAGACTTGCTCTGCATCAAGTTCTTTACTCTGGCACCCCGACTGCCAGAGCAACTTCTATCTGAATATTACTGGTAATTGTAGCAGAGGAAAAAGAAAACACGAAAATGTGTTCTCTGGCTCTTGAGAGTTATGCCAGAGGAATCCCCAAAGCTTCCACTCACATTTAAAGGGCCAGCGCAAGTCACATGGTGACATGTGAGCTCAACGGGACAGGTAACTGTGATCCTCACACAAAAAGGGAAACTAGATATTGATGAACAATCTACCAAGCAGGCAGTCTTCTCAGACATTAAGAAAGAGACATACATGCTCCCTATTGATTGCCAAGAGCCTCTTTCACTGTGCCCCTGGCACCAGGGCAAGGGAGGGCATGACATGGGACTGGCAGTGCTATTCCTTCTTTGGTTTTTAGGCCTATCTGTTACTTGAATTAAGGGGAAAGTAAGAGAACTCAGTGGGCTTTTTGTTTCATATTTTTTCATGGTTCTATTAACCATGTAGTAATGAGCATGGCATTCCACTTGCGTTATTAACAAGAATCCTTTTAGCAGACTCTCCTACAGTAATAGTCTCTTGGAGCACATCAGATTTTCCTCGTTGGCTTTTTATTTATTTATTTATTTATTTATTTATTTATTTATTTATTTATTTAATTGGGGAACGGTGTGTTTTTTCAGGACCAAGTCAAGTTGTTGTTTTTCACTCTAGCTGTGGAGGGCGCAGCTCACTTGTCCATGTGGGAATTGAACCGGCGATGTTGGTGCTATGAGCACTGCGCTCTAACCAACTGAGCCAACCGGCCGCCCTCTCGTTGGCTTTTGATCAGGTTTCATATTTCCAGTTGGAGGTTTGAGAGTACTCATTAACTACATTATATAGGCTATGAAAACTTATTTTAGCTTCAAACCCAGAAAATATGGGTCAGCATCCTGTTTCATTGTTTATCAATAAAAGTTATGCCAGGACTGCATAAGATTTTCAAGACTTGTGAAGGAAATGGTCAGGATTACCCATGGCAAACCATGATGATTGGACACATTGCCAAGTGCTCTAATCTAGCATGAAGTTCGGTGTACCAAAAAAAAGAGTGTAACTTCATAGGTAAAATCAGGCACATCATTTAGACATAGCTAGGGGGCCCTAAAAAAAATAATGCTTGGGGAAAGTAAGGCTTTTAACTTTAATTGCCATTATGACTCAAAGTAATAACATAATGTCTCTCTTGTTTCTTGTTGCAATTAGGCATAGCAAGTCCCACTGGTTAGCAAACACTTTTGGTCTAAGAGCTTGGCAGGTGTTAGCCTTTGATTAAAAAGATAAAGATGGCTGGACGGCTGCTTGACTCAGTCGGTTAAATCATGGTGCTAATAGCACCAAGGTTGACTGTTCGATCCGCGCATGGTCCACTGTGAGCTGCGCCCTCCTTAAAAAAAAGAAAAAAGAAAAAGAAGATCCTTGGTTCTTGCTCTGTGTTCTATGTTGGAGAATAATCCTTTACTCCAAAGGACCCCAAACAGATCATTGTAGTTCGGTAGTTATTAGAGTTTTATCTTACAAATTCTATAGTGTACTTCCCACACTCCTCTCTCTTTAGTTTGTCTGGATTCACCTTGAGGCAGAGCTTCCTTTCTGGTGATATGGCAATCCCATAACCCTTTTCTCTCATGGTCCATTTCTTGCTCCTGCCCCTATCCCTGCTGGAATAATCTCAAGGCTTTGAGATTTAAAAAGTTTCTCTTCCTAAGATTCAATTATTTTATGACTTTCTTCAGTTCTGTCTCCTCCTAGGTCATGGAGAAGCCTATTCCTGAATGGCACAGAGAAGGATCATTCTCTCAGGACCCCAAAGTGTCACCAGTGACATACTTTTTATTCTATGGTAGTAGATACATGATCACAGAGAAAGTCTAAAAATCATTTTTCCTCACATCATATGTCTCTAGAATTTAATGATGAAAACTGGAGCATCTCTATTCTTTATCACCTGTTCCTGGCTGGAAATTTACAAGGTTTGGGAAACCCAAACGTGATCTTTCCAACTCTTTTTGCAGAAGGGCATTATCAAAAGATCAGGCCTTTTTCTAGCCTTCTAGAGACTCCTGGAGTCATAAGGAGTACCACGAAAGCCCTTGACAGGGTCCTCAAGCTTCAGACCAGTTTGTTGTAAAGGAAAATTTTTGTGCATGACGGAGTTGGAGGCACATTTCACAAAACTGGGCCTCAGCCCTTCCAGTACCTCTGCAGAGATAGGCAATTGATAGAAGGTTTCCAGACAGCACCTTGCCCTGTGCTCCCACTGGATGCCTCAGTCCCTCATCTCTTTTTGTTTCTCCACACAGTTGCAGCTCTGTCTGGTGCAGCTCTTTGCTCACTTCTGGTTTCCCTCATGAATTCGGAATCTGGCTTCGACCTGGCCTTTCAGTACCAGGGGCTGATTCTGTCTCCGTAAGAACTTGAGTCTTCATAGCCTACCCTGGACAATCAGGAAAGGGACTGTCCTCTGGGAGATTGTTGAAGAGTAAACAATACTGCCGCCTTGTGGAAGACAATGCTTATACTCTTTATGGTAGAAATGATTTTTTAAAAAGTAATCTTTGAAAGTGGGACTTGGAATGGAGTCAGAGATTTTCTTTTCACGTTGTATCTTTATACATTGTTTGAATTTTGGTCATTTGCATAAATGATTCTTATTTTATAATAAGCTTAGTCCATTTGCAAATAAATTCAATTTCAAAGAGTAAAAAAATATTTAGGCTATTTTAAAATATCCTATTGTTTAAGTCGTTTAACGTTTGTCCTGGCTCCACCTCTAATGAGCTGTATAAACTTAATCATTTGAATCTGTTTCCTCATTAGTAAAATGTGGGAGTTGAATTTGATGACACAAATTATAATTATTGCTCTTTTATCTTTCCATTAAAATTTTCCCAGCTTTTTACCAGATATAGCAATTAATGTATATGTAATGCACATAACAGAAAAATGGAAATTTTTAGTATTGAAAGCTAAACCAAGGTGGTCGTTCTCACCCAGTGGTGCTCAAACCTAGCTGCACATTAGAATCCATCTAGCATGCTTTAAAAATTCCAATACATGGGCCCCACTCCAGACCCTTTGTTTTAGAATCTCTGAGGGTGGGGTCTCAGCAGTAGGCATCTTTTAAAGACTTCTCAAATGATTCCAATGTGCAGCTAAGATTGAGAAGTACTGCTAGTTAGTGTTGCAGGACCTAAAAAAATCTTTACAGAAATTCTACTACCAACTCACAGTAACTTGGATAAATGAACTGTCTTCTTTTCAAATGCAAATATATATCCATAAAGATTAAATTTACTAAATGTTTTTATTCAAATTAGCTTAGTAACAATACTTTCTTCCTAACTTCTAGCTAAGGTGAGCCCCACGAAGAGATTGAAAGTTTAAATAAGGTTAGGGGAAAAAAAGGTAACTCATTTTAGAGTATATCATGAAATACTTTGGGAGAGGTTAGGTCTGAATAGGCTGCAGAAAGGGAAGCAATGAGCAACCAGAAATCATCATGAAGACACCACAAATGTGACTGTGGAAAAGGATGAACCAGGAAGTAGCAGGGGAATGGAAAGGAGTGGATGAGTGAACCAAAGACTAGTTGCAACTACTTAAAAACTTGTCAAGGTCAAAGGGTACAAAATTCCAGTTATGAGATGAATAAGTACTGGGGATGTAATATACAGCGTGGTGGTTATAGTTAACAATAGTGTATTATATACTTAAAAGTTGCTAAGAGAGTTGATCTTAAATGTTCTCACTACAAAAAAGAAATGGTAATTATGTGAGATGATGGCATTGTTAGCTAAAGCTATGGTGATAATCGTTTTGCAATATATAAGCGAATCAAATGAACAGGTTGTACACCTTAAACTGACAGGTTTATATGTCAATTATATTTCAATAAAGCTGGAAAAAATTTTGGTCTAAAAATGTCTCTTAATCCAGGCCATAACGTAATCATCCTAATATCAAATCTTTCGGGTTGAATACAGAAGGAGACTAGATATACAAAGCATATTAGTATGATTTCTATATATTATTTCATTGATTAAATATTTTATGTACTTAGAGTAGTCCTTCTTTAATCCCGGGGGATACATTCCAGTACCTTGAATGGATGCCTGGAAACATGAATAGTAGCAAACCCTATGCACACTGTTTTTTCCTATACACACATATGCTTTACAGCTTCTCTTTGGCATATCCAAATTGCCAGCATCACTACTTTTGCACTTTGGAGCCATTATTAAGTAAAATAAGGGTTACTTGAACACAAGCACTGTGATAACATGACAGCTACTAAGTGACTAATGAGCAAGGAGTGTATATAGCCTGTAGACACTGGACAAAGGAATGATTCACATCCCAGGCAGGATGGAGTGGGACAGCATGAGATTTCATCAGGCTAGTCAGAACAGCAGTAATTTAAAATGTATATATTGTTTATTTCTGGAATTTTCCATTTAATATTTTCAGTCCATCAGGGACCACAGGTAACTAAAACTGCAGAAAGTGAAACCTCAAATAAGGGAGAACTACTGTATTTGTTTTTTTCTATAACTTGTATTTTATTTAATCCTTACAATTCATGAAGTATGTATTATCTCCATTTTACAGATAAGGACACTGGGTTTGAAGAAAGTGAAATCAACTTATTCTGTTTTGTCACAATGAAAAGAAACTTAATCAAAAGGTAATTTCATTTTAATGTATGTATTTGGTATCTGAAGGAAGTCTATTTATATATAGCTATATATATCTAATATATAGGCATATATTTTACACCTATCTTTCATTTAAATTAAAGTAAAAGTAAGATAACTCTAGGCATTTTTTTGATATTTTTTTCATGGTTCTACTAATATACAAAAGGTTTGATAGTTTTTCATAATTCTACTATAATAATATAAATCCATTACATATAGATTTATATATATATCTACATATATCTCTATATATCTAATAGATATGTATAAGTAGATATTTCCCAGCTTTTCTGAATAATTATGCCTTAGTATCATAATTATGGTTGCTATTTTCTGATATCTGCTATTTTCTGATTTCTGATTTCTGATCTTTTCTTTTTAAAATATATTTTAAATATTTTCTAATATGTTATAATTATGTTCATTTCAAGGTGAAAATGTGACAAAAAGATCATCTTTGATTCATCTTCTTCTTGAATCACACCTATGCATACCCACACACACTTCCAATTTGATGACAAATGGTTATCTTTAATTTTTTTTTTAATTACTAAGCACACAAAATGGTCTGCCATGAGATTACCAAATATCACACCTGGACTGATTTTCCAACCTCACAAAAGATTACAAGCTGTTGTTTTTATGCACTAAGCTTAAGGGAGAGATTTTATTTGCATATTTGGAAACATTAGCAACCAAAGCAGGAGCCAGCTAATGAAAAACTATGAGCTTCCTTTTTCGAAGCTGAAAGGAATGTCATTTCCACCAACACTTAACAAGTGATATTTATAGGGAAGTTTCCCATAAAATGAGGCTGGCAGTAGTTTCAGCTACAGCATTTTCTTCCTGATACAGAATCTTTAGGAGTTGCCTGAGAAGGAATGGTTTGCTCTGGACTCATTGGAACCTGGGACTCACAGACCTGAGGAGGTTACCTGCAGAAGGATGCCCAGTTGTTTGAGATGCCTTCCTGACACTTCCTTTTAGTGTTTTGGAGTTTTTGTATGATGAATCAATTAATTTACTTCAGTTCAAGGAACATTTATTAACTATAGTGAGAATAAGCTCTGTACTTAACCTTGTAGGGGATGAAGAGATCTAAGGATCTAAGTCACCATTGTCTCTTGCCTGTATTATTACAGAGAACAAACAAAACCAGTCCTTCCCCTCTCCCCACAAAAAAAAATAGCCTTCCTACATCTACTCTTGTGTCTCCAATCTATTCTTCATCTTGTAGTTAATGGGCACTTTAAAAATCATAATTCTGACCTCCTCATTCCCCTTATTAAAACCTTCCTACTGCCCCCAGGATAAAACAATACATTCTTAGTACTGCATGATCCAGCCCCTTCCTGCTTCTGTACCCTCACATTGTGCCACATGCCTCCTCATTCATTAAATCTCCACAATCATGACTTTTTTCAAGACTTAGAACACATCGTTATTTCTGAAGTCTTAGATTTCTCTTCCCAGCCTCTTTTTCAATTCCCTTCCCACTTTCAAGTAGCTACTTCCTACTCTCCTTTAGAATTCAGTTTAAGATACATCACATAAACAAAATAAAGGACAAAAATCATATGATTATATCAATTGATGCAGAATTCAGTTTAAATGTTACTTCTTTCAGGAAGAATTCTCTAATTCCCCAGACTAAAGTATGTCCCCCATTACATGCTCCTGTTAAAACCTGCGTTTCTCCATCATTCTATTCAACACACTTGTAATTATTTGTTAATGTCTGGCTTTCCTGATAGACTAGAAGCTTCATGAAGTCATTCAAGACAGTGGCTAGCTCCATTCATTACTGAATGAATAAAATTAATGGAAAATGTGGTCTCTGCCCTCAGAAGCCCACAGTCTAGTAGAGCAAACACACACACATCACTCTTAAGTACAAGATAAACTAAGTGTAGTAGTGACACAACCTGCAATGAAAGTAATAGGAAAATAATGGAGAGGGACCTTAACTCTCAATAAGGAGATGTAAAAGAGCACTACTTGAGCTGAGCCATGAAGGATGGGAAGAACTCCAACAGGAAGGACGATGGGAAAGGATTGCACAGGAAGTAGCAGCATAAGCAAAGGTATGGAGAGAAGAGACTACAGGTGGATTTGGGCAAAGGCAAGTTCTCCAATGTGATTGGGTGTAGACTGGCAGGGTGTGGTTCAGGACAACCCTGGAAAGGTAGGCTGACATTATCAAACTGAATATCACACTGAGTAATTTGTATGTTATTCTGCAGACAGTAGGATCAGATCTGGTTTTAAAAAGGAAGTTCTGCATTGTATAGGATTAAACAAAAGAGAAGGAAAGAAGAGGAAGAGCAATTATTCAGGCATTGTTTAGAAGAGATCTGTTTACAGATACCAGTCTCTCCACACTCTAAATATGTCTGTAAACATTTAAAACACACAAACGATAAGTCCTCTGTCCTGCTGCACACCAGTCTTTCCAGAAGAATGCAGGTTATCCTATGGATACTGCAGATGCTGATTCCAGCAGAAGAAAGGATCCAATCAGCTAAATTTATGCAGAGAGGGGCACGTTCCAAAGTTTGAGTGGTTTTCTTTTTGAAACAGGTTTTTATTGTTTTTCTTTAGCTTTAGTGAGATACAATTGACAAATAAAATTGTAAGATATTTAAGGTGTACATTGTGATGATTTAATATATGTATATATTGTGAAAGAATTAACTATCTAGTTAATTAACCATTCATCACTTCCAAAACATATTGGGTTTTTTTTTTCTTGTTTTTTTTTTTTGATGAAATGTCTAAGTTTTACTTTCTTAGCAAATTTCAATTATACAATACAGTATTATCAACTATAGTCACCATATTCTACATTATATCTTCAGACTTTATTTTTTGTACCCTTTCCCAACCTCTCCCTATTTCCCCCACCCCGCAGCCCCTGGTAACCACTTTTCTACTGTCTATTTCTATGAGTTTGACTTTTTTTTTAAGATTCCGCATATAAGTAATACCATGTAGTATTTGAAAGAGATTTTTGTCAAAGCTAAATAACACTGTCTCCAATAACACATTACTGATCAATTCACTTAAAGAGCAAAATGCCTCAATCGTATAAAGAAAAGAGGTTGATCTAGCTTTTGAGTACAAAAATAATAGTAGAGTCAAATTATTAAAAATTCTTATCTCAGTAAAATGAATTCTCATACACAGCTGGTACAACCACAATCTACCTAAAAAACAGTTTGACAATTAGCTTCCTACAAGCAAGACAATTGATGTTTTCGTTTCCTATGGCACAATGACTTATGCATTAACCCATAACACAAGCCTCTCAAGACTTTGAAATTTCTTTGAAATACTTGTTGTGTCTTCCTTTCTCAGGTCCTGTAAAAAGTACTTGCAGTTTGGAATTGTGGTAATTCCTCCAAGGATGACTATTTGCTCCATTTATATCAAATGTATGCTTCACTGATGTTTCTGTGCTTTTCTGCAGGCAGAATCAGCTTTTATTTCAATTCATGTAATCATAATTAATTTTAAATGGCAATTAAACTTAACATGTGTATTTCAAATAATACCTATAATTAAAGCATCAGTAATACAGATGGCATAATCAAGGTCATGCATGCACTGGCATTGACAACTATGATAAGTCTATCACTTGGCTGAGAACAATTTTATGAGACTCTACCCTGATTTCAGAGACACACCCTGATTTCAGAGGTGTTAAAATGTGGGGGAAAGGACGTGTATCGTAGAGTCAATGAAATATGGTGAGTCCTGCCTCCCCAATAAGTCTTTGAAAGTTGCAACCTGCATCCAAGTAGGCTATTCCCTGTAAATAACATCAACCTGATTCAAACTGACCTAATGAGAAACTATATTGGCTCACAAAACTGGAAAACCTGAGTGATGTGGGAGAAGCTTTCCAAGTTGGTTAACCCAGTGGAAAAACTACGTGATCAAGAACTCAAGTTTTTTCCATGTGTCTGCTCTGCCTACCTTAATATCAGCTAAATTCTGAGGCTACCCTTCTCTCCTCCTCAGTGATGTTAAGATGATTCTCAATAGCTATTGAGTCCACATTCAACCTTGTAACATCCAGCCAGATCAGTGAACTTCCTTTTCCAGAAGCTTCCAACAAACCTCTTCTATGACTTGTTAATGAGAATTGGTTCATATGTCTCTTCTTAAACCAATTAACATGACAAAGTGGAGGGATAACCCTGTTGGTTTAGATTAATCAAGTCTCCAGAACTAGGAAATTGGATCCACTTCTCCTGAGGCATGTGGAAGGGTGAACTCTTGGTCAAAATTAGAGTTCTGTTAGTAAGGAAAAATGGAGTAATGATTTCTATCTACTCCAGAACCCTCTTGAATACTTTTGCATCTCTACTAGTGACACACTAGTAGTAATTTCTTTAAGGCCAAGGACTGTGCCTTACTTTTCTTGTCTATTCTCCTTCATTTCTTGCACATAATTGATACTTAATAAATATCTGCTATTATTTTAACCATGGTCATTATTCCTTATAATAGTGGTTGTGTTTCTGTCAAGAGTATCTTGAAATGACCTATAGTTTCCTTTTCTTTTTTATTGAGAGGTCGGTCTCTGTACCAATAGAAAGAAAACAAAGATTTTACCTGAAAATCTAGCCCAGTAGGATTCTTGAGCTAAATTCTTGATGGTCTCAAGAATTTCATGGACACAGCAGTTTATTCATGAAAGTAAAGTTGAAGGTGCGTAATAGACAAATAGTGAACTTTTTTTTTCTAAGAAACAAGATGTATTAATCAAAGCTGTTTATTAAGAACTCTAGAAAAGATTCAGGGAAAGGAGGAGGTAACTCTATGTCCACATCAAAAGATTACTTTTTGCAGAACTCTGCTCCAAGGAAGACAGAAAGAACAGAGATTCTATCTTTTTATTTTGATTCTACCACAGTATGAATCATTTCTTCTTTCTAGACTACTCTGCTTTCCTTTTATTTGATCCTCAAAGTCCAAAGGCTAAATATAGACAAGATCTGTTTGACTAGCTACTCCTTTTCTCCAAGGTAGTCAGAGCTTTATGCCTTGGAGGGTTGTTTTCCTATTTTTTCCATTTAAAATGTCTCAAAGGCACCAGAACATGAGCTCTATATAGGCTGGGACTTTGTCTTATTCTTGTATTCCCAGTTCCTGGTGAAATGTCTGGCACAAAGAAGGTATTCAATCATTTTTAAAATAATGCAATAAATGAATGAGAAGAATGCCATTAAGAAGAAATGATGTCACCATATAGTGAACTGTGGAATGCTAATACTGTATTGCATTTGTGGGGACAAAGCCAGGAGAGCAGTTTCCAGGCTCTCAGCCTCACGTGGAAAGGTGCTGGCTCAGGTAGTAGATGGCCATCAACTGTGACTAGTTAGCCATCAGCTGTTACTGGTTAGCCATTAGCCCCTGATACAACTGCCATGGCTAAGCTAGCAAGCGCGGATTGTAGATTGTAGTTAACAAGGGGTTGGTTGGTTAGTTGGTTGGCAGAGAAGCGGACAACGGATTGTGGATCGTGTGGCTCCTGCTTCCTGAGTCTCCAACCCAGCCACCAGCGAGACTATAGTGGTATGACTCCCCTATCTATGGCTCCATGGGTGTTCCTTTTTGGCCTCACCATATCCTGTGTTCTTGTGCGGGGAGCGGGACCAGAGACCCCAGCATGACACCCCACATGACAGTATTTTTCCACCCAAAAAATTCTGCTACAGCTTTAAATGAGAGGTGCTTGGAAAATGTACAATCAAACATTTCATGGTAATGGTTTCCCTATCAAAAATTGGTATCTTCAAGGTGCAGACTTGGAAAAACCCCAAATCTCGATTTTCAATAACGTAGAATTGTGTAATTCAGTTTTACATATGCTTTATGAGAGGATCTTAGAATTAGCAGTGTCTTGCACAGAGAAGGCATTTCAATGACTGATTATTGAATTTAATTACATTGTCTTATATATCAAGTGGTAACAATTCAAGAGACGAGAATGATTTTTGTAAAAGGACATAGCCGTGCTGAACTGGGGTGGGGGGGTTATTCAAATGTCTTTGGTCACTTAATATCTTCAACCCTGTATAGTTAGTGCCCCAGAATCCCCAGGATTACTAGGTAAGTGGCACTTAGCATTTAGATGATTAATAGCAAATAGAGGGAAAGGGGGTTGGTTGGAAGACGACACTTGTCCCTTTCATTCAATTCCAGGTAATTATTCAATAAAATTGAATTATGATTTTAGGAAAAGATGTTGATACTTAATCATATCCCCAAAGTGATTTCTGGACTCTGGGGATGGCAAAGTCTATCAGATACACTGAAAACTTCTTTTGTGTTGCTTATTATGTATGCTTGAAGGAAGCTTTTGAAATAGGGTGACCAACTCCTTTCAGTTTGCTAGGACTTTCCCTTTTTAAAAAATCTTATGTCCCAGATAATTTCTCAGTCTCAGAAAAACCAAGAGAGTTGATCAGCCTACTTTGAAAACTCCTTTAAAAATAATAGGAAACTTACCTGCACCTATCCAGATTTCCTAATATATTTTTTTCCTTCCTATCTTTCCCCAATTGCTCTATTGAAATTCTAAAATGTTTCTTTCTTGTACTTCTGCTGACTTGTTTCCCATCAGTTTGTTGTGGACTTAGAGCCAAGGTTTGGAGTTTAAAGTTTAATATCTATTATAGTTGTTCACCTTTAAAGAGGTAGATAACCTCCATGAGTTTTATTTGACCTTTCAGAGAAGGTGATGTAGGTGCACTAAAAGGCCTTCTTTTATTGGCCCTAAGCTTTTGTAATAAAGGGTCTAGAATAAAAATTAAAACTAACAAAATTGTGCTTTACAGGTTTGAAAATACAAAGGTGTAAAAGTCTTTGATGGCCTAAGGATGTAGCCTTTTTGGGATTCTCCCTCAGTTTTTTGTTTGTTTGTTTGTTTGTTTTTTAAGTGATTCAATTTAAATTTTTCTCCTAGTCTAGTGTATCTCAAAGTGGGGAATGCAGAAAATCATTTTAGGTGATCTGAAGAGATGACAACTAACTCGGGCAACAAGAAAATTCCTTTCAATTCTCTTTTAATTACTCTGATTTTGACAAGAAGAAAGTCTTGTTTTAATGTTAATATGTCTTAACACCTCTCTATCAATTACTAATGTTCCTTTATAACAAAGAGTGAGTCAAGCCTTGGGCTCAGTATTCAAAAGTATCTAGCTAGAATTTGATGAAAAGGTTTCTTTTCTTTTCTTTTTTTTGTATTTGTTTTCATGGTTACTTCCCAGTTATAATAACAGATTTTTTTTTTTTTAGGAGTGATATAAAGACATTTTTCTCTTTAGGTAAATGTGTGTAAATACCAATAATCAATTTAAAGGAAAAATATTTGGCAAAAACCATGAAGGTGTGATGGGGATTACTGAAGCACCCTTGTCCGAGTGACTTGCCATATACTCAAGGAGAGATAGAGGACAGTCTAGACGAGGATGGCTTCTAATGTTCCCTTTGCCCCTACACACATACACACACCTGGCAGAACTGAATTAAACAGTGCAGCACACTATGCCAAACCACTGAATCTCAGATTTCTAAAAGATTTAAGAGGAAAACACTTCAGAGTCTTTGTTCTTTTCTCATGTCACAACACCCTTCTCAGCATCCAGCAACAACCACCAACTAGCCCTGCAGTTAGACCTAATAGATTCCTCTAAGCTAAGGTCTTGGGTTGAAAAGATTGAAATGAACATCCTTGAGTTTACTTGTTGAACTGGAATTTATAAACGGTATTTTAAAAAGAAAAAAAGAAATGGTGTTTGATTTCTGTAATTTTTAAATTCCTTCTTATAAAACATTTTTTAGGCATCACATTCAGATAAAAAAAGATAAATCTGGGAGAAACTTTTCAACAATAACAAACTTTCTTTTTATTAAAATAAATGATACGGTAACATTTTACCTTCTAGTCAATATAAGGCAGACACATAATCTGGCATTCAATCTAATTATTTGCAACTATCATAGATCTTATCTTGGATCAAAATTTGAAAAAGCCATGTTTCCAAAACACCAACTTCATCAGATTAGTTTCCATAATATTTATCAACCAAGTATTTTTGAGCTTCTGCTATGTACTCAGCTCACTAAGACACTGAAAAACATACAAAGAATTATAATTTGTGGACTCTTCTCTTAATAGATACAATTAGGGAGATTATACTAACTAACCTGCATAAAATAATTAGACAGTAATAAATTGGAGTAAATACTTACACGGTAAGTAGAACAATAAAAATTTTATGTGAGTTATATAAGTTTACAAGGGAGTTACATGAAGAAGAAAGAAATAACTGAAGGTTAAAACAGTTCAAGAAAGTTTCGCAATGGGATTCTAGTTTCTTTTTAAAAAATGAGTAAATTTTGAAGTAAAAAAACAGAAAATAAAGATGTTGCATGATTTAAACCACGATTAGGGCAGGATTTGGCATGAGGCCAGGAGTGGGTATGCAGGAAAATGTGTAGTTATAGTTAATACTTACATAGTAATTACTATGTAACTACCAGCTTGGGTGGAGAATGGAGTTTGTAAAGGTTATTGGTGAGAGAAAATAGTAGGATAAATAGAATGAAACCAAACTGTGGAAGACCTTGAAAACTAACCTCAGAGGATTAGCTGATTTTACAAGAAGAAACTGTCCTCATAGGGTTGTTGTGAGGATTAAATGAGGTTAATATTTGTGAATAGAAATGGTATTTTAAGAATATTTGTCTATCCAACATGGATGGACTTAGAGGATATTATGCTTAGTGAAGTAAATCAGAGAAAGACAAATGTCATATGATTTCACTTATATGTGGAATCTAAAAAAAACAAAAACAAAATAAACAAACAAACAAAACAGGAACAAACTCATAGATACAGAGAACAAATTGATGATTGTCAGATAGGAGAGGGGTTGGAGGGATGGGTAAAAAAAGGGAAGGGATTAAGATATACAAATTGCCACTTATAAAAATAATCAAGTGCAGCATAGGGAATATAGTCAATAATATTGTAATAACTGTGTATGGGGTCAAATGGGTACTAGACTTATCAGGGTGATCACTTTGTAAGTTATACAAATGTTTAATCACTATGTTGTATACCTGCAACTAATATAATATTGTATATCAACTGCAATTGAAAAAATTTTTTAATGAATTAAAAAAGAATGTTTACCTAGCAATAATAGGCAAGATAGATTAAAATGAAAGAAGAAAATTAGGAAGCCAGGTAGAAAGCTATTCCAGACATGAGTCAAAAGGTCTGGACTAGGGTGGTATCATTAGAGATAAAAAAAAAAAAGAGGCAAATCTGAAACATTTTAAAATAAAAATCTAGTAATTTATATTTTGATTCATTCATCATTTATTGAACTAGTGCTATGTGCTAGGCACTGAACCAGTCACATGCAGAGTTGATAGAACTCAGTGAGATTTTATACATAAGAAATTCATGAGAGGTCTCAAAGATTTCTAAACTAGGAGATTAGAAATAAAGGTATTATCTTAACAGAGACAGTCAGGGGAGTTCAGCAGCCGAGTGGATTTTGTGAAGAAACATAATTAGCTCCAATCTGGATATTTGAAAGTTGAGGAGAACAAATTGTCCATCACCATTTATTTGCCAAACATTGGGCTCAATGCTAAAGCTACAAGGAGATATAAAACAAGGTCCCTATCTCTGAAGAGCTTACACTTAAACCAGGGAGAGAAGAAATATTAACAAAATAATGGTAAATGGTAAATGACAGTGCACAGGGACATATGCTAACTATCTAATAAGTGCTACAGATAACAAATGCTACAGAATTTCACAAGAGGGAGGTAGCATTGTGGTTAGAGCAGACTGAGGAGGCTTTGTAAAAGATACAGTATTTGTGCAGAGTATAGAAAATCAGGTAACAACACTGCAATAACTACTATTTGTTAACTGTTTACCTTATGCTTATACATCCCATTCATATGTATTATCTCATTTAATCCTCACCACAATTCTATGATACAGACATAGATGAGGAATTGGAAGCTTGGGGAAATGAAATGTGTTACTACACAAGTCCACGGTTGGTAAAAAGTAAACGAAAACATTAAGCCAGCTTTGACTCCAAAGACCATACTCTTACAAGGAGGAGACAAGTTGTAGGAATTTAAAGTAAGGAATAAATTCAAGGGATATACAAGTGGAGATGTACTTAGGGCAGATTAAAAATCGATCTAGAGCACCGTAATAATTATAGTTAATACTTACATAGTGGTTATTATGTAACAGGCATTGTACTTAGCATATTACATGAACCTAATTAATACTCCAATAATCCAATATAGTAAGTTATATTATTATTCCAATTTTACAGACAAGGAAATTAGGTGACACTGCTAGTAAGTGACAGAGTTAGGATTTGAACTCAGACATTCTGACATCAGAATCCATGCTTGTAATCTGCATACTATCATGCCTTTTGAATTAAGCATGGGTTAAAGGTTAAATCTTAGAATTTGGAAAGAGTAGATGTGAATGAATAGGAGGGCATAAAAATGAGCTAGAGAAGGAGTATAAAGCCAAGCCAAGCACACAACTTCAGGGCACACACAATTGGAGACAAAAAGGGGAAGAAATGCTGACAAAGGAAATAAACTGGTGGACTACCAAAAGACACGAAAGAGAAGTTCATTCATCAGAGAATATGGTAAGCAGAATAAATACTGCTGAGAAGAGAATATGAACTAAATAAAACTGATTGAAGAAAAGAATACTGGTTATCTTATAGAAAGCAGTCTCGAGGATGGAAGTCAAAGTTCAATAAATTACTCAGAGAATGGAAGAGGAGGAAGTAGGGCCAGTGAGTATAGACTACACATTTTAGGAGATTGACAGTGAAAGGACAGGAACTAACTGGGTCAGCAAAGTCAGTTCTTTCTCCTGCCCTTAGGGACTTGGCCCTAGAAAGATACTCCACTTCTTCCAACCACAATTTGGAAGAGCAGCCCTTCCTTTAACACTAATTCAAATGGAAATGATGCATGAGGAAATGACAAACAGGACCTCACTCTGAGTTCTTGCGATCCCTTTCAGAGCAAGTCTGTTTTGTACCATTCAATTTTTCTTTACGTGCTGTTTCAAGTTGTAGATTATTATTCGATATTTTTACAAGTTGGCTGTTTCGTTATTCTGAGCTTTTCCACTTGGTTATCTTTTTATGTTCTCCACGGTTCAGCTCTAATGCCACTGCCTTTCTGAGGTCTTTTCTGACCCCAGTCTGAGTGAAAGTCTCTGCTCTGTCCCCTGTCCCCACCCTATCATGCCTCCTGCTGCACCTTACTATAACTGTTAGCATTTTTATTGGCCTCCTCTCACATAGATGACAAGCTCTTGTGGAAAGAGAGTGAGGCTTTCATTGCTGGCTTCCCATTGCCAAACACAGTGCCTGACAGAGTAGGCACCTAGAAGTGTTTATTGAACAAGGAGTAAGTAAAGGAAAGTAGGATTAGAAGGCATCGAGTAGTACTTTATCTGTCCGTTGAGTCTATCAGTCATCCTAGGAGGACAAGCTCAGTATAAGGCTTCTAGGAGGCACTTGATTTTAAAGTGGCGGATCACACCAAGTCCCTCACCTCTAGATAGACACTTCCTAGTCTCCAGAAACTGCAAATAGGGAGTTTTAAACCTTGTAACCCCCTTTCATCGTGTCTCTGAGATGGAAGTATAAGTGGAAATGGCGTTCTTATTCCTTTTCACAGATAAAGAAACTAAGGCAGAAAGCAGTGGAATAATTGCAAGAAGCTCATCTCATATTTAGGATCTCAGAGTCCTTCAAGAATCGAATGGTTTCCTCAGGCTGTGCTGAGTTCCTAGATGAGACTGGTCTGTGACTCTATTACCCTCCATTGGTTTCCTATACACACCCCACAACTCACACACCCCACAACTGGCTCCCATTCCCAGTAACCTATACTCTGCCCTGGGCAAACCTGTCCCTATACCAAATACACAATTACTTGCAAAAGCATCACTCGGACACTATCACGAATCTCCCTGGTAGCCAGAGTTCTTCCCCAAATGGGTCCATTCTCATCCTGCAGATCAGGATTTGAACCACCAAAGGCTAGGTTTCTATCTTGTAAAAGCTCGCAACAAAGGCTAGAAGGACTGGCAGTCATGACGTACAAACAACTGGGTTTGTGTTTATTTGATCCATGTGAGATGAGAAAAAAGAACTGGTGTTCAACTGGTGTCTGTCTCCTGAGGCTTGAGCATTCAAAGATACTAAATAGATGATTCACCATAAAACTTCAGCTCTGTCCATTTGTGACCCCAACAGTAAAGTCAGGTTTATAGGTAAGTGGGCTGCACTCCTTGTTGATTTGTAAGTGTTAAAGCAGCTGAACACCTGTCACCACTTAGTGTAGAAATGTCACAGTGCAGCCTGGTTACGGTTCCAAGCCATAAAACTCAAGGAAGGAGTAAACTATAGGCCACTTTTCTGTTTAAGACAGATATGTGGCAATTATATTTAATTCGAGAAGTTGAAGTTCAAATCCTTCAGTTGTTTGTGTTGAAAATAATAAAAACTGGAGGCAAGAAATAAAAGGCCAGAAATAAGAGGTGGAGTCAAGAGAAAGAGGAGGCTCTTGCTGCTACGTGGAAGTCAGTTTGGGTTCCTGGTCTGCGTTCTTTGCTTTCTACATAATGTTTCAGATCCTTTAAAAATCAGATGTCCTTATTCCATTGCTAAGACTTCGTGGAGAAGGGAAAAGAGCTCAGAGTGAGGCTAGAATCAGAAGCTGGAGATTTTCGGTAGTATCACTATATTAGCCTAAATTTTAAATTTAGTAGACACAAAAATTTGATAGTATATTACTAAGTTATTTTAGATTTGTTAAACCACAGAAGGGGCTCTGTGTGCTTCTGATAAACATTTTTAAAGGGTTAATGATGCACTAGGTTGAATTTCTTTCACGTATCGAACCATAAAACATGTATTTGGTCTCCAGTATCAGTCTCTGCCCATCAAGAATTGGGTCAAGTCAAAATTGAAGTTTGAGGTAGACAATGAGACATTGGACCAAAAAAGAGAGGGAGATAATGAAACAAGCCATCCAAAAAAAGAGAGAAAACAGAGAACTTCTCTGCTGATTCTTGGTTTTCATTTCTCTCTGTCCTTTCCAGGCTCCTACGTAAGTTTCTCTGTAGTCACATTGTATATAGGTATTCATTTAAGCATCAGATTCCAGTTTGATTTGTGAAAGTCATGCCAAAATGATTTCCTTCTTTAGCTTTAGGTTCCAGAGATGGTAGGTTATGTTTCATTCTGCTCAAAGGCAGGTGCTAAGCCTGTTACTTCCTGGGTGGTACCTGCACCAGGTACTCTTTATAGGTAATGGGTGCTCGCTCCATTAATCTCACTGACTAATGAACAATGTGGGTGACCACTCTGAGCAAACAACCAGACTCTACCACTTGAATTGCTTCCACATGATGGTTTGTGTTGATTTAGAAAACATATAGAACAGTTTTGGAGTAAAAATAATTTGATCCTGACATATTTTTATTTTAGTAGGGACAAAGCCTTCACTTTTATGTCTGAGAGACAGAGGGGTCATGGTTATTTCCAGTATAATCCTCGGGTTTTCTGAATAAACAGAGTTATAGAAATGAGATTGCATCTGAGTAAATACATTAATCTAGTTCCAGGCTCAGTTTTTTTGGCTAGCACAATTTCAACTGTTCATTGTTCTCCTTTGAATGGGCCTCTCTGTGTAATCATAAAAACATTTTCTTAACAATCATTAACAAATAATTAAAAGAATAGGATATAGTGCCCTTGTGCTATGATAGATAACTCTATAAACTTTATAAATAACAAGGTATTTTTTCATCTTCTGACATTTTACTCATCTAACCTTTGTGACTCCACAAGGTAAATATTAATACTATTATCACTTTTATAGATGAGTAAACTGAGACTTAGAGAGGTTGGGTAACTTGCCCACGACCGTAAATAAAGGAAGGAGGAGACAAGCAAGCCCTATCTGCCTACATCTCACCCTCTTTCCCTTCTTAGTATATTTTCTGTGACTTGACCTTTCAGTATAATTTGGAATAATCATATGATAAGAGAGGAAAGAAAAAAGTTAAAATGTCAACTGAGGAAGAAAATAATAAACATTTAACTAAAAGACAGCGTCCTACATGACAGTGTCTATTAGGTTTACGTAAAAATTACATGCACAGCACCAAAAAGTAAGGAAGTGCCTCGCCCTCCCCAAAAAGAAAAGAACAGAGATGGGAGCATGTCAAAAGAACACAGAAGCTAACATGAAAGAACTTGTAATGGCCAAAGCTGAAATAATTTGATCAACAAAATAATGATAGCTAGCATTATACTATAATGCAAAGAATATAACAAATATCCATGAGTCCACACTGATATAAATAAATGCTTGAATAAGTAAATAAATGGGGAGAAGGGACAACCATTCCTTACAGAAGAATTTCAATTGATGATGTAGAAAAAAATGAGGGAAATAGAAAATTACCATTAGAACACCATAGTAATAGTAATTGCTATAGACAAGATCAATTGAATGTTAAAATCGTTGGGTGAAGCAGTGAAATCCAAATAAAGTATAGAGTTTAGTTAACAGTAATGTATCAGTGTTTGTTCAGTAGTTGTGACAAGTGTTCAGGTAAGGTATCAACAATGGAGGAAATGGGGCCATCCCGGTGGCTCAGGCAGTTAGAGCTCTGTGCTCCTAACTCCGAAGGCAGGCTGCCGGTTGGATTCCCACATGGGCCAGTGGGCTCTCAACCACAAGGTTGCCAGTTCAATTCCTTGAGTCCTACAAGGGATGGTGGGCTGCGCCCCCTGCAACTAAGATTGGACACGGCACCTTGAGCTGAGCTGCCGCTGAGCTCCCGGATGGCTCAGTTGGTTGGAGCGCGTCCTCTCAACCACAAGGTTGCCGGCTGCGCCCTCCACAACTAAGACTGAAAGGACAACTTGAAGCTGAATGGCACCCTCCACAACTAGGATTGAAAGGACAACAAGTTGACTTGGGAAAAAAAAAAAAGTCCTGGTAGTACACACTGTTCCCCAATAAAGTCCTGTTCCCCTCCCCCAATAAAATCTTAAAAAAAAAAAAAGGAGGAAGTGGGTGAAGGGTATACAAGAACCCTATGTACTGTCTTTAAAAGATTTCTGTAAATCTAAAATTATTCTAAAATAATGTTTATTTTAAAAATAAAAATTTAGTGGGTGAAGGTTTAAGGAGAAAAAAGATATTTTCATAGCCCCAAAATATCTTTCACAAAATATTTGTTAATTACAGTAACCTTGCAGTGGAGAGACCTGGCAGATACCACCTTAACCGATTGATCAAGGGTAATATCAGCAGTAATTAGACATGTCAATATCACGTATTGCTGATAGTATGTGCTGACAAGGGTGCATTGCCTCTGTGAGATTTTTCTCAAAAATCTATGACCTCAATCCAGTAATGAGAAAGCATTACACAAACCAAAGTTGAGGGACATTCTACAAAATTCTTTATCAGTGCTATTCAAAAGGGTCAAGGTCATGAAAGACAAGGAAAGCTTGAAGAACTGTCAGAGATTTGAGGAGACTAAAGAGACATGACACCTAAATGCCAACTAAACGCTTCAACATCTAAGCAGGAGCTTAGATCAGATCCTGGAACAGAAAAAGGACATTAGTGGGAAACTGGTGACATCCAAATAAAGTCTGTGTTTTAGTTAATAGCATTGTACCAATGTTAATTTCCTCGTTTTGATAAATATACCGTGGCTACATGTTAACATTAGGGGAACCTAGGTGAAGGCTAATAGGAAACCCTATATAGATATATAGGAAGGGTAATAGGAATATATACTCATATTATCTTTGTAACTCTTCTATAAAGCTAAAATTATTTCAAAATGAAAAAAATTTTAAGTAAAAATTATGAGTAAATGATACAAAATTAGTTCTCTTCTGCTTCCTATGGCTAATTTGTGCCTTCTGGAAAGTCCTATTAGGTTTTAATACCCTACATGGTATAAAATCTTTTCAGAATGACAAATACCATTAGACCATAAGCACCTTGAGAGCGGGGACCATATCTTATTCATTTCTGTGTCCTTGATGCCTGGCACATAATAAGCACTTAATAAATGCCTATTGAACTGAACTATGCTATATTGATGTATATTTTATATACACATATTCATACACACACAGATATATAGGCATATACAGAAGTGAGAGGAAGCAAAAGATTACGACCATAAAGACACGTGTTCCTAAAATTAAAGAGCCAAATACAAAAATTAAATATCTCATGAATTAAATGAGCATGTTATATAAGCTCAGATGCTGTAAAGCTAACAGTCCTTTCCTCCCTGATAATCTTCTGGGCTATTTGACAGAACACATTTGCCTTGGCCACCTGGTGACAAGATCGCAGTAATAGCAGTGGCTGACAGACTCTCTACTTCACTCCTGTGAGACACCTTCCACAAAATGTTCAGAGTTCCCCCACGTAACCACAAAAGAGCATCTCTTGATGGCTCCTGTGAGCTGACAGCAGCCATGGAGCCACTGAAAAGAGAAATCATAAAGGGAAATAATGGACTGCCTTTTTGCACACCCACTTTGTCTCCAACCCAGCATGAATAAGGGAATAGGGACTAAAAGAGGGAAACGAATACAAGAGTGAGCATTTTGCCCAATTTTGCACAGTGATAGAAAAGGACAGATGGTAAATGAATCAGATGGGAGCTGTTTTCATCTTTTCTTTTTCTAGATCCTTTTCTTTATGTGTGTCTGAATATGTATGTGTGTGTAAGAGACAAATACAGAGAAAAGGGAAGACTGGAATTCATTTCTGAATGTGTGTAAGAGGCCATATGCAGTCACAGTTACACACAGACACTTAGAGGTGTAGATAGAATTGGAGACAAAACTGCTTGTCTGCCAATTTTTCTACATAAATATGTTCACAGATTTCATAGCATTAATGAGCTGCAAAATAACCACATATTGAAGCTGGACACAGCTGTCTATCTAAGTTTGAGAATATTTTAAGAGAACATTAAACTAATAATATAAGTTAGAGAGGCCAAGTTCTCAAAGATGCTTAAATAAGAAGCCAATTGGCATGAATAAAGGAGGAGCACATGGTTTGGGCAGCAGATGTTGAATTCATGGGTAATCATTATAATTTTATAATTTCTACGCATCGAATTAATGTGTTTTGTGAGTTAAAATATATGCTCGGGAGTATAGTAAAAAATTAATACGTCAAAGTTTTTAATTGGTTTATAGGCAGCGATACCTGTTTAAAGTTAATAGACAAGACACAGGCTACAGTTATGACACATGGGTAATGAAGCTCAGAGCTGACTAATACACGATGTCAGAGCACTGTTGTGATAGCTTTGGCACATTCCTCAGCTGAACCAAGAAATATTTACCTTGATGCCAACATACCTGTGCAGCGCTGAATTTTATCAGTAATTTTATTAATAAAGATGGTTTTATTATTGTGAACTAAAAATAATAGACGGACAAAACCAAGACAGACAAAACCAAGCCTGAACACTTCTAATGGCCCAATAGAGAGCTGCAGGGATAAACTCCAATTCAAGTCCGACTCCAAGGCCCAAGGACTATACCATGTCCTTTCAAAGGGCTATTGTCATTAAAGTTCTAACTAAACATCATCCCAGAGAAACTTAGCTGAAAGTCAGCCTTAGAAGAGAAAATAAAAGTGCCACTTGATATGTTAATTCTAAAAATTAGATAGAAGCAAAAGTAACAAAGATAGCCAAGACACTTTTGAAGAAGAATTGAAAAAGAAAACTTGTTTTCCTGGATAGAAAGACAATATAAAGCTATAGGAATTAAGACAGTGTGGGGTTGTGCAAGGATAGACAAATAGAGTGGAATAGAGAGCTCATGCATTCAGTAATCAACATTTGATTCTTAACAAAGGTGGTAATGCAAAACAGTGCAGAAAGAACTGTCTTTTCGATAAAGGATGCTTGAATATTTGAACAAGAATCTTGGGGAGTAAAAAAGAAACTTAACCTTCTACTCATACTATACACAAAAATCAGTTTGAGGTGGATTGTAGATCTGAAATAAATAAGTTTCTAGAGAATAATACAGGACATCTTCTTGATTTTGGTGTAAGGAAAGTAAATAAAACTGGAAACAAAAAGTGGATAAATTTGATTCTGCTAAAACTAAGAACCATTCAGCAAAAGACATTAAGAGAATGAAAAGACAAACCACAAAAAGGAAAAGAAATTTACAACATATACTCTAACTGACTAGAAATCAATAAGAAGATAAACAATCCAATTGAAAGATAGGCAAGAGACTTGAAAAGGCATTTCACAAAAAAGCATATCAAATAGCCAATAAACATATGAAAACTGCATAACCTCATTAGTAATCAGGGAAATGCAAATTAAAACTACAATTGGATAATGCTACATATTCATTAGAAGAGCTAAAATTAAATAGACCGACAATAACAACTGCTGGTAAGGATGTGAAGCACTAGGAACCCTCATATACTGCTGGTGGGAACGTCACAACCACAATTTGACTTTTTCAATTAAAGTTAAAGACATGTATACTCTGTGACCTAGTAATTCAACACTCAGGTACCCAACAGAAATGTGTGCACATATATAGCAAAGAGATACACATAAATTTTCATGGAAGTATTATTTTTAAACTCTCCAAACTGGAAACAACCCAAATATGGCATTGACAGGGAAATTGATAAATACGTAAAGTGATATATTCATACAATGGAATGATACACAGCAATGAAAATGAACAGACTACATCTACATGCAACATTGTGGATGAATCTTACAAACATAATATTGAGTAAAAGAAGTTGAATACGTAAGTATTATTGTATTTGTAGAAAGTTTGAAAAAACAGGCAAGACTATAAACTAGTGTTTAAGAGTACATGCTTAGAAAAGTCAGGAAAATGGTTACCTTTGAGAGAACAAAGGAAATAGTGATTGAAAGAAGATGGCTGGTAATTGTTTTTTTTCTTAAACTGAGTATTAATATGGGTGTTTGCTTTGTGATAGTTCACTGAGCTGTACATTTTTGTATTGTGTACTTTGCTGATAGAGAGCTATATTTCACAACAAAAAAAGGTGTTTTTAAAAATAAAAGAGTAGAATCTTTTTATCCCAATTTAGTTCCACAGTGGGGGGAAAGTATTGCGTGTTTGTGTGTTAGGCTTGCTGCTCCTTTTCTGAAGCCAAGGGGAGAATGGGATATAAAGATGAATCCCATTATTCCTGTCCTTAAGCAGCTTACAGTCTTAGGGGGATGAGAGATACATAAAGTATTACAAGGTAGGATTAAATAAGCAACAAATAAAGACACTGTTTTGCTATTTGTACTAGTTGGGTTCCTATAAAATGTTACATTACTTAAAAATTGCATTATAAAAATGATTGTCTCAGTGGGAAGAATTGAGATATAACAAAGAAATATAAAGGTCATTTTTCTTCAATAATTTCAGCCATAAACGTGTTATTGTGGCCTAACAATAACAGACTGGTTGATCAACCCAGACAAAAACAAACCTGAACCCTTCTCATGACCCTTTAACTTCACATTCTGGAGCTTTTTCCATTTCTGTTAACATCTTTGGCCCTTAAGTTTTCCAAGAACTTCTGTTATAGAAAGATAATTTTTAAAATCTTATTAAAATGTATTACTCTTGACTTTTGCATAAATCATGGTCTTTATTTCCCTAGATCTACACAATATTAACATTAACCCAGCACACACTATTATCACTTTTATTGCCCATTGACACAAAAGTAAAATATGATGCAAAACACTTTCTAGCCCAGGTCATAAACAAGAGGCCAACTGAGCTGCCAGCCAGCCATTCATTCAGCCTTATGGTCCTACTGCAAAAAGCAGTGGCAGCTCCGAATCACAGTTGTGTTATAGAATCTGTAACCAGTCTAGCCACTGCAATTCATGTTCCTATGTATTTAATTATGTCCAGTCTGCAATATGGAAACCCACCACTGTAGGTGAAACACCTGCATTTGTAAGTTGCTATGGAAACATAGAAGAGGGAAATGTTTAATTCCTTCTTGGAGGGAAATTGAAGATCGGGGAAGGTTTCACATTCGGTCTGAGTTTTGAGTAAAGAGAAGAGTGAGGGCGGGTGTAGAAGAGGGGGAGGCATTCCCCCCTCAGGACACAGTGTGAACAGCAGCAGAGAAACACTGCCGTGAAAGTCCAGAGAACAGAAATTAAACTGTTGTGATTGAAACAAGGCTTTTTGAGAGCCAGTTTTCAAAATCTTTTAAAATAATGTAAACGTACAACCATCTCATTACGTAGAACTAGTACATCTTATTTCCTAAGAATAGATGCTGCTGCTTCTCAGTCATTTCTCAATGACCTGTATGTAGATGATTTCACTCTTGTGAATCTGCAATCTTTTTCCTCCCACCAGACATTTCCCCCCTTTGTAAGAATGACCATAATTCACAAAAGGCACTGGCAGTCTTTGATAAAAATGTATATTCAGGGACGATCTTCAGTGTGGTTTGCCCGCTTGAACGCTGAACTCTAAGCAGGATATCTGGGTCCTGGTCCTGGCATGTCCTTCAAAGAGCTCCATGAGCTGAACTTGTACAAGTCACTCAACCTGTTTTGACCTCCACTTTTTTTTAAACCTTTTTTTTTTTTCCTAACCTGTAAAGAAAGATGATCTCCAGGATCCCTTCTAGTATAATGGTCCTTTCAGATGGTGAATTATGAGCTAATTAGCAGCCTAATGTCCAGTCTTTTAGATTTGCCTCAGATGCTTGACTCAAAACAAATTTATTTTACTTTCTAAGAAAGGGGCTCTTAGGTAGAGTTCCCTAGACAATGCTGAGGTAATGGGAAGAACCTCAATCTAAGTACATGATAAACTATACTAGCAATGCTAATCTGTCATTATAGTTAAATTAGATTCAGAAATCGGTACTTGACCAATGCTATCCTTAAAAAAAAAAGTCGTAAAATACACATAACATGAAGTTACCCTTTTAACCATTTTTAAGTGAACAATTCAGTGGCATTCTGCACATTCATAATGTTGTACAACCATCACAGCTATTTTTAATGCTATGCTTTTGTATTTTGCTTTTTTTCTTTTAGTTTCCTTAGAAAATATTGTTTTAAATACTGTAGTTTCTCCTTCTTTCAGCTGAATCAAAAGGAAAAGGGCTTTTTCATACCTCCATCACACTGCTTCTCAATTTGGGGGCCATTTTTCCTTTCAGGGGCATTTGGCAATGTCTGGAGACATTTGTGGTTGTCACAACTGCGGGGAGGGGATGCTATTAACATCCAGTAGGTACATGCTAGTAATACTGCTAAACATCCTACAACATACAGGACAGTGCCTCACAACAAAGAATTAACCGGCCCCAAATGTTATTAGTATCACTTTTAAGAATCCTTGCTCCCCCAATAAAAAAATAAAATAAAGAATCCTTGCTCTTTCATAATTAATATGGTGCTCAGTGCAACTGAGAGGGCTGGTAGCAGCAAGATTGGGAAAGTTCTGAAACCTACTGAAAATAGCAAGGCTCGGGCAGATACAAAGTAGAAACGAAATAAGGATGAGCTGTGAATATTCCCTTTCCTCCTGGTGATTCCTTCACTGTCCTGCTCTCTAATTCTGTGGCAATGGTCATTTTATAACCCTTCCTGTAGTGCAAGGTTTATCAATGGTACAACTATAATATTTAAAAGGCGGGCTCAAAATGCAAGAGGCCTTAACTGAGAAAGGCAGTATTTAATTATTTCCTCATTTGGAATGAATTCTAAGAGGCAAACTGTCCTTAAATTTTGGCTTCTACTGTATCTCCATTACTCCCACCTCACCCCCAATTTACTAGAAATAGGTCTGGTTCTGATTGTGACTTGTATGAGATCATTTTTCAAGTAGAATATTAACTTGGTTAGGCCCAGCTGAGCTTCCTACCAGAAAAAATAAGCAGTAATCCCTTTTATGACCTCACTCTCACTTATTTGCATTCTAATATGTTTTCATGAACTAAAGGGGTGGAATTGCAGCTTGTGCCGGGAACAACAGACGACCCTAGAAGAGTGTCATGTTGGTGATTATCATCCTTCATGTGTGTCATAGAACAAAAACGGCTGACAACTATTGGCGTATTAGAAAATTTTAGCAATGTCTTAAATGACACATAATTAGAAAGGTAAATCGGCTACTCTAAAGAATATATATATTGTAATCAGCATTCAGTAGTTTTATATGACCTGTTTTTAGAATTCCTATCACTGTTCTCCTCTATTAGAAAAGACACTATTTAAAGTAATCCAACCTCTGGAGTTTAGAGTTTTCCTTTGGTCACCATGTACACTATCAGTTCAGTTTGTTTACATTTCCGTGTAAGAGCCATCTGTTAGATCAGTTTTTAAATTTCAGAACTGTGACTATTCATTTAAAGAGCACACAGCATTCAACTCCAGGTCTATATTAGAAATTAGCTGAACTGTCCAAAAACATAAATATGGAGAAATGGCCAGGTTGTCAGGTTCTTTGTTTGATGTTTTTTTTTTAATAAAGTCTCAAATGATTGCTGTTAAGATTACAGCACATAACCCAAAGATAAATTATTTGCTCATAGAATGAAGCTAAGCACAGAGGTAACTAGAGCAGCATTTTCTCAAGGTGTGTTCCATGGGACATTAATTCCAAGGAAGTCAGCACGTATTATGGAAAAAAAAGAGGGGGTTTAAATCCAAGACCCAAATTAATGAATAGTTTCAATAAGTGAAAAGTGTCAGCTCTCCAAGAGGCAGGCATTAGGTTGGTGCAAAAGTAATTGTGGTTTAAAAGGTTAAAAATTGCGACAACCTCAATTACTTTTGCACCAACCTAATAAAATGGTTTTTCAATATGGTCCCCTTATTTTTTAGTCAAAATAGCATTAAGTAATTACTGCATGTTATCTGCATTGGTTTATCAGCCCTCTGCTCATGGTGATCTTGCACCTAGAATTTTGTCAAAATTTCAAGCAGACTAAAGATTGACCCCACTCTTTCCTGAAGACATGACCTGGTTACTGCTCCCTGCCTCCCAGGTGACGTGCCTTCTTCTCTTTTAATCAAGATTGACAGTAAAGACATCCAATGACAACTTTTCCCTTATCATTTGGAGCACTGAAAGGTAGGCTTCCTCTCTTCTGCAGTTAGAAATAATAGAAAGTGGTAAGCATGCAAACATTTTTGTAACATTGTAGTACATCTGATATGTTCTTTCCTTTCCTTTGATATAATTTATATACATTATTTTGTGGAAAAAGAACGACTTAGGCCTAAGCTAATACAGTATTTTCCCAGTGACAGCTTAGCTCTCTGAGTGACAGTTTGTGATGCCCACATATTCACAGGCGTGTGGCCACAGTCTCAGCCTGCTATCCAATACTTATAAAGTTAATAGGTTCCCTTATACATGAATATTCATAGCAGCATTATTCATAATAGCCAAAAAAATGGAAACAAACTAAATGCCCATCAACTGGCAATATAAACAAACTGTGGTATATCTATACATTGGAATATTATTCAGCAGTAAAAAGTAAAGAAGTCCTGACACATGCTACAAACATGGATGAACCTCAAACACATTATGTTAAGTGAAAGAAGACAGTCACAAAGGCCACATATTGTATGAATCCATTTATATGAAATGTCCAGAATAGGGAAATCCATAAAGAAAGTAGGCCTAGAAAGTAGGGAGAATGAGGAATGGCTGCTTATGGGTTTCTTTTTGAGATCATGAAAATGATCTGGAATTAGATAGTAGTCAGAGCTGAAAAACTCTGTAAATATACTAAGAATCATTAGTTATACACTTTAAATGGGTGAACTCTATGGTGTGTAAATTACATCTCAATAAAACTGTTTTAAAGTTAATACGTTTCTATATTAAAGAACTTCTCAGAGCCTTTAATATCTTAATGTAATTCGTGAATCTTTAAGCAGAAAGCAGAGAATGAAGTACTTCCCAAAATGATTTGTTCCCTAGACCCACCCCCACCCCCACATCTATTTTATGAGCATTCCATGGATATGGTGTTTCTACATATCCATGTAGAAAAACTCTAATGAACAATTCACAAATGCAGAACTCAAATGTCAATGAATATATAAAATAAAATTACAGTATCTACATTTTGCCTATAAAAATAAAAAAGTCTATAAAAAGATAGAAACTTTTCAGGTAAGGTTATAAGAAAAAAAGGCCTCTCATACAGTCCTGATGCAAATATAAATTAACAAAATGTCTTTGTAGGGCAACTCAGCAATACACGTCAGCAGCCTCTCTCTCTCTCTCTCTTTCTCTCTCTCTCTCGATATATATATGTATATATATATACACACATATATATATTTTTTAAATATATTTTTTTAAAAAATATATATTTTTTAAAAATATTTTTTTGGCCAAATATTTCCACTTTTAAGAACTTATCCTGAGAAATCCATTAGGAATAGAAACAAAATATAGTTTATGAATATTCACCTATAATTATACTTAGTTTAAAATTAAGAGAACCACATAAATTATCAGTGATAGGGTATTTTTAAAGTCATAGCATACACATAAGTTGGTTTGCAAGTAGTAGTCATTAAAACAGTATCACTGTGTAATATTTAATAACATGGGAAATGTTTACAGTAAATTGGTAATCTTAAATATGATTTTTTTTTAAAAAGAAAAATTCTAAGCTAGGATATAAGCAATCTTTATATAAGTTCTAAGCAAGAGGTAATCCTTGGATAGTGTTTTGGGGAAATAGTTCAATGGATTTAGGTGAGATGGGTCAGGTCCTGCTACTTCAGCCAAAGTTATAGATAAATAATAGTATAGCTAAGACATATATTCTAACAGGCAATGTTTCAAGTTAGTAAATTCTTCGACTTAATTTGCTTCCACCCAAAAATTATCCCATAGCGAGAGAAGAAAAAGAGGAAAGGCAGTGGAGAGAGGTCTCCTGCTCCATGCATGCTCAGGAAAGTTGGCATCAGTTTTGGTTGAATAGATCCTTCTTGGAGAATATAAGACTGGCCAGAGTGTGAGAAGTACTAGGCGTGATGAAGCTTTCTAGGCCCTAGTTATCATTCCACTCCTAGACTAAGGGAATTGTTTGTGTCTTGTTACAAAGCTAGCTGACTAAACCAGGGATCTTGTTTCCTTTTTCTGTGGAATCCATTTTCTGAAGCATCAGTCAGCCATCCTAATGTTTTCTAGAAGTGAAGAACAATCTGGACAGTTGTTTCCTCCAAAACAACTTCCTAGAGTGGGGAAAAAAGGGGAAAAAGTGTACTTCTTATACATTGGCAGAAGGAGATGAAAGACATAACATGGTATTCGGTCAAAAAATTTTATTTCATTATGATAGAGGATAAAGCCTGAGATGTAAAAGTTCGCTGCCTGGCTTAAGACTCAAGACACAGCTCTTGCATAGATTTAAGAGAGTAGAAAGATCTGAGGTTGTCAGATGAAGATTTTTAAGGACTTACTGAAGTAATGTGCAATTTTTCCTTACAACTGGAAAAACGTCTGCTGTTTTAGAAAAGGTTATATGTTAGTTTACAAAGACACTTCTGTTCAGTTCTCCAGGGTTCCCTCTTTCAGTGAATGGCCCCAGTACTGATCTAGTCACACAAATTAAAAACTGTTTTCCTGGCTCTATCATTTCTCACCTGAATTATTGCAACAGTCTTCCTGCCATCTATAGATTTGGAGGTACAATCACAGTTAGCTAGAAAAGTCTTTCTAAATCTTAAATCTGATCGTGTCACTCTCTCTTAAAACCATTTGGTGGCTTCTTATGACTCTTGGGTAAAACTCCAGACCCTTTAGTCTGAACTTCTCTACAATCTGGTCCTCACTTATCTCTTCATCCTTATCTCTTGCCACTTCTCTAGTCTCTACACCAGCGGATCCAAAGTAGAGCATACAAGATCATCTTCTGAGTGTGGGATGAACATATTTGAACATCTACAGACTGAGAAGCAGCAACAGAAAGTGAAACAATGTCATACACTAAGAGTCTGGAGCAAGCCAAGCCAAAGCTATGTGCAAGTGGAAGTTAAGAGGAAGCAAACTCTCTGAGGAAAGTATCAGGGAAACACAGAGAAAGAGAGAAGACAGAGGTGTCAGAAAAGAGTAGCTGTTTCCTAGAGCTTGAGTCCTGATAGATGAACTTCTGGTTCCAGTTCCAATCTATATACATCCTTAAAATACATTCTCCTTTTCCTTGAGACAATCTGAATGGGTCTTATTTATACTTTTAAAGCATCTTGTGGGGGAGGGGTCTTTGTTCCATGCAACCATAAGAATCTACCTAAAATACTTAGCCAATCTATAGAGATTGGTTAAATAAAGTACAGTACATCTTTCTATACATTTGTCAAAAGTGAATATGTAGTGCTAAAATATATTGACATGGAAAAGTGTCTGTAAGATATTGTTAAGTAAAAAAGCAGGCCATGCTATGGCATGTATAATATCCCATTTTTGTTTTCTATTGTAGATGTGTATGTATGTAGATAGAAAAAGTCTGAAAAGGTCTATACTAAATTATTAGCAGTGGTTATACCTGGATGAGTGGAATTACAAGCAATTTTCACTTCTTGTTTTCCTTTCTGATGGTCAGATTTCTTGTTCTGAGCATGCATTACTTTCACAATCATGAAGGCAAACTTTTAAATTATTTCCATTTCTAAAAAAAACAGGAAAACTTCAGACTTTTAGAATTTTCCTCGTATTCATCATACATAATATATGCCAGCCACAGCACTAGGGGATAGAAGGGTAAATGGGACAAAGTCTTTATCTTTAAGAATCTCACCGTCTAACAGGATGATATACATGTAAACTAATAGTTGTAATACAGGTATAAATAAATGTATTATCAGACATGGAAGTTAGGGATAGTAGAGGCACAAAGTAGAAACTGTTCAGGAAGAGACATTCCAATAGGATCATAAAGGACTTAGAGAACGAGAAGGGAGTGTGTTCAAGGGAAGAGGAATAGCGTGTACCACGGCATGAGGCATGAAATAGCAGTGTGATAGAGCATGATCTAGTCATATATCATTTGAAATAAGTTACTTGGCTATGGAAATTGATAGATTTTTTTGAAAATGCCAATGATTTTTACTGTGGATTTTATGTAACCGTAACAATGCCCAGATACTAAAAGAAGAACATTGCGTATACCAATATAATGTTAAGAAGGAAGTGCTCACAGACATATTTCAAAACATATTAGTATTTCAAAGTTACTACACTACTCTGCTGAAAAATGTGGTGTTTTGCAAATCTTGGCTTCTGTTCTGTCTTGCAATGTGCTGCTTCTCCAAGACACTGACAAATCAAAACACAGCACCTGAACAGGAGCTGTGAAGTGAATTCAATCCATCATTGTGTTTACTTGATATAGATCAGGAGATTGCACTGCCGAAAACAACACAAACAACACGCCAAAACTAACAGATGGAGTGAAAAACTATGTAGGTTAAAAAAAAAAAAAAAAAAAAGCTTGTAGCTTCTCCTTGAAGCTCAGACAACATGGATAAACGAGGACTGGCTGAAAGGGCATGGTACGACACGTGACTAGCTCTACTCATTGCTCTGTCTTCTTTGCCTGCACCTCAGTGCTGGTGGATTTATTGTGATGCCAGGCTAGCAGCAGCAGCAGTAGGTACACTACACCAGGGAAACAAAACCAATAAAATAAAGTTTTGGACAAGATGATCATTGAAACCAGCCCCACATAAAGTACCTCAACATTAAATGGAGCCACATTTAATTGGGTCACTGTGCAGCACAGAGTCACCAATAGCTAGAAGATTAGATGAACTGCAGTGCAGAAAACAAAAAATAGGGCAGAAACCTTGGATTTTTTGCCAAGTCCAGAAAAGATACATTGCAGCAGACTGTGCAGAGGCATGACTGTCTTTTTATTGGTTGCCAAGAATCTAAGTCTGGTTTTCAAAAATTACAAAGGAAATAGAAGCAAAATGTTAAGGAACAAGAACCACTATGTTTTGGAAAGATATGTGAGAAGTGGTGATTAATTAGTCAAAAATATTTATTGAATCCCTACCATGTGCCCATTTCACTTAATGTGTATTTTCTTAATATCTACTAGCTACTGTGCTACCTGCTATGAAGAGGGAAAATAAGTGACAAAATCCATGCTTTTTGGTGTTTACAGAGAACGGAACAGTCAAGACATACCAATGTGAAAGAGTTGAGTAACAATGTAAGTAAGGCAGTATTATACTCTATGATAATTGTCAAAACAATGTACTTGTAGACAATAAATGCATAATTCAGAAGAGAAAAAGGTGAACTGAGCTGGAACTTGGAGAAAGATCTCGGAGAGGGAGGATTTATGCTGGATCTTGAAGAAAGCTTGGATTCTGATCCGAGGTTTGCTTTTAACCAGCAGAATAGAATAATTTTAAACAAGTCACATTACTTCTCTGGATTTTCATCTTCATACTTCAAACTGGAAATTTTAGATTGGGCAATCTCTAAATTGCCTTCCTGTTCTAAAATTCTGTAATTCAAGAATATAAGAAAACACACAAGGGTGAAATGGTTAAGACAGTATTCAAAAAGCGTTTCAGACAAATCCAAAGAAACTGAAAGAAGTGAGCATTCACTAGAGAAGGGAAAGAAAGCCTAATGACATAGGGTCGAAACAAAATCGTAGCCTACTGACTACTATCTGTTAATGTGGCCCAGCAGAAAAACATCTACTAAAAGTCTGGTAGGAGGCAGGCACGCCACAGCAAAATAAACTGCTATGATAGAAATCTAGAGGATATTGTGGAGGCACAGTAAGATAATGGTTACCTCTACTTGAGAGCAGTGGGAGACGGGAGGTATCAAAAATGTTTTAAAGGAGGTAGACTGAGCAGTTCCCTGGTTGGGCATTGGTAAAGGGGGAAGAGACTGGAAGCTCTTCCAGAGAACCTTTCTGTCTCTGCTGCATGCCCTGCAACTCCTACCTACAACACTATCGGGCGCACAGCAGGCACTCTATGAATATTTGATTAATTAATTAGTTGATTAATTAATGCACACTCCCTGGTATAAAAGTTTGAACAAAGTAGGCTTCCAATAACACAATGCCATGATAATGAATTTTTTAAAATTTCATTTAGAAGCATTACTCACTTCACTCCTGTAAGAATGGCTATCATCAATAAATCAACAAACAAGTGTTGGTGAGGATATGGAGAAAAGGAACCCTTGTGCACTGTTGGTGGGATTGTAAATTGGAACAGCCACTATGGAAAATAGAAGGGAGGTTCCTCAAAAAATTAAAAATAGAACTACCCTATGACCCAGCAACTCCACCCCTGGGTATTTATCCAAAGAAATCCAAAACATTAATTTGAAAAGATATACTCATATGCACCCCTATGTTTATTGCAGCACTATTCACAATAGCCAAGATATGGAAACAACCAAAATGCCAGTCAACAGATGACTGGATAAAGAAATTGTGGTTAATATATACAATAGAGTATAACTCTATCATAAAAAAGAATGAAATCTTACCATTTGCAACAACATGGATGGACCTAAAGGGTATTATGCTAAGTAAAATCAGGCTGAGAAAGACACATACCGTATCATCTCACTTATATGTGGAATCTAAAGAACAGAATAAACGAGCAAACGAAACAGAAATATACTCATAAGTACAGAGAACAATTGATAGTTGCTAGATGGGAGGGGGGTGACAAAGGGGAAGGGATTGAGGAGTACAAATTGGTAGTTACAAAATAGTCACGGGACGTGAAATACAGTATGGGGAATATAGTCAATAATATTGTAAAAACTATGAATAGTGTCAGAGGGGTACTAGACTTATTGAAGAGATCACTTCATAAATTATATAAATGCCTATCCACTACATTGTACACCTGAAACTAATAAAATTATTGAATGCCAACTATAATTTAAAAATATATAGTCATTGGGTGTAAAATACAGCATAAGGAATATAGTCAATGGTATTATAATGACTATGTACGGTGTCAAATGGGTAGTAGACCTGAAACTAATAATAAAAAATAAAAATAATGCATTATTCACTTCATAATAAGCTTTTCAATTAAGTATTTTCTCAATCAACCATTATATTAACTATACAATTGTGATTGTATGGGTATCTGAGAAATTTGTATTACTGTTACTAATAATGAATTCTGGGATGACAGAGCAATGAGCTGGAAGGAGCGTGCCATCCAGTCCTGGATGGCCTCCTTCTGGATTTATTTTCTGTGAGAGAGAAGAAAATTCTATCTTTATTTTATTCCCTGTTATATGGAGCCAAACTTAATCGTAAATGATACACCATTTTGGAAATGAGAAAACTAGAGTACTGAGGTTAAGTACTTTGCCTGATGTAACAAAATTAATAAGAGGCAGAGAGAGACTTTGAACTCACACATTCTTGCTGCAGAGCTCTTACTGCAGAGCCCTGCATTTTTGCGCCTTTCTGTACAACTGTAGGAAATGGGTTTGACATAGGGAAGTAACAGATGTTATGTTCTCTTCACTAGTAGTAGTTGTAGGCTGCCATGGGAAGGAGGCATTCCCTTCGGCTGAGGCAATTCTGAAGGGGGCTGATTGCTCAGGGCTATCTGCTGGCAGCGTTCCCAGCAGCTGTGGGAATAAGTCCTTCTTTCCTGAAAGGGATGTGGGTGGCATATCATAACATCTACCTCCCATGCATAACATCATACCCTTCCTGTGCCTGTGGCCAAATTACTAATTGATCATAGCTTTCTTTCTCCTTTAGCCCATACTGTGTTTCCCCGAAAATAAGACCTAGCTGGACAATCAGCTCTAATGCGTCTTTTGGAGCAAAAATTAATATAAGCCCCGGTCTTATTTCACTATAAGATCGGGGCTTATATAATATGATATAATACAAGACCGGGTCTTATATTAACTTTTGTTTCAAAAGATGCATTAGAGCTGATTGTCCCGCTAGGTCTTATTTTCGGGGAAACATGATACATGCTTTCTTAATCTTTTTTGATCCAGGCATTGTTACTAATCGACTGGAGTTAGCATCCAGCCTACTAGCACTTTTCTTCTAGCTATCTGAAACTTGGTGATGTAAGAGTATAAAGGTCTGGACCACTCTCACTCAGGACAATTCTGAATGACCATCCCAGCTTCAGAGCTCTACATGGAATTGGCTGAGGCTTTCACTGAGACTGTGTAGCAGCCCAACTTCTCCTCTGCCCATCCTGTCTTCCTCCACTTAACAAATAATAACACATTATAGTTAACTAAGGTCCATATTTTATTCAGAGTTCTTTGGTTTTGACCTAATGTCCCTTTGCTGTTCTAGGATTCTATTTGGGATGTCACATTTCATTTAGTAGTTTTATTATCTCCTTACCTTCTTTTGGCTGTGAAAATTTTTCAGATTTTTCCTTGGTTTTGATGACCTTGACAGTTTGTAAGATTACTGTTAAGGTATTTTGTGGAATGTCTCTTAGTTGGAATTTCTCTGATGTTTTTCTCATTGTTATACTGGGGTTATGAGTTTTAGGAAGGAAGACAACAGAGTGCTACTCTCAATCACATCACATGAAGGATACATACTAACAACATGACTTATCAATGTTGTCAATCTTGATCACCCGGCTTAAGGAACTGACTTTTACTCCGATCAGTTTAATGCCAGAACCATCCATAGGAGAGCACTTATACACTGTCTTTATGATATCTGGATTGGGTTCATTAGTAGGGGGAATAGCTTGAAGAGGTTTGTTTCATGAAAACAAAAAAAAAATTCCTTGGGGGGAAAAGTGGAAATGGAATAGGTTTTCAAGATTCAGCCCTGCCACTTACTAGACATATGACTTCGCGTAAATTACTACTGCATCTGTAAAATGAAAAAATGGTACCAAATAGTTCTTTTAAGCATCTGATTTAAAAAAATATATGTAAATGTGTTTTCTATAATATTATACTTTTGCATGTCAGAATTCCATACAAAAATGAAAACAGTTTTGGCAAGAGTTACATCTTAAGCAGTTAACATCACTCTATAGATTAATTCTCAACAGCTGGCTAGGCAAAGCAAGGTCAATATGAGGTTGAGGAAAGGATAGGTGGGAAGGCTCATTATAATCAATGATTTCCCGTTTTTGCCTTGCTCCCTTTTGCCAAAGTCAGTTTGTCATTGGAGACTGGATGGAATTTCTTAGATCTTATGAAGCCAGAGCAAAGGGCTCAAGTTTGACATAAACTAAATATTAATAATTTTTGGTGGTGTTCTTCTGTATCTATGAAAGGGAAATCATCACTCTTTGAATGTGCAATCATTCTTTTAGGCTATCCTAGTACTGTTAGACAAGTAACTTTATTTTTGAAATGCACAGGAAGCATAGAACAATTATTCAAAGCCAATGTCTTCCTGCCTCAAAATCATACCATTCCAATTTGAATGAAAGTACCAAAGTTTTAGCGTTCTTGAGGTTTTATGCTCATGGAAGTTCTTGAACCTCATGTCTGAAAAATAACACAACTCCATCTTCTCCTTAAACATGATAGAGCCAGTAACTTTTTAAATTTTTACACAAGGGCAAAGGAAATATGCAGACAAAACAAAAGCGGGAGAGGCTTCCTCTGCATCACTGTAATTAAGACTGAACAGATAGCAACATTTAGCCTGGTGCAATGAAAGAGCAATGATGTTGGGGACCAATGATCAGGATTCACGCCCAACTTTGTCTCAATGGGACTTTGAGAAAGATTCTGGAACACCTTTGTGTCTTGGATTCCTCATCTGTAAAACTGCGTTGTTGAGAGGATAATAAGAGTCTAGGCATGCAGAAACATTTTGTAAGAGAGCTATTATTTCTAACTCAGAATGCTCGCTGTCAGTAACAGCATTGGTTATCATTCACTGAGGGTAGCTTCTGGACTTTCTATTTGGAAGCCCAGCTCAAAGCAAAAGCAGCAATGAGTTTAAGAACAGGAGCTCATACATTCTGAAGTTCTTTCCGGTTTGGGAAAGCAGTAGCCTTGGAAACCAGGCTGACACCACCCCTTTCACTCATGAAGCTTAGTTTTTCTTGAGTTTCTCTGCAACATTTGGGGCACCGCTATTTTATGGTCTTTTTGTTTTGTTTTGGATTCTTTCCACATCGTTAGAACAAACGAGAAAATTTCCTACTACTGAAGCAAGTACAAAACCTTTGGAGTCGCCCCTTCGGTCCGCAGCTGACCTACTGTTTTCCCTGCACAGCGGTCGCAGCCCGAAGTCCTCAAAGCCAACACCTCTGAGGACCGGGGCAACGCCCGCACTCCCTAGACCCTGGGTCAATGGCATTGAGCAGGTAAAAGCTGAAGGGACTCAGATCCAGGTACCAGAGCTAACCCAAACAGCCAAAATTAACACAACTCTCTCCCTAACAGAGATAACCCTCGCGAGATAAGCCTATAAAGGGCGAGAGAAGCCCACTTTCTCGCGAGAAGAGGGGGCGTCGGCGGAAACTAAGAAATGGCCCCCTTGGCCACCCGGACCTAGACAGTGGGCGGGGCCAGGGTTAAATCCGCCCCCTTCCGGCTCCTTTCCCCGCCCCCTAAACCTGAGGTGTTGGGCCCGAGGTACCCGCAGCTAGGTTCTTCAGGTTCCTCTCGGCTGGTGCAGGGTCCTTTTCCAAGCCTCGGGAAAGCGTTTTGGCCGGATTTGAAGAGGGGGGCGGGGAGGGGCCTGCGGCTTGCGGCCCCGCCCCCTTCTCCGGCTCGCGGGCGGGCGCACTGGCCCGCCTACTCCCTCGGCCGGCCCTGGGGCCGCGTCCCTCCCGCAGCTCGGCAGTGGAGGCCTGAGCTTCTGCCCGCAGGTGTCGGCGGCGGGGCTCCCGGGCACAGCCTGGCTCGACCCCATGGTGGGTTTCGGGGCCAACCGGAGGGCCGGCCGCCTGCCCTCCTTCGTGTTGGTGGTGCTGCTGGTAGTGATCGCGATCCTCGCCTTCAACTACTGGAGCATCTCCTCCCGCCACGTCCTGCTTCAGGAGGAGGTGGCCGAGCTGCAGGGCCAGGTCCAGCGCACCGAGGTGGCCCGCGGGCGCTTGGAGAAGCGCAATTCAGACCTCCTGCTCTTGGTGGACTCCCACAAGAAGCAGATTGACCAGAAGGAGGCCGACTACGGCCGCCTGAGCAGCCGGCTGCAGGCCAGGGAGGGCCTAGGGAAGAGATGTGAGGATGACAAGGTAAGGACGAGCCCTCTCCCCTCAACCCCCATAGTTGCAGCTCCGGGGTGGGGGCTGTTAGCCCGCCAGCGGCTGCCTTATGCCTTCCAGGATTGCAGTCCTGGAGGCTCCCCTTTACCGCCAACAATCCTGCTTCTGTCGGACTTTTTCACTGCCACATTCTCCAGCCCCTGCCAGACGAAACTGGCTGTAAATTCTGGTTCTCAAGAGTGGCCTGTGTGTGGATGCCGCCTTTTCTCCAACCTCAGCTGCTGAGCTGGCAGTAGTAATCATTTGGCCTATGTGGCCGCCTTACGTTCACAGATACAAATCTGGAGACTGCCCGATTTGGTGTGGGTATTGTTGCCTCAGCCTTATTCCATGCACACTGATCAATATTAATTTCTTTATTTAAAGAATGGGGTCTCCTCTAACTGCTCCACTTATGGTGGTCCCCATATATTTATTAAGTAGTATGACTTTTCTTAAATCTCTATAGGACATTGTATGAAATTGTTAAAGAATCAAATATTGCTACCCTTCTTGTGATAAAAATGTTATGCTAGATGGGCTCTGGAGTTATATATATGTGCCACCCTTGTAACTTGGACATAGTTAATCCAAATTATGTACTCAATTTGAATTGTTATTGAAATTAGCCAAAAAGGTATGGAATCTAAAAAAAAAATGTTATATGCAACAGAATCCAAGTGTCTTCATTGTTCTTGAAAAGAAATAAAAATGAAATTTTGTATACTTAAACAGCTATCATAGTTGGTGTTATATGCAGATAGAAAGCCATACAAAGTTTAAATTAAAAAAATTTAAAACTGGACTGTAACTAGACCTACTACTAAATAGTCTTTGTTCTCACCAGCATATTGGGAACATATTAATTTATGACTTAATGCAACTTCTGTTGGGATAGCAGAGTTGTGAAAATTTTGGGGTGGGATACGTAGATGCCTTTCTTTCTGTACCCTTCTTTGGTAATTTTCACATTGTTTTTTGTGTATTCCTTCAATCATTACACGTTTTTATTTTGTATGACAAAGTCATTTATTGTAAATTATTATAAATTAAAATCTCCATGAGCTCCCAACTTCCTTATTGTCATCAGCCTCTGCCTTCTTATTTCACGAAGATTGAGGGTCCTCAGGTAAGTGCTTTTCTATAACCCCCTCCTCTTCACCACAACGTAGACATCCTATGAGAGGAGCAAGAGATCAGTGAATTTATACACATACTCCACACTGAACTCTAAAGACAAAAATTCGCTTGGGTGGAGTAGGCAGAAATCCATGAAATTTTGGAGGATTTAAATAAGGTTTTCAGACCTGGAATGGTTGGGCATTACTCATCAAGTTCTTCTCTCCAATCTGAAAGGAGAGTCTTTTCTAGTAATTTATACTCTGGATTCCATTTCTTCCATCTACTGGACTATAATTATCAGTTTCTTTCAGTAGGTTTTTACTGTTACTTTCAAAAAGGTATAGGTGTCCCCTGTTCTGATTTTTTTTTAATTCCTCTTATACTCCCTTCTCCCAATCAACCAACTCCTTTTTTTTATTTTCACTGCTAACTCCATTTATTGGTGGTCTATAAATGCTTCATCTACTTCTTTTTAAAATCCCCATCCTAATCTTTTTTATTCTGTCAGTCAAGCTTCTTTCCTCCCTCTTTCTGAAGTTATTCATCTTGAAGGTCATAAGAGACAGTCTTCCTAGTCAAATCCAAAAAACATTTTTATTCTCAATCCATTTAATCTCTCAGTAGTTTGGTCCTGTTGATTGTCTCTAGCTTTTTGGAAACTACTTTCTTGATTCTGTAATACTGAACTCTCCAGGGTCACTCCTGATCTTCTTCACTATATTCTTTGCTGGGTATTTTTTCCTTCCAGACATCTGATAATGGATTCTATTCTTGGGCCTTTTCTTTCTCCTTAGAGCAGTATTTCTCAAAGTGGTGTTAAACAATACTGTCCTAGGAATTGTTCATAGGAATTGGTCAGGAGAAAAAAAGGAAAACCTTTTTGGGAGGGAATTGTTAAATAGTATTAGTAGTACATCCTCCCTTTGGAGTTCATAATTGTTGTTACTTGCTGTTGAGTCAGTTCTGACTCCTGCCGACTCTGTGCATGAGTGATATCCGCAATGTTCCGTCCTCAACAGCCCTGTTCAGCAAATGTAGACTCATGCCTATGGCTTCTTTTATGGAGTCAATCCATCTCATATTTGGTTTTCATCTTTTCCTGCTGCCTTCTATTTTTCCCAACATTATTGTCATTTCCAAGAAACCCTGCCTTCCCATGATGTACCTGAAGTAAGACAGCTTCAGTTTTGTCATTTTTGCCACCAGTGATATTTCAGGCTTAATTTGCTCTAGGATTCACTTGTTCATCTTTCCTGCAGTCCAGGGTATCTATAAAACTCTCTTCCAATAACATGTTTCAAATCAATCAGTTTTTTTTCCTATCAGCCTTTTTCACTGTCCAAGTTTTGCATCCATGTGTAGTAATTAGGAATATGACGGTGTGGGTGATTTTAGCCTTCATCTCTAATGACACATCTTTGCTCTTGATCTTTCCCAATTCCTCCCATTACTGCCCCTCCAAGTCTCAGCCTTCTCTTGATTTCTTGGCTGTAGTCTCCATTTGAATTGATGACTGAACCAAGATAAGCAAAATCTTTAACAATTTCAGTGTCTTCATTTTCTGTGTTAAAGTTGTGTATTTCTTCTGTAGTCATGATTTTTGTGTTCTTGATATTCAAATATAGTCCTACTTTGGCACTTCTTTCTTAAACTTTCATCAGAGGTCATTATACAGTCTGTAAGAAATCTAGTAGTAAAGAAGCCTATTTAATTTTGTTTAAGCTATTAATAGTCTCACTTAGTTAATTTCATCACAGATTCCTATTTTCACAGCCTATTTGTTACCGTAATACAAATGATAAAGCACACTAGTTGGGATATGTTGTCCTAGGTATCTTAACTTCTTTTGTTTGGCTAATCTATGCAGCTAGCTCACAAATCTATATCTCTTACTTGTATGTCAATTCTGTATTTTGAGTTAGCTATAGCATCTTTGTTGGAGTAAATGTTTGTTCTTGGGGTTAATGAAGAAGCTCTGAACTGCTAATGGAAAGGGTGGTCTTGGTCTAGATGAGATATAGATGGAATTTGTCTTTTAAAGTGTTTCCTTTACTGCTGTTAGTCCCTTGATATCTGGAGAAGTATATGATAGATTAAAAAACATTTCAAACTGTGAAGGCTGCAATTTGGGTTAGAATTCTAGCTTAATTTCTAGCCATGTGATATTGGGGCAAGTTATTTAACCACTTTGGGCCCATTTCCTCATATGTAAAATGGGGATTATAGTACTTACTTAAGTATTGTACAGATCTGAGATCACCTTATTTTTTGCCTTTCTCCTAAAGGATTATAGTCTAGAGGAGTGTATTAGTTTGCTAGGGCTGCCATATGAAATACCGTACAAAAGACTGGGTGACTGAAAACAACAGACATTTATGTTCTCACAGTTCTGGAGTCTGGAAGTCCAAGCTTGAAGTGCCAGCAGGTTGGTTTCTTCTAGGCCTCTCTCCTTGGCTTGCAGATGGCACCCTCTTGCTGCTTGATCATCAAATGGTTGTGCTTCTGTGCATACAGATCCCTGGTGTCTCTTCCTCTTCTTGTAAGAACACGGGATTATATTGGATTAGGGCCCCACCATGGTGGCCTCATTTTAACTGAATCACATCTTTAAAGACTATTTCCAACTAGATTGCATTCTGAAGTACTCGGGTTGAGACTTCAATATGTGGATTTTGGGGAAACAATTCAGCCCATAACCAGGGGTATCCATGACACACACACTGCTTTTTCTTTCCTTTTTCTGTCAGAAAGGCCCTTTCTTCTGTTTCCTAAATGTAGGGCATTTCTCTTATCCTAACTTGAATTCTTGCTGCCTGTATCTTATACGAAAGCTGTGTGGTCCCGGTAGACCAAGTCAAGCTCTTGATGAATAAAAGAAGCTGTTAGACTGTATAAAAAGTCCTCTCCAAAATTGTTTTATTACAAATGCAAAAGGTTTGAAGCTGAATGATAAATGACCTCTTTTCCCTTTAACAATCACAATCTTCCCTGAGGAGTATATACCTTTGGATGAATAGGGAAATAAATCGTGTGCCAGAAAGAAAGACGGGAAGTATATTACTTTTTTCCAAAAAATATCCTCATTATGTATGTATGTAGACAATACTCATACACATACAAAATATGTATATGTAAAAACACAGTACATGTTCATTACTGTGGGCTCAAATTCTGACTCTGCCATGTAGTATGTGTATAACCTTGGGCAAATTACTTAATTTTTCGGTTCCTTGGTTTTCTCATCAGTAAAATGAGGATAATATTTGTTACCTCTCTCATTCTTGTGAAGTTTAAATTAATAAATTCATTAAAATGCTTAGAACAATGCCTACCACATAGGTAAAAAAAGAAATGTTCAGTAAGTATTGTGTTAGCTATTATTATTCCACAGCTACTTCCTTACTTCTGTCCTGCCTTCTCTTCAGGATGGGACTCTATCCATATTCCCGCCCGAGATTGGGTCCCAGCTCCACCTTACCTGCCTCACCCTTTGCTCCTAGTTGTCTGACTTTTTTTTCTTCCATTTCCTCATCAATTTCTAGTTAGGTTTAGTTGACTCCTCCCATATTTGTCTTAACTGACTCCCGGAAGCCAGAAGCCTGTCTGTTCCCCTGTAATTTGAGAGTCATACTTGTGTAGTTCTTCTAATGTGTTGCACATGATAATTCCTGCCTTTGCCTGTGCCTCACCGGTTGTAATCTGGCCAAGTACTAGCTATACTTTACTTGCTATCTCAAATTGTTCATAGACCATACAAAACTCATAAACTATATCCCTTTCCTATCTTCTTGATCCCTATAAATAATGTTCTTGCAACCATTATTAAAACTGAGATTGGTGTCATCTTTGATTCCTTCAGCATCTCACATTCAGTAATTCAACATGCAGTGGAGTTACTTGATCAAAATGAGTTTTAAAAAAACCATCACTCTGGTGGCAGAATAAGAGAGAATTGATTGGAGAGGAAACAATAGCTTTCTAACTAGTCTCCTTGCCCTGGTCTCTATTTCTTTCAGTCAGTTCTCTTTAAGCAACCCTGATCTTCAAACCTTACTCTCAGTGGCTGTATCACTCACTGCATCAAGTCAGAATTCCAACTACCTTTGTCTCCCACTATCTCCTGACCCAAACTCTGTTCCACACGTTGTTTTGCTTACTTTTGTCTCCCCACTTGCCTGTGTTATGGTAATTCCTGTTTTCTTGTATCTTTGTTTTGCCCTTTGACTCATAACCTCTTGCCTCTTTTCTATGTATCTATTCTACCAATCTTACTACCAAGAGATTCCATTAATCTTTAGCTTCTGGTCTATGGCCCACCATGAAGCACTCAGGGACTTCTGACCTGGAGCATGATTTTCCTTCTTTTTGCACAATTTGCATTTATTGTGTGAGCCACACTAATTTATTTTATTCTTCTTTTTAGACTAATAGCTTCTTATATGCTAACCTTGTCTTAACAAAATTTTAAGTTCCTTAAGGAAGGACCATATTTAAAATTTTCCTGTGGATTCTTGATAGTTCTTAGTGCTGATATAGAGTGTTACGGATTACTGGATTAGGGTGAGCCCTAATCCAATGTCTTGAGTCCCTACTAAGACAATCTGGACATTGAGACACAAAGCCACACAGGGAAGAAGGCCATGTGAGGATGGAGGCCTTGACTGGAGTGATGCATCTACAAACCAAGGAATGCCAAGGAATGCCAGCCACCACTAGAAGCTAAGAAAGAGGCAAGGAAGGATCCTCTCCTACAGACTTCAAGAGAGAGAGAGCATGGCCTTATGGACAACTTAATTTTGGACTTCTAGCCAGAATTAAGAATAAATTTCAGTTGTTTAAGGCACTGAATTTATGGTACTTTGTTACGGCAGCTGTAGGAAACTAATACAGAATTCAGTAGAAACTCCAGCAGACTTTTTTTGCTTGTAGAAACTGACAAGGTGATTCTAAAATGTGTATAGAAATGCAAATAACCTATAATAGTCAAATTTACAAAAAGAAGAACAAGGTTGAAGGACTTACACTCCCTGATTTCAAGACTTACTATAAAGATACAGTAATCAAGACAGAGGTATTGATGAAAAAAATAGGTACATAAATTACGGGAACAGACTAGAGTGTAGAAATAGACCCACAGATAGATATACATATATATAGATATATATATATAGATATATATATATCTATATATATATATCTATATAGATATATATATGGCCAATTGCTTTTTGACAGATGTGCCAAAGCAATTTAATGGGGAAAGTCTTTTCAAGGAAAAATTTTTGAAACAACTAGATATCTTTATGGGTTAAAAAAAGAATAACAACTACCTTGTAATATATACAAAATTAACTTGAAATTAATCATGGATCTAAATGTAAATAGTGAAACTATAAATCTTCTAGAAGAAAACAGAGGAGAAAATATTTGTGACTTCAGTATAGGCGTGGATTTTTGATGGCACACACACAAAAATGAACTATAAAGGAAAAAATTGATAAATTTGACTATCAAAATTAAAAACTTTGCTCTCCAAAGGCACTGTTTTTTGAAAAAGAGAAAAGACACAGACTGGAAGAAATACTTACATTTATCCGACAGAAGAATTTTAACAGAACATATAAAAACCATTCACAACTCAATAATAAGACAAACCATTTTTTAAAATGAGCAAAAGATTTGAACAGACATTTCATCAGAGGAGATTTATGAATGGCAGATAAGCACATGAAAAGATGCTCAATATCATTAGTCATCAAGAAAATGCAAATTAAAGCCACAATTGTTGCTGCAGACTCAAAAGGTCCACTTGCCTGTGTGCATCCAAGCCAAATAAGAGCTAACAGGACACTGCAGCAAAAGAAGTAAAAATTTATTTAAGGAATTGGCACCAACACAGGAGACACAGGTGAGCTAGTAGTGCTCTCAAAAACCTGGCTCGCTGATGGTCTCTAGTAGCTAAGGAGTTGGGCTGTGGGCTATGCTGATTGGTTGGGGCTAAGGTAAGGGGCAGTTGAGCATGGCTTTAGGTTCTGATGTCAGTCATGGCATTGCTCAGTCTGGTTTCCAGGGGATGCGTTATGTGGGGGCCGTTCCACTTTTATGAGTCTGGAGCTGAAACATAACTGAGGCCAAGGTGTTATCTTTGTTTGACTAAAGCTTTATTCCACTTTGAGGTTTGGTTATTGTATCTGGTCATGGTTGACAGACCTGAAGTTTTATTCTTAAGTGAGTTTGATCCTGACCAGAACCTAATGTCCTAAGGGCTTAATGATTAAAGGTAGTGGGCATATGATATGTGTACCGATAGAAGGTTCTGGTGGAAAGAATGCAAGTGAGTCATAGTTCTATCAGACTATACAAACCAACTTGGATTAAAGCAAAATGCATGCTAAAGAAATGAAGTTCATATTACATAATGAAGTGCGGTTACACAATGAGACACCACTACACACCTATTAAAATGACTAACATTAAAAAGATTGACAATAATAAGTGTTAGTGTGGATGTGGGGCAGCTAAAACTCTCATACTGCTTGTGGGAGTATAAAATGGTATACCACTTACTTTGGAAAACTGCTTTGCAGTTTCTTATAAAGTTAAATATATACCCACCATTTGACCCAGCCATTTCACTCCTTGGTAGTCTTTACCAAGAGAAATGAAAACATATGATCACATAGAGACTTACAAATATCCATAGTAGCTATATTCACAAAGCCAAAAAATGGAAAAACTCAAAATTTCCATCAGCTGGTGAGTAGATAAATAAAATCTGATAAATCCATACAGCAGAATATTACTCAGCAATAAAATGGAATGAATTATTGATACATCAGCAACATAGATGAATCTCAAACCCATTATGCTGAATGACAGAAGCCCAACATAAGAGTACATACTTAGGATTCCATTTATATAATATTCTAGAAAAAGCAAACTAATCTATAAAGATTGAAAACAGAACAGTTGTTGCCTGAAGCCAGAGGTTGAGGGAGGGATGACAAAGGATCCAGAGGAAACTGAAAGGGAGGTTAAAATGTGCTGTGTCTTGATTGTAATGGTGATTACACAGATGCTTAAAGCTATCAGAGGTCATCAAATTGTATGCTTTAAATAGAAGCAGTCTACTGAATGTAAATTATGCTTCAATGAAGGTGTTAAAAAATAAAAATGAAAACATGCAATAAAAAGGGGGGAAGCCAATCAATGACTTCCTATCACCCTTAATGTAGCTCACAAATCTTTTCTCACTGACTCAAGCCCTGCAGTCTAGCATCAAATACAATCATTCTCCCCTTAGCTCCCTCCAACTCCACATACTGAACTTTTAGATCCTCAAACTCTTCGTGCTTTTCCCCGTTCTGTGCTTTGAAACATAGTGTGCCCTAAATTCAGAAGCCTTTTCTCATCTCTCCCAAGCTTCTTATTCCTCCAAACCTCTCACTCATTCTTTACCTCACTAAAGCCTAATCTTTTTTAAGGATTCAACTAAAACTCTCTTTCTCAAGAATGTCTTCCCCAAGCCCTTAAACTAGGTTAGGTCTTCCCCTCATATTCCCTGCTCATTTTAAGCTCCATAATCATGTATACTGTATTCTGTCTCTGTTCACTCATTCACTGCTGTAACCACAACATGTAGTATAGGAACTGACCCAAAGCAGAAACTCAAACATATCTGAGAAATGAAGAAATGAAATTCGGGTTAAGATGGAAGCACAGGGTATATAAACATTGAGTGCGAGAAAGATAGGATGAGAAAAAATGAGTGTTATTGAAGCTAAGGGAGAAAAGTTTCAGGAAGGAGGGACGGGAGAAACAATCAGATGGAAGGCAACTGATCCAAATCTCTGAGGCAACATTATTCAAAGGAGGAGCTACCTGGCCCAGGAACATATAGGGCAAGAAAGTTAGATAAAGTTAGGAAACAGAAAGAGAACCTTGCAGCACTGTGACAAACTGAAATTACTGTATGCCTAGCCTGTTCCTAGAGGGAAGCTTGGGTTTTCAGTCAGAAGGAATGTTAATTCTCTTCCATGGAAGAATCTAACATGGGGAAACCTTAGGTCTTCATCCACAGAAATAGTTCTTGCTTAATGAAGTCAGTCCAACAAGTACTCCCTGACACTTCAGACGGATAGCACATGCCACACTGCAAGAACACTCTCCTCTGTAGAGTGGGTGTAATAAAGCTCCTTTTACCTTTTCTCTGCATAACTAAATCCTAGCCATTTTTCAAGAATCAGTTCCTTTTATGAGCTCCATGGAACCTCCTGGAATTATTCTGTCTCTTATAATGAACAAGAGAAAGTAGAGAAATGTGAAAATAAGAAAGACAAAAAGGAAAAGTGGGGATGTATTTCTAAGATCTTTTTAGTACAGAGTACAGTAAGTGCTCAATATATTTTTGTCAATTTAATGAATATATTTGAGTTTTAAGAGAACAATGCAAGACCAAATTTCTTCAGTACAAACACACCCAGGAAAGAGAGGAACTAACATTATTAATGTCAAACTCTGTACTGCACAGGCTTTTACATATTTTATTTTGTTAACTCTCCTCGTGTTATGGATGAAGAAACAGGCTTAAAAGAGGTAAGAGAATGGCAGAATTCTAAACTCACATCTGTTTGATTGCAAAAGCCCTTGCTCTTTTCAGTAAACTATATTACTACAGAGTATTTTATATATGTTTAAAAATATATAAAATAAAATTATATTATTATGTAAATAATAATATATTTTATATTATTATATAAAAGCAATTATCTCACCAACAAATCAAATAACTTTTGAGTATTCACTATGTCTATTAGTTTCTTAGGGTTTCTGTAACAAAGCATTACAAACTGTGACTTAAAACAACAGAAATTTATTATCTCATAGTTTTGCAGATTAGAAGTTCAAAATTAAGGTGGTGGCAGGGCCATGCTCCCACTGGGGAGGGGAAGATTCTTGTTGCTTCTGACAGTCTTACTAGTTCCTTGGTTTATGGCGGCAAAACTCCAGTCTCTGTCTCCATTCTCCATGGCTGTCTTCCCAATATGTCTGTATGTCTTTGTGTGTTCTCATGTCGTTATTTTCCCTACCTATCCTTCACATGGCATTCTGTTTTCTCTTCTTATTAGGATACCAGTTGTATGGATTAAGGTCTATTCTAAATTCAGTATGACTTCATTTTTACTTGATTACATCTGCAATGAAGTCACATTCACAGGTAGAGGGGTTGGGGGAGGTTAGGGTTTCAACATACCTTTTGGGGACACAATTCAACCCACAATAAATCTATAAATCAATTTGAGTAAGTTGAATCTTTTTTTTTAAACTGAAACTTAGAGGTTAGGTTTTTTGTGTTTTTTTTTTTAATTGGGGAATATTGGGGAACAGTGTGTTTCTCCAGGGCCCATCAACTCCAAGTCATTGCCCTCATTCTAGTTGTGGAGGGCACAGCTCAGCTCCAAGTCCAGTTGCTGTTTTCAATCTTTAGTTGCAGGGGGCGCAGCCCTTGTGGGAATTGAACCGGCAACCTTGTTGTTGAGAGCTCGCCCTCTAACCAACTGAGCCATCTGGCCGCCCCTCTGGAAGCTCAGTGGCAGCTCATTGTCTTCAGTCTAGTTGTGGAGGGCACAGCTCACTGGCCCATGTGGGAATCGAACTGGCAACTCTGTTGTTTAGAGCTCGCACTCTAATCAACTGAGCCATCCGGCCACCCAGTAGTGAGTTGAATCTTAACAATATTGAATATTCCAATCCATAAACGCATAAAAAGCTGGATACTGTGGTGTCATGTAGGCCAAGGGAGAAGAGTTTTGAGGAAGAGTCATCAGTGTTAATTGCTGTAATTATTTATTTACAATTGCCTCTCTGTAACTAGATTGTGAGCCAGGCAGGGCTGTATGTTCTATTCATCTTTGTATTCCCATAGTTCCTGGCATAATATTACTTAAAAATGTTAAGATTTTTGAGGGCATAGTCCATATTTCATAATCTACATTTGTTTTGAGTTCCTGGTTCATACCCAGTTAATAATTGTTGAGTGAGTGACCATATCTGCACATTTATATTGGATCTATTTTTTTCATTTCTTCCACCTTTATATTGTGAATTTCTTGACTATAAAAATCTAGTCTTAACTTTGTAAACCCTTACATATTTGGTTCTATGCGCTGTGTGTGGACTCAGTAAATATTTGATGATTGATTCAGCAGTTTGCACTGGCTCTTAATCAAAGTGTGCATAAATATGTGCTAGGGCTACCAAAGATATTCACATATCTGATTACACTATTTCTCTGGAAGACAGTCAAAATATTCTGATGTAAAACCACTCATTATCAACTCATTATCTTTCTAGCGTACATAGACTGTATCCTTTCTTTGAAACGTATGATAGTAAATCTAGTTAGTGTTTTCTTTGTTTAGAAACTCAAAAATATTTTTCTGATTCAATTTAGCATTTAAATGAAGAGAAGAAAACCTTGGGGTTAATTTAATAGCATTATAATGAAAAAAATTGAGTTATAGATTGCATATCATCAGGGACTTGTTTCATAAGCTGGAAACTAACTTGAAATAAATTCAGAAAGGGTAAAACGAAATAAGTCCTTTTACTGATATAGTGCTTTAAGACTTTTCGAAGCACATTATATGCATAAGTCGTTTATTTGGGAAAGTTGAGTATCAACCGTGTACTAGGTGCTAGGGATGGAAAGACTATAAGATTTAATACTTGTCCTCAAGGAACTGTATCTAATGGGGAAGCACATATAGATTAATAATCCATAATGCATGATTAAATGGTACAGTAGAGCTCTTTACAAAGGGACTTGACAATCAAGGGAACAATTGATTAACTGCTTCAGGAAGTCAGGGGAGAAGGGATTCACTGAAGATGAATCCTAATAGATGAAGAGTAGTTCACTAAACTTAGAAAGGGGTCAGGATAGAAGGAACATAAATGAATTCAGAAAGCTTAAAAGTATGCCGTACCTTCACAGGTCAGGCAGTTCAACAGGAGTAGAATGTAAGGTACATAGTGATGAGAAGGAAGGGAATTTGTGGCAACAGATAAAGCTATTTAGGGCCAGACTCTTTATTACTATTTTTTTTATTGTAAAATATACACAACATAAAATTTACTATTTTAATCACTTTTAAATTTACAATTCAGTGGCATTAAGTGCATTCATAATGTTGTAATGTATCCATCACCACTATCTATTTCCAGAATTTTTTACCATCCCAAACAAAAACTCTGTACCTATTAAGCACTAACTGTTCCCCTTCCTCAGCTCCTGGTAACCTTTATTCTACTTTCTGTCTCCAAGAATTTGTCTGTTCTTGATATTTTATGTCTCATTTGTCCCTTTGTGGCTAGCTTATTCCTTTTAGCATAATATTTTTAAGATTTCTCCTATAGCATGTATCAGAACTTCAGTTCTCTTTACAGCTGAATAATATTTTCTCCCTTCTGTGGGTTGTCTTTTCACTCTATTGATAGTGGTCCTTGTCCTTTGATGCACAAAAGTTTTCAAATTTGATGAAGTCAAATTTTATCTGTTTTTTCTTTTGTTCCCTGTGCTTTTGGTATCATATTTAAGAAACCATTACCAATAAAATCAAATTTGTATTTTGAAAAGATAATTATAGATGTAGTATGGAGGATAATTGTAGAGGAATGAAATTGAAGTACGATCTGTTAGGAAATACATTACTGCAGAAGTTTAGGCAAGAACTATGGGCTTAAATTTAAAACAATGGCAGCAAGAAAAGAGAATAATAGATTTGGAAGGCTGGTTAATTTGATATAACTAAGCTCTAAGGTAGATAGGGCTTGCAGTTCCCATTTTATAGATGTAAAGCTTTTAAAAGTGATTTGCCTCTGGTCTCTAGTACCTGATGTTGGAACTAAATCTAGGTTTTCTGATTTCTAATCCAGTAGTTTTTCCACTATAGCATGGTTACATTCTCAGATAGAGAATTATAAACAGTAGGGAACAAGAGATCAGTTTTGGAACCTGTCACATTTAACATTTTTAATGAATGATTTAGAAAAGTTCACAGTGTACATATGGCATTCTTGAAGAGGATAAAATACAGAAAGATCATTATGCACTGGGGAAAAAAATTGAAGCATCAGTAGAAGCATTTAGGAGACAATAATCCAAAATGTACTTATAGTATAATTAGCTCTGAGATCAAAAAAGGAATTGAGAATCAAGTAATACATAGGGAAATTCTGTGAAATTCCCAATGTATTGGTTTAGCCAAAAAAAAGGCTAAACTCGGAGGACTGCCATCCTAGGTACTGGGAATAAATAGTAAAGAAGACATTCTACTCTTTTACATAATAATAATAGCTAACCTTCATTAAGCACTTACTATGTGCCTGAGCACTGTTGGATTTGTTTATCTCAGATGTAATCCTTTGAACAACCTCATGAGACAGATAATATTCTCATTTTACAGGTGAGGAAACTGAAACACAGAGAAGTTAAACATTATGCCAAGGTAATAGAGCTAATAAGTCATGGATTAAGAATTCAGACCCAGGCAATTTAACTTTAGAGCCTGTTCTTTTAAGCACTATACTATTAGGCCTCTGCATAATCAGAGTCTTTCCTTATCTGCAACACTTTGTTCAGTATTCATTACATGATGTAAGTTTAAGAAAGAGACAGAGAACAACTGAAATCAAGGGATGAAAGAGCAGTTACTATAGAACCAGCTAAAAAGACCTAGAAAAAAAACTTGAAAGAGCATTTGACTAAAGGATATGGATATAAACTTTCCATACCAAATTCTACAAAGTAGGTTTGTGCTAATACATATTCTACTTATAAATGACCCATTCTTATAGCTTATGCTGCTGCCCTAATGCTATGTATCTCTTGCCTTAGCTGAAGGAAAGTTGGGAACTATTTTACAGATTAGTGGGGAAAGTTTCTTAACAGGTTTTACTTCCTTAGATGGTACCCTCCCCCAAATGAGAAACATTTACTCCTCAAGTGTTATGGTGCCTGGAATGCCTCCAGTTAGAGATTTATTTTCGTTAACTGCATAGTGTCCATATTTTCCAAATTGAAAATCAAGACATGATGTCTGAAAAACAATTTTTTAAAAAATTGTGGTAAAAAAACATGTAACATAGCACTTACCATCTTAACTATTTTTAATTGTACAGTGATGTTTGCTGTATGCATATTGTTGTGCAACAAATATCCAGAACTTTTTCATTTTGCAAAACTGAAACTCTTTACCCATTGAATAAAACTCTCTTTTTCCCTCCTCTCCCCAGCCCCTGGCTGAAAAAGAATTTTTTTTTTATTTGAGAAAAAAAATTTTAATATAGAAGCTCTTACAGAGGCATAAGATTTTTTTTGCACATATAAGGAATCCCCTTCATTAACAGAACAAAATTGTATTACATTAGAACACTTAGAAAATCTAGGACATATAATCACTCTACGTGCTGAGAACTGAAGTGACCTTTCTAGTACAGTTACTTCTGGGAAAATTAGTAGCAGAAGACTGAGGGATGATTCTACTAGCATCAAGTGTTTTATTTGAAAGTAATGAGGATGATCCGCTGAGGTAACTTTCACAGAAAGTGAGCTGAAACCCTATTTTGGCCTTCTGCTAGGAAGAAGGATTATTGCTGAAAGTAAGTTTTTCTGGTAGTCTATCTATGTTGGGGAACAGTTTCAACATATTCCCTTAAATACACTCCAATCAGACGTTTGCCCCCACCACATCACCAAGCAACCATTTCAAAGTACACGGGATTTCAGTGTTGTTAAATCCAGTTGTCACTACCCAGTCATCATCTTCACCTATGAGCAGCATTTGGTACAGTCCATTACTCCATCCTTCTTGAAACACATTCTTCATTTTGGCTTTCAGGAAATCTAGCTTTCCTTCTACCTCTCTAGCCATTCCTTCTTATTCATTTACTGGTTCCTCCTCAAATGGAATGCCCCAAGGCTTAGACCTTGGACCTCTTCTTTACATACAATCGGTCCCTTAGAGAGCTCATCCTGCCACCTCTTTAAATACTATCTATTTAAAGATGGTATTTGATGATTTCCAAATTTCACTCTTGCCCAGACTGTTCCCTTTAATTCTAGGCTTGGTCTCCAACTCCCTACTCATCATCTCATATTGGATGGCAAATATGGTTTTGGACTTAACCCATCCAGAGCCAAACCCCTGATCTTTCCTCTACCCCCAAACTTCTTTCCCGACCCAGTTAATGGCCACTCCTTCCTTTCAGTTGCTCAGGTCAGAAACTTTGGAGTCATATTTGACTTTCTTATTCCCGTGTCTAATTTACCAGCAAAACCTGTTAGCTTCAAAATATTTCCAGAATCCAAACCTTTCTCCCTACCTCCATTACTACCATCCTGATCTAAATTGCTATCATCTGTTGCCTAGATTATTGGTGATAGCTTAACTGGCCTCCTTTCTTCTGTCCTTGCTCCCATTTCAATCCATTTTCAACACAGCATTGTGTTAAAATATCAATTAGATCATGTTCCTTGTCTCTCCAGGATAATCCAGTGGCTTCCATCTCAATTGCAGAAAAAGCCCAAGTCTTTAACAGTGACCCACAGGCTCTATACCATCTGCTTCCCTCACAGTTTTCTGACCTCATCTCTTATTACCCTTCTGGTGCTCCCTTCATTCACACTACGTTGGCCTCTGATGTTCTGTTAAGGTCCGGAATTGTCCCCCTCAGACAGACAGAGAACCCGCACAATAATGTAAGTCACACAGCGAGGTTTATTTCCAGCCAGCTGGGGTCCGAGTCTCTGCCCGATGCAGTGGGTTTTAACAAGGACCCCAAACACTTAAAGCCAAGGGGTTATATAGCATTTTCAAGGCTTTCCATAGCTTCAGAGAGTACTAGATAAACTTACACGACTTACATAGCTTCAAAGAGTATAAGATTTACTACAGGACAAGGAGACCAGGAGTATAAGATAAGCTACAGAACTTGCATAGCTATAAGGAGTATAAGATAAGCAACAGAACTTCTAGTCTCCCTGCTGCAACTGCCCACATCTTGGAATTTTATAATTATGTTGTTTTAGGCTAGGGTCTGTTAACCCTGACCTAAAGATAGCAGTTCTCATGCTAACAGTCTCTTACATTTCCCCCCTGTGTGTTGTTCATAATGAGAAATCTTGCTCATGTACGGGCCAGCCGTAGAGGTCCTCACGGGTGGGCACTGTCTCATACTGTTGTCTTAGGACCATGAGCTGGACGGTATTAACACGATCTTTTACAAAATTAATAAGCTTGTTTAATATGTAAGGGCCCAAGGTTAGAATAAGCACAAGCAAGATAATTGGACCCACTAAGGTAGATACTAAGGTGGTGAGCCAGGGGGATCTGTTAAACCAAGCCTCAAACCAGTTCTCCTGAGCTTTTCTTTCCCGTTTTCTCTTAGCTAACCCTTCTCTCACCTTTGCCATGGATTCTTTTACCACACCAGTATGGTCAGCATAAAAACAACATTTTTCCCCAGCGCGGCACATAGTCCCCCTTGTTGGAGGAACAACAAATCAAGTCCTCTTCTATTCTGGAGTACTACCTCGGATAGAGAGGTGAGCGACTTTTCTAAATGACTAATCGAGGTTTCCAATTTTTGTATGTCCTCATCTATGGCCGCCCTTAGGGAGGTCATTTCTGATTGTTGAGTAGCCAGGGAAGCCATGCCGGTCCCGGCTCCGGCTATTTCCAAACTGAACAGGGTGGCAATGGTTAGTGCAGTAATGGGCTCTCTTTTATTTCTCATACTTGTGTCACTATCCCAATGCGAATACATACTCTCCTCAGGGTGATAGAGGATGCGGGGCAGCACAGTTACTAGGACACAGAATTTATTGGCGGCATTAAAGACCGAGGTAGATAGGTACGGGGTGAGGCCAGTCTTTGAACATATCCACCATCTATCAGTTCTGGGGATTAACCACTTAGTGTCACTTTTCCAACTAGGGGAGCTGTCTATGGAGGCACATAAACTTTGTTTAGCCTGGGGCACCTTCCCTAGACAGGTCCCATTGCCGCTCACTAGTTGCATGGTTAAGCCAATTTTACAATTTCCCCATGAACACTGAGAAGGGTTCTTACCATTAGAGGCGTTGTAAGTGGCATTAAGTCCTATTGCCTCGTAGAACGGGGGCTTTACATCATAGCACAGCCAACAGGAGGTTGTGAGGTTAGGACTGGTGGCATTAAGGGTCTCGTATACAGTGCGCACCAGTTTCCGCAATGAGTCTTCGGTTGTCTGCGTAGCAGGTGTCGAAGGAGTTACAGAGGTCTTTGGCTGGGTTCCTGCAGTCCCTCCTGCGGTGTTTTTATCCCTTGATATACCTGGGTTTTTGGTAGGGACGAGAGGGGCCAGCACCTTATTTGGACCCACCTGAGTGCTGATCGTTTCGACCGATTGTCGAATAGTTAGGAGACCGCCGGGGTGGGGGCCTATCCATGCCCAACGGCCTATATCTAATTGGAACCCCCAAGTTAATCCTGATAACCAACCACGCTCTCTTCGTGCCACGTCTTGGTTAAACTGGACACGTACCTGGGGCACCTGGTTGTGGGGATCCCTAAAGGAGAATTTAACTAGATCCCTGTTCCCAACGTCCCACTGTTGGGGCCCGTCATAGGAGGTGACACAACTCCAACTACCACAATAGTAGCGGTCTGGGCCGCCACAGGTTTTCCAATTGTTTCTTAGGTTCCCTGGGCAGGCCCAAAACCCTTGTGTACCATATCCTTGAGAGGTGTCAATTACAGCCCGCTTGGATCTGACTGAGTAGTCATACTGCTGTCCACGTTTAGTGCCGAAAATGTCACGCAGGTCGAAAAACAAGTCTGGCCACCACGTATTGACGGGGGCAGTATGTGTGGTGCTATTAAGGGTTGTTTGGGTCTGTCCATCTGTTAGGGTCCATGTTAGCTTATGGGGTTGGTGTGGGTTAATCCCCGCGTGGCTCTTCTCCCAGATGTTGAGCAGAGTTAGGGCTAGCAGCCATTCCATCGTTAGCTGAGGCAGGGAGCTTGACGCTTCCCCGAGGTCGGGAGAGCTGCAGTTTCAGAGGGTTATCAGGGTGTCGCCGTACGATCCACTCTTCAGCTTGTGTCTTCTCCAGCTGGCTGGCTCGGCGCACGTGAGAGTGATGGACCCAAGGCCCAATGCCGTCAACCTTTAAGGCAGTGGGGGTAACCAGAATAACCACATAAGGACCTTTCCATCTTTCCTCCAGTGTCCGGGACCTGTGTCTCCTTACCCATACCCAATCCCCTGGAACGATGCCATGTTCTGGGTTCGGGGCGTCCTTAATTTCATACAGGGAACTCACTAGGGGCCATATCTCATATTGGACCCCTTGCAGGGCCTTTAAACTGGCCAGATAACTTGGGGCCTCATTGGGGTCATGATCTGGTAGAGTACGAACAATAATGGGGGGTGGTGCCCCATACAGAATTTCGAAAGGTGTCAAACCATGTACATATGGTGAGTTCTGGACCCGGAAGATTGCATAGGGTAAGAGGGTCACCCAGTCCCCGCCAGTCTCGATGGCTAGTTTGGACAAGGTCTCCTTTAGAGTCCGATTCATTCTCTCTACCTGCCCTGAGCTCTGGGGATTATATTCACAATGTAACTTCCAATTGATCCCTATCGCTCGGGCTAGTCCCTGTAGGACGGTACTGATGAAAGCTGGGCCGTTATCGGAGCCTAAAACCTCAGGAACCCCATATCTGGGAATAATTTCTTCTAGTAATGCCTTAGCAACCACTTGGGCAGTCTCCCGTTTCGTGGGGAAGGCTTCCACCCAGCCTGAAAATGTGTCAACCATTACTAGCAAGTACTTATACCCATACCTCCCAGGCTTTACCTCAGTAAAATCCACTTCCCAACTCCGTCCCGGCGCTCTTCCCCGTACCCTCGTACCTGTATGTTGGGGTCCTTTCCTACTGGGTTTTATAGCCTGGCACCCAACGCACTGATCTACGATTTCTTGAATCTGAGCCGCTTGTCGGGGAAACCGGAGGCGGGCGGACTCGAGAATTGTCAGCAACTTCTTTTTTCCTAAGTGGGTGGCTTGATGCAGGTTGGAGAGAAGAAACAGTCCTAGCTGTGCCGGCAGTATCAATCTTCCTTCTGTATCCCGATGCCACCCCTCCTGATCAGATTCCGGGCAGTGGTGGTTCTGGATCCATCGCAGGTCTTCCGGAGTGTAGTCAGGTCGCGGGGGCAGGCGCGGGAGCTCAGGTGTGGGCAGGGTGAGTGCTAAAGCTGATGAAGCTACTGCCACTGCTTTGGCGGCTTCATCCGCTCGCCGGTTTCCTTCAGCTTCCGGGGTCTGGGCAGACTGGTGCCCAGGGATGTGGACAATTGCTACTGCCCAGGGCATTTGCACAGCCATCAGCAGTCTTCGTACCTCAGGAAGATTGCGCAGAGCCTTTCCTTCCGCTGTAACAAAGCCTCTTTCCCGGTAGATAGCGCCATGCACATGGACAGTGCCAAAGGCGTAGCGGCTATTGGTGTAGACAGTCACTCGTCTCCCTTCGGCCCGTTCCAGTGCCTCCGCCAGCGCGATCAGTTCGGCCTTCTGTGCTGATGTCCCCGGGGAAAGTGAGGCACTCCAAATGATGTTTCCGCCTTGGTCTACCACCGCTGCGCCTGCCCTCCGCACACCATCTATAACGAAGCTGCTTCCATCAGTGTACCATACCAACTCACTGTTGGGTAGTGCGGTGTCCTGGAGGTCAGGGCGCACCTGGGTGACTTCTGCCATGATCTCTTGGCAATCATGCAGGGGAGCTCTCAGATCCGGGGTCGGCAGCAGGGTGGCTGGATTCAGAGCGGTGGGTTCAGCGAAGATGATCCGGGGTGCATCTAGCAAGAGTCCTTGGTAATGGGTTAGTCGGGCATTAGTGATCCACCTACCAGGGGGATATTTCAGGACCCCCTCGATCGCATGAGGGGGTCACTACCTTCAGATGTTGTCCAAAAGTGAGTTTATCAGCATCCTTCACCATTAGGGCTACTGCCGCAATGATCCTTAAGCACGGGGGCCATCCTGCTGCAACTGGATCTAGCTTCTTGGATAAATAGGCAACCGGACGTTTCCAGGACCCCAGATGCTGCATTAGCACCCCTTTCGCTATTCCCTTCCTCTCATCAACAAAGAGAGTGAAGGGCTTCAGGGGGTCTGGCAATGCCAGAGCCAGGGCTCTTAGGAGAGCGACCTTGAGTTTATCGTAGGCCTTCTGTTGGTCTGACCCCCAGGCCCAAGGGACCTTATCCTTGGTTGCCTCATACAGAGGTTTTGCTATTTCAGCATACCCCAAAATCCACAGCCGGCAGTAGCCTGTCGTCCCTAAAAACTCACGGACCTCTCGTGCTGAGGTCGGGACTAGAAGTCTAAGAATAGTCTCTTTCATGGCCTCTGTCAGCCATCTGGTTCCTTCTTTCAGCTTATACCCCAGGTAGGTGACTGTTTGCCTGCATATTTGAGCCTTCTTTGTACTGACCCGATAGCCCAACTGCCCCAGCTCCTGGAGGAGGTCTCCAGTGGCCTGTCGGCATTTGGCTTCGGAGGGGGCCGCCAGAAGCAAGTCATCTATGTACTGCAGGAGCGTAACTGAATTATGGCTCTGGCGAAACGAGTCCAAATCCTGATTTAGGGCTTCATTAAACAGAGTTGGAGAATTTTTGAAGCCTTGCGGTAGTCTAGTCCAGGTCAGCTGCCCGGGGATTCCCATATTGCCATCATTTCATTCGAAGGCAAAGATGTGTTGGCTGCTGGGTGCCAGGGCTATGCTAAAAAAAGCATCCTTTAGGTCTAAGGCAGTATACCAGACATGTGAAGGGGGCAAGTGACTTAGTAAGGTATAAGGGTTGGGGACCGTGGGGTGGATGTCTTCAACCCTCTTATTCACTTCCCTCAAGTCCTGGACTGGCCTATAATCTTTTTCCCCCGGTTTCTTAACGGGGAGAAGTGGGGTGTTCCAGGCAGAATGGCAAGGTTTCAGTATTCCAGCTTCCAGTAAACGGTTAATGTGCGGGGCAATCCCTTTCCGCGCCTCTGCAGACATGGGGTACTGGCGCATCCGGATAGGCTGGGCCGAGGCTTTAAGTTCGACCACTACTGGTGCTCGGCGGGCCGCCCGGCCCACACCCGCTATTTCCGCCCATGCCTGAGGGTACGTTTTAAGCCAATAATCCATAACACGGGGCCATTCTATAGAGGGAGGGTTGTAGGGGTTGTCCTGCAGGGCAAACAGGCGATGTTCATCCACAAGAGACAGGGTCAAAATGTGGAGGGGCTGTCCTTGGCCATCCAATACCTTAATGCCATCAGGCTCAAAATGGATCTGGGCCCTGATCTTAGTCAGGAGATCGTGCCCCAATAAGGGGGCAGGGCATTCAGGGATAACTAGGAAGGAGTGGGTCACTTGGTGGCAGCCTAAGTCCACTTGGCGCCTACTAGTCCACCGATAAGCCTTGGACCCAGTTGCCCCTTGCACCAAACTGGTTTTCTGAGATAAGGGCTCCGTAGGCTTATTCAAAACTGAGTACTGGGCTCCTGTGTCTACCATGAATCCTACTGGCTTCCCCTCCACATACGCAGTTACCCAAGACTCGGGGAGGGGATCCGAGTCCCGTCTCCCGTAGTCGCTCTCCATCCCCGCCAGCAGGACCCGTGCGTCTTGCCCTGTTTGGCCCTGGCGCTTGGGGCACTCCCTCTTCCAATGTCCATATTCTTTGCAGTTTGTACACTGTCCCCTATCCAGTCGGGGCCGCGGTCTCCACGGTCGGGCTGGTCCGGCCGGACTCGGTCCCACCCTGACTGTGCTTTGCACGCCTGCCAACAAGATCTTGGCCATCTCCCTCTGCTGCCTCCTGTTTTCCCTGCTCTGATGCTCTCTGTCTTCCTTCCTGATTCGTTTCTGTAATTCTTGATTTTCTTTTCTAATTCTATCCTCCCTTTCTTCAGGAGTCTCTCGAGTGTTGAAGACTCTCTCCGCTACTTTCATTAAATCCCGAATGGACATCTCTCCCAGTCCCTCCTGTTTGTACAATTTCTTCCTAATATTTGGGGCAGCCTGGTTTATAAAGGACATAATTACAGCTGACTGGTTTTCCTCTGCCAGGGGGTCCAACGGGGTGTACTGTCTATAAGCATCATAGAGGCGTTCTAAAAACACGGCCGGGCTTTCATTTTCCCCTTGCATTATAGCTTTTACCTTGGCCAAATTGGTGGGGCGGCGTGCCGCCGCTCGGAGACCTGCCATAAGAGTCTGGCGGTAGACTCGGAGACGCTCCCTACCTTCTGCGTTCCCAAAGTCCCAATCCGGTCTATTCAGGGGAAAGCGCTCGTCGATCAGGTTCGGCAAGGTCGTCGGCCGCCCATTGTCGCCGGGGACATTCTTTCTGGCCTCGGTGAGGATCCGCTCGTGCTCCTCGGTGGTGAATAAGGTCTTAAGAAGCTGCTGGCAATCATCCCAAGTGGGACTGTGTGTGTGCATGACAGACTCGAACAGGTCAGTTAGGCCTTTCGGGTCCTCAGAAAAAGGAGGGTTTTGAGCCTTCCAGTTGTACAGATCACTAGAAAAGGCTAGAAAAGGGCCAATACTGGTATGCTGGCTCCCCATCTGGACCAGTCCTTCCTAGTGCTCGCACGGGGAGAATCGGCGCCCCAGCGGAGGTGGAGGAGGACGGTTCCTCCTCTGGGGTCTCTTCCCGGGTTCCTCCTCTGGGGTCTCTTCCTGGCGTCTACGAGGCCTCAATCCCCTCGCCGGCCCTTGAGCTGGGGCAGGGGAACCCGGGGGACGGGGAGCCATCGGGGAGGCGGTAGAGTGAGGCAGCTCGGGAGGGGCGGCAGCCTCAGGCAGGAGCGGCGCCACCCGCGTGTAAGGAGGGGGGGTCTCTTCCAGATCTAGGTCTATCAGGGAGGGATATATGTCTGACCCCTCCTGAAGGATGGGTCCCTGGGTCGGCTTCTCCGGGGGTTTCGGGCCGGCCGTGGGCACCGCCGGCTGGCGGGAGGGTCCCGAAACGGTCAAGACTTTAAGGGGGAGGGGGGGATTTTCTGGCTTGTCGGGGATAAAGGGCTTAAGCCAGGAGGGAGGACTCTCTACTAAGGCTTGCCACATCAAAATATAGGGATATTGGTCCGGATGGTGCCGATTAATAATATCTCGGACCTTCTTAATAATGTCTAGGGAAAAAGTTCCCTGGGGGGGCCAGCCCACATTAAAAGTAGGCCATTCTGCAGAGCAGAATGTATCAAACTTACCTTTCTTCACTTCCACACCATGATTACGAGTCTTGGCGCGGATTTCAGGAAAGTGGTTCAGGAGCAGGGTCTTAGGTGTTACCTGAGCCTGTCCCATAATTGTCACAAAGAGAAACCAAGAAAAGGCAAAAGAAAGGACAAAAGACACAGTGCCAGCAAATACACAACTTCGCACGGGACTCTTCAACACCCACCGGCCGGTCAACCACACCACATCCACAGGCGCCGTTTCAATCACACGAGTCTCACCACGCTCAAGATCCTTACCCAGGGCCCGTCCAAACGGCGTCCACTGCGGACGTCGCTGGGCCACCTTTTTGTTGGGGACGTCTCCCACGACTTCAAGTAATGGAGCCTCCAGGGTCGTAACCCGCACTTTCCTTCCCGTGAGAATTCTCAACTGGGACCGGGCAGAGACCTGTTTCAGTCTCTCCGGTCGAGGACCTGTTTCAGTCCTCCCCTGTTTGGGACCGGGCAGAGACCTGTTTCAGTCTCTCCAGACGAGGACCTGTTTCAGTCCTCCCCTATCGGAGGTGGCCAAACCTCCTTCCGCGGTTCCCTATGTAAACCTCGGTATCGGGAGTTGTCTGTTCCCCTGAGGGGGGGGCATCCCGGGCGAGCCCCCAAATGTTAAGGTCCGGAATTGTCCCCCTCAGACAGACAGAGAACCCGCACAATAATGCAAGTCACACAGCGAGGTTTATTTCCAGCCAGCTGGGGTCCGAGTCTCTGCCCGATGCAGTGGGTTTTAACAAGGACCCCAAACACTTAAAGTCAAGGGGTTATATAGCATTTTCAAGGCTTTCCATAGCTTCAGAGAGTACTAGATAAACTTACACGACTTACATAGCTTCAAAGAGTATAAGATTTACTACAGGACAAGGAGACCAGGAGTATAAGATAAGCTACAGAACTTGCATAGCTATAAGGAGTATAAGATAAGCTACAGAACTTCTAGTCTCCCTGCTGCAACTGCCCACATCCTGGAATTTTATAATTATGTTGTTTCAGGCTAGGGTCTGTTAACCCTGACCTAAAGATAGCAGTTCTCATGCTAACAGTCTCTTATAGTTCCTTGAAACATCAATCATTCTCCTGTGATAGGGCTTTTGCACTGGCCGTACCCTCTGTCTAGGACACTCTTCCCCCAGATAGCTGCATGGTAATTCTCTCTTACACATCTTTGTTCAAATGACACCTTTTTGTTGAGGCTTTCTCCCTCTTCATCTCTAATGTATTTTCTCCACAGCACTTACCAGTTTCTAATATATTGTATGATTTATTTATTGTATGCCCTGCCCCCACAGGAGAGCAGGGATTTTTGTTCTTGTGATTTGCTGTATCCATCGTGCTTAGAATACTGACTTGCACAACATCAGTACTCAGTAAATATATGCTGAATAAATTAACAGAGGAAGAAATTAAAGGCACCCTTAAGACCTAAAACAGGATTTGGCAATGGGGATGGGTGGTCTTGGTAGGAGGTGGCTGGGACATGACTAAGTTAGAGGGGACTTGGAAATAGAAGGTGTGACTAGAACCTAATAGCATAAAAAATGGGAGCATGTTGGAAGGATGGGGGACAGTGAAAGTAATGAAATTTTTACCTCTAAAAAGTAACATAACTACTATAGAATCAAGTTAAGTTTTGGTTCTGATTTTAAAGGAGACAATGTAATTTGTAGTAGTAAAAAGGAAAGGACACTGTTTGCTGGTGATGCATGGACATAGGAAAACGTAGTTTAATTATTAGACATGGTAAAAAAAAAACCTTGACTATGTCAAGGAGACCATTTCTGATAACTGGATAGAAAAAGTGCTACCCACCTTATGGAAGGCAATAAATGCTTGGTAGAAGAGTTTTAGATTCTACACTGAGCAATAGTATTCTGTCATTGGATCTTGAGTAGAAGAAAGACTTAATAGAAAACAGGTTTTTATAAAGATGTTTCTCACTACTGTTTGCAAATAGATAAAAGTGGGAAAAGACTAGTGATAGATTAGATTTCTTCATTTGTTTATTCAGTAATACCGTTACTCCGAAAATAAGACCTAGCTGGACCATCAGCTCTAATGTGTCTTTTAGAGCAAAAATTAATATTAGACCCAGTATTATATTATATTATATTATATTATATTATATTATACCCGGTCTTATAGTAAAATAAGACTGGGTCTTACATTAATTTTTGCTCCAAAAGGTGCATTACAGCTGATGGTCCAGCTAGGTCTTATTTTCAGGGAAACACGGTAGTGTTCAGTGCCTGCAATGTGCCAGGGGATTACAGAGGTGACCAAACAAATAAGATCTCTGCTCTTATGGAGCTTATATTCTAGTGCAGCTAGACAAGAATAGTCCATGTATAGATCAAGGCAGTCACCATGAACTTAGAAAGAGTTAAGGATCAGATCTGAGAGAAATTAAAAAAGAAGAATCGGTAGGCAGGGCTTGGTGATAGCTTGTGTGCAGTGTAAATGCATGCAATTGTAGGCAATAATGGGCTGGTGAATAGGGTGAAGTGGAAAATCAGGAGAATCAAAAAGTTGATGATGACACTGAAGGTAATGGGGAAGTTGACAAGAGCTACTAATTTGTGGAGAAACTATTTTGATTTTTTTACATTTCCAATTTCAAGGATTAGTCAAAGGTGCAAGTGGAAAAGTCTTATGGGTTGGATATGGCAGATGGGGAAGAGACTCTTGTTCTCAAACTTTGCAGGTCTGCCTTACTTTCCCTACCCACCTCTCTTTCTGTCCTTCCCTTTCACAGCCCACCATCTGCAGCCTCTTATATGGCTTTTAAATTTATCGCTCACTCAACATACCCTTTGTGGGTCAACTGAAGCCACTGCTGTGTATCTTCCTTGTTCTAGGACCGAGGCTGACTGAGAAGCCATCATCTGACACATTGGTTGCTGTGGTAGAATGAGAGTGATGTGTTGTGCTCTCCATAATTTCTTATGCCTGGAAGCAATTCATGTCATTTTGCTCACATTTCATTGTCCCTCCCTCAACCCAACTTCAAAGAAATGGGGACTTCTGCTACAAAGTGCCTGGGATGAGAACTAGGACTATTTGCCAACACTAATGACTAACAAAGGCATTGATTATTAATTCATTCTAACATAAACCTGACATAGGACTTCAAATCCTTGAAATTTAAAGTTTGTAAACCTCAAACTTCCATATTAGTGGAAGAATATATCAAAAAAGAGATTAGAACTGCTGAACAAAGTATACTTTGTCAATTTCATCTGGACCACTGTTCTTTTCCTTCTCCCTTTCTAGCAGCCCTGTTCATTCTTTACTTTTCCTCCCTGTAATACAGGGTCTTAGCTCCCGCTCCCTGCACAAAAACGCAGGATATAGTGAGACCAAAAAAGAACAACAACGGAGCCATAGATAGGGGAGTCATACCACATATTCTTGATGGTGGCTAGTCGAGACACAAAAGCAGACATCCGCCAGTACCCCAACGAGGGTTTTTCCTCCACCCCAGTGTCACTGGTGGCCAGGCGAGACACAGGAAGTAGGATCAACACAATCCACAATCCACTTGCTATCCACACTTGCTAGCCGCAATCCGCGCATGCTAGCGTAGACATGGCAGTTATATTAGTGGCTAATGACTGACTAGTCACAGCTGATGGCATCTACTACCCAAACCAGCACCTTTCCACGTGAGGTTGAGAGCCTGGAAACTGCTCTCTGGGACTCTGTCTCTACACTCCACCCTTCCAGGGTCTCGCCTCACACCCTACGTAAGCAGCATCACAAGGGGCCCTGTGCCTGGAACCCAGCTCACGAAAAAAGGTTTCAGTCCAGTTCAAGTAATGTCACAGGGATGTCCTTTGATGTCCACTTACTTTCTGGGCACAGCCAAGTTCTCAGGGTACCACCAGTCTTTCTGGGCACAAACTTCCTGGACACAGCCAGGGTTTCTCAGGGTACTGTGCTGGAACAATAGTGGCTCACAGCCAAGGTGCTTACATATTCTTGATGGCGGCCGGTTGAGGCACAGGAAGCAAACATCCACCTGTATCCCAATAAGGGGTCTTTCTGCACCACAGTCTCACTGGCAGCCGGGCGAGACACAGGAAGCAAACATTCGCCAGTTCCACTACATGGTGGTACGTTCCCAAGCAAACAGTCAAGTGGTCCATCACATCAGGGATGGAAGGTAATTCCCCATAGTCTACAGTCATTCGCCAGGGCTGTGCCCTGGCCCCACAACGTGTGCCGTCTCCGCAGGGCAAGGGCTACAAGTCCTCCCCAACCTGAGGGTGAGGGACGACCTTGACCTAACCCGCATCCTCCACCGAGGACTCAACAAGTGTTTCCTCCTGGGACTACAGGTCCTGCACGTGGGCTGCCTCAGCAAGCACTTCCCAGCCCACACGGCCGCAATGACTTTCACTTTCTCTGGCCTATGCTGGTTGGAGAACCGTCCACGTCTTCCCTCCCCTCCACAGGGGTCCAGCTCTCTGGCAGCTGCACAGCTTTTTCTATGCTGGTTGGAGAACCGTCCACATTTTCCCACCCCTCCATGGGGGTCCAGCTCTCCGGCAGCTGCACGGCTCCTTCTGTGCTGGTCAGAGAGCCATCCACGTCTTCCTACCTCTCCACAGGGGTCCAACTTCCGAGAACAGTGGCCACTGGGCACCAAACACCATGTGGGGGCCACATGTCCTCCCGCCCAGAGTCAGACATCACTCCTACCTGGCTGTAATCTTGCTCGCTGTGCCAGGTATCCGAGTGGGTGGTGGCCCCGGCACAAGATGTCTGCAACTCTAGGAGCCCACGACAGCAGCAGACCACCAAAAAGCAGGCAACGCCTGCTATGGCCATTAGGGTGGTGTGCCATCCAGAGGCTTGAGAGAACCACCAATTCACCGAGGGGTCATATTTCTCCCAGGCAAATCGGGTTTTCTGCTCACGGTACTGCTCCTCACGGGCTTCCTGACACTGAGTGTTCATTTGCACAAACTGCTCCACCACCCTTTGGTGAGCTTTGGCCGGCACCATACCCTGCTCGCTGTGCCATGTGTAATGCAGGGTCTCTGGTCCCACTCCCGCTCTCAGCAGGTGGACACCAAATATGGTGAGGCCAGAAAGGGACACCAATAGAGCCATGGATAGGGGGTTTATGCTATATTCTCTATGGCAGCTGGTCGAGACACAAAAGCAAACATCTGCCAGTACCCCAACAAGGGTTCTTCCTGCACCCCAGTCTCCTTGGCGGCCAAGGGAGACACAGGAAGTAGGATCAATATGATTGGCAATCCACAATCCGCTTGCTAACCACACTTGCTAGCCACAATCCGTGCTCGCTAGCGTAGCCCCAGTAGTTATATTAGTGGCTAATGGCTAATTGGTTACAGCTAATGGGCACCCAGCCACAGTGGATGGCCATCTGATTACAGCTGATGGCCATCTAATAACTGAGCCAGCACCTTTCCACGTGAGGCAGAGAGCCTGGAAACTGCTCTCTGGGACTCCGTCCCTACACTCCTTATTGAGCTAAAATTCACTTTAGTTTCTTGCCATTATTCTCTCTTTTACCTGCCTATTTCAATCACAGCTAGAGAAAATCATGTAACCAGACTAATACTTATAGATCAGCTATCCCAACAGGGTTTTCAACAGCATCTTACAAAGTATGTTTCTCTAGTCAACACGCCCATTCCAACAACTTTCAAACTTCTACCCTCCTCAGACTTCCCCCACCGCCTTCTCAACTCCTCTTCTTCCTCAAGCCCAACAGATGATCTGTCTCCAGCTTGGCCAAGAATTGGACAGGATTTGATAAAACTTTCACTACCAAGTCTACAGGCATACCTGCATTTCTACCCACATGTCTTTCCTTTTTGTTATAATTTTGATAACGGTTCATCCTTTCTCTAGAAACAGCCTCTCCACCTGTGGGGACAGAGTCCCAGAGAGCAGTTTCCAGGCTCTCGGCCTCACGTGGAAAGGTGCTGGCTCAGGTAGTAGATGGCCATCTCAGCTGTGGCTAGTTGGCCGTCAGCTATAACCAGTTAGCCAATTAGCCACTGATATAACAGCCACGGCTGCGCTGGTTGGAGTCGTCGGTCTGTTGGCAGGCAGAAAAGCGTACAGCAGGTCACACATCATGTGGTTCCAGACTCCAGTGAGACTATAGTGGTATGACTCCCCTATCTATGGCTCCGTGGGTGTTCTTTTTGGCCTAGCCACATCCTTCGTTCTTATGTGGGGAGCGAGAGCTGAGACCCCGCATGCCGCCTCGCACGACACAGACCAAGACCAAATACTGTATCCTCAGGCCTAGCACATACTGAATACTCAGTAAATGCTTTTTAAATGACTAATTGAATAAAAGTGAACGGGTGAATAAAAAAACTTTGTGGTGATTCATTACAGCCAACCAAGACCAAAGACTTTGCTTATTCTCTTTAAAAATGGAACTGGCTCTTGCTTAAACTAAAACTTGCTTCAAGAGAGACTACTTCTTTAACAGATCAAATAAAAGTTGCAGGTGTTCTTGGAATGTTGACTGAATAATATGTGTGCAATATACGAGTAGTAAGAAAACAAGGTTAATCACCTGCCTGCCCTAGTATATTTACAATGGTCATGAGCACACAAACTCTGGTCGGGGACTGCTTGGGAAAATACCCAGAACCTACTGTAGGCATATGCTACAAGGCACAGTTTGCTCATCTGTAAAATGGAGAGCCCACCTCATAGGGCGGTCGTGAGGATTAAATGCAGTAATACTTGTAAAATATTTAGCACAAGACTGGCACAAAATAAGGATTTAATACCCATTAGTTATTATTAATGATATTCCATTTTGATCCACCCAAAGACATACTGCCACCCAAAGACATACTGTCGATCTGTATGTAGAGGAATCGCTAAACCTGACTGTTTATCACAATCACTTGAGCTTTTTAAAAAAAATTAAAGATTCCTGGGACCATCCCCAGGCTACTGAATCACTGGAATGGGTGGGGAAGGCAAGGATTTGTATTTCTTAAAGCTACCCAGGTGATTCTGAGCATCAGCGAGGTTTGGCAGTTATGTTACAGAAAATAAAATTGTCTCTAGAAATCATCTGAATGTGAGATATAATCAGGAAAATGCTTCTGGCGTGGAGAAAAGGGAGCCAGAAATAACATCTGTAAAAAGCCCATTGTATGTAACCTTTGGGATTGATGGTCATCCCTGTGCTGATTGCCCAAGAACAGGTCATACTGAAAGTGAAGCATGCACAGCTGAGCCGTTTTCAAGGTCCCTGAATGAACAAAGAAACAGAGCAATTGAGCTGGTAACAGCTGCCAAAATTAATTCAGAGTAGCCATGTGGGATTGGGAAAGCATTAAAAGAGCTTCAGAAAGAGTCAGTAGAAATATAAAGGTTAAGTTTTAGGTATTGGAGGAAGAAAGATTAGTGGCCAATAGATGAAGTAGCTGAGCATGAGCAAGAAGTGCTATAGGAAAATATCAGGAGATGATAATTCTTACTGAAAAAAAGAGATAAAGAGCATATGCCTCAGAAGAGAGAAAAAAAAGCAAGAGGTCTCAAGAAGGATAGTAAACATGTTTTAAGAGATTAACATGGAAACAGCCAAAGAGAGCATGGATAATCGGCCTATTATAGATGGACTCCAAATCCCAGAGAAACAAGAATTACAGAAAGGGAGAGGTAAAGCCTAAGGCAATGAAGTTAATAACAAGGGGAAGTAAATAAGGGAGTTCAGAAATCTTGAAGGATAATTAGAATTATACAGATATGGATAAAGTACAGGTAGGAGAGTATGTAATACAAAGACTATGGAACATAAAGGTCTAGGGAGTCATTCAGCAAACATTGAGTTTTCGTTGGTGTCAGGCTACATGATGGACACATAGGGATGAGTGAGACACAGTTTCTGTTCTCATGAAATTCTCATTTCTGATAAACACTGGGAATAGAAAAGAAACAAGGTGAAGGTCTTATTGGAAATATGACTGCAAGTGATAAAAGAATGTATGTTTTTGAAAGGATTGAATATGAGGCTCTTCCCAGTAGACTCTGGGGCCAGGGAACACATTTTGAACAATATAGGTTTTTGTAGAATTATACCAGAATCTAGGTTGGAGTCTGACTGACCATAGATGTAAATTAGGCAAGGGGATGAAGCTGTTTGTAAACCAATCAGTCTCTCTATACACACACACACACACACACACACACACACACACACCACCTGAGGTCTGACAGTTAAGTTTGGGAACTTGTTGCAGCAATGTCATTAACCTTTTTTGATATCAGAGGGAGGGATTATTCATTATGAATTTGTACCAACTGGACAGTTGACCAAGTTAACTATTTGGAAGTGCTGAAAAGGCTGTGTGAAAAAGTTACATGACCTGAACTTTTCACCAATAATTCATGGCTTTTGCATCACAACCATGCACCAGCTCAGAAGGCACTGTCTGTGAGGGAGTTTTTAGCCAGTAAACAAATAACTGTATTGGAACACCCTCCCTACTCACCTGATCTGGACTCCAGTGACTTCTTTCTTTACCCGAAGATAAAGGAAATATTAAAAGGAAGACATTTTGATGACATTCAGGACATCAAGGGTAATACGATGACAGCTTTGATGGCCATTCCAGAAAAAGAGTTCCACAGGTTTTTTGAAGGGTTGACTAGGCGCTGGAGTCAGTGCATAGCTTCCCAAGGGGAGTACTTCGAAGGTAACCATAGTGATATTCAGCAGTGAGGTATGTAGCACTTTCTCTAGGCTGAGTTCCTGAACTTAATTGTCCGAGCTTATATGAAAGGTGAGATAACTAGTACAATGAAACTAGTGTTAATAGGAAGTGAGAGAACTGGTACTTGGCTGATGATACTAATATTGAATGTAAGATTTTTCTGAGAATCTTGCTGGAAAGATTGACAGGAATAACAGAGAACATGAGATTCCAAGGGAACAATATGCTATAAGAGGGTCTGAGAAGCTAACTGAAAAATCCTTACATGGCAAGAAAAAAAGGTGGGAAATAAATTCATTATGCTTGGATTAAGAAAAGACTTATATTTAGACACGCTATGATTTTCTCTTTAATACCGTGTAAAATATATTGTTCCAGAGCAGCTCTTGAAATGTGAGGACTTTATATGTATATGAGCCATGGGGATCAGTGTCTCCATTCTCAATAAAGATGGAAGAGAAAATTAAAGTGATAAGAATAAAACAGTACTGCCCATACAACCCTTAACTATTTTTGTAGTCTGTAGATTGAATTTCCCCTCCTCCATTAAAATTTTTTAAAGTGTATTAAGGATATGAAAGAGACAGTCCAAAAAAACTGAAGCCACTCATACATAGCCCTGTATTCAACAATAGCATCTCTCTAGCGATTTCAAAACCAAGTTTAAAATAGAGTACAGAGAAGCTGGAATAGCATCATAAAATGGATGTAAACATTTTGAAAACAAGAATAAAGGACAGTTATGTTCTTTGGAGGGGCAAAACACTGCAAAAAACAATGGATCATGAAAATAACAGAAGTGGGAAAGAATGTAAATGCAGGCTAATTAGAAGTTATTGGTGAACAGTTCTTAGTGATGAACTGATCTCATAGCTGTTGCTGTTAGTTTTTCCTGCTGCTTCAGCTTTGCATTACTGATCTCATTTCTGTTGTTTCAATTGTCATTTCTATCCTAATGACTCTCAAATCAATGCCTGAGCTCCAGACCCACTTATCTAACTGCCTACTGAAGATCTCTTCTTGGGTATGTCAAAGATGCCTCATATTCAACAGGTTCAAATCTGAAAAGAATCATCTCCCCACTTTTCTCTTCCACCCCAAGTCGTTTCTCCTGCTGCCCTATTATGGAATATTACAATCTTACTCATCTAGTTCCCCTACTTTAGAAATGTAAACATCATCCTTGATGTTTATTCTTTTACCCCTATATCTAATCAATCAACAAGATACTCATTCTTCCCCTTTAATAGCTCTCACATATATCTATCTCTCTGTTGTAATTCTATTAGCAAACTTTTTCTGTAAATGGCCAAATAGTAAATACTTTAGGCTTTGCGGACCATATGGTCTTTGTCACAATCACTGTAGGTCCAAAGCAGCCATAGACATAAATGAATGGGTGTGGCTGTTTTCCATCAGATTATTTATAGACACTGAAATTTGAATTTCATATAATTCATGAAATATTATTCTTTCTTTACTTTTTTGACCCCCCAACCCTTAAAAAATTGTAAAAACCATCTTTAACTTGCCTTTCTTACAAAAACAGGCAGCAAGCCAGATTTGGCTCACAGGTAATAGTGTGCCCACCCTTGGTATAGACCAACATTTTCTCTCATCTGAAATATAGCTGTAGTCTCCTACTCCCAGAATACAGTGTCCTCAGCTATGAGTCCTATGTAATACCTGTCATTCTATGGAAGCTTGATAAGTATTAATTACTTTTGATTTGACATTAATTGATTCAAGCAATTCTTTTTTTAATAGAGAGTAAGAGGTCTCTTCTGGTAAGATTTTGAAAACACATACCATTAAGCAATATTTAGCTCAAACTTTAAAACTTTTAAAGTTGTTGTACTATATATTAAGAACAATTAGTATTCTTGTGCAAATTTAAAATGAGTATTAGAAAATTAGAATTAAGTAGGACGTCATCAAAATGGCGGCGTGAAGTGCGCCTCTGGAAATCTCCCCGGGAATTTACAATAAATTGAAAAACTATAACTCCACAAAGGACTCCATGCACAGCAGACAGGCAAAACGAAGAGTCTCATTACTGAATTCACCTAAAGGTGGGCAAATTGCATGAGTAGGGGAGGAGGCAAGGCAGAAGTGCGGAGACAGAGCCGTGCGGGCTCAGGACGCAGACCTAGCTCAGTGCTCCGAGCTTGCTGCATCCCAGAACAACCGCAGCTGTGGGAAAGGGTAGAACTCGGACTGCTAGGGCTACGTTTATGGCCCACAGGGCTGAGAGGACAGCATATAACACGGCTGAACCCAACACTCACGGCAGAGACCTCGGAGCAAGGACTGAGGGAAGAAGGCTGAAAATGGTGGTGTAAGCCCTCACTGCCGCAGAGAACAGAAGCGTTGGGCACTGAGACTAGCCGCCACCTCCCTACCCTCCCAGAGCTCACCCTGTCCCCACCTGCCCAGTGCTAGAAGCGGAACAGTAGCAGTGTCAGATCAAAAGAACAGAATATTTGCAGTTCTGAAAACTGGTCCACAGACAAGAGATTCGCAGCCCAACTAGTTCAGGCAAAGGGGAGGGAGCTGTGGAAGCAGGACTGGCTGTTGTGGTGGTCGCCGCCATTGTTGTAGGCCACCTCTCACAACTCACCACGCCCCTGGCCCCACCTATCTGGGCGGATCCCTGCAGGAGTAAACAGAACTGCTGAAACACATAGGCTCTGAATCCGGTGCAGGAAGAGCTTGGGAACTTCAAAAGCTCTCCGCATCCCCCAGGGACGCAGTGCCCTATGACCCAGGTGAACTGTTAACAGAGGAAAAGCCCACCTTCCAGGGAATCCCCCCATTGTGTGAGAAGCTGGAATAGTGCAGAGAAAACATAACACTACAGTGTGAGAGAGGAAAAAAGGCTGCAGTCGGAGAGAATATAAAACATTCTGCCAATACGTACTGGAAAACAAAAGAAAGACCTCTTCCTATAAACCTATTGCAGAAGCCACTCCTGTAGATGTCTAGGAAGAGAAATAATAAATCATTAATTGCCATGAATAACCAAGGCAACAAGACAGCTCAGAAAGAAAGTGAAAAGTCTCCAGAAAATGAAGTCTCCAGAAATGCAACATATGGAAATATGTGACTGAAATGACAGAGAATTCAAGATTGCAGTTCTGAAAAAACTCAACAAGATGCAAGAAAATACAGAAAGGCAGTTAATGAACTCAGAAAAACAATCAAAGAACAACATGAACATTTTGCCAAAGAGATTGAAATTTGAAAAAAGAACCAAATAGAATTTCTGGAGATTAAGAACTCAATAGAAGAAATGAAGAATGAAATAGCCAGCTTAGGTAGTAGAGTGCAGCAGATGGATGAAAGAATCAGTGACATCGAAGATAGAAACCTGGAAATGACACGGATGAAAGAAGAAAGAGACTTGAGACTTAAAAGAAATGAAAGAACTCTACAAGAACTTTCTGACTCCATCAGAAAGAGCAATATAAGAATAATGGGAATACCAGAAGGAGAAGAAAGAGAGAAGGGAACAGAGAGGAACAGGCACATTGTATTGAAGCTGTCAAAAATCAACAACAAAGAAAGAATCCTGAAGGCAGCCAGGGAAAAGAAGACGGTAACCTACAAAGGAAAGCCCATTAGATTATCATCAGATTTTTCAGCAGAAACTCTGCAAGCCAGGAGGGAGTGGAACCAAATATGCAAACTATTGAAAGAGAGAAATTATGAGCCAAGAATAATATACCCAGCAAAGATATGCTTTAGATATGAAGGAGGAATAAAGACCTTTCCAGACATACAGAAGCTGAGGGAATTTTCCAATACATGACCTGCACTACAAGAAAAACTAAAGGAGGCTATTCGACCACCATCAACAGGGACAATTTGTGGCAACCAAAATATAAAAAGGGGGAGAGTAGGGCCGGCCCAGTGGCTCAGGCGGTTGGAGCTCCATGTTCCTAACTCTGAAGGCTGCCGGTTCGATTCCCACATGGGCCAGTGGGCTCTCAATGACAAGGTTGCCAGTTCGACTCCTCGAGTCCCACAAGGAATGGTGGTCTCCACCCCCTGCAACTAAGATTGAACACGGAACCTTGAGCTGAGCTGCCTCCCGGGTGGCTCAGTTTGTTGGAGCGTGGGCTCTCAACCACAAGGTTGCCAGTTCAGTTTCTCGAGTCCTGCAGAGGATGGTGGGCAGTGCCCCCTGCAACTAAAGATTGAACATGGCACCTTGAGCTGAGCTGCCACTGAGCTCCCAGATGGCTCATTTGGTTGGAGCATGTCCTCTCAACAACAAGGTTGCTGGTTTGACTCCCACAAGGGATGGTGGGCTGCGCCCCTTGCAACTAGCAACGGCAACTGGACCTGGAGCTGAGCTGCGCCCTTCACAACTAAGACTGAAAGGACAACAACTTGAAGCTAAACGGCACCCTCCACAACTAAGATTGAAAGGACAACAACTTGACTTGGAAAAAAAAAAGTCCTGGAAGTACACACTGTTCCCCAGTAAAGTCCTGTTCCTCTTCCCCAATAAAATCTTTTTTAAAAAAAGGGGGGTGGGGAGAGTAAAGGCCTGGACCGGAATATGGGAATGGAGAAAGTAGGCATACTGAAGAAAATGGAATACTCTAAATATCAAACTTTATTTTACATAATCTTAAGGGTAACCACTCAAAAAAAAAATCCAGAACTGAAATATGTACTATACTAAAAGAAGAAACAAAGGGAAACATCATAGAATACCACCACACAGAAATAATAGACAATAACATAAAGTCAAAGATACAATGGAGACACAGTCTTACCAGGAAACTAAAGATAGAATGATAGGAAATCCTCACATGTCAATAATCACCCTAAATGTAAATGGACTGAACTCACCAATAAAAAGGCACAGAATAGCAGATTGGATCAAAAAAGTAAAGCCAACCATGCTGTCTCCAAGAGATCACCTCAGCTACTAGGACAAGCATAGACTCAAAGTGAAAGGGTGGAAATTGACACTCCAAGCAAATGGTATCCAGAGAAAATCAGGTGTAGCTATACTGATATCAGATGAAACATACTTCAGGGTAAAAAAGGTATTGATACAAAGATGGACATTTCATAATGATAAAGGGGACTATACAACAAGAAGACATAATAGTCATCAATATTTATGCCCCTAATCAGGGAGGACTGAACTATACCAAGCAACTACTAACAGAACTAAAGGGAGAAATTGACCAAAACAATTATACTAGGGGACCTAAATACGTCATTGACAGCTATCTATAGATCATCCAAACAGAAAACAAATAATGAAATAGCAGCCCTAAATGACACATTAGATGAAATGGACATAATTGACATTTATAGAGCACTTCATCCTAAAACATCAGACTATAGATTTTTTTCTAGTGTACATGGAACATTCTCAAGGATAGACCATATACTGAGACATAAAACTAGCCTCAGCAAATTTAAGAAGATTGAAATCATACCAAGCATATTCTCTGATCACAAGGCTTTGAAATTGGATATCAACTGCAAAAAGAAAGCAGGAAAAACCACAAATACATGGAGATTAAACAACATACTTTTAAAGAACGACTGGGTCAAAGAAGAAATTAGAGGAGAGTTCAAAAGATACATAGAAACAAATGACAATGAAAATACATCCTACCAAAATTTTTGGGATTCAGCGAAAGCAGTTTTAAGAGGGAAATTTATATCATTACAGGCCTATCTCAAGAAACAAGAAAAATCCCAAATAAATAACCTCACGTTACACCTTAAAGAACTAGAAAAACAAGAACAAATGAAACCCAAAGTTAGCAGGAGAAAGAACTAGAAAAACAAGAACAAATGAAACCCAAAGTTAGCAGGAGATAATAAAAATCAGAGCAGAACTAAATGAAATAGAGAACAAAAAGACAATAGAAAAAATTAATGTGACAAAGAGCTGGTTCTTTGAAAAGATTAACAAAATTGACAAACCCTTGGCTAGATTCACTAAGATAAAAAGAGAGAAGACACTGATAAAATCAGGAATGAAAAAGGGGAAGTTATCACAGATGCCACAGAAATACAAAGGATCATCCAAGAATACTATGAAGGACTATATGCCACCAAATTCAATAACCTAGAAGAAATGGACAAGTTCTTAGAAACATATAGCCTTCCTAGGCTGAACCATGAAGAACTGGAAAGACTAATCACCAGTAATGAAATTCAATCAGTCATCCAAAACCTTCCCAAAAGCAAAAGTCTGGGATCAGATGGCTTCACTAGTGAATTCTACCAAACCTTCAAAGAGGATCTAATACCGATCCTGCTCAAACTCTTCCAAAAAGCTGAAGAAGAGACAGTACTCCCTAACTCATTTTATGAGGCCAACATTACCCTGGTACTAAAACCTGGTAAGGACAACACAAAAAAAGAGAACTACAGATCAATATCTCTGATGAATACAGATGCAAAAATCCTAAACAAAATTCTAGCAAATCGAATGCAGCAACATATTAGAAAGATTATTCATCAGGACCAAGTGGAGTTCATCCCAAGTGCACAAGGATGGTTCAATATTCGCAAATCCATCAGTGTGATACATCACATAAACAAAATAAAGGACAAAAATCATATCATTATATCAATTGATGCAGAAAAAGCATTTGACAAGATACAACCTCCATTTATGATTAAAACACTTAATAAAATAGGTATAGAAGGAAAATACCTTAACATAATAAAGGCCATATATGACAAACCCTCAGCTAACCTCATGATTAATGGTGAAAAACTGAAGCCCTTTCCTCTATGTTCAGGAACACGACAGGGCTGTCCCCTGTCACCTCTGGTTTTCAACACAGTGTTGGAAGTCCTTGCCAGAGCAATCAGGGAAGAGAAATAAAAGGCATCCAAATTGGGAATGAAGAAGTTAAAATTGTCACTCTTTGCAGATAACATGATGCTATATATAGAAAACCCTGAAGACTCCACCAAAAAGCTATTAGAAACAATCAAGGAATACAGTCAAGTTGCCAGCTACAAAATCAACATACAAAAGTCCACTGCATTCCTATATACTAACAATGAAATCTCAGAAAAAGAAATAAAAAAAAAAAACAATTCCTTTTGCAATTGCAGCAAAAAGAATAAAATACCTAGGAATATACTTAACCAAGGATGTGAAAAACCTATATGCTGAAAACTACAAGACATTTTTAAAAGAAATTGAAGAAGACACAAAGAAATGGAAAGACATTCCGTGCTCATGGATTGGAAGAATCAACATAGTTAAAATGGCCATATTACCCAAAGCAATATACAGATTTAATGCAATCCCCATCAAAATCCCAATGGCATTTTTTAAAGAAGTAGAACAAAAAATTATCAGATTTGTTTGGAACCACAAAAGACCCCGAATAGCCAAAGCAATCTTAAGAAAAAAGAACAATGCTGGAGGTATCACACTCCCTGACTTTAGCTTGTATTACAGGGCAACTATAATCAAAACAGCATGGAATTGGCAGAAAAACAGACACGTAGACCAATGGAATAGAATTGAGAACTCAGAAATAAAACCACATATATATGGACAGATAATTTTTGACAAAGAAGCAAAAACATACAATGGAGAAAAGACAGCCTCTTCAATAAATGGTGCTGGGAGAATTGGAAAGCCATGTGCAAAAGAATGAAACTGGACTGCTATCTGTCACCATGTACCAAAATTAATTCAAAATGGATCAAAGACTTAAGTATAAGACCTGAAACAATAAACTACATAGAAGAAAATATAGGTACTAAACTTACGGACCTTGGCTTCAAAGAGCGTTTTATGAATTTGACTCCAAAGGCAAGGGAAGTAAAAGCTAAAATAAATGAATGGGACTATATGAAACTTAAAAGCTTCTGCACAGCAAAAGAAAACATTGACAAAATAAAGAGGCAATCAACTGAATGGGAGAAGATTTTTGCAAACAGTGCCTCCGATAAAGGGCTAATATCCAAAATATACAAGGAACTCATGCAACTCAACAACAAAAAAACAGACAACCCAATTGAAAAATGGGCAGAAGACCTGAAGAGACATTTCTCCAAAGGGGACATACAAATGGCAAATAGACTTTTAAAAAAATGCTCAACATCACTAATCATCAGAGAAATGCAAATAAAAACCACAATGAGATATCACCCCACCCCAGTGAGAATGGCTATCCTCAACAAGACAAATAGTAACAAGTATTGGAGAGGCTGTGGAGAAAAAGGAACCCTCATACACTGTTGGTGGGAATGCAGACTGGTGCAGCCGTTATGGAAGGCAGTGTGGAGGTTCCTCAAAAAATTACGAATAGAATTACCACATGACCCAGCAATCCCTCTCCTGGGTGTCTACCCAAAAAATCTGAAAACATTTATCCATAAAGACACGTACGCTCCAGTGTTCATTGCTGCTTTATTTACGGTGGCCAAGATATGGAAACAACCAAAATGTCCTTTGATAGATGAATGGATAAAGAAGTTGTATATATACACAATGGAATACTATTCGGTGGTAAGAAAAGATGAAATAGGACCATTTGTGACAACATGGATGGATCTTCAGAATATAATGCTAAGCGAAATAAGTCAGACAGAAAAAGCAGAGAACCATATGATTTCACTGATGTGTGGTATATAAGCCAAAAACAACAAAAGAACAAGACAAATGAGAAACAAAAACTCATAGACACAGGCAATAGTTTAGTGGTAACCAGAGGGTAAGAGCGGTGGGGGGTGGGAGATGAGGGTAAGGGGGATCAAATATATGGTGTTGGAAGGCGAACTGACTCTGGGTGGTGAACACACAATGGGATTTATAGATGATGTAATACAGAATTGTACACCTGAAATCTATGTAACTTTACTAACAATTGTCACCCCAATAAACTTTAATTAAAAAAAAATAGAATTAATCTCTAATTCTTTTTGGAAAGAGGTGGTATATGCATAATAAGGCTTTTTCTTTCATATTTATGATCAAGCTCAAAGTGAATATGAATAAAAAGTAAATATGAGCAAAAGTATATTCTTTAGTAAAATGAAAACTTAATTTTTTTTCAGGTAAAACTACAGAACAACATATCATATCAGATGGCAGACATACATCATTTAAAAGGTAAGAAACTAAATTACCGATTAAAGATAAAAGTACCTAAATGTCTAAAATTGTCAAGAATTAAGAAATGGTAAGACAGCTAAATGAAATAAAATTTTTGAACAAAGCTTTGAGGGTAAAACATCCTTTTGTCTTAAGATATAATAAAAAATTTTGATGTTGCTTTATATATAATGTACAAGTTAAAACCTGAGGCCTGCATTTTATCTTGTCCTGTAGACAGAGTTCATGCAATGAAATGTTAAAAGAATCATCAAATATTAAGCTGTAGCTTCAGAGGCTACATTTCTAGGGAAAAGGTAAGGGGTGATCCCTTTGGATTGTGTCCAATCTGCTGAAATTATCCATTTAGGTCTAGGGATGTTTTGGACAGGTCCTCCAAGCTTAATGTTTTAGAAACCCTGGGAACAGAAAGAAACCTGGGGATGTATATATATATATATATATATATATATATATATATATATTTATAAATATATATAAATGTATGTATACACACACACACACACACACACACACACACACACACACATTGGATGCCAAAAAAGTGTATACACATTAGAAGAGGTGTTATTTGTGCTCAAGCAGTAGATTGCCATAATTAGAAGTGTCTGGACGCTGATGGTAACCACTTTGAGCCAGCTCTTGTAATTGCAGAAATCAAACGTGACTTGTATTCATTTTTTGTTATCGATATATATTGAGTATTACAATTGATACAGTTTTTTCCTTTCTTAAAATGTGTATACATTTGTTTGGCCCTCTGTGTGTGTGTGTGTGTGTGTGTGTGTGTGTGTGTGTGTATAGTATATATATATATATATTTTTTTTTTTCGTTTAGATGAAGTGGAACGAGATAACTAAAGCTTTTATGGGAAATAATAAGGAAAACAAGCTCTATGCTTTGTTTACATTACTTCATACCATGGCTGACCTTTGGAGCTTGAGGTCTGAGGATCACCCTTCTCCCTCACACCCTTTAGTTACAACACTGTGTATTTTAAAATTTTGCTTGTAGTAACTCTAAGTTTACATATGTAGGTAATAATGCTCTCTAATTTCATAAATATATCTTTATTCTATAACCATTTTGAACCTATGTATTTATTTTTTTAAGTGTGTTTTTCCAGGACCCATCAGCGCCAAGTAGTTGTTTCAGTCAAGTTGTGGAGGGCGCAGCTCACAGTGGCCCATGTGGGGATCGAACCAGCAACCTTGTTGTTAAGAGCACTGCGCTCTAACCAACTGAGCCAACTGGCTTGCCCGAACCTCTATAGATAGAATTAGATAATAATATATATTTTATCATCCTCTTGGAGAAGCCAACCCAAATTAGCTTTGTCATTTATTGAAGTTTTGCTCTCACCTGCAAAACCATTAGTAAGTGTTATTTGTGTGTTGTAACCCCAAAATAGGAATTATTAATTTTTTACTATCTATAATTTAGAGCAGCTTTGACTTTCTATTAATATTAGAAATTTGTTTCCTGGGTAGCCACATTTGTTTTTCTTGCATTTGTGTCCATGTTCTGCTCTTTTTGACTCATAGGAGTACATTGGAATGACACAGAAGATGCCACAGTGTCAGTGCTTTTTCCAGCCTGCAATTTTTACAAATGATTTTGCTTGTCATCTAAGTATATTTCTTATTTAATTGTACCAAGTAGATCCGTTGAATAAAAAGTCTTGTGGCGTCTGCAAGTTTGTGTCAAAGAAAATGGCAGCCTATGTTTCTGAGTAAAAATCTTTATTGCACCATACTCTATGCATTGGAGTAAATCTTGAGATATTTTGAAATTTTGTGTGATACTCTTCAGCAGAGAAAAAGCCTTTCTTCGAACTCATCCCAGTAGCTGTACAACTTGGTTTTAGTGCAGTTTTTTTTTTAAAGATTTTTATTGGGGAAGGGGAACAGGACTTTATTGGGGAACAGTGTATACTTCCAGGACTTTTTTCCAAGTCAAGTTGTCGTCCTTTCAGTCTTAGTTGTGGAGGGCGCAGCTCAGCTCCAGGTCCAGTTGCCGTTGCTAGGTGCAAGGGGCACAGCCCACCATCCCTTGTGGGAGTCGAACTGGCAACCTTGTGGTTGAGAATCCGCGCTCCAGCCTGCTGAGCCATTCTGGAGCTCAGCGGCAGCTCAGCTCAAGGTGCTGTGTTCAATCTTAGTTGCAGGGGGCGGAGCCCACCATCCCTTTCGGGACTTGAGTTGAACCTGCAACCTTGTGGCTGAGAGCCCACTGGCCCATGTGGGAATCGAACTGGCAGCATTTGGAGTTAGGAGCATGGAGCTCCAACCGCCTGAGCCACCGGGCCGGCCCCTTAGTGCAGTTTTAAGATTGAATTTCATTAATGTGACTTTTGCACCTTGGGAACTATTTCTACTGAAACAAACTTCTTGACAAGTCGACTATAAAATTTTATTGAAATTAATACTGCATGTAATAGAATTAATACACACTAAGACCCTAAAAAAACCCAAAAAGCTTATGGTAGTTAATATTTTTTTTGGAAATGAAAGGAGTGAGTTTATTTTTAATTCCTGAGATAATAAATTAACATTCTAGTATACCCTGATTTATTTTGAATAGCTCACCTTACTTTTATGCCTATAAAAATAAGAAAAATTTTGAAGTCAAATTTCCTAGAAGTAAATGTTTTTTTGCTTTGCTAGCTGGTCTTAGGCACCCCCTTTCTTAACTAAATCCTTAAAATTTTAAAGTTAAATTGAGGGAATATGGCCGTGCCTTTCTATAACGTACCCTGGTGTTACTGTCAGAGGTAGATACATCTGGCACAATCAGCTGTGGGCCTGATCTCATTTTAAGTTACTCTGGGAATACTGTCGTGGTGACCTGGAGCTGCCACGTTAGACACAGAGTATCTTTGGGTTCAAAATAAAACACGTGGCAATCAGTTGAAAGTAAAATTGTGATATAGGGAAATTTTGTCTTTAGTTTTGTTTTCTGTTCTGTTTACTTTTCCCCTTTGAAGTCTTTGTTTTAACCCACTCCAAGTTCCAATTAGCTCCCTGCTTTATAATCTTTTCTCTGTATTCAAACCGGAATCTAATATTTTACATGACTTGAACTCACTCATAATGATGTTTTACTTTTCTTTAATTGTGTTTTAAACCTTTTATCTCTATCTAGAAGTGAAAATTTTATTTCCTGATAAAGGAATTTCAAATATTGTTATTGAAAAGCTTTGTAGAAAGGCAGAGAAGCCATCCCAAATCTTGAAATCGTATTAAGCCTCAGGTTCATTCTGAGGGTAAACTAACTTACTCCAATTATGTTAGTACGTAGGAAAAAGAAGCCTGAATAATCCTAAAGATCACCAGTTGAGGATCATTCTCTAATAGCTGCTAGGTAGTGCTGATTTTTTTAAGAAAATTGTTTATTAGTTAGGCAAAAATCAAATCTTACATTAACTCCCTCTAACTAGCTGAGCTAACCATATGGCTAGGTTGGCATTCTGGCCAAAGTCCTTCTATTGTCTTAGAGTGGAAACTTCCCCAAAGGCATCTTTCCCAATCTTATATCTTTAAGTCAGCAGATCTCATCAAGAAAGAAAAAGGAAAAGAAAAAATTTGGCCATTATGTGTGTTTTTTTTAAATTACAGTAACTTTTCAGTTCTAGAATGTTTCCTGCCTGAGCACAGACAGGTTTACTGAACTGGCTCACTCTGTAAGCTACAAAGCTTTTTGTCACTGCCTCCTGCTGGGATCTCACTGTCTCTGTAGAATCAACATTCTAGCTGAGGCCAGACAGAGTTTCCTTACCTCTAGCTCTTTGTGTCTTAGGAAAGGGGGCCAGGGTCAATATAACAAGCTGAATGTGTTACTCTGGGATACCTGGCCTCAATTTGCTAACTTTCATCCGAGGTGAGGTTAATGGTTGAAAAACTAGGAGATCGGCTGTGTTTCATATTAGAGAATTGAGTAAAAAGAGAAACTTAAAATATGGCTTGACTGAACTCATTCATAGAAATAGAGGCTAGAATGGTAGTTACCATGGGCTGAGGGTAGGGGTAGGGGTGAGGAGATGTTGGTCAAACTGTGCAAACTTTCAGTTATAAGAGGAACAAGTTTTGGAAATCTAACATACAGCATGGGGATTGTAGTTAACAATATTATATACTTGAAAGTTGCTAAGAGAGTAGATCTTAAATATTCTCCCCACAAAAAAGAAATGGTAATTATGTGAAATGATGGATGTATTAGCTAATGCTACAGTGGTAATCATTCTTACAGTATGTAAGTGAATCAAATCACCATGTCGTATACCTTAAACTTACACAATGTAATACCTCAATTACAAATTTTTTAAATAAAAAAAGTGGCTTGAATATGTAAACATATTAAATACAAGCATTTTATGTGAATCATTTACTTTTCATACCTGATTATTATATTATGCATTAGCTGTTATGCATATTGTTAAACTTTGTGTACCTCAGCAAATGTTCATGTGACTTTAAAATTTTTATTTGTTGTTATTGTTAGGATTCCACATTGAAATTTAGAAAGAGGAAAAAATACTTAGAATTCCACCACTAAACATAATCACTGGTAGCATTTTGATATATTTTAGATCAGTCTATTTTTTTTACATGTATATGATTATATTACATGTTTACATTTCCTTTTTTAAAATTTATATCCCAAACATTTTTGGAGTAATAAGAGTAATTCTAACCTTTCATGAAAGGTACATGTTTTATTATCGCTATAATGTTGGTCCATTATGGTTGGACATTATATTTTAGTCTTAACATGCTACTTATACAGACTAGACCTCTGTTCCCATTTGTAAAAATTAAGGTTTTCTTGTCTACTTCTTTTTCTTAACTGCTAAGGCTGTTTTTAATTTTTTCTAATTTTTTAGTCATCTATCCAAGAAAATGACATTTCTCTTCTCTGGATGTATTTCTTTTATTTGTAGGGTCTGATGAAGAGGGAGCAGCTCTAGAAAATGTGAGGCCAGTGATTATGGATTAAATGTTCACAGAAGAGCATATGGCCCAGTTTTTAATTTACTTACTATCTCAGAATTTTATGTTATTCATTATAACTAAAACTTTCAGCCTTAGTCCAGAAATTATGAGCTTTGAAAATGGGATTTTGGTATATATGGAGCAAATCTCAGTAGCAGGACTAGAAATGAGATCTAAAGTGATTGGTACAAAGTTGGGAGTCAAATGTGATTTAAAATGAAAAAGAAACCTTGAATTCTGTACCTATAGTGAACGTATCTAAAAAATATGATTGTCCCGCCCCTGCTTTTATAAAACAGATAGGTTTAAAGAGATAGGTAGGTTGTTTTTTTTTTTTTTAATTTGGTACTATTTCCACAACTTACTATATGTCTATATAATGCGAAAAGATGTGTAATTTTTTAATTTTTGATTGATGTGAAACCCACTAAGGCTATCTTGTTTTAAAAATAAATTTTATTATCCATGCATGTGTTACAAAAGGAGATTAAATAGGGTACTAATTATAAAATTTAACTCCTTCAGAATATAAATAAAAAAATTGAGAAGTGTACGTAAATTTTAAAATCCTGTAACTTCTCAGTAGGAAGCATTAGAGTGAGTAAACTTTATTCCTTTGATTCTTATCCTGTGTGGATAGAGCAACTTGCTGAACTTCGTCAGGAGTTTCTTCGACAAGAAGACCAGCTTCAGGACTATAGGAAGAACAATACTTACCTTGTGAAGAGGTTAGAATATGAGAGGTAAGGAGCTACATGCAACAAATATTTATGAATCTGGAATAGCTATCCAACTTTTGGACAATTCATTTTTTCCTTTCTGGCTTCTGTTTTTCTCCTCTTCTTTCACTTTCTTAGGTCTTTTAAATTTGTTTTGTATTGTTTTTCTATGCCTGTTTGAAATCCATACTCTTATTTTGATATATTTAACACCATGCCTCTTACAAGGCATGTTGAGTCTGCCCATGTGAGACAGAAAATCTTGCCTGAGTTTTATTTAATTAGGTGTTGCAAAGATCAAAGGAGATTAACAGTCTGTGATTCTTTTCAAGGGGAATTCACCAGATGAAGACAGCTCTGGGAGATGTCCCCAGAGTAGCTGGGGACTGAGTGCCAGCTGCTTCTCTTGCTCTGCACTTCTGTCCTCTTGCTTACACCTCTACACTTAGTTGGTGATGAGGTCGAGGAACCTCTTAGGGGCTTTAAAAATCTTTGTTGTATCTTTAATCAATTTTACAGTAAATTTTTTTTAGGTCTGCATATGCACACCAAAAATTAGAAAGATTCGCCGTATTTTAAAGGACCATTTGTCCATTTCTAACTTCTCAGTCTTATAAGTTATCAGTATACATATACTTACATACATGTATTTTAAACTAACAATATTCAATAATTTTCCATATACCTGTAGGATTAAAGATTAAACATATTTAGAGGTAATATATTATTCCAGCCTATTAATGTACCAAAGCTTGTTTAATCTCTCTCAATTGCTAAACCACTGTAGTAGTTTTCCTTTTCTTACTATTATAACTATCAGCTATAAAAATCTCTATTTAAAAAGGATTTTTCCCCTCTTATGTTATTTTACTGGTGTATATTCTCAAATACAGAGTTCCTGGAAGAAGGTTTTATTGCTTTTGTTGCCCATATCATGTATATGAAAGATTGCTTTCTAAAATGACTACTAATTTATAAGGTAAATATTTTCCCTTAGCCCCACCAACATGGGCTTTTATAATTCTAACTTATTTTTGCTAGTACAGGAAATAAGGTAACATCATAAATACATATAGGATATTTCATTTGCATTTTAATGGTGAAAGTTAACATTTTTCTATGTATTTATTAAACTAGTTGTTTTTGTATGAATGATTTATTTGTATCCTTTGATTACCTGTCCAGTGGAAATTCACAATCTTTATCTGGTTTGTTCCTTTACATTTTCTCTTGATGGCTCCAGTCTATCTTATTTATTAGTTTATTTCATTCTTGCTCTTCTTGTGGTTTAGACTTTTATTATTGTGTTTAAAGTACTCACTATTGGATGAATTATCTGCTGCCCTTCCTTATCAGCTCTCATAATTCTATCTTTTCTCATCTGTTACTATATAATTGGTCTCTATGATTGTATTTTTCTCTTCTGTGATTGAAGTTGGCTTTTACAAATTTTTTCATAAATGCAATTTATAAAAATAAATTTTCATCTTTCTAATTTCCATTTTTGAATTAGTTTTATCAGTATTCTTTATCCTCTATTAAAGATTAAAATATTTTTAAGAATTTTGATTGTGAGCTATATTTATGTCTGCTCTTTGTCCTTCCTGGCCCACTCTCCTGCCAACAAAATGCTTTATCTTTATAAATGTATGTTTTCAACTTCTAGACAACTTGAGAATCCAATCCAAGATAATATAGTTTAAAAGAATGACTTTGTAATTTAGTTTTCAGTGTGGACAACAGATCAAGGAATTAAGAGCACAGCATGAAGAAAATATTAAAAAGCTAGCAGACCAGTTTTTGCAGGAACAAAAGGTAAATTTAAAAAATACTTTAAATATGTTCTTATTATAAATCTTGTAATTTAGAAATTAAAATATGTACTTTTGTCATAAAACATTGCATTTTTAAGTATTCTAGCCTGCCTAATTCTAAAATGACTTGAAGTGACTTTATTGCCAAGTAAATTAGGTATTTGCAAAAATATAACTTCAACTCTTAAACCTAATTTTGAATTAAATATCTTTTATCTGACTTTTAAAATAATTTCTCCTGTTAATATATTTATCAGATTGTAAAATGGAAAGCATTTTACTGAAAAATCAATCACTTCCTATTTTTATGCTTTTGAGAAATAGAGAAAAAAATGAGAAACTTTCCCCTTAATTATAACTACTCTGAATTCCTTTCTTAAAACACAGAAACACTAGTCACTATTTTGATTCATATTTTGGGAGATGGCAAATTCTTTTATTAATTTATCCATTTTCAGTTGATATATATTACTAAGGCCCTGCTATAAATGAAGGGAATCTGAAAATTAGTAGTCATTAGGACATGCATTTTTTTGTACCCTGTAATCTCATCTATCTGTGGTTTATATAAAGTCTGTGCTTTAAAGTAAAGAGAGGTTGAATAGTGAAAAATATTTATCTTGCGCTTTGGTAGCATCTTCCCTAAAGGACTAGAAGTTAAGGAAACCAGATTTTCCTTCTTAACTGTTTCACTATTTTACAACATGATATTGAGGGCATCATTTTTTCTCCATTTCATTTTTAGAATCTACAAAGTGAAATACCTTGTTTCCCTGAAAGTAAGACCTAGCCAGACAATCAGCTCTAATGCATCTTTTGGAGCAAAAATTAATGTTAAGAACCGGTCTTATATAAGACCCGGTCTTATTTTACTATAATATAGTAAATATAGTATAGTAATACAGTATTTTATAGTAATAGTAAAATACTATAAAATACTATTTTATAGTAATATAATATATAATATAGTATTTATAATATAGTAAATATAATATAGTAATATAGTATTTTACTATATTATAGTAAAATCAGACCAGGTCTTATATTAATCTTTGCTCCAAAAGACGCATTAGAGCTGATTTTCCGGCTAGGTCTTATTTTCAGGGAAACATGGTAGCTACTGCCAGTGTGCAATCTACCTTGAAGAGATGTGAGGATTGATTGCTGGAAATGGCAGGCCTGAGTGAGCTAGTGAGGACAACCAGAACGTTTTATTGAGACACTGGATGGTTAGAGGAGCATAGTAGAAGATAAAAGGAAGGGGAAGAGAGGTTTGCTGTTGAATTTTTGTTATTACAAGCCCATATAAATAATGGGATAAGTTTGCTCTCTTCTATTCTTCCAAGAAGCACAGATAAGAGATTTTTCCCTTTTCCAGGCAAGTGTAGTTCTCTCTTTCTGCTCTTCTATACCAGGCTATTTTTATAATTAATTAACATCCTCTCCAATTTTTTTTGCCATTAACCTGCCCAAAGTGGAACAAGGTGGGGAGAAATAGAGGTGCCTAGAGAACTTCAACTTACCCTTCGGATGACCTGTGTAATTCTCCCCACCCTTTCTTTATTCCGTGTTCTTCAACTACTATACCAAGTTGATTTTGTGAAATTTGAGTTGTTTTTTCATAGGAACAAATCCAATGTGAGCTATATGAAATAACCACAAATTGTATTCAGGGATTTTTTTCTTTTTTAACCAAACATATGTCAATTTTATAATGGGAAAATTTTAAGAAATTCACATTTTCATGTCTATAAGTACAATCTTATTGGAACATAACTACACCCATTTGTTTACTGCTTTCACATTACAAAGGAAGAGAAATTGTTGCAGACCAGAGGAGACTAATGAGACCCGAGGGCTTAAATACAGTGTAGTATCCTGGGTTGGATCCTGGAACAGAAAAAGGACTTAATGAAAACAGTGGTGAAATCTAAATAAAGTCTGGAGTTTGGTTAATAATGTACTAATGTTGGTTTCTTAGTTTTGTGAATGTACCATGAGGTTAACATTAAAGGAATATTTTTTAATTAAAATTTATTGGGGTCACATTGGTTAGTAAAATTACATAGGTTTCAAGTGTACAATTTTGTTAATACATCATCTATATATCATATTGTGTGTTCACACCCAGAGTTAGTTCTCCCATAAAGGAAATTAAGTGAGGGGTAATTACTTTTCTATAAATCTAAAATTATTTCAGTATAAAAAGTTTATTTAAAAAGTAGTTATGTGGCCCTCTTACCAAATCACCAACATTGCATTTAGAAAGCTATCTTATTTTATTGAGACTATTTAATATCCATTCACATAAAGGTACTGTCATTAATAACGCAGCAAAGGGACAACATCTTTAACTATTTTAAATGGAAAAGTATTTTTGAACAGTAGTTTGTTGACTTTTGTTTAATATTGTTTGTTTTATCCATATCTGTGAAGCAGTGGAGTATTATGAAATAGCCTTATGAAAAAGTGTTATAGTAAGAATGCACAGAGATGCAGGATAGCTGCTTAGGTTTTGTCTCACTGATGTTTTTTCATCCTTGGCCTTCATACTGACATGTTTAAAAATTTCAGTTTATCATTTCACTCAAAAATTAAGCTCTCAGATTTGACTATAGCTTACCAAGTTCCCAGAAAATGTGGGAGTGAGAAACATTATAGTTTGAATGCCTTCTCCACAATTCTCTCAATTCTCTAGCTTTGTAACTTTGAACACACGACTTCTTTAAACCTCAGTATTATTTTGTTTTCCAAAAACTGTTCATTTATCTCTACTATAAGATAAAGTTGAAAGTGATATGTAAACTATGAAACATGGTGCGAATGTTTGTTCATTTTATCCGCCAGGTACACTGGAGTACCTACACCTGATTGTGAAAGTACCTTTTTTCCTTTATTGTGACAAATTGTTACAATGTGGCTCTTGCAGATTTCCTGTAGATTTTTTTAGTGCTATTTTTTTTTATAACATTACTAACGATTACATTGCATAGTATTTGAGAGTTGACAAACCATTTATAAATGCATTAAATATGAAGTAGAAGGACCTACCGTGTTTCACTGAAAATAAGACCTAGCCAGACAATCAGCTCTAATGTGTCTTTTGGAGCAAAAATTAATATAACACCCGGTTTTATATTATATTATGTTATATTATTTAAGACAGGGTATTTATTATATTATAATATATTAAAGACCAGGTATTATATTATCTTACATTATACCTGGTCTTATATTAGACCAGGTCTTATATTAATTTTTGCTCCAAAAGACGCATTAGAGCTGATTGTCCGGCTAGGTCTTATTTTCAGGGAAACATGATATGTGGCAACCCAAGCATGTCTACTTGACACTTTGCCTCTCCCAATTTTCCACTGAGGTGACTCAACCAATATAAAAGAGAAAACTGGCCCAACAATAGAACTGAGTCAGGCCTAACCATATACCTGAAGATTCAAGTTTCCAAGGAGATGATATGGTTAGGAGCAAGTTGGAGGGAGCACTGACCTGTGTATTGTTCTGCCATTACTTCTTGTGCTTGAGAGGCCAGTGCACCTGGGAAGAAGTTTGCCTTTTTTCTAGACTTGCTGTTTCTGCTTGGGGAAAAGCCTGACAATGTCAGTAGTCATCTGTCTCACTTGACGGGGCATCTGTGTGCCAACTTCCTGCTGTCTGCATCCTGCTGGATTACAACATATGCCTGTAGAGCACCCACCCTGCCCATAGCACCCAGAACTGTAGGCCTCTACAGCAACCTATAGTGCTCAGCAAGACTCTCTTCTTACAGAATCACTCCCTTAGCATAGCCAAAGAGAATTGCCTCCGCCTAACATTTTAGGCCATTTACTGTAGTTAGAGACTTTAAAAGGTGTTGGTTATTCTTTGACTTCATATCAGGTATAAAAACTGAACAGAAAATAATATTATATCCCACATCTCCAAGTGTTTGAAATTTGGACCCATTGTACTGTTTCAGAAAATAAACTGTTTCAAAACATTTAATTAATAGTTATGTCAATGATTTAATGTTTTGAACTGAAAAATATTTACTGCTACTAAATCTTTATCTAACAGCAAGAGGCACACCAGTTTGAATTAAAAGGTGGAAATGAATTGGGTATAAACAATCATGCAGTACCTAAAAATGTTCCAAAAGTAGCTGAGAATGCTGCAGAGAACAATGAAGAACCCTCAAGCAATCATATTCCACATGGGAAAGGTATTACCATTATTTTGTTCTGTGTTAATAGGATATTTTTTTCGCATTTTGAAGTGAATGTTTTCAATCATAAAGAATATTGTTTTATTTTAATTCAGTTATGATTAGGTATCTGTATTGTTTCAAATTTAGGTCCGTTGATGGAGGAGGAAAACAGTTATTTTAGAGTTACAACTATGTCCAGATATATGCATAAAGATATTCAGTCAGTGTAGTTTTTTACTTTAGAAACTGGTTGTTGCATTCCTTAAACACTTTCAATTTACATAAGGAAAAATATAGAATTATATCTTTGTTCCTTGGGTAGAACAAATCAAACGAGATGGTGATGCAGGAATGCCTGGAATAGAAGAGAATGACCTTGGAAAAGTTGAAGATCTTCCCACTGGTAAGTAAAAGTTATTAGAGTATTTAACTAAAGCAATAATATTTTTCATGTGACCCTATTTTCTTTTTAAGTAACACTTGAGTAAAGTCACAGATAGCTGCATGACTGATATATCCAGTTAGGTAACTACCCATTAATTGCCAGAACTTTTTGGATATAATTTTTATGAAAAATTTTGCTAAAACGTATAAAATACTTGTTTTTGCCTTGATAAGAGTCAGCCATATTTGAACCTTTCCTTGATTACTCAGAGTTATTGTTCATGACAGTTGTGCTATGTTAGAGCCATTTATGTTTACTGAAAGAATATATGGCTCATTTTGTTTGGACTAAATGTTCCTGGATTGCTGTGTGATTGGTGTGCTTTAATATGGCATAGTAATACCTTTACATAGGTTTTCAGGACTTGGCTTGTCCTTTCAGTTAATTATGCCACACCTTAAATAGTTCAGTCACTATTTTTTCTTTTCTTTTAAGGCCACTTTTGCTCAGTGTATATCTCTTTCTTCATTAATGTCTGTTTCTTATGCATTTCTATTTGAAGTCTTTATCACTGCTGCTGTCCTAATCCCATTCAGTTTGTTTTTTTTCACATCTGTTTCTTTTTCTTGCCATTTCTATGTTTCTTGGCTATCATAGGTGTTTCCTCCCTGCCAACTCCAATTTATTATGTAGGAAAATCGGAAGTAACAGCATGTCTGTGGTTCTTCTCAGCTGTTTTTATTCCTTTTCAATCTCAGTAATTATTTCTGTGGTTACACCTTATTGTATGTGGATGAAATTGCTGAGTGTCTGAGATCCAACGGAATGAAGAATTAGTCCTTTCATTTGTATAGTTTTATTACCTTCTCAAACTCTTTCATGTCTGTATTTTTTTGAGTTCCAACTCACAGTATATTCCCCTAAAATAAAGGTAAGGACAAGAACAATAGCATGAGTTTAAAAATATGGAGTTAGAATGAGCATGATTTGTTTGCAGTGAAGTTATCCAGTAATTCTTAAAGTATGGTCCTTGGACCAGGAGTGTCAGCATTACCCAGGAACTTGTTAGAAATGTAGATTCTTAGGTCCCATTCCAAATCTACTGAATGAGAAATTCTAGGGATGGAGCCCAGCAATGTTGTTTTAACAAACTCTCCAGGTGATTTTGATCTATGCTAAGGTTTTAGAACCATTGTCTAGACATTAAAGAAATGTTGAGAGCAAAGATATATTGGTCTCAATTTCTGCAGCACTTATTCTATGAGTATTCCTAGACTTACTGAGTTTTAGGTTGATTAATCTCTTTTACATTGCCCTTGTTTATATTTTAAGTTACACCTAAAGTTTTGCCAAGGATAAACCGCAGCTTTCTAACATGTAGAAGCAACCTATTCAGATATATGACCAAAGGTTGTTTACCTGTTTGCATGCATTTTTCATGTCATATATCTACAAAAATGTATTTACATTTAAATATATAATTTAAAACTTCTGTTGTCCATTTCAACATAGTTTTCAAGTTAAATTTTTATCATTACTACCCTAAATGTATAATATCTCAATTTATTTTCTCTTTGGTCCACTCTCATAATTTATTACCTGGTCACCAGGAAATTCGAGAGTTAGGGTAAAATGAAATGGGAATGCAAAAGGTCTTAGAGATTTTATCTTAACCATTTTTAGGTACATTGTCCTTATCAGATACGTGATTTTCAAATGTCTTTTATACATGAATGGCTTCAGCAGGGCAAAAATCCTATCTTACCGCTTCTGCTTGCTTAAAAAAAAAGCAGCATACAACCAGTTCATTAGAATTACAAAGGATGAATGATGCTACTTTTGATTAGATGCCAACAAATTCAACTCTGATTTTTACAATATGAATTTTCTATATTAACTCCTGTAATGGCGGTAGCACTATAATTTAGAATTGGAACGAAACACCAAAAATGTATATATTTTGTGTAAATTTAGCATTAGTGCCCAAAATTTCTTTATACGCAGACACTGTCTACAGTGTCGTGGCACGTTAGAGGCCTTCCTCTGGATTAATTTTTCTTTCTCTTTTTTTTTTCTTTAAATAAAACAGTAGTTTATTTGGGGTCTTAAAGGATTTCAGGAGGCGCAGATTCAGAGAAGACCTAAAACCTGCTCCATGATTTTCTTTATATTCGATTTTCTGTAATTTGAAAATTCTCTGCTGTGATACAAGTTTATGGAGTTTTTGTTCTTGTTGGGTTTTTTGTTTTGTTTTGTTTTTTGGCATTTATTCTGCTTGGTGTTCTCTGAGCTTCCTGAATCTGTGGTTTGGTGTCTGACATTCATTTGGGGGAAATTCTCAGTCATTATTGTTTCAAATGTTCTGATCTTTTCTCTCTTCTCCTTCTAGTATTACACATATGTTACAACTTTTGTAGTTTTCCTAGATACTCTGTTTTTTGGTGTTTTTTTTCCAGTTTTTGTTCTGTTTGCTTTTTTGTTTCTGAGGATTCTATTACTATCTCCTGTAGCTCAGAGCTTCTTCTCTTAGATGTGTCCAGTCTACTAATAAGCCCATCAAAGACATTCTTCAATTCTGTTACAGTGCTTTTGATCTCTAGCATTTCTTTTTGGCTCTTTCTAGGATTTCCATCTCTCTGCTTATATTGTCCATCTGTTCTTGCATGCTGTCTACTTTATCTATTAGAGTCCTTAGCATATTAATCATAGTTATCTTAAATTCCTGGTCTTATAATTCTAGCATCTCTGCCATGTTTGGTTCTGATGCTTGCTCTGTCTGTTCAAATAATGTTTTTTGCCTTTTGGTATACCTTGTAATTTTTTCTTGATAGCTGGACATGATGCACCAGGAAAATAGGCCTTTAGTAATGTGGTAGTGAGGTATTTTCTCAGATATTTTCACCCTCACCACCTCCCACCTTAGGTGGACAGGATGGCTAGAGTGGGCTGGAGTTGGGGACAGTTATGCGCAGCTTAACAATGGGATCCATTCTGAGAAATGTGTTGGTAGGTGATTTTTGTCATTGTGCAAACATCTTAGAGTATACTTATACAAACCTAGATGGTCTAGCCTACTACACACCTAGGCTGTATGGTATAGCCTGTTGCTCTTAGGCTACAAGGCTGTACAGCATGTTTCTCTATAAAACAACAGAAATAAGTCAAGCACAAGAGAAAATGATGCAATCAAGAGATGCAGTAAATATGAGATGTATGAGGCCACTGCTGGCATAATGCAGCATATCATTTTACAACAATCCTTTCTTTTAATAATAGAGTATACTCTAAAGTAATGATAACTATAATTACTATAGTAATTATAGTATAATATAGTAAATATAATATAGTAAATATAGTAAATATAATATAGTAAGTATAGTATACTAAATATAGTATAGTAAATACATAAACCAGTGACAGTTATTTAGTATTATCTTGAAGTATTAGGTACTGGACATGATTGTATGTGCTGTACTTGCATACGATTGGCAGTGCGGTAGGTTTGATTACACCAGCATCACACCAAACACGCAAGTAGTGTGAGGTGCTTCAATGTTGCAGCAGCTATGACTTCACTAGGCAACAGGAATTTTTCAGCTCCATTATAATCTTATGGGACCAGCGTATATACAGTCCGTCATTGACCAAAATGTCGTTATGTAGCACATGACTGTATTTCCCTTCCTCAGGTCAGTTAGGCTCTGATAATACCCCAGCAGGTTAGGCTCTGTTTAACCAGTTTCTCCTGAAGGCAGGCCTTGTTAAGAATGCAGTGCTTTGGTGTATTTCAGCATGGTTCCTTTTCCCCTGACCAAGGGGATTTTTCTCCAGTATTTACCACTGGAACCTAGTGGAGATAAATCTCACAATATTGTGGGGGTCCGCCTGTGACTGGGTCCCCTGAAGTTTATCTTTCTGAGTTGTCCACACTGAGCCTCCACCAATTCAACAATTACAGTTCAGTTTTTCCTACCCTGGCATTGGTTCCTGTGGCAGTTTCTGTTTATGAGTCTCCCTTGTATTCCATGACTTCCTGTAGTCCCCTGATTGTCTCTCCAGTGTTGGGGCAGTGGCTTGCCCTGTGTCCTCCTCTCTCTTCTGAATCCAAGAAGAGTTGTTGATTTGTTGGCCTGTTTAGCTTTTTACTTGTTAGGACAGAGTGATGACTTCTAAGCTATCTGCATGTGGAACCAGAAACAGGAAGTCCTCTGGATTGATTTTTGAATCTCTTTAAATTGGTGGTGCTTTGCTTTGAAAATCATTGTTTATATCAGTTATCCTTAGTTATTTAGAGAAGCATTTTGAGTAGAAAGATTATTTTGACATAGTAACTGGTGAAAAGAAACTTTGAGCTAGATCGTCAGTCAGATGCAAAACCAAAGGAAAACCATGTTGAATCTCTTTGTATGTTGAGTTCCCAGCACGGTGCTTGCATTTGGCAGGGGCCCAGTAGTATGCATGGTTCAATTACCAGAATATTTTTAGTGGTGCGGCAATGGTCTCTGGAGTCAAATTGCCCAGATTCAGAGACTTGGCTCTATCTTTTGACAAGTGTATGACCATTTATTTGCCCTTATCCTTATCAATTAAATAGGATAATAACAATTCCGACCTCATAGGGTAAATGTGAAGTTTAAATTCATGTTAGTGCCTGGCACATAGCCAGTGCTATATAAATCTTAGCTATTATTGTTATTATGATGATGATTTCATATCATTACAAACATATTTGTTACCTCCTTGTCACTCCTCTTACTGTTTCTTTTTTTCCCTGAAGTAGTGTATGCCAAAATTCTTAATGCCAGTACAAGTGGAGTTCCTAATGGCTATAGAGGCAGTAACTCCACAGAGGAAGTAGAGAAAAGAACACATCCTTGTAACTTAAAAACACACTCTTAGGTGTTAATGACAGTTTTGTTTACGACGGCCAGTACCATACTAAAAACTATATAACAAAGTGCTGAACTATCCTAAAATATGGCTCTGAAACAGTCAAGGGGTATCTAACATACGGCTGTGGGTTAGCACAATATTTCGGCTTCTCAGCTTCCAAAGCCATGGAGCTAAACCTCATTGGGTTTTATTTGTTTTTAATGCTGATGTGGAACTAGTTATAAAGATTATACAGGAGTCTATAATTTAACCCATTACGTTCCTGACCTGGATATTTACCTATATGCTGTTTTAGGCACCTGTGATGTTAGGCAGTTACATTTTTATGTCATTAGTTTTTAAACTTTTTAGATTAAGAAACATTCCAAACATACAGAAAAACAGAGAATAATATAATGAATAGCCAAGTACCCACTGCCCTAAAAGAAAAAAAAGCAAACAAAAATAATGGAACATTTTGCCACATTTGTCTCAGATATTTCTGTTATTGATGTTATTGTTAAAGAAATAAAACATTACTGATAAGTTAAAGCCTCCCTGTGTACCCTCCAGATCCCATTTCTGTATCTTCTTCCCCAGAGATAACTAATATGCTGAGATTGGTGTGTATCGATTTCTGTACATGTTTTTAGACTTTTACTGCATTTCTAAGCATCTATAAAACTTATATATAAAGAATTGTTTGTTTTCTGCCTTAAACTTTATATAAATGATGTCTTACTGTGTGTATTATTCTGCAACTTTTTTCCCTTCAATATTATGCTTTTGAGACTTGCCCATGTTATATCTGTGGCTTTTTAACAGTTATAATTATTTCATTGTATAAATACACCATAATTTATTCACATATAGTAAACAATTAGGCTGCTTCCAATTTTTGTTATTTAAACAATACTACAATGGACATTCCTGTCATGTCCACATGAGAGTCTCTACATACTTCTAGTATTTGACTAGTACATTGAGATAAAAATGTAAGGCTGGGCTATCTCTAGGGATCTAGTTCTCCCAGGCCCTACCCAGTCATTGAAGGTAGAGATCAATAGCTCAGCACACTGGTAAGCCATAAACAGTTCCCAGCACAATGATTGCAAAACTGTGCACAAGGATATGAATTTAAAACTAGAGTTTTTACATCATAGATTATCTTCAGCTTCACTAATCTCAGTTTACATTTCTGCTAGTAATATATAACAGTTGCTTTTTATCCACATCCTCACTAACATTCGGGTTTGCTATATTTTAAATATTTTGCCAATCTGATGGTTATAAAATGGTATCTCATTTTGAATTTGTCTTTGTACTAGTGACATTAAGCATCTGTTCATATGTTTATTGGTCATTTTGGTTGTCTTCTGTGAATTGCCTTCATTTTTGCCCATTTTTCTATTGGATCGTTGGTATTTTCCTTATTGATTTTTAAGAGTTGTTCAATAGTATGTAATGCAGATACCTTTTCCATGTCATGCATATCAACAGAGAGGAAAGTTTTATTACAATTACTTGGAAACTTCTTTCTAGTTTTAAGGTCCAATCAATCTCATAGTAAAAATTACTTCTAATGATATCCCTTGGGGGAAAAACCCTATGTAAATATAAAGAGTTTTATGTACTTGAGCAATTGGAAGTTATTTTCTAATTAATAACTTAGAAAAGAGAAAGTAACTCCTTTTGGTTTTTTATTATTAGGTAGAGGTACTCTATCAGATAATTAGTTGTCTAGAACAAAGGCTTTCAACTTTATTTTGGAATCACTGAGATGTTAAAAAAAAAATACTGATGCCTGCATTCCACTCCATAATTTCATAAATTATTCAAAAAATACATTTTTCAAAAAAAAATTATTTACAGTGATATTTGAGAGGAGAAAAAAGAAGAGTATGTTTTAAAGAAGCAATATGGTTAATCCTTTTGTTGTAATGATTCTTTCTCTAAAGGTTAGAGCTTTTAGAGGAAAAATTATCTAAATTTATTTTTTAAATTAAAGATTTTTAGCAAATTAAATCGCTGTGGATATACTTAAGTAAATTTTTCTCTCAGGCATCTTGTAAAATAGGAATTGGTAAACTGCACCTGGGTTGCCTGTTTTAATAAATAGTTTTATTGAAGTAGTACCACATTCATTTTTTTATGTATTATATGGCTGCTTTTGTGCTAGAATAGCAGAGTTAAGTATAGCCTACAAACTTAAAATATTCACTATCTGGCCCTTTAAGACAACTTTTTAAAGATCCCTGTTATAGAAGAAACAAATTATGTAAAATTGGGCTTTTTTGGTAGGAGAAAAATACTTATACTAGCATAATATCAAATTGTAAGTATTCCTGAAAATTACTACTAAAGATACATAAACTTCTAATAATATATTTGGTTTAAAATTGAAAGACATTTCTTTCATTGTCATATTTTATGGGGCCACAATTTATACTAGCCACAATTAAGAAAAAAGGAATCAAAATAGGATCTTGAACTAGCAAGTATCATCCAGAGAGAATAGGATAGTTAGGACTCAGGGGGTTTGAGGGTTTAATTGGTGCCTGTTTCTCTTACTTTTTATAAAGTACTTCTAAAGTATTGATTTTTAGTGGTTGTTCTAGGGATTACTATATGTATCCTTTCTATATCATGCTTTACTTGAGCATGAAACAATATTGTACCACTTCACATAAAATGTTAGAGTTTTACAAATATATAATTCCATTTACCTTGCCTCATTCTTTGTGCTGTCATACAGTTGACTTCTATGTTAAAAATCCCAGTATTTTAAATATTATTATTTTCACTTTTTATTATTTACTTTTTTTTTAATAAATTTTATTGGGGAATACTGGGGAACAGTGTGTTTCTCCAGGGTCCATCAGCTCCAAGTAGTTGCCCTTCAATCTAGTTGTAGAGGGCGCAGCCCAGTTCCAAGTTCAGTTGCCATTTTCAATCTTTAATTGCAGGGGGCACAGCCCACCAACCTATGCGGGAATTGAACCAGCAACCTTGTTGTTGAGAGCTCACGCTCTAACCAACTGAGTCATCCGGCCACCCCTCTGGAAGCTCATTGTCTTCAATGTAGTTTTGGAGGGAGCAGCCCACTGGCCCATGTGAGAATTGAACTGGCAACCCTTTTGCTCAGAGCTCACACTCTAACCAACTGAGCCATCTGGCCGCCCCTAAAAAGCCTTTTAAGAAAATTAAAGAAAATATGGTCTCTTCCATTTACCATATATTTACCAATTCTAGTGCTCCTCATTCCTTCCTTCCTGTGGATTCTAATTTCTGTCTTATCATTTTCCCTCCATCCTGAAGAACTTACTTTAGCATTTCATGAAATACAAGTCTATTAACAACAAATTTTCCCACATGTGTTTACCTGAAAACATCTTTATTTTATAATTTTTAGTGATATTTTTATTGGATATCACTAAAAATACGGAAATTTGGGTTGATATTTTTCTTTTTTCCTTCAGCACTTTAAAGATATAATTCCACTGTCTTCTATCATCCACTGATTCTAAGTCAACCATTCTTTTGTGCCCTTAAATTATGTATTTTTTTTCTCTAACTGCTTTTAAGATTTTTTTCTTCAGCTTTAATTTTCATCAGATTGACTAAGATGTGCTTTGGTATGGTTTTATTATTTATCCTCCTTGGTATTCACTGAGGTTCTTCAATCTGTAGGTTGCAGTTTATCACAAAATTTGGGAAATTTTCAGCCTTTATTCAAATTCAAATATTATTCAAAATTTTTTTCTGCATTATTTTCTTTTTTCTCCTCCTTGGAACTTAAGGTACATGCATTTTAGACTGCTTGCTGTTCTCCTACAGGTCACTAAAGGTTCTGTTCAGCTTTTTTGCAATAATGTTTCTTTTTCAATTTAATGTCTTTGACCTGTCTTCAAGTTCATAGACCCTTTTTCTACAGTGTTTAGTCTGCTGTTCAAAGCCCATCCAGCGTATTTTTCATTTCAAATACTGTATTTTCAGTTTTAGAATTGCTATTTCATTCTTTTTTTAGTTTCTATTGGATGTGTCTATTGGATGTCCCCATCTTTTCCTTTAAATCTTTGTACATGTATATCACAGTTGTTTACAAGTCCTTGTCTGCTAATTTCAACAAGTAAATTATCTTGGAGGCTGTTTCTGTTGATTGCTATTTTTCTTGTTTATGGGTCATATCCCCTGCTTCTTTGTATGTCTAGTTATTTTATTGTGTACTGTATAATATACTAAGAAAGTGTGGATTTTTTTGTCTTCTAAAGGGTGTTGAGTTTTGTTCAGGCAGACAGTTAAATTACTGGCAGATCCTCTTGATTCTGTCAGGCCTGGTTTTATGCTTGGTCAGAGAAGGTCAGAACTCCTAAGTATGAGTAAACTATGTAATCAGAAGACTCAATAAATTGGTTAGAGCTGGTCGTTGTACATTTAAATGTTTTTGTTTCTTCAATCTGCATCTTAGTTTTGTGTGTTTTTTTTTTCATTTTAAGGATAAATGCTTAACTTTGACAACTCTAAATACTTCAGTGTATATTTGAAAGGGGGTTCCTGGCCCCAATTCCAAAGTGTATGTGGAGGTTTCCCCACACCAACAAGCAATTCTCGGAACCCTGCCGGCTGTCCAAGAATTCAACTCAATTCTGACACTGTCTACCTAAAGATAGAATCAGATTCCTCAGGAAAAGGGCTCAGTCTCACAAGACAACCCTCCAGTTCAGTCGCCGGTCACAAGCCCAGGTTATTACCTATATTTCTGAGAGGCTGCCTGTAAATCAGAGGTTCCCACCGCCACCAAATCCAGTTGGATTAATTTGCGAGAACAGCTCACAGAACTCAAAACCCTTTCACTCACCAGATTACAGATTTATTATAAAAGATACAAATCAACAGCCAGATGAACAGATATATGAAGTGAGGTCCTGAATGAGGGAGCGTCTGTCTTCGTAGAGCTTGGGGCCTGGCATGGTGGCACTTGGAAACATTCTGGTTCCCCAACATGGAAGCTCTCCGAAAAAGGACTATCAGGCTGTTCTTTTGGGTTTTTATGGAGGCTTTATTACATAGTCATGATTGACTAAGTCATTGGTCATTAGCAACTGATTCAACTTCAAGCCCTTCTCCCCTCCCTGGTAATCAGGGAGTGGGACTGAAAGTTCTAGTCCTCTAACCATGTGGTTGGCTCCTCCTGACAGCCAGCCCCCATCCTTAGGTGCCTTCCAAAAGTTACCTAATTAACCTAACAACAGACAACTTTATTGTTCTCATCAGTCAGGAAATTCCAAGGGTTTTAGGAGCTCTGTGCCAGAAACAAGACAAAGACCTAATATATTTTTATTATTTATCACAATATTACAATATCGAACAATTGTTTGCTAGAATATTAGCAAATATTCTCACATAGCCGCCAAATCAATGATGCAGCGTAAGTGGCATTATCCCTGTTTTACAGATGAAGACTGAGGCTTTGAGAAATTAGGCACTAACCCAAAGTCATACAGTTAATAAATTACAGAACCATGATTTGTCTAACTCCAAAGGCCATGCTTTTTATTCTTTTATTCACTTGACTGTGCAACGGAACCATCTCTGGAGCTTTTAGTAAATACAGATACCCAAGTACCATCCCCATGGTCAGTGTTATCTGGGTGGTATCTGCACTACTTAAGTGCTACCAGAATTAAGAGCTATTACTTATTAGTGCCGTACTCCTTTGCCATAGTCATATGTACTGGATTGTGAAGCCCTGTATGGTAGGGTACTGAGAGTGTGAACATTTTAGATTGTAGCCCTGTCATTGGAATAAGAAAATGAGGGTAAAAGGTAAGGACAGTTCTTTTTTGGCTCTTAGAGTAGAGGCTGCAACTGAGGGCTTATAGAGACGTGAAGGATTCACTAAACCTTCTATCAACTTTTGTAAGTATCTCAGCCAATTTCTCCAAAAATGACTACTTTGAATTTTTAAGTCAAATGATAGGTATGTCTCATCTCTACTGTCATGAATTTCAGTTTCCTCACTTGTAAAAGGGGATATTTATCTCAGATAGATTTGAGGGTGACATGAGATTAGTGTCTGGTTCATACTAAGACCTCTCAGAAAATGAGACCTACTATTACAATTAGTACTCTTATTGCCTCCTTTGAAATTACTAGATGTAGCCCCAGCCCTTAGCCCCCTAATCACCTATTCCTAACGTTTTTACTGTTTTGTCTATATATGGTGGCTTCTTTCCTCTATAACCTCATTTCTAACACTTTCCCCTCACTTCTTTCTTTGTAGTTCCTCAGACACACAGTGTATGCTACTGTGTCAAGGCCTTTGTTTGTACTTGCTAGTCTCTGCCTGAATGTTCTTCCTCCCTGCTTTATTCACAGCTCTGATCAAATATCTCCTCCTCAAAAATGCCTCCTCTGACCAAACTATCTAAAATATAATGTTGCACCACTATCACATCTCCCTGTTTTACTTTATACATACCATTTTTCATTCTGACATTTGTAATATATTCTATGCATACTTTTAAATTTACTTATTGTTATCTACCCAACAAGAATGTAAGAGTCATAGAGCAATAACTTGGTCTGTTTTGTTCACTACTCAATCTCCAGCTTTTTAGAACAGTGCTTAGCATATAGTAGACACTTAATAAATATTGTTGAATGATTGAATTTCATACTGATAGCTTTCCTTTATAAAAAATGAAAAACCCAGGACCCGGCAGTATGATAAAAGCTATCTAGTATTCTAGTGTTTTTGTATCCTGTATTTTGTCTTTATGGTAAATAATAGGTTTTATCATTTTATCTTGGTACTTTTTCTTAATAATGGTGTTTATCAATGATATATCTTTTAGCAGCCTAATTATTAATGATATTATGTGATAGTAGCATGCTATTCTGCTAACATACATTTTTTTTTCCTGGCTCTCAATGATCCTCAATGGAGAGGAATAGAGTAACATATATAAACTTAATTGCTTTAGTGTGTAATTTCCCCTCATACTTTTATTGTCTTTGAGTTCACATTTATTGTTCATTTTCTTTTAAATTTGTTTAAGAAGTATGCATAGCCATTGACCTCGTGCTTAATACTTTCCTGAGAACTTATCATATAGGTACAAGAATGTTTATCATAAAATTGTTTATAATGACAAATTTAAAATCACATAAAAGTTATAGAGAGGGTTAAATTTGTTATATCCATAAAATGTAATATGTAGCCATTAAAAATGATGATGTTGAACTGTATTTAATGACGTACAAATATATGTATGATTTTTTAATGAAAAAAGCAAGTTACAAGAAAGCAAGTATAATATAATCTCATTTTTGTGGAGGAAAAATTAGGTACTTATATGTGTATAGAAAAAAAAAGTCTCAACATGTCCCAAATCAAAGAACAAAGCAAAGCTCCAGAAAAAGAACTAAACAAAATGGAGAGAAGGAATCTACTAAACTAAGAGTTCAAAACACTGGTTATAGGGATGCTCAGTAACTTCAGTGAGAACTTCAGTAAAGAGCTAGGAAGCATAAATATGGAGATAGAAACAAAAAAGAACCAGTCAGAAATGAAGAATACAATAACTGAAATGAAGAAAACATTAGATGGAATCAACAGTAGATTAGATGAAGCAGAGGATCGAATTAGGGATTTAGAAGATGAAATAGCAGAACACATCCAATCAGAACAGCAAAAAGAAAAAAGAATCCCCCCAAATGAGGATAGTTCAAGGGGCTTCTGGGACAACATTAAGGGTACCAACATTCACATCATAAGGGTACCAGAAGAATAGGAGAGAGAGCAAGGAATTGAAAACCTATTTGAAGAAATAATGACGGTAAACTTTCCTAACCTGGTGAAGGAAATAGACATATAAGCCCAGGAAGCACAGAGAGTCCCAAACAAGAGGAATCCGAAGAGGCCCACACCAAGACACATGATTAAAATGCCAAAGGTTAAAGACAAAGAATCTTGAAAGCAGCAAGAGAAAAGCAGTTAGTTACCTACAAGGGAGCTCCCATAAGATTGTCAGTTGATTTCTCAACAAAGACTTTGCAGGCCAGAAGGGATTGGCACAAATATTCAAAGTGATGAAAAGCAAGGACCTACAACCTAAGATTACTCTACCCAGCAAAGCTATCATTTAGAATTGAAGGACAGATAAAGAGCTTCCCAGACAAGAAAAAGCTAAAGGAGTTCCTCACCACCAAACCAGTGTTACAAGAAATGTGAAAGGGACTTTAAGGAGAAGAAGAAAAAATATATATGAATAATAAAATAGCAATAACTATATATCTATCAACAATTACTTTAAATGTAAATGGATTATATGCATCAGTCAAAATATAGAATGGCTGAATGGATAAGAAAATAGGACTCTTACATATGCTGGCTACAAGAGACCCACTTCAGATTGAAAGAAACACACAGATGGAAAGTAAAGGGATGGAAAAAGATATTTCGTGACTGGAAATGAAAACAAAAAATGGGGTAGCAATACTTACACCAGACAAAATAGACTTTAAAACAAAGTCTGTAACAAGAGACAAAAAAGGACCCAGTAATCCCACTTCTGGGTATTTACCTGAAGAAACCCAAAACACTACTTCGAAGGGTTTATGAGCATCCATGTTCATTGCAGCATTATTTACAGTAGCCAAGATATGGAGCAACCTGGGTGTCCATCAGTGGATGAATGGATAAAGAAGAGGTGGTACATGTGTACAATAGAATATTAGTCATAAAAAAGAATGAAATCTTGCCATCTGCAACAAAATGGATGGACCTAGAATGTATTGTACTGAGTGGAGTAAGTTGGACAGAGAAAGATAAATGCTATATGATTTCACTTATATTTGGAATCAAATAAAAAAAAAATTTGGGACAAAATTAACAAACTCATAGATAAAGAGATGTTGCCAGTGGGAGGGGGATTGGGGATGGGTCAAAAAGGGGAAGGGATTAACAATTATAAATTGATAGTTACAAAATAGTCATGGGGGTGTCAAGTATAAATGAGGAATATAGTTAATAATATTGTAATAACTGTGTGTGGTGTCAGATGAGTATAGTTTTGTAGAGTAAAATGGAATGACATAGTAAAATGTACATAAAATATTAAAGAAATCACATTAGGAGAGTGATGTCAGTTTTATGATGGTGGAGTGAGAAGACCCCTTTGCTTTTCCCCTTAAAGTTACAATAATTTGTGCAACTATAATTCAACAGAGGATCCCCTGCTCAACACACAAACACATCTGAGAGATCCACACATTGCACTGAGATATTTGAAGGTGTGTGTAACAGAACAAACAGGGAGGCCAGACTGGGGGTAGGGCAGACGAGGGCAGCAACTGCAGTGTGCCCCCTGCTGCAGCCCTAGCTGACGTAGTAGCACTGGAGGAGTCTGGCTGCAGCACTCACAGCAACCCAAAGGGTAGGAGGAGCAGAGGCAATATTCCAACCTAAGTAGCTGGCACTTGTTGCAGCTAAATCTGGTAACAGGCAGAGAGGCAAAACAGTGGTGTGTCAGCCACAGACTAGTGAGGATGTAAAGTTGCAGACTTGCGAACATGCCTCCCCTCACCAACCCCTTGTCCACTCCTTGTGGCGGACCTGGTAGAAGCAGAACCTAGTAGAGGCGGTAGAGACGGTTCAGACAGCACAGCATGGCTGGAAGCCTCTGATTACAATGAGGCAATGCTGGGAACTCTCAGGCCCAGAGCCCTACCACCTGCCACATCTTCCCATGGGGGTGGAGCCCTGAAACCGAAGTGACCCGGACACAGAGGGGATGCCCATCACCTTGGGAAATACAGGGCATTTTACACAACTGAGGCAACACTGCCCCACGAGATCCCTGAGGTGCCAGTAGTGCAGGTAAGAGAAAACAAAAAGTTGTGCTGTAGCACCATCTACTGGAAAACAAAGGAAAGACCTGTGTTTATCAACCTGCAGCGTTAAGAGTAAAACAGTAGTACTTAATAAAGAGTTCCCTACTTCAAATGCCCAGGCAGAGAAACAATCCATTAAATACCATGAATAACCAAGGTAACAAGGTAGCACAGAAAGAAAATGAAAAGTCTCCAGAAACCAAACTCAAAGACATGGAAGACTGTGATTTAATGACAGAGAATTCAAGATTGCAGTTCTGAAAACATAACATGATACAAGAAAACTAAGGCAGTTCAATAAGCTCAGGAATATAATCAATGAAAGGAGTACTTTAGAAAGAGATTTGAAATTTTAAAAAAAGAACCAAACAGCAAATGTGGAGCTGAAGGACTTAATAAATGAAGGGAAGAATGCATTGGAGAGCATTGGAAACAGAACAGACCAGATGGAAGAGAGAATTAATGAGCTGGAAGATAGAAATCTAGATGATTTCTATCAGATAGAAGAAGAGCACACTGAGAGTTAAAGAAAAATGAACAAACTTTATGAGAACTATTAGAAAGAGCAACGTAAGAGTAATGGGTATACAAGAAGGAGGAGAGAGGGAGGGAGAAGGCCACAGAGAGCCTATTTGAACGATTAATCAATGCGAACTTCCCAAACCTATGGAAAGAGCTGGAACCTTGAATCCAAGAAGCTAATAGAACATCTATCTCAATGCAAAAAGACCTTCTCCAAAACACGTTATATTAAAACTGTCAAAAGTTAATACAAAGAAACAATGCATTAGGCAACAGGGAGTGGGTGGGGGGGCAAGATTGCAACTTACAAAGGAAATTAGATTATCAACAGACTTTTTTTCAGCAGAAACCTTATAAGCCAGGAGAGAATGGAATGAAATATTCGAAATACTGAAATAGAGAAACCATCAGCCAAGAATAATATATCCAACAAAGTTATGCTTTAGATATGAAGGAGAAATAAAGGCTTTCACAGACAAACAGAAGGTGAGGGAATTTACTACTGCAAGACCTGCATTACAAGGAATGTGGAAAGGAGCTCTTCTACCTGAAGCAAAGAGACAAAGTATACAAAAGTTTGAGTAAGATGACAGGAGACAGAAGTAGGAAATTGCATCTCTATTTCAGAATAGGGTATTGAACACTTAATTATAGCATAAAAGTGAAAGGGGAAACATTTTTAAAAGACTAGCTTCTGCAAATTGGAAACTAATGCACAACATGAATGATGATTTGTGATAACAGAAGCATAAAAGGGGAGGAGGAAAAGGACTGAACTTGCACAGGTGAATGAAGATAAGATTCAATCAAGAAAAAGGACTATTGGATATACAAAACATTTTTTTTTTTTGCATAAAACTAATGGTAACCACAAAACAAAAATCTAGAGCTGAGACACATAACATGAAAAAAGAGAAAGAGATAACAAAACCGTAGAAAACCACCAAACTAAAGTAGCAGACAGAAACTCATGGGAAAAGAAGCAGTAGAGATACATAGAAACCAGAAAACAAAAACATAAAATGGCTGTAGTAAGTTCTCATATATCAATAATTACCCTAAGTGCAAATGTACTGAGCTCAACAATCAAAAGGCACAGAGTACCGTGATGGATTAAAAAATAAGACCCAACTATATGTTGCCTCAGGAGACCCATCTCAGCTACAAAGACAAACATAGGCTCAAAATGAAGGGGTGGAAGATGATAGTTCAAGCAAATGTCACTCAGAGAAAAGCAGGTGTGTACATACTTATATTAGACAAAATAGATTTCAAGATAAAAATGATAACAAGAGACAAAGGTGGACGTTTTATATTGATAAAGGGGACCACTCATCAAGAAGACATAACACTTATCAATATATATTCAGTCAACCTGGGAGCACCATAATATAAAAAGCAATTACTAACAGACCCAAAAGGAGAAACTGACAAAAATACAATTATAATAGGGGACCTGAATACTCCATTGACAGCAATGGGTAAATCATCCAAACAGAAAGTCAGTTAGAAAATATTGGCCTTAAATGACACATTAGAGCAAATGGACATAATCTATATTTATAGACCTCTCCATTCCAAAACAACAATACAAATTATTCTCAAGTGCACTTGGAATATTCTCAAGGATAGACCATATGTTAGGGCACAAACCTAGTCTCAATAAATTTAAGAAGACTGAAATCATACCAAGCATATTTTCCGACCACAACAGCATGAAACTGGAAATTAACTACAAGAAGAAAGCTGGGAAAACCAGAATAAGTGGAGATTAAGCAGCATGCTACTGAATAACCATTGGATGAAAGAAGGGATCAAAAGATACATGAAAAAAGAGAGAAATGAAAAGGAAAATAAAATACACCAAAATCTTTAGGATGCAGCAAAAGCAGTTCTAAGAGGGAAGCTTATAGCACTATAGTCCTACCTTAAGATACAGGAAAAATCTCAAATAAACAATGTAACATTACACCTTAAAGAACTAGAAAAAGAAGAACCAAAAAGCCCAAACTCAGTAGAAGGAAGGAAACAAAATTAGAGCGAAAATAAGTAAAGTAGAGAACTAAAAGACAATAGAAAAAAATTAATGAAACAAAGAACTGGTTCTTTGTAAAAGATAAATAAATTGACAATCCTCTGGCTAGACTCACTAAGGAAAAAAAGAAAACACTCAAGTGAATAGAGTCAGAAATGAAAGAGAAGTTATAATGGACACCACAGAAATACAAAGTATTGTATAAGAATACTATGAAAGGCTATATGCCACCAGATTTGATGAGCTAGAAGAAATGAACAAATTCTTAGAAATATGTAACTTTCCTAGACTGAGCAATGAAGAATTGGAAAACCTAAATAGACCAATCACTAGTAAGAAAATTGAAACAGTAATCCAAAACTTCCCAAAAAGCAAAAGCCCAGAACCAGCTGGCTTCACTGGTGAATTCTACCAGAAATTCAAAGATTTCACACCTGTCATTCTCAAACTATTCAAAAAAATTGAAGAGAAGGGAATACTTCCTAACGCATTTTATGAGGCCAACATTACCCTGAGACCAAAACCAGTCAAGGGCAATACACAAAAAAGAAAATGATAGCCCAATTTCAATGATAAACATAGATGCAAAAATCCTAACCAAAACACTAGTAAATCAAATACAACGATGCATTAAAAGAATCATACATCATAAAGTGGGTTCATTCCAGGAATGCAAGGGTGATTCAACATGTGCAATCAATCAATGTGATACACCATATCAAGAAAATAAAAGATAAAAACTATATGATCATACCTACAGCAAAAGCATTTTAGAAGATACAACATCCTTTTATGAATTTAAAAACTCAATAAAATGCATCTAGAAGGAAAGTACCTCATCATAATAAAAGCCGTATATAAAAAAAACACTCAGATAATATAATACTCAATGGTGAAAAGCTGGAAGTTTTTCCTCTAAAGTCAAGAACAAGACAAGGATGCCCACGTTTGCTACCATTATTCAACATGGTATTGAAAGTCCAGAAATAAAAAGCATCTAAATTGGGAATGAAGAAGTAAAATTGTCACTATTTGCAGATGATATGATTCTATATAAAGAAAACCCTAAAGACTCCACCAAAAGACTATTAGAAAAATAAACAAATATGGTAAAGTTGCAGATACAAAATCAATATACAAAAATCTATTGCATTCCTATATGGTAACAATGAAATATCAGAAAGAGAAATTAAGAAAACAACCCCATTTACAATTGCAATGAAAGGATAAAATATCTAAGAATAAATAAAAGAAATGAAGGCCCTATACATTGAAAACTACAAGACATTGTTGAAAGAAAATGAAGACGACATAAAGAACTGGAAAGATATTTCATGTTCATGGATTGAAAGAATTAACACTGTTAAAATGCCCACATTGCCTAAAGCAATATATAGATTTAAAACAATCCCCATGAAAACCCCAGTGGCATTTTTTACCAATATAAAACAAAAAAATCCTCAAATTTGTATGGAACTACAAAAACTCTGAATACTCAAAGCAATCTTGAGGAAAAAGAACAAAGCTGGAGGTATCACACTCCCTGACTTGAAGCTATACTACAAAGCTGCAATAATCAAAACAGTATGGTATTGGCAGAAAAACAGACACAGAGCAATGGAACAGAAGTCAGAATCCAGAAATAAACCCAGTCATAAGTGGGCAACTAATTTTCGTAAAAAGAGCCAAAGTCGTACAATAGAGAGAGGAATGTGTCTTCAATAAATGATGTTGGGGAAACTGGAAAGTCACATGCAAAAGAATAAAACTAGACTGCTATCTGACACCATACTCAAAAATTAATTCAAAATGGATTAAAGATTTCAGTATAAGACCTGAAACAATAAAATACCTAGAAGAAAACATAGACACTAATTTATAGACCTTGGTCTCAGGGTTTTTGTGAACTTGAACCCAAAGGCAAGGGAAGTAAAAGCAAAAATAAATGAATAGGACTACATCAAACTGAAAACCTTCTGCACAGCAATAGAACCCATCAAAAAAAAAAACAAACCAAAAATGCAACTAACCAAATGGGAAAAGATATTTGCAAGTGATACCTCCAATAAGAGACTAATAGCCAAAATATATAAAGAACTTATACAACTTAACAACAGCAACAAAATAAAATCCGATAAAAAAAAGGGCAGAAGACCTGAATAGACACTTTTCCTAGAAAGACATACAGATGGCCAACAGATATCTGAAAAGATGCTCAAATTCACTAGCTATAAAGGGAATGCAAATCAAAACCACAATGAGATACCACCTCACACCTATTAGAATGGCTATTATCAATAAGGCAAGAAATAACAAGTGTTGGAGAGGATAGGGAGAAAAGGGAACCCTCTCACGCTGCTGATGGGAATGTAAATTAGCACAGCCACTATTGAAAACAGTATGGATGTTTCCTCAAAAAAATTAAAAATGGAGCCACTATATGACCCCAGCAATCTCTCTCCTGGGTATTTATTTACCCCCCAAATTTGAAAACACTTATTCATAAAGATAGATGTACCCCTCTGTTCATTGTAGCATTATTCACAATAGCCAAGACATAGTCTAAGTGTCCTTCAAAGGATGACTGAAAGGAGATGTGGTACGTGCATACAATGGAATACTACTCAGCCATAAAAAGTGGAATATTGCCATTTGTCAGAACATCAATGGATCTTGAGAGTATCAGCTAAGTGAAATAAGTCAGATGGAAAAAGAACCATATGAGTTCACTCATGTGGGATTTAAATAAAAAGTAACAAATAAACAAGCAAAATAAACATACAAAGAAGCAAAAAAAACCAAACTCATAGATACGGATAATAGAATGGTGGTTACTAGGGGAGACGGGAGTTAGGGGAAGGACGAAGAAGGTAAAGGGGATCAAACACTTGGTGACAGAGGAGACTAGACTTCCAGTGGTGAGTACACAATAGAGTATACAGATGTATTATAAAAATGAACACCTGAAATTAATATAATGTTATGAACCAGTGTTACCCCAATAAATTTAATATAAAATGTTTTAAATAACGCAGAGGAAGACAGGAAAAAATCGGATTATAAGATAGTGTATATGCTGGGATCTTAATTTTGTTTAAGAGGTATAGTGTAATATACAGGAAAAAAACCCAAACATCAAAAAGATAGTCTTGACATGGTAACAGTGGTTATCTTTAAGTGGTGAAATTACAGCTAATTTTAAATTTCTTTGTGCTTTTCTAGTCTTCTAAACTTTCTATAGGAATATGTATTGTTCATGACAAACTTATAAGGGCTCCAGATTACTACTCTGTTTCTACTATATCAGATCTAAACTCTGCTTGTTTTAAAAAGGCTCTTTTAAATCCAGCTTTTGCCTACCTATCTAAATCATAGTTTTGCCTCCAAATAGTCACCTTGTTCTTGAGCAGGAGGCATTATCTTATCAGCTAAGGACATGTATGGTCACTTCTTGTTTAGTAGTGGTGGTGCCCTCTCTTGTCTTCTGGTTTGTATAGTGCTGAAGCCAGCTATGGTCCAACAGTGATCAACAAATTTATAGATTGTGACTGACCTCTCTTTCCAAATATATTTACCAGATGCTTAGTGCTTCAGAGTCTGTTAGCAAATCAAATTGTATTGTTAAACCTGGCAAAGTACTGCTCTTTTAAGATGTTAGCTGACGTTATTTAGCTGTCATATGGGAAGAAGTGGGTTTTGGGCATTGCAGCTGGCTATAGGAACAAGGTAATGGGAACACAGTGAGATATGGAAAACCCCAAAATTCTGTAAATTTGAGTAGGTTGCTTTCTTAGAGTGAATTTTAAATTTCTTGGGTCCTTAAGTGTAAAGACCTATGTAATAATAAACAAAATTGAGTGATTGCAATAAACTTTGAGGATTATAAATAACCTAAATAATACTAGTTAGGATTGACTAGGCTGTGGTGTATTACAGCTCCCAAATTGCAGTGGCTTAAATAAATAAACGTTTATTTGTTGTTCATATTGCAGTCTGATGCAGGTTAGATGTCTCTCTTTGTAGTTCTTCAAGCAGTGTCCCTTTCAATTATTTGATGCCACCAATCTTCATTTGTAGTCTGCTGAGGTGTGGCAGAAAGGGAAGACAGGTTGTAGGTGATTTGCACAGAGGATTTTGTCACCATACTTGGAAGTGGCAAGTTCAGTTTCACCTACATTCTTCTCATGGTCAGAACCCAGTCTTGTGGCCCCTGAACACAGGATCTTTCTCTATGCACAGGAAAATAGGATCACATAGTATTGTCTCTGCCACCAAAGTTTTGGAAGAATAAAATGTGCCCCTAAACATATCTTGTAGATGGGTTTTTCTATTTTTTTTCTCTTTACCTGTTTCCCTTTTCTCTAGTTTCCGTCTTTGCTTTCTGCCTTTCTATCATGTTAAGCTGCCCATAGATGCAGTAGAATCAGTCGTAGTGAGTGAAAAGTAATCTCTTTCCCAGTTGTCTTCATTTCTTAAGGGATAAGGAAGTCCCAACTACAAGTATGCACATCTTTGTTAATAAAGCACTGGGTGCAACTTAAATTTTCCTCTTCAAAAATAAAATTTCAACTTGTTGCATCACTTACATTTAGTTTTTATTTAAAATCTGAGCAACTTTGAGTAGCATATTTTTATTGTTTTACCCAATCTATAAATGCCAATTTTTATTTACACTGTCTATATAAAAAGGTTTCACTGTATCTGAAGAAATTTATTTATTTATTCATTAATCAAATCTTAGTTGAGCTCCTGTTATGTGCCAAGTACTAGTCTAAGTATTTGGAATATAGTGGTCAAGACAGAGTTCCTACTGTCTTATATTCTGGTCAGATTTATTGATCACCAGGATTTGTGATGGTTGGTACAATGTAGCAATTAGTAACCACAAATTAATTTTATATATACCAACTCTAAGGATTACAAAATTAGGATAAGCATCATAGGATTAGCAATGTAAATAGATTTATGGTGGTTGATATATAGAAATCATAATATCAACAGTAATAATATGGATCTATTTTTTCTTTTAGTTTTAAAGAAACCCCCTATTTCTGTTTCTCAATATGCAAATCAGCAAGCGATCTCCCATCGTCCAACTGGACAACCTCTCTCCCCAAATATGGTTCCAGGTATGAAGTCTTATTCTTAAATTTTTACTTGAAAACCAACTTCCTGGTCATGTATTTTTATATAGCGAATAAAACGTGTCATTTTTTAGTACTAGCATAATAAAGTAACATTCTTCTAGTTAATGTTATATATTTTCAAATGACTGACAAAAGCTCAGGAAGAAGTAATCATTTAAAAATGCACGTTGTCTAATGGATTATTAAAAGCTGAAGAATTATTTGTTCTGCTGCTCTGGACTATGTTCCCTTTCATCTCTGCCAGTCTGTATGTATTTACCTTTTTCAAAATGTGTTCAAATTTATCTCACAGAGGCCTTCTATAAATTACTCAACCACCTGTCTTAAACTCCCTACTCTGTACTTATAAATGTGTCTGTTTTCTACTGAATACCTATTTAATCTTACAGAAATGTTCCTCTAAAATAAGAATTGATATGCTTGAAAGTAATTATAATAAGGATCTGAATTAAGGCTTTGATGAGGAAAATAGGGGGTGGGGAAAGAAAGGTTATGTACAGGAGATACTAATAAGAAAAAATCAAGAGTTAGCAGTTTTGAGTTACTGTGTAGATGAAAATTACTTAAGAGTTTTGAACTTCTAGAAGCCTTACTGGATTTTGGAGATTTCTGACTGCAATTATAGCATTTGGAGGGAGGAAAAGAGTCATTCAACCTGTATCATTGCTATTTTAATTTTTCACTTTCTGCTGTGTATCCCTTCGGTGAGTAGGTTTATAATGAGTACTGGGGATGCTCACGGGGACTGATTAGTAAACTTCACACAGCCAGAAGCTTTGGTTAAAGAAATTAAAATAAAGCTTTTTAAAAAAGCTACCTGACTACCCAGTATCAGGCAACATTGGTTTTAGCTTTTGTAAAGCAGGTCTTGTAAAATTCTTCTGCAAAATATGGCCTTAACTGGATGTTTTTCTGTTGTAGATTCTCATGTAAACCACAATGGAAACCCTGGAACTTCAAAACAGAACCCTTCCAATCTTCTTCAGCATTTAATTCCAGGCCCAAACTTGGAGAGTGAATCCAGAATTCAAGCAGAAATACTAAAGCAGGCTACCAAGGATAGAATCGGTGATTTCCATAAGTTGAAGCAAAGTAAGAATCAGTTGATGAATATTATGCTGAAAAATTTAAGTATAACATGTTTGCTTACAAGACTCAATTAAGGTCTTTATTATTATAATCTCTAATCAATGTATAGTAAAGCTATATGTATATAAAGAAAAAGTATGATGGTGATAAAATTTTTTTAAAAAGCAGGTTTCAAATGGATAGATTTTAAAGACTAAAAAACTTCTCATGTTTGCCAATGTTAAATAATAAATTTCAGGTAAGTTGATTTTCTTTTCAATTATAGTTGACATTCAATGTTATTTCATATTAGTTTCAGGTGTACAGTGTAGTGGTTAGACATTCATACAATTTATGAAGTGATCCCCCTCGATTAGTCTAGTACCCACCTGGCGCTATACGTAGTTATTACTATAGTATTGACTATATTTCCTATGCTGTACTTTACAATCCCAAGACTGTTTTGTAACTACCAATCTGTGCTTCTTCAATCCTGCACCTACCTTTTTCACCCAGTCCCTTAACCCCCCTCCCATCTGGTAACCATCAGTTTGTTCTCTGTATTTTGGAGTCTGTTTCTGTTTTTTGTTTATTTGTTTAGTTCTTTGGTGAGTTGATTTTTTTAAACGCTATTAGTTCTTATGACTGTAAATTTTTTTTTGGAGAAGTAAGGAAAGATATATATCACCAGACTAGTGAATGAAAATTGTGATTAGAAGGAAGAAAAGATAGTTTTGAAAAATGGATTCTGAGAGAAATATAGACCTGAGGAGATCGCCATCGTGAAAGGCTCAGTGCTGCTTCCTTTTTCATTCCCTCTAATTGCAGTTTCCTTCATTTAAAACTTAGGAGAGAAGTGAAAGAAATTAAACATGCTCATAGTACTGTGTAATAAAGTATGACTGCTTAATTGTTTCAGAGGTATTGATTTTGATAAATGGACAATACCTGTTCATCTGTATAACTCTCTGGTAGATTCTCAGGAAGCATAAAAAAAAAGTTCTGGTAGTAGAGAGATTTGTGTGGGCAGGACAGTGTCTCTTAAACTACCAGGTCGATGAGACAGCTCCCTTCAACTATACTTTTTACTGCTTCTGCTTTTTAAGCCTCCTTCCCTTCAACTTCTGAACAGTCAGAATGTCTAAATGCTCCAGTTTACCTTTGTTTGCTTTTTATGATGGCTTCTATGGCAACAACTGTTCAAAGCAGTGTTTAGGCAGCTATTTGTACGCAGGTTGCTTGTACAATGAGAACTGCACTGTGTTACATTTTTAAATCTATTCAAGATATTTTTATTGGTCTTATGACAGTTATTCATATTTCTGCATCTATATGAACATGTAGTTTTAATTGATTTTCCTTCTTTGATATTTAAAAGCATATCCGTGTATCTTGACTGAAGTATTATTATATGAAAAATATTTTTATTTACAAGAATGTGGCTAACATTTTAAATACAGTGAAAAAAATATTTCCTCAAAATCTTGTTGGGGTATTGACCTGAAAACTTTAACCTCCACAAAAAGAGATTTAGAGTAAGTATATTACTAAATAAAATATTTTCATTTGATTATTCAAGAGTTTCTTCTAAACTTACAGTTTATCCTGTAACATTTTTTATTGTTGCCTTACACACACACACATATATATATATATTTTTAACCAATCTTTGGGCAAAGAATGTGATTGGAAAATAATTACTAGGAAATTATTACTCTCTACAACTTATTTTTAAAAGAGCCTATTGAACTTTAAACACTCCAGATTCTTTTCAGTGTACATGTAGAGTTGAAATCAATGTGAGCACTATTTTGTGATTTACTTCGACATTATTTCTTTTTACCCTATCAAATTAGTTTGTCGTTTTAAATATACATACGTTTATATATGTATACTCAGACACATGCATATATGCCATTGTGCTTAGGCAATAGTAGTTCATTTAGCTCTACTGTTATTGATTATTTAAATTATTTCAGATTCTCTCATGTTAGTTGTCATAACTATGAATATCCTTTTTCAAATTGCTTCCTGTTTCTCCTAGTTTGGGTGTTGCTTTAAAAGTGTAATCCCTAACCTGAAATTACTAGGTCAAGTATTTCACTAGCTTTATAGCTCCTGTTATACTCGTATATTGTCAGATTATTGTTATACATTGTAGAACAGTTTCACAGTATCCCTGGAGATGTTTAAATTTATTTATTTCCATATGTCCTGATCTCATTTGCTTTTTAACTCTTTTATAGGGCATTTAGAATATGATTCCTTAAACATGTTTTATTAAGCATTTACTTTCTTGTGACCTGTCCATTTTTGTGAGGAATTTTACTGTAATTATTTCTTGGTATAAACTATACCTCCGTTTTGACCACTTAGCCTGGTAACTTTGGAAATTGACCCTGTATCTTTGTATCAAACCTTTATAAATAATTCAGACACTGACCTTTTATAAATTACCTTTACCACAGTTTTTCTCTTCTATTCCCTTTCTTGATATGAGACTTTATTATATTTTATCATGTAAAAGTTTTTTTATTAAAAATAATTTTTAAGTTGAGGTGAAATGCACATAAAATTCATCAAAGTGTTCAATTCAGAGGTACTTAGTACATTCACAATGTTGTGCAGTCATCACAACTGTCTTGTTCCAGTACATTCTCATCAGTCCAAAAGAAAACTACCCATTAAGCAGTTAATGCCCATTCTCTCCTACCCGTAGTTCCTGGCAATGACTAATCTGCTTTTTGACTCTATGGATTCACCTATTCTGGATATTTCATATAAAGGAATCATACAATACGTAGCCTTTTGTTCTTTCACTTAGCACACTATTTTTAAGGTTCAGCCAAGTTATGGCATATGTCATTATTTTATTCCTTTTTATGGCTGGATAACGTTCAGTTATATGACTACATTATATTTATTTACCTGTAGATGGACATTTAGATTGTTTCCACTTTTTGGCTATTGTGAATAGTGCTGCTAAACATTCATTTACAAGTTTTTGTTGAACACCTGTTTTTGATTCCTTCAAGTATACACCTAGATGTGGAATTGCTAGGTCATATGGTAATTCTATGTTTAGCTTTATAAGGAGCTGCCAAACTCTTTTTCACAGCAGCTGCACCATTTTACAGTCCCACCAGCAATACTTTAGAGTTCCAATTTCTCCATGTCTTTGTCAACACTTAATCTTTTTCTTTTCTTTTTTAAATATTGCTATCCTAATAAGTATGAACTGGTATCTCTTTGTGATTTTCATTTGCATTTTCCTGATGACTAATGACATTGAGCATCTTTTCATGTACTTGCTTGCCATTTATATATTCTCTTTGGAGAAATGTCTATTCAGGTCCTTTGCCCATTTTTAAATTGGGTTGTTTGTCTTTGTTGTTGAGTTTTAAGCATTCTTTATATATTTGGGATACTAGACGCTCATCAGATATATGATTTACAAATATGTATTTTTGCCCATTCTATGGGTTGCCTTTTCACTCTGATAGTGTCCTTTGATGGAGGAAATTTTTAATCTTGGTGAATTTTAGGTTATCTATTTTTTTCTTTTGTTTGTGTTTTGGTGTCCTAAGACACCTTTGCCAAATCAAAGGTCGTGAAGATTTCCTGCTATGTTTTCTTCTAAGAGCTTTATAGTTTCAGCTTTATATGTGGGTTTTTGGTGTATTTTAAGGTAGTTTTTGTATATGGTGTGAGGTAAAGATGCAACTTTATTCTTCTGTACGTGGGTATTCAGTTGTCCAGCATTATTTGTTGAAGAGACTCTTTTTTCCCGATTGAACAGTATTGGCATCCTTGTCAAAAACCTGTTGTCCACAGATGTAGGAGTTTATGCTGGACTCTGAACTCTGTTCCATTGAGACCAGAAGCCAGTACCACACTGTTTGATTACTGTAACTTTGTAGTGAGTTTTGAAATCGGGAAGTGTGAGTCTTCCAATTTTGTCCTTCTTTATAAAATTATTTTGACTATTTGAGACCTTTTATAAATCCATGTGAATTTTAGGATCGCTTGTTTATTTCTAAAAAGGCAGCTCGGATTTTAATAGAAATTACATTGAATCTGTAGATTGCTTTGAGGCATATTCTTATCCAAACAATATTAAGTCTTTCAATCTATGAAAATGGTATGTCTTTCCATTTATTTAGACTACCTTTAATTTCTTTCAGCAATGTTAATGTAGTTTTCAGTATACAAGTCTTGTGCCTCCTTGGTTAAATTTATTCCTAAGAATTTTATTCATTTTGATATTATTGTAAATCAAATTGTTTTCTTAATTTCCTTTTTAGATTGTTCATTGCTAATGCACAGAAATGTAACTGATTTTTTTTCTTAGCTTTTAGTTTTAAATTCTTTTAATGCAATTTTCTAAGAATATACTTGTATTTGATTTCATCTTAAAGATTTAGAATATAGTATTTTCATTATTTTAGAAATATTAGGTATGCGTTAGTATTTATATATTATATATACTTATTTCATATTCGTTAGCATATATATAAATATGTGGATATATATATATATATAAAGTTACTATTTTTAATGTGATTCATATTTCCTATGTCTGTTTTACATCAACTGCATTTTTTTTCTGTATACCTTTTGACACTCTTTACCCGTTTCTCCCCCACTCCCCACCTGACTCTGGCAACTACCAATGTGTTCTCTGTATCTATGAGCTTGAGATTTGTTTTTGTGTATCTGACTTATTCCACTTGCATAATAACATCGGGTCCATTCTTGTTGCAAATAACAAGACTCATTCTTTTTTATGGCTGAATAATAATCCTTGTGTATAGCTATATCTCTGTCTGTCTATCTATGTATCTATATATCTATCCAGCTAGGTTTTTTCCATATCTTTCCTATTGTAAATAATGCTGCAATGAACATGGGGGTGCATATATCTTTTTGAGTTAGTGTTTTCATTTTCTTTGGATAAATAACCCAAAAGTGGATTGCTGGATCATATGGTAGTTCTGTTTTTAGTTTTTTGAGGAGCCTCCATACCATTTTCCATAGTGGCTTCACCAATTTAGAGCAACAGTGCACAAGGGTGCCCTTTTCTCCACATTTCTCCAATTATGACTGATTTTTGTGTGTTGATCTTGTGTCCTGCAACTTAGCTGAAATTGATACAATAGATTTTTATTTGTATATATTCAAGCATATCCATCTTGACTCTTACGACAGCCTTCATTTCTTCTATGGAAAATTACCAGTCCTTCCTTTGGGCATAAGTATACCACTTTATTTAAATTTATCTTCCCCCCGCAATTGATTATTTGACCTTTTTGAAATTTACAGTGATCCAAAATAATTTTTCTCTATGCTAATAATCATTTGTCTCAGGATTCTTACCATTTATTTTTTCTTTGTGTTATTTACTTCTTGTTTAGCACACATACACATTAAATTATTTTACTGTTTTTAACCTATCTCTAAAATTTTCTTTCTTTCCAATTTTTGTTTTTATCCCTAGCATATGATAACTATTCTTATACTGATTCTGATGTGTGTGGGTTTTTCCTGCACCAGCAAGCAATTTTCTAGCACCAGCTAGGTGTCCTGCAATTCAACTCAATTCTGACACTATCTAGAAATCCCCTCCGATCTCGATCTCACCGGTTAAGGGCTCAGTCCTACGAAACTGCCCCCCCAACCCAACCGCCACTTCAGACGCCAGTCGCAAGTCCAGGTTGTTGACTGTTCTTCTGACCTCCTGGCTAGAGATTTGAGTTTCCAACCTCCCCCTCCTTGGGTTTGATTAATTTGCTTGAGTAGCTCACAGAACTCAGAGAAACATTTTACTTACCAGATTACTGGTTTATTGTAAAAGGATATAACTGAGGAACAGCCAGACAGAAGAAACCCTAGGGCAAGATACTGCATAGTTTCCATGTTCGCTCCAAGCACTCTATCTCCCCAAATCTCTACACGTTCACTAACCAGGAAGCATTCCAATCCTGTCCTTTAGGGTTTTTATGGAGACTTTATTACGTAGGCATGGGTTGATTAACTCCGCCATCCATTGGTGAGTGATTCAACCTCCAGCCCCTTTCCCCTTCTAATAGGGGTAGGTTGGAGGGAGTGGGACTGAAAGTTCCAAGCCTCTATTTATGTGGTCAATTGTCCTAGCGACCACATTAACATAACAAAAGATACCTTTAAGACTTTCTTCACTTAGGAAATTCCAAGGGTTTTAGGAGCTCCATGCCAGGAAAGGGGATGAACACCAAATGTATATTTTTTATTATAAATCACAATATCACATATGTGTTTGAAAACCATTGTTTTATAATTATTTGAATGTACCTTAAAATTAAAAAAAAAAACTAATGTTTTCTATGTTCTTCCAGAAGAATTTCACTATTAGTTTATCAAGTTCTATAACTAGACCTCAGAAACCTTAATGAGTATTGAATTAAATCTACATATTAAATTTTGGCAATATTGTATTACTGTCTTTATATCTAAGACTCCATTTATTTATGCTTCATTGTAGTCTTACTTTTCTTTTGAGTAAATATCTGACTTTTCAAGTTAAGTTGTTGTCAAAAGATTTAACTTTTTTTCATTACTTAAAAGGGAACATTTTTTCATTGTATTTTCAAACTGTGTATCACTATTATGTAGACAATAATTTACTTTTTGGTATTTCTCATTTCTTGAAACTTGAAACTTGTGGTTCATATATCCAATAAATTCTTTCTATAAGGAGTTAAAAAGATACACCATCATGTTAACTGTGAAAGTGATTATATTTAAATGTTTATTTTCCAGAGGGTAAACTCTGTCAACAACAAAAAAATCCATCCTAAGAGAAAGCTTATAAGAGTTTATTTGAACCAAATTGACAACAATTTCCAGGAAGCAAAATCTCAACAGATTGAGAAAATGCTTCATAAAATGGCGGTTTGTGGCTTATTTTATATGCAGAATCAAAGGAGGAGGGTTACATGACATCCATTGGTGGTAGATTAAGGGGATGGGAGAAAGCAAAGTGGCGGGGGGATCTCTGGGATTGGATAAAAGTAAATTGAAGAGACAGGTACTTATTTTACATAGGTGGGTACAGGATAGTTAATAGTTCACTTTTTACCACACATAGAGCTGGTAATCAGGGGACAAGAATAATAATGAGGGGTTCTATAGTTTCCTGTTTTGGTCTGGAAAAAGGGAGTACTGACATTCCACGGGCATGTTATCCTAGACGCAAAAAAGACAATAGACAGGCTCACTTAAGGCAGAGATTGACATTTGTTAAGGAAGCTACATGACTACAGATGTGACTTCCGGCCATGGCTCATCTTAGTTAGGAATTTTTACGTTCACACCATCCTATGTGGTTATTTTCAGTCTCCTGAGCTTGTCAGGTTTAGCCTGTGGCCCTTTTTCCATCCACAACTCTGTTTAGTCATAAAGGGAATTTTTTTTTAAGTGTATTTTTTTGCCTTATAATTTTCATTTTTTTAAACTTATAATTTTCTTCTTCTTCTCAAAATCCTATTTGCCTAAAAAAAATTCAGTATAATAGAGGAATTATTTGTAATAAACTTTTAAGGTACATGGAACCTGTAGAGATAATCTAATTCCCTAATATTCAAAATATAGATCAGTGGGCCAGTAGCATCCATATCACCTGTGATTGTTAAAAATATTTCAGGCCCTACCCTAGATCTTATTTATATTTACATTAAAGTTTGAGACTCTAATGTGGATTCCCTCATTTTACAGACAAGAAAAATTAGATCCAGAGAGTTTAATTTGCTTGAGGTAAATAGTGGAACAACCAGGACTATTATTTGGGTCCCTTATCTTCAGGGTCACTGCTTTTTCACTGTATCGTACCACCTTTATACTTTTGAAGTTTTGGGAAAATTCTTTAATATTTCCTTTTTGTACTCTATTTCTAGCAAACTCTTAATCATACTTTAAATAGGTGCTGTGCTGTCACTTATTTGATAAACCCCTTCTTCATATCCATACAATCTTAACCAAGTCATCACTCCCTTCTCATACTACTTCAATCCATTGAACCTACTTTCATTAGTGTATATGCCATATTATTCTGTAATTAACCACTGAAGGGGAGGAAAAAGTTTTCCTTGACCTTCTTAGGGTACCTGGCTGGGTCTAAAAAGTAAACTGACATAGACACATTAATGGGAGAAAAGCATACAAATTTATTTAATATAAATTTTACATGACAAGGGGACTCTCCATAAGGAAATGAAGACTTAAAGAAATAGTTAAACCTGAGTGTTTTTATGCTAGATCTGATGAGGAGTAGGAAGTTGTGGAAAGATAATTATAAGACAAAGGGAATGAGGTAAATGTAGTATACTGGGAGAAACTTAGCAAGGTTTTTCAGATTCTTCTCGGTGTTCCTCCATCTTATATATAAGGATGTTCCTTTCCTCCAGGTATAGGGAGGGCATCTCTCACATGAGGGTTTTATAACCTGCTTCAGAAAGGCTTTCCTGTACATGACATTTCTCAAATTCCTTCAGCTTGAAATACAGTAATCTCCCCTTATCCATAGGAGATACGTTCCAAGACCCCCAGGGGATGCCTGAAACCACAGATAGTACCAAACCATATATATATATATATATATACACATACAGTCTGTTTTTTCTATACATACATACATATGATGAAGTTTAATTTATAGATTAGACACTGTAAAATATTAACAATAATAACAACATAGAACAGTTATAACAATATGCTGTAATAAAAGTTATCTGAATATGGTCTCTCTCTTTCAAGATGTCTTCTAGTACTATACTCACCTTTTCACTTAAAGGAAGCACTTTACAGCTTCTCTTTGGCATATCTGAATTGCCAGCATCACTACTCTTGTGCTTTGAGGCCATTAATAAGTAAAATAAGGGTTCCCTGAACACAAGCACTGCGATACTGTGACAGTTGATCAGATAATTGAGATGACGGCTAAGTGACAAACGGGCAGGTAGCTTATACAGTGTAGATACAGCGGACAAAAGGATGATTCATGACCTGGATGGGATGGAGCAGGGTGGCACAACATTTCATCACGCTACTCAGAATGACTGCACATTTAAAACTTATGAATTTTTTATTTTTGGAATTTTCCATTTAATATTTTCGGACCAAGATTGAATGCAGATTCCTGAAACCATGGAAAGCGAAACCATGGATAAAGGGGGATTACTGTATTTAATATGCCAACGTGCCATATTTTGGGGTAGTAGATCCTGAATCTCGTCATTCTCCTGTCTGAAACTTCCTCAAGAAGTTTCATAGTCCAGAAACTGAGTTGGTAGATTGTCTCATAACCCATTGAACCAGTCTCTCAGTCCTGGCATTTCTATGGAAACACAAGAAAAACAGTGGTTAATGGTTAGAATAAACTATGAACTCAGTTTTTTAGTCTAGAAGGCATGCAGTTGAGAAGATTTTCTTGATGTTGGCATTTTCAGATGGAATGAGGACAGGCACGAGCAATATGATAGCTTTTCCTGGTTTACACTTTAAATGTCTCTGGTGATGTCATCAGATGATCTGGTGAACGTTCTTAGTGGCTCACACAACAGGCACAATAGTTGTCCATTCGTGAATTATGATGGTGATTTCTCTAAAGTTTATATCAAATTTTCCAGCGTCAGCTTGCAGGGCTTTGGGTAGAGGGCAGTTTAAATTTTAGTGATTCAAAAACAGGAGGGTGGGAGAAAAATTAGAAACTTGAATTTGGAGAGTTTTAGCCAGATATTGGAGGAACCTAGAAGGATTCAGGATCCAGTCAATTTCACAGGTAGGTAATAAAGTCTTAAAGACAATAAATAGGACTAAAATGTAATGCCTACAAAGGTGTGCTATAGTTTTCTACCGAGGCATCCTTTTTTATTCTCTGTAGTCATCCCCATTTCTATTAAAGATAAGCAGAGTAAGACTAATTTGTTTGCAAAATAAGTCTAGTCTCATTAAACTTGGCCTTATTATTATATATAAATGCAGCAAGAATAGTGATTGACGACATAGGTCTTTTGAGTTTGCTTTGCTGCAACTTTTCATAAAGAATCTCAGACTTTTAAAAGCCTCTGGGAGATAGGAAGCCGAGCCCAGGACTTGCCATCAGACTTTACCTGCAATACCTATAAACTTATGTGACTTCCTCTCTTCTCAAGGTTCCCAAGATAGTCTGAGGTTCCTAGGCCTGTAGGAAGTGAGCTTCCTTACTCACCTATACGGCTGGGAACCCTGTATGCCCGGTATAGGCTGGTTTTTGCAAAGGGGCTTTGTAAGTATTGATTCCTTAAAGTCAGCCTTAGTTCTGCAAAGATGTCTGGTCATATCTGATTTTATGCATTCTTCTCAAGTATGACATTCTTGTCAGATCCATGGTAATATAACCAAAGTTTCCAAGTGTGTCCTATTACCAGGAGAACAGATCCTTAATTGAATTTATCCAAATAACTATATTGCCATGAAAATAAGATTACTCACTAAGAATTTCTGCATTCTGGAGGTATCAGGTAGGGAGAAAAAGTAATTGTTTCATTTTTATTCGCAAAGGTATACTTTACCAGATTGTTCTACGTTATAGATGGCTTAAAAGAAAAGAAAAAAAGATTTTTTTAAATCTGAAAAACAAAACATTAAAGAACCAGCAGTGTTACATAGTGTATCCTGAGTTCTGTAACTGTTTATATATCTGTCTTCTCTATTGAAGTAGTAATAACTTCATGAGGGCAGGAACTGTGTCTTATCCTTTTTGTCTACCCAGCCTCACATGTGTATAGTAAGCATTTATTAAATATTTGTTAAACTTACTGCATCAGTTTTAGAATTTTGTGTATCTGTAGATAGTCATACAATCAAAATGATTACTTGGTCATAAATTATATTAATGTATAATTATGAGAACTTTCCTATTTTTAACTTCTCTATTCTAAAATTTTTAGCCCTAAAACGTTTATAGTCTTCCTCTGTTCTTAATTGTAGTTTATCAATTGTTTAAATTTTTTTGTTTTTCAAAAACCCAACTACTAATTTTGTCACTTTTTGATTTCTAATCTGTCTTATACTTTATTTTTTGCTACTTGTGACTTGTCACTTTATTCCTTTTTTAAGTTTTCAGGTAGATATTTAATTCTTCACACTTCTCTTTCTTAATAACATATTAACTTAGACAAACTTATTGAATACCTGTTAGGGAAAACATTATGCATTTATAGCCACAATTTTTCCTTTGGTTGTTTGGTAGTGTACTTTAGTTTTTATATACTATATCTCCATTTCTACTGTCTTTTAAGAATATTTTGCCATTTTATTCTGATTTTGTTCTTCATGAATAAGCATTAAGGGCATTTTTTCCCCTCTACGGTTTTGTTAACTTCATTTCTCTATCTGTATTCGAAATAGGTAAAAGAGAACATCTGGAATAGCAGATGATGGACAAACCTATTTGTTCATTAGAGACGTTGAGGCTTATAGAAATTGCCAGATTTTAATTGAATTTGAGGAATGTGATCTTGTGTTAGGCTACTTCTATGTGTTTTGTTTCCAAAACCTTGTTAAATAGCAAACACAGTCTTTTGCAGAGATTGAAAACGGATGACCCATGTCCATATCCAGCCAACATGTGAGTTTTGTTTGGTTCACAGAGTGATTTTTAAAAATCTGAAATAGTTCCAATATTTAAAAATCAATAGATTTCACATATTTCCCAATATCTGGATTCTATTTAATGAGAATGGTTGACATAATCACTGGAATTGATTATGACTGTTCTTTTAGAATGAGACTTGCCATGTCCCATTTCCCACTCTGACATAATACGTCCATTTATCTTACTTGGCTGATGCTTGTTGTTATTCAAATTTGTGTCCTCTTTTGTTAGCATGAAAATGTAGAAAAGAAATCTGTGGTTCATCCAGGGCAGGGGCTTAGCTATTTGGAGAACCCATTCTAGTATAGAAAGGTTATATTGAGGTTATACTCAGCTGGAGAGGTAAGTATTAACTGAAATTTAGCAAGTAACGTGCATGAGACTGCGAAGTGATATTGAAAAATGGTAAATGAGATTGTGGTCTTGAGAAAAGATACTACATTGAAAATGCTAAAGGCAGAACACTGTTATAATGAGGCCTTGTTCATAAATGGAAAATATAAAGTGGGGAGAGGAAGAAAGAATCTGAGAATGTGAAAGAATCTCTTTCTCTGCCCTGCTTGATATCTTTTATATTATGGAGACAAGACAGATATAATCTCAATCCATATCTCTCTCTGGAGACCAAAGCTGTATGGAGAGATCAACAATGCAAATGATAATTGAAGTGTAAATAAGTAATGAATATAACAATACTTGATTCTATACGTACAAAATAATATGCTGTTAGAGCAAGTTGAAAATTTTATTGAAAGCACTGACTATTAGACATGGGGGGTACTTACACTTTATACAGTGATCACGACAAATTTTTTGGCATGGTTTGCTATATTTGGAAGATATATATTGGGTTGGTTTCATTTAAAATGTAGAATGTAGGCTATGTGGTGACACAAAATATAGTTTAGGGGATACTTTAATGTGTCCTGGAGGCGTACTTCGAAGTAATAGACACCCTCCAAAATAGTTGAAATTGAGAATCCATGGAAGGCCCACATGTTTGCCAGTTAAGAGGGACATACCCTTTATATACAGAGGGTGCTAAAAAAATGTATACAAGCGGACACTTTGGTCAATGTTGCTCAAGCAGTAGTTCGCCGTAATCAGAAGTGTTTGGACGCTGATGGTCACCACTTTGAGCACCTCTTGTAATTGCAGAAGTCAAATGTGACTTGTATTCATCTTTTGTTATTGGTATACGTATTTTGAGTATTACAATTTTAATAGCTTTTTTCTTTCTTAAAATGTGTGTGCATTTGTTTGCCACCCTCTGTATACACACACACACACACACACACACACACACAACAGATGTTACAGAAGATATATAAATACAGGAATTTGGGGTAAAGAATGGAGGAAATGGTAGATAATCAATACTTGAAAAGAATTTTGAATGTGAAGAGCCCAGAATTGTCTGCAATTGAAGAAAGACATGAGTTCTCACATCAAGTATACCTGCTGAGTGTCGAGTAGGATAAATGAAGAAAATCTTCGCTTTTAGGCATTGTAGGGAAACATCAGAGTATCCAAAAATTAAGGAAAAAATCTTAAGTAATACCAAAAAATATAGACTATTTGCAAGGAATGACAATTACATTCAAAACAGACTTTTCATCAGGAAATCAAATGTCAAAAGAAAATGGAAAAATATTTTTGTGTGATGAGTAGAAATTAATTACCAACATAGAATGTTATGCCAGATAATGAGGATAAGGGCAAAATGAAGACATACTCAGTTACACAAGACTGAGTTTACCTCTCAGAAACCCTCAGTGAAAGAAGAATAAAGGTTATTTTGTTAGAAAAAGGTTATTTTGTTTGTTTGAAGAGGGATAATAACAGCTATCCCCCCAAAATGGGAACTCAAATTGATCAAAGCTGTTGGTAAATTTAATTAGTTATTAACTTCAGAAAACTATTTTTTGTATTAACACAGCAAAAATAATAGCAAATAATATAAAAGGCAGAGAGAGTGTTCAAGGATAAATTGAGAAGATCCATGTCCTGTGTAGAAAGATTACAGAAATACTGAATACTTTGAAGTTTTATTAGAAAAAAATTATGAAGTATGTATATTTAAAATTTAAGGGTAATTATTAAAATACAAATACAGTATACTACTTCCATCCAACAGTGGGTAGAGAAGGAAAAGGAGGTAATATTGAAGGAAATGAAGAAGACAATTCAAGGGGAGTCAATAAACAGTAAAATCAAAGAAATCGGTATCAAATACTATAAAACCCATGATAAATATAAACAGATTAAAGTTATCTGTTTAAAGACAAATAATAAAAGGATACAAAATTCTAGCTATATAGTGTTTACAACTAAATCTTGAACCACATAGACAATGTGAAAATAAAAGGACTATAGAAGATATTTCTCACTTTTGGGCATATACCCAAAAGAATTGAAAACAGAGACTTGAACAGATATTTATACACCCATATTCATGGTAGCACTATTCACAATAGCCAGAAGGTGAAAGCAATACAAATGATTATTGATGAATGAATGGATAAACAAAATGTGTTATACATGTACGGTGGAATATTACTCAGCCTTTTAAAGGAAGGAAATTTTGACATGTGCTACATCATAGATGAACACTGAAATTATTTGCTAAGTTAAATAAACCAGTTACAAAAGGACAAATACTGCTATGATTCCACTTATATGAGGTACCTAAAGTAGTCAAATTTTAGAGGTAGAAAGTAAATGGTGGTTGCTAGGGGCTGGGTGAGGAAGAGGGAGTTATTGTTTAATGAATATAGAATTTCAATTTGGGAAGATGAAAAAGTTTGGAGATGGATGATAGTGAGGGTTGCACAATGTTAATGTATTTAATGCCACTGAACTGTACACTTAAAAATGGTTAAGATGGGGGCCGGCCCGGTGGCTCAGGCGGTTAGAGCTCCATGCTCCTAACTCTGAAGGCTGCCGGTTCGATTCCCACATGGGCCAGTGAGCTCTCAACCACAAGGTTGCCGGTTCAACTCCCACAAGGGATGGTGGGCTGTGCCCCTTGCACCTAGCAATGGCAACTGGACCTGGAGCTGAGCTGCGCCCGACACAACTAAGACTGAAAGGACAACTTGAAGCTGAATGGCACCCTCCATAACTAAGATTGAAAGGACAACAACTTGACTTGGAAAACAGGCCTGGAAGTACACACTGTTCCCCAATAAAGTCCTGTTCCCCTTCCCCAATAAAATCTTTGGGAAAAAAAAAAAGAAATAGATTATTTAAAAAAAAAAATGGTTAAGATGGAAATTTTATGTAATTTATAGTTTCCCATAATTTTAGAAAAGATATTCCTTAGTGAAAACCAATCACAGGATAGCTGATGTAAAGTATGAACAACTGACAAAATAGATTTGAAGGAAAAAAGAAAAATTAAAGGATACTCTGTAATAACAAGGGGAACAATCTACTAAAAAGAGGAAATAATCATCTAAAAACAGCCATAAATAGGAAGACAAAAAGCTGACACAATTTCAAGGAGTAATTGACAATTGCATAATTAATGTGAAAGATTTTCGTATACTTCTATCAAAACTTATAAATCACCAAGACTATAGAAACTTTGAAGCAAAAATTATCAAGTTTATTCAAATATATAAATCTATATAGATCCCGTCACTTAATAAAAGACAAAATAAATATTTTTCAAGTACACATTGAACAGTTACAGAAATTGGCTAGATACTAGGTCACAGAGAGTCTTAATAAATTTCAAGCAATTTATGATGAATAGTATTTTAAAACTTCTATATGATAAACTTAAAAAGTCAATCCTCAAAACTTTTTTTATTTATAATGGGCATTTCAAAATGTACAGACTGAACAATACTATAAATACCACACATATCAAAATGTGAGGGATACATCTAAAGTAGTATTTATGGCTAAATTTAAAAAATGCTTTCTTAAAAGCATTAAGAAAAAAAGAAAATTAAATGATGTGACTTCAACTCAAAACTAGTAGTAGTAATAATAGTAGTGGTGGTGGTCTTACTACTGCAAACGATGATGCTAATGATAGTTAACAGTGGAGTGGTTATGTGCCAGTTGCTGTTCTAAAGTGTTTGTACAGATAAACTCATAAGAAACCCATGTGTAGATACTGAGTAGCTCAGCTACTGAGACTTGATGATCATTGTTCCTGTTTTATACATTGGAAATGGGCACAAAGAAGTGTGAAAACACTCCAAGATTACTTAGCTAGTAAATAGATGAGTTAGGGTTAGAGCCTAAACAATCTGTCTTCAGAGAACGAGGAAGAAAAAGAATAACCTAAAGAATGTAGAGGGAAGGAACAAATAAAGACAAGGGCTGTCATAAATGAAATGGAAAATAAAGAATTATTAGAGAGGAGCAAAAAAAAAAAAAACAACCCAGATAAACAAACCTCTAGTAATACTAATGAAGAGCAATAGAAAAGATAAATAGTATTCAGAACAGCAAAGAGGGTATAACTATAAATCACAAGAAAATATTAGTAAAAACTTTGACAATAAATTTGAAACTTAGGGCAAGTGGATAATTTTCTGGAAAATTATTAATTACTAAATTTGGCTCAAGATTTGAAAACCGGAATAAACCAATTAATAACTGGTTGTCAGAGTGAGAAGATACACATACCTATAACTTAGCCACTAATATGTATCTACAAATACTTTCCTATGTGTGAGGAGGCATGTACAAGAACATTCATGTTCATCAGTATTAGAAGGGATAAATCATGGCATATACCATACATACCATGGAATCATACGTACGAGTTAAAATGAATGAACAAAGCCACATTTATCAGCATGAATACATCTCAGAAGCATAATGTAGAAGGAATAAAGCAAATTGCAGACTAGATACATGATGATACTGTGTTGGGAGTCCCGAGACGACCCTCAGGCTTGATGATTCAGTAGAAGGGCTTATAGGACCCAGAAGAGTTGTACTCACAGTGTGTCTAGCACAAGGACACAGATTAACATCAGCAAATGAAAAAGACTCCTGGGGCAAAGCCCAGGAGAAAGCAGATGCAAGCTTCCAGGTGTCCCTTCCCAGTGGAATTGCATGGAGATGTGCTTAATTCTCCCAGCAAAGATGTGTGACAACACGTGAAGTGTTGCCTACCAGGGAAGCTCCCTTGATCCTGGGTGTCCATAGTTTTTATTGGGGGATCAGTCATGTAGTCATGCAGTGTACACATGACTGAGCTCAGCTACTGAGACTCCAGGCCATCCCCATGTCCACCTAGCAAAAACAAATATTCACCATAAGTCACTTAGTTAGGATAAATTTATCCAATCAAACTTGTATAGCATGGCCCAAGACCTCAGTCTTACAAAAACACTTATCAAGTGGAAGGACTAAATTATCTGCCAGGATCCATCCAGCGAAGGACCAGTTTTGAAGACTTGAAGACGAGCCTTTCTTTGGAATGTGCAGGGTTTGAGCAACCCAGGCATGCTGAGTTAACTCTTTCCTGCCCAGACGCCATATTTATAAAGTTCAAAGGCCTCTGAATCAATACTATTTATTAATGAATAGATACACCTCATGTGGATGCTTAACACCCAATTTAAAATAGAGGTTACCTTTAGGGTAGGAGGAGAATGCTAGGGAGAGGTACCCAGGGAACTCTAATTGTGTCTGTCATGTTTATTTAAAAGTTCTGAAACAAATATGACAAAAACAGGTTAAAATTTGACAAAGCTCTGGATGATGGGTACCTGGATGCTATATTTTCCATAATTCTGTGTATATCTGAAAATATTTAATAATAAAAAATAGAAAAATCTGTTAAACTTTTATAAAATGTAAATCATAGTGCTACATTAAAAAGAAAGATTTTTGTGAAATATTTGAAGAAATGGTTTGCTCCATTCTTCAGTGTGCTACAATATTGTCTTGAGGGGACATTTTCTTCATAGGATTTGGAAAGGCAATCAAGCTTAGCATACAAGAATTTGTTACTCAATTACATTATAGCCTTGTTTATTCTGAATCTTAAAGAATATTTGAATGTTGAGGTGGAATGTCCAAGTTTTTAATGTACATAAGATTATTGTGGTGGTCATACATATGTAATGCATGCCTGGTATTCTTCAAAAATTATCAAATTACTTCCCACCTCAGGCCTCTTTATCCTGTACCGGTGCTCAGGCAAGTCCAGTAAGTTTGGTGTAGGATAAAATGGAGAGGCAAAGGAGAACAGTATTTGATCTTGAAGCAAATTGAATTGTGTTCTTTCCTTCCCTTCTTCTCCTTCCCCCGCCATAGAATTAGTCTTAAAGGAAAAAAATAACAAGTCAACCTGTGGATTATATAAAGAAGGGAAAACAGCAGTTGAACCTCTTTGCATTGGGAATGGGAATTCTGTTTACCTTCCGTAAGTCCAGTCACTTAACAGATTCCTTCCTGTGCCTACTATCTGGAGGTCCTATATCTTGAGATGCAAAATAAGTATGGTCTTTTGCCCCAATATGTTCTGATAATGAAATCAAAGTAAACGGTTCAAAAGCCAGTTAGTAGTTTTCCCTATATATTGTTTTGTGAGGAAAGCCTGCAATAGCATTTTTGTCACAATTTGTGCATCCCACCCTCCCAGCATTCACAACTCTAACTCATGTGTCAACAGATTAAGTTTTCACATGTCATGGACCCTCAGGGATACTTGAAATAGTCAAAATTGTAGATTTTAAATTAAATAACGCAGGAGTCAGTGGAATGTGTTCATTGCCAAATGAATGGTACAAAGTGAATACTTACTACTAGTAGATGAAAGCAAGAAAAAGAGGTTGCCTCCTTTAGAGTAAAATTTCCTTTTCTTTCTCTCTAGAGTTATTATAACCAACTCAGATTGATTCATTTTGTTTATAATAATAATGATATATTAAAAGAATGACATGAAAAATATAAAACTCTTTCATAGAATAGTTGAGAAACTGAAACCCATAAATGAACCTTGAGCTAATGAAGCAAAAAAGTAATTTATCTTGCTTTGATTTATAGTACAGAATTACAGTTAGTTCTCTGGACTGAAATGCCCTTTTGTGATTGAGAAATGTTCTAGTTATTTGTCAGTATCCTTTCATTTTTTACTGGTTTTTGACGTTTACAGTCCGATATTTAAGGTGTTTTAAAGAATATCTAATTCTATTTGAGGTTCTATTGTACTGTTTAAAGTGAACTGAAAAGTGTATCAACAGTGTCTTACAATTTGTTTTTCCAAGTTGATACTGCCTAAACACTTTCAATAGCTAGTATGTATGTTGCTTCTTTTTTGTGTCTTCATGTTTAAACTGTTGGGATGAAGCTATCTTGTTACTGATAGACTAAATGAATCATTTTCAGCCAGCCACCAGGGTGAAAATAATATTCAAGTATACAAGTGAATTTTGCTACAATATAAGGAAATCTGGTAATCCAAATTAAATATAATTACTGTATTACTCCCCTAAGTGGGCACAGCTTTAATGTTGTCGTTACTGAGAGACAGAACTGAATTTAAAAATTTTAAATACGTAAAATGCTTCAGAGATGAAGTCTAATATTTAATTCCAGTTGAAACACATCACAGATTTATACCATCATTTAATAACTTTGCCCTCATTACTTCCTTTTTCCTTTCTTAAATATAGTTATTCCTCAAGACCATTCCTTTTTGATTTTTAGCTGTTTTCTGTAAATATTTATTTCCTAAGAGAAATTATGTTCTCATTGTTTAACCTATTATCTTTACATTTGTGAGTCTTAAATCTTCACATCTAGCCCTCACTTCGCACCTGGAGTCTACCTCCATATTCCCATGTGTCTATAAAATATTTTCATTTGGATATCTTACTGTAACCCTAGCTCAGTATATCTAAAGCAACATTTGCTTTTCCATACCTTCCCAATTATTGTCTTTTGGGTACAGGCACCATTATATTTAGTTTCCATGCTAGCATTATAGAATCATCTATATTTAGTTTCCAGGTTAGGATTATAGAATCATCCTTTGACTCTTTCCACTCCATTGTGCCATATAGTCAGTTTGTTGTTTTTAAAGGCATTTGATTCACCTGTACCTAACATTTCCTCTGATATCTTCTTAGTATAAGTTCTATAGCTTCTTACCTGACTAGACACTGGAGATGCTGTGGTACATGAGGCAAATTAGATTCCTGATCTCAGTTTAAAAGAAATTAACGACTGCCTATTGCCTCCTACATAAAGTTCAGACTTCCTCTGTCAGATAGAAACCAATGGTAGCAAATCTCCATGTTTAGATGTCACTTTCTAGATCATTGTGTTACAGCGTCATAACATCACTCTCTAATTATTTGTTTACATGCTTGTCTCCCTTAGTCTCTGTATTACCAGAAATGGAGATGGTAAGTTTGTTTTTGTATCACAGTGCCTAGTATGGTATCTGTCACATCTTCAGTGTACCTTTGTTGGATGGATAGATGAAGAGCACAACAGATACTTTTATATACTTTGTAATTCTTTCTAATAGTAACTTTGTGAAGTGGATATAGGAGGCCTTTTTAAATCTAACTTTAAAGGTCTTCCATAATTATTCCCAATTTGCTTGTCCAAACTTCCTCTTCCTACTTTCTAAGAACAGTCAAAGTAATCTCTTTAGTGTCTCCTGAATATTCTTACCTATTCTTTGAATGCTTCTTTCCTTCTCTCTGTCATGGTCCAATATATTTGCCTCTTTTTTGAAACCTTCCTTTCTAACTCTAACCCACATTCATTGATTTTTCCCTTGTATAACTCTTCGTTGCAAATATGTTGCCTGACAGTTACATCATTTAACAGTCTGGTATATTGATCAGCATTATGCATTTTTATTTATACTGTAATATTCATAACACTATTTAATGTGAAGTTTGTCTGATGTTCCCAACTTGACTAGCAGTGTTGTATAGTTGGCTCTTTTTCTCTCTTTTGTTGTTCATAAGGATTAGCTCCTTTTTTCTCTAAAGATAAAAATTCTGCATATATGATAGCACAATTACTATTTAACAAAGGACAGTTATGTGGTATCCATTTTTGTTATTGATGTTTTTTATTATCTCTGAGTGTCACTGTAATCATAGTGTTAAAATTTTATGACTGAATTCAGGCTAGTCAGATCATCAAACACTTAAAAAAAAAGAAACTATTTATTGTTCTGTTGGAATATTATAATAGGCACAGATAGACCATTTCTTTGATTAATATACCATGTCTGATAATATTAGTTAACTGTATTTTGCAATGAAATTTTAGACTAATTTTTTAGTCTTCTGTATTTCATAACTGATAAAAAATGAAAAAGTTTTCTTGAAGAAAATAGTGTGCTTTGAGAAACTCACTGGTAACTACCATATTAAAATGTTCATATATTTCAAACAGCAGTTTCTCATTGCATAAATATGATTTAACTAACTGCTCCAGGTGTTTTCTCCATAGTAAATATTGCTTATTAAGAAAAAAGAAAATACAGATTTCTATAAATCTCCCTTTGTATTGTTTACATTGGCATAGTTTACTTTATCGTTAGGGAAAGAGATAATAAAAAACATCAAAATGTTTTGTTTTATATTACTATCATTAGGAGGACAGGGTGTCTTTCTCACCTTACCTATTCTTCTCAATACTGTTTTTCGTTTTTAACTCTTGTATATTCATTTCTTTTCTCTAATTCTGTTTTATTAACTTTTCCATTTATTTACTGTATATAGCCAACCTTATTCTAGAATAGATTTAAGATGACTTTTTTGTTCTTTTTATTGGCAACAATTGCTTCAGTTGCTGTTGTTACACAACCCCCCTTTCAAATCCTATGTAAGAGTTCTTTAACTATTTTCCCGACTGACTCATTACCCAATCATTAGAAATACGTATATTGGCTAGATGATACAGTGAGCCATCTGTAGAATCGACCAATACTGCCATAATTTTTTCCACTTGCACTTAACCTTTCTTTCCAAACAAACGAACTTGTTAATTTTTTTCCTGAATGTCTCATTGCAGGGTAAATTTTTATAATTTAGACCTATCACAGAAAGTTTTTACAATTTTAAGAAGTCTTAAATTCTTACATTACCAGTAAGTTCGTGTTATTTATATTTTAGGGATTGGAATAAAATTTACTTTGATAATACTTGATGTCAAAGTAGAGTTTAAATTGTGCTTGGGAGTCAGATCTTAGTGTGCCTAACATTTTTATTCTTAATGTTGAGTTGTTGAATAGCTTTCTACCGTGTTATACCTGTTGCTCTTCTTAATTTCTAATTGTTATGAGTGTTTATAACAGCTTCATGTAGGTCTTCAGCTTCCTCTACCATTGACTTTTAAATATCTGATTTAAGAAATGGGGAAGAATAAATCAGAATTGCTTGGATTGTTTTTCAAAACATACCACTGGGGATTGCTATAGTTTACTCTCTCTGACATCCCTCTTTGGAAATCAATTCATGACTATAGTGAATCACTGTTACTGAAGGAACTTAAGATAGTTCTCAGGTGTGTCAGTTTGTCTTAGTATCCAGAGAAACTAGACTGCCTAATACTTGTTTGTTTTAAAAAAGTTATCAAAATTATTCATGGAAAGTGGTATTCCATAAAGCAATAAATGACTACAAATTTCAAATATGTAATATATCTAGGAATAAAAGTATTTATTCTTGTCCTAAAGTGTTAAATTAGACAAATACTTATATCAGAGAAGTCGTTGGTTATTAGAACAATCTTGAATATGGTACCCTTTTCTTTAAGAAAACATTCAAACATTAAGGAGCAAGTACTAAAATTAACACAAAAGGGGAATTCTTAAATAAAAGTTATTTTCAGCCCTCATTCTTATTTCCTTTTGTCTTGGATAACCTTCACGAAATGTATCTTTTTTATAACCAGTGTCCTAAAAGTTGCCAGGTTTCATTTGTCTACTTTCTGATCTGCCTCAAGTACAGGTCCCTTCTTTTCTTCTCTCTTTACTCTTGAATTAATCCTCTACCTACTTCACAGGCCGATTCTTTGATGAGAATGAATCCCCTGTTGATCCGCAGCATGGCTCTAAACTGGCGGATTATAATGGGGATGATGGTAACGTAGGTGAGTATGAGGCAGACAAGCAGGCTGAGCTGGCTTACAATGAGGAAGAAGATGGTGATGGTGGAGAGGAAGACGTCCAAGGTGAGCGTGGGCCTGGCCTCCATGCTGTGACCATGAAACCCACCTCTAAGTTTTTTGGTTGAATTTGTGTAGAATTTTCCCCACTAATTAGCAGTGCAATCCTAATAGGAAGAAGTTCTGTGCAGTTTTTCATAATTATTTTCATTTTTAGTTATCTTAGGTATTATTGATACAGTTACAATTTGAAACTCACAGTCTTCAGAAATTTTAAAATTAAATTGTTTAAAATGGCTCTAGACTTTACCTAAGGCAAATACTACCCGTAAAGAATTCTTTTTCAGTTTCTCATCTCAAAACATTTCAATTATTCTAGGAACAAACATTGACCAGACAACCTTTTTTGCTGTAAGGGAAGCCACAAAAGGAATGGTCTCCTCTACTCTGAATATAAGATTATTTCACTACTGATTCAGCATAGGAAGACTGTTTTTGAAATTTTTTCTGAGGCTTAAAATTTATATTTAACTATAAGTTTGTGAAGATTTGTCTGTTTTATGTTTAATACACAGATTCAACAAATTTTCCTTGTTAACTGTGTTACTTCTGAGCTTTTAACTTAGTGAAAGTTCAGAATCTACCTGTGTGCATGCAGCCCTACCCATGCATGCTTGTCAGAGTATGTTGCTTTCTTGCAAGTTTTTAGGCCTGTTTTCTGCCTGTTTACATTGTTTAGTGGTATTTGGGAGTTTTTCCTTTTTTCCATAAAAGTCGAATATGAACTTAATGTGTGAAGTATTATAATTTATAATATTATGCATGAAACATTTTTTTAATGTAACCTGTCTTGATTTACTCCTTAACTCTTTGTAAGGTAATTAAATTTTATTTAGGTTTATGACAACAATTGTTTTTATTACGTTGGTGCAGAAGTAATTGTGGTTTTTGCAATTTTTAACCTTTTAAACAGCAATTACTTTTGCACCAACCTAATATAAAACTCAGAAGAAAATATAGTTGTCCTAGAATATTACATAGTTAATAGAAAAAGGGAAACTAGAGACTGACTTCCACCTAAGCATTATTTTGATAGCCCAATCTAGTTTTGGAAGACTGGTTATTGGGAATAGAAAGAGATGAATAAATGCTAGGAGTTTTATAAGGATATGTTAATGAGAACTTCTTAAACACCTTTTGGTACTTTTGAATAAATTATATTCACCTTTTCTATAATCTCATCCATTTTTCATAAATTACCATTTTTTCTTATTGCTTTTGGGATTTGTTTGAATTATATTTATTTGCAATTATTTGTAACATTGCTTTAAGGCTTTTCCATGCATTTATATCATATCACCAATTAGAATGTAAGCAGGAATTTTCATTTATTTTTCCTCCTATTTTGTTTGTATCCTTTTCTGCCTTCATATCCACCCCCATCCCTCGTAGTACTTAGCACACACAGAGCCCTCAGTAATGTTGTTAACTGATAATTTTGTGCTTTCCTATTGAGCTTTTAGTCTTATAACTGTGACTAGAGTAATAACTCTTTAACCTCTAGTCTTAGAAGCTTGCTTGGTTTACGCTTTAAACCTCTAGTTTTCTTTCAGAAGGGCTTCTATCATCTTGCTGGATAACTTTGAGGTTTTCATTATAACAATGTCAACCATAATTGAAAATAGTTTCTTATATTTTGGCTATGTTAAAGTTGATGACTTTTATTACAAAATTTCAGTTTAATATTTTTATGGTTTTTATCCATAGCAGGTACATTTATCTTCCGTGTCTTCTCTCTCTTTCCGATATCTTCTCCCTCTCCTACCCTCAGTTCTCATTACTACTTTCCACTGTAGGTCCTCAGTACCCTCATGCTGCCCTGCCTTTCCTTTTGCAAGAAAATAAATCCATTGACTCTAAGGAATATAAGGAAAATGATCCAAGATGATATCCTCAATGAAGTAGGGAGGGGACTGATACATTTTGAGGTTTCTTCATTTGCAAGTGAATCTTATTTGAGCTGGGGGTTGCCTTTATCATTTTTATCCCATTTTGGGATTCACTAGATGATGGCAGCAGAAGGACAGGCAACTACCAAGGGGACTCCCTTAGAGGGAACAGAAAGATACAAGAACGTCTCAAATCTAGCATATAAAGAGGGATAAATTTGGGTGAAATGACTAAAAAGGAATACTAGAGACCCAAATAATTTTAAACAATTTTAAATGTTTTATTTAAAAATTTTTTAGGTGTATTATTAACTGTCCAAAAAGTGGGGAAGGAGAATTATGGCTGTTCCCTAGTTTATCAACAATTTGGATTCCAGTGTTTATTATTAAGTTAGAATATTTGGAATTTAAAAGAATTTCTTCATAGCTTCAATGTAGAAATAATTGTTGGGTTCCCAGGCCAGTTTGCACTTGTAGCCAAAGCAGGCAGTAGAATAGAGTGGTAAAAGAATATTAGCCTGAGAATTAGGAGACCAGCTTTTCAAGTCACTTAAACTCTCTGGGCCACAATTTCATCATCTGTACTGTGAGCGTATTGAACTAGTGTTCTTCTCACTGCTAAAATTCTGTGGTCACATTCACAATTGAGTCACTATATTTAACACAAGCATTATAGGAAAACGTGTCAGATTTCCGTATGCCTGAAACACATCTTCCCCTAAACCTAGGAAAAAAAAGTGGAAACTACTGCAGCCATTGAGACTCTGCAGCCAGAGATACAAAAAAATTGAAGCATGCATTTCAGAAGCACTATCAAGGTTCTAGCAATAGGGGCTTTTCTCTGCTTTCTCTAGTATTAGGAAGTTTTTTCACAAGCTGTTGTGTCCCTAGGAGTAGAGATTCCAGCTACAGGTCCGAAGTTCTGGCTTCAGCTAAGGACACTCTGGCTTTGGTCTCCGAAACTCTGGATTATGAAATGGAGGTTTGGGCAGCATCTCTGCCACTAGGGAGCTGAAGGATTCCACCTTTAGCTGGATGCCTGTTCGTATGTATTGATCATTTGGGTCAGCACAACCTGCAGAGTGTTTTCTTATAGAATTAAGTGAAGCCTAATTTTCCTGTGTTTACAATCTTGGTTTATTTTGGTTTTAAATTCCTGGTTTCCTGAAGCAACCTAAAAGAAATACTTTGTTTACATTAGTGTCAAATTATTTTTTCGTGACTTCTTAATGATCAGCTCTGGAAATGCTACACATCTGATGGACATATCTTTTAATTTATCTTTATTGTATTAAGGAGATGGATATTTATAAATTCCCTGTATTCTTATCTTTAATCTCATATAAGTTCCAAGTTTGTTTAATAGGATATGAAATGCATATTACTAAGCATGCCTGTTGAAGGAAGCTTAGCATAGTGCTTAAGTACCTGGATTCTGGGGCCAAGACTGTCTGGATTTGAATCTTACCTCCACCACTTACTAGCTCTGTCACCTTGTGAATTACCTAACTTCTATGCCTCAATGTCCTCATCTGTAAAATAGGAATATGGGGTGGCCGGTTAGCTCAGTTGGTTAGAGAGTGGTGCTAAGAAAACCAAGGTTGCCGGTTTGATCCCTGCATGGCCCACTGTGAGCTGCGCCATCCTTAAAAAAAAAAATCAAAAAATAAAGTAAAATAGGAATATAATTACCTAACTCAACAGTTGTTATGTGGATTACATGATTTAAATATTTGTTCAGCACTTAGAACAGAGTTTTTCACCCCATAAGCACTATACAAGTGTGTGTGTTTTTTAAATATTACTCCGTCTTCTCCTCCTCCTCCTCCTCCTCATCCTCCTCCTCCTCCTCCTCCTCCTCCCCCTCCTTCTTCTCTTTAAGATTTTATTGGGGAAGGGGAACAGGACTTTGTTGGGGAACAGTGTGTACTTCCAGGACTTTTTTCCAAGTCATGTTGTTGTCCTTTCAATCTTAGTTGTGGAGGGTGCCGTTCGGGTTCAAGTTGTTGTCCTTTCAGTCTTAGTTTGTGGAGGGCGCAGCTCAGCTCCAGGTCAAGTTGCAGTTGCTAGTTGCAGGGGGCGCAGCCCACCATCCCTTGTGGGAGTCGAATCAGCAACCTTGTGGTTGAGAGCCCACTGGCCCATGTGTGAATCAAACCGGAGTTAGGAGCTAGGAGCATGGAGCTAGGAGCTTCGGAGTTAGGAGCATGGAGCTCAAACCGCCTGAGCCACCGGGCCGGCCCTATACAAGTGTGTTTTGAATAAAATAATAATTACAAAACTAAAAGCAAATCTAGAACTTGTTCTCTGGGTTGCCTGCTTTAGAGAATAATTGCAGTTTAGCCTGTGGATTAATTTGTTTGTTTTAGTGGCACCTGCCTTATTGCCCTGAGACATTCTTGCTTGGTAGAGCTTGCTTTATGGAGGTGGTTCTTTCTTGACCCAGAGGGAATTTAGGAATTATTTAGTAAAGTATAAATGTCTTTATATTACCTTTAATAGTCATTTTATGCTGTGAGCTATTTACAGATTTTGCTGTTTTGTAAAGTGAAATAAAATATTAGTTCATATAACTATATTTAGTGGTTATCTGTTATTCTATATCAGATTTGGGTAGGTAATTTCATCAGACTTTACAGATAAATGCAAAGAGGTTGTTAGTAGAAATTTGAATTCTAGTTAGAATAGCTACACTGAAAATGGACTCTACTTAATGTAAATATAGCTCAATGTAAGAAAAACACCATATTTTAAAAGTCCTATGAATTCTGAAAAACAATATGAAGGCACCATACTGAAACTTTGCTAAAGAGCATAAATAATACCAACAAACTCTTCCTTATATTTATAGAGGACCTTGGAAGTAAAGACTGTCTTCATGTGCATTATTTTATTTTGAGGCAGGAAAAACAGTTGGTATTTCTGTTCTACTGAGAAGGTAATTAGAGGTCAACAGAGTTTTAGGAACTAGATCATGTTTGTTGAGTGCCTGAGCCAGGACTAGAATTCAGCTTTTTCTGTTTTTAAACCTTTGCTCTTGTTTTCGCTTTTTAATTATTCATTTAAAACTCCCCAAAAGTAATAGTATTTTTTCCTTTCCATTTCCTGTTAAATTTCTCCTCCTTTATATAGCAGCTTTTCCCACTGCCCCATGGTGATTAAGTCTTCATTTCATTACTGAAGTCCTGAAAGATGAGTTTATAGCCATAAGGAGAGGTCCACAACATGGATCCTAGGTGCCAGTGATTAGTTTCCTTTTTAAAACCATAGATAACTTTTTAAAGTACAAAGAGTTCTTTGATAAGAGACTGATTAGCATATTTTCAAAACACAAGTGTGATTATGGATGTAATTTCAGCCTTTACATGTAACAGATTTGGGGTTATCATACCTAGTGGATTACACTATAAAAAATATGAGATCAGTTTATTAGAATATGATGCAAAATGGTTTCCTGCAATTCTAAATGCAAATTTCTGTAAGTTTAAATGGAAAGTTATTTTTTTTAATTTCTTTTATTTTGTTAACAGGAAAGTTGTTGAAAGGAAAGAGAAAGTGTTGTTTGTCATTTTTTTAATGAATAAATGTAAAGAAGAAATAAGAACACATCGTTATGGAAAGTTAATACAAAGTACATACACCACGTGGCATCTTTCTTGAACATAATTTTACCATAAGATAGAGAAGCTAAGAGTTAAAACCTATCAAGCCCAAAAGAATAGATTTCAGAAAGCTATATACATACATATGAATTTGGATTCTAATATATAACTCTCTTTAAGTTATATAAAATTATATTTCTAGAAAATTATGCTAGTAACACCTCAGTCTATCAAAAACTAAGCTATTGAGTAGATGTAACTATGAACCAGAAAGTAAGAAAAGTCATTTTTTAAGTCTGGAAGAGCAAAAAGATATCATTAAAAGCCATGTACTAAAAAGGGAGCTTCTTAGGCTGTGATTGAAATACTTTTCATTCTTGTTCTAACATTTTAATACTCTGAGCAGTCTTATTTCAAAACCTGTAGTTTGTAGCAAAATTAGAAGAGAAGGATTGCTATTGGCAAATAAACTGACAATAATGTGAACTGACAGGTGATAGCCAAGAAGAACCCAGAAAAACCTGTCAATAACCAAATACGTCAAATTCCAGAGCACTATATGGAGTTGTTTAATATAGCTACATGAAATTCCTTTGAAGATCTTATTGTCTAATAATATTATGTAATTTTTTTCTTTTTGGTAAAGAAAAGGTTAAGTTTTGGTTCGTATACTCCATTTAGGAAGTTACTGGTAAGCTCTTTGCAGAGAAGAAAAGGAATTCACTAAAATGTTAAAAGTTGGGATTATGAGTAACTTATTTTCTAATTTTTATATGATGACTATGGATTAATTTTATAATTAGAAAAAACATTATGGTTTTTAAAGGTATAAAAATGTATACAGAACCGGTTTCTACCAAAGTTTTAATTACAAGGACTAAACTTCGTCTATATAGAAATAATGCTATATTTATATAAAAGGATCATCTCCTCAATGTTTGTGGGTTCCTAAGGTTTTGCTAACTGTATCCCTCTAGCTTCCTTCCTTCTTTTCTCCCTCCCTTTCTTCCATCTATCCATCCATCTATCCATCCATCCATCATCAAAAGATGTTAAAATTAAGTAATCTTTCAAAATAGTTACAGACTTTTCTCTCTTTAGCCAAGTGACTAAGAAATAGAACACTATTTGCAGAAGGTGTAAAATAATGAGCAGAAAACTACCTTAAGGCTGAGGGAAAAGACACATTATTGAATTGGATTTCTGTAAGTGATTTTAAAAATAATATTCTTGATATGTAATTATTTCCCTTACAGATGATGAAGAACGAGAACTTCAAATGGATCCTGCAGACTATGGAAAGCATCATTTAAATGATGTCCTTTAAGCCCTAAAGGAAAACTTCAGAAAACCTAAAGTGCTGTAAAATGGAATCATTTCTACTTTGTTGTTTTTGACTTTTGTTGTAAAGATCAGTTGTATCAGTTGTAAAGATACATTGAGATAGACTTAAGGAAAAATTTTAATGAAGGAATGTACCCATGTACATATGTGAACTTTTTCATATTGTATTATTAAAGCAGAGACTTTTTTGGTTATATTACAGTTGAGCCAGAGATAATGTAAGCAAAACTGTAGTCTTTGCATTTAAAGCAAACTAATGTATATTTTACATTTTATTGAGCCTAATTCTTTCCACAAATGGACAAACAGGAAAATATGGTTGTACAGTTTATATGCTGCACATAGCATTACCACAGTGAGAACAGTTACTCAGCTGAAAAATGTTTTATACACTAATATATTCTTGTTAGCCCAACGGGTATTCTGTTCTATCTACCCCTTATCTCATGCTCTTCAAGGAATTATACCTAGAATAGTTAGATAAAAGAGGGGAACATGGAAGCCAAACACTGGGCAGCATGTGTGCAAAATCACTTCCCTACTCTTTTTGTTTTACATGAATGCTGATGTGTTTTGGCAGATAAGCTTTCAGCAAGACCTGATGAAAGTTGGGGTTAATCTGCAAAGACATAACAATATTTGAGTTATACCTTCCTTAGTTCATGAAATTGTGAAATGCATGATTGACAATATGTTTTCAATTTTTTCCCCCACATAATACCAGTACTGTTTAACTATAACCAGCACTGGCTAAAAATTATATTTTCAGAGGTCAAGTTGGTGAAGATATTCATGATTTAAATGCCAGATTCTGAAAGGCTAAATCAACTTTGAAATAAATCTGCAATCACTATTTCAAAGCTTCTCTGGTAGTTTTAGTGATCTTATTTGACTAGACTTTCTCAGAATTACTAAATAAGGAGTTTTAACAGATTTTTATTAATGCACAGATAAATAGAAGTACAGTGAGGTCTACAGCCGTTTCATTAAAATAGCTTAAAAATTTGTAATGAAGATGCAGAATCTTTGTAATTACTTAGTATGTTAGTTAAGAACCCATAAACCTCATATTTGCTAGTCTTACAAAATTATTTTAAATGCTTTTGTCTTTTTTGACACTTTTTAGTAGAATGCGTAAGCTAGCTAATCCTTGTTTTCTGAGTTAAAGCACTTTTCAATCTTATTCCCCTCCCCCCAAATAAAAGGTTGTGGTCATAAGGAGAAATTTAAGGTTGCTAACTCTGTGTTTTAGAAGGGCTACTGGTATTGCACATAAACATGAAATGCTTCCCACTCCCCACCCCCATCCCACCCCATACTCAGGTTCTAGTCAAAATTCAAATTTATAGAGATTTTAAAAAAAGGTTTTTCACTTATTGAAGGTGCAAAAATTCTTAGTCTTTAGTTTGAAATTATTAAGCAACCAGGAAAAGATGTAGTGATTTACTAAAATTGTTGTTTCTATCATATCAAAGTAAACAATTCATGCTTTTGCAATGAGTAGAGCCAGGCTTATGAATAGGTATGATAGTTCACAGAATTTTTTTAAATGGAGTTAAAAGGAATTAATGTACACCGTATGGTCATTAGGATGAGAAGACGAATCTAAAACATACTCCTAGTAATACTTTATATTTAATACTGTAATATCTTTACAAATGAAAACCATGAAATTTTTTGCCTTAGTTCCATTGTCATAAAAACAATCTCTTGGTTATATGGTCGCTATTACTTACACAGCAAAATTTCTTCAGTTAACAGTCTAGACATTTTATAAACTGAGAAATCTTGGACCAGTTGATAATACTTCAGACTATATTAACATTTTAATGCTATAAAATACTATGTGAATCTCTTAAAATTCTGACATTCTACAATCTGTATTAGACATGCTGGTTTTATAATGTTTTACTTCTGCCTTAAAATTTAGGTTTTTCAAATGTATTTTTGCCCTGAATTAAGTGTTAATTTGATGAAAACTCTGCTTTTAAAATCATCACTTACTGGGTTCTAATAAATTAAAAATTAAACTTGTTTTACTATGTTGCTTATTCTGATACATACATACACATCATCACACTCATGTGATTCGAATAGTTACATTTCAATACCAAAATTTGAGTACATTTAGAATTTAAGCTAAGCTAAACTAGAATGGCAGACATTTTTACACTAGGGATATTTACCATAGTGCTTGTTTATTCAACAAATATTGAGTATTCCCTACGTGCCCAGCATTGTTCTAGGTAGTAAGAATACTGCCGTGGATAAAATAGGCTAGGTTTCTTTTCACATAGAGCTTACATTCAACTGGGAGCAGTCAGACAATATACAAGTAAACACGAACCAGACACTTTTAAATAATGATAAAAGCTATTAAAAATAAAACCAAGTTCTAAAGTCTCTAAGGTTCCAAAAATTCAGGTTTTTACTTAACTGAAACATTACATTTGTGAGGCTAAAATATCATGAGCAAGAAGAAGAGAAATGAGGCTGAAGAGGTATGGAAGGGGTAAGATAATGAGAACCTTGTAAGTTCAGGCGACTTGCTATTGACCCATAAAGAGAAAATACAGGATATAAAATATACATGGAAGGATGATTCCACGGTAAATATTCAGACTTCAAAATCATTTCTAAAACATGTCCATTTATTTTTAAAAATCAGAAGATTGTGCGCCTTTTTGACTTCTCATTTGCATAATGCTATAACAACAAAATTTGCTAAAATACGAGGACAGAGAATCTGTTAAAAAATATTTGTAAGGGAGACAGTCATTTTCCATAATGGCTGATCTTGGAAACTTCTGTTCCCTCACGTCTGGCCCAATGACTCTAAATAAGACAATCAAACACGGTAACATCAATACATTTCCAAAGTTCTGACATCACATGTGGGCCATCAATATTCAGTTCTAATTGGGCTACATCCAGTTCCTTTTAAAAGACTCTCCTCACTAAAGGTTCCAAATGAAAATTCAACCAACTATACCAGAAAAAAGGGGAAATTTAGTGGTCCATGTAAGCAAATTGCATACAGGGCAGGAGTCTCCTGGACTTGAGGACAATTGAAACAAGGACTTGAATGCTGCCATCTTTGTTTATCCAACTCCCATTTCTGCTTTTCTCTACTCTTTGCCTTCATTCTCTCAGACCAGCCCCCCTACTCAAAGCTCTAAACCAAGAATTCCAGTAGGTCACATTTTCTTATTTTTGCCACCTGAGAGGGGCTGCTCCTCTTTCCTTAGTTCTACTTCAAAAAAATTTGAGGGACGGGAGACTTCTGCTTCTGGCTATGATTAACTTGACTATCCCTTCTGGATTAGTAGCAGCTATAAAACTGGACAAGATATATTAAGCAACTGTATTCGAGCAGAGAAGGGAAACTTAAGCAATTGAGCCCCACAATCAGCCAGCTTTCTGTGGTGTAAAGAGGCTGGAGTGCTGAGCTGAGAAGACAGATCATAGTGGAGAGCAGCTGAAGCAGGAATCTATGAGCTTGGGTATCAGAGAAGAGAGCTATTCAAAGAGCTATTCCAGAAATCTATGTGGGGTCACCAGAAGTCCAGGGCTGTATATAATCAGAGCAAGACCACTTGATACTTACCAGATAGCAGTGGCTACACAATTGAGAATGGAAAATACATACCAAAGGTAAACAAGTGTTGGCATAAAAGCAGTGCTAAGAGACATTGGGTTTCTGGGCCTGCCAAGATGGAGATCTTAACAACTGAGGCATCCAGCTGAAACACTAGAAAGACTGTACCTTCAGAGTAGAACATGCCCTAAAGTAAGACCTACTCTAGACCTGCTCTAACATGCTCTGACAAGATTGTCAGGAGACACAATATGGAGCTTGACTCCTGCTAAGTTAGAACTTAATAAAACTCTTTAGGCTTTCCATAGACATGAACTAACAAAACCAAACTAAGCCTATATACCACTTTAAGTTGACCACTCAGTAACTGAAATACCTGCTAAAACAAGAATCATCACTTTGCAGAAGATAACAAAATCCAGAATCTCTACAACATATGCACAATGTCCAGTATTCAATAAAAATTTACTAGACATGAAGACAAAAAGAATGTGATCCATAGTTTTAAAAATTTAACATGGCCTTTGTTATTATTTTTTATATTGTTACTTATTAATGCATGTATTAAAATGTGTTCAAAGATTAAACAAAAACATGTCTTAAGTGAGTGAACAGAGAATCTCAGCACAGACATGAAAATTATATAATGGGAATTCTAGAACTGCAAAGTACAATAACTGAAATGAAAAATTCATTGGATGTGTTTAATAGCAGATTAGAGATGGCAGTAGAATGAACTTGAAGACACAAATATAGTTGTTCTGTAAGTATTTGGAAATAGAGGATTGAAATGTTGAGACCCAGAAATATGGATTTGGGATTCATTCTTCAAACATTGAGTCCTCAAGATGCTCTCCACCCACCCCTAAAACATAAGCCTAAAAATTCCATCAGGAAAGAATAATGATCATTGTTTCATTTACTTATTGAGTACCTAATATGTGTAGAGAACTGTTCTGAATACTGTGGATACAACAGTGACAAAGTCCCTGCCTTTATGGAACTTATATGCCAGAGGGAGAGATAGATAACTATTTTCTATAATTATAGTGATACACGCTATGAGAAAAATAAATCAGAATAAAGGAATAGTGATGGAAGAGTGCTATTTTAGATAGCTTGATCAGGGAGGACCATTCTGACAGGTGGTGTGAGAACAAGCCGTGTGAATATCCTGTGCAACACTATCCAATGGAAATATAATGCAAACCAATTTAAAATTTTCTAGTATCCACATTTAGAAAACATGAAATTTTCATATTTGACCGATATATTAGAAATACTACCATTTTAACGTAAACAATATAGGATACTATTAATGAGATATTTTCTTTTGTATTAAATCTGAAATCTAGTGTATATATTTACATTTACAGCACATCTCAATTTGGACACTAAATTGTCATTGGAAATATGATTGGCATTTAGAATTCAATTAATTTATAGTTAAGTATATTCACATGCTCATGTTCCAAGCACACTTAAAAAGTTTTCCAATAACTGAATCAAGTATTAAAGTTTTTTCAATAGACTTTACTTTTTGTGGCAGTTTTAGGTACACAGCAAAATTGTATAAAGTATAGAGTGTAGAAAGTATAGAGTCCTCCCCTCCCCCAGCTTTCCCCACCATCAACATCCTGCACCAGTATACAATTGTTTCTAACACTGATACATTATCAACCAAAGTTTTTGTTCCCATTAGTATTCACACTTTGTATTGTACATTCTATGGGTTTGGACAAATGTATAATGACATATATTCACCATTATAGTATCATGCAGAATAGTTTCACTTCCTAAAAATCACTTGTGTTTCACTTATTCCTCCTTCCTAGCCCTAACCCCCTGGCAACCACTGATATTTCAATAGTTTCGCTGTTGCCAGAATGTCATATACTTGGAATCATACAGTAGATAGCCTTTTTAGAGTGGCTTCATTCATTTAGTAATATGCATTTAAGATTCCCCCATGTCTTTTCATGGCTTGGTAAGCTCATTTCTTTTTAATTAATTAAATTCCATTGTTTATCCATTTACCTACTGAAGGACATCTTGGTTGCTCCAAGTTTTGGCAATTATGAATAAAGCTGCTATAAACATTTGTGTGCAGGTTTTTGTCTGGACTTAAGTTTTCAACTCCTTTGAGTTAAAAATACCAAGCTTTTTACTGTAGTAAAATACACACAAAATTTACCATTATACATTTACATTTAAAGTGTACAATTCAGTGTCATTAAATACATCCACAATGTTGTGCAGCCATCACCAGTATCTAGTTCCAGAACTTTTTCATCACTCCAAATGGAATCCATGTTAAACAGTCACTCAAGTATCAATTTTAAATTTTGAATTAATTAAAATCAAACAAAATTAAGTTCCTCAGTCACAGTAGCCACATTTCAAGTGCTCAGTAGCTGTATGCAGCTAGTGGCTACTGAATAGCACAGGTCTAGTGGAAGAAAATTGGAGGCAGAGGAAACAATAAATACAAAGCCCTTGATAAACTCTTTCAAAGAACAGTTAGTTAGCCAGTCTGACTGGAGTACAAAGAGCAAGAGGTAGGGAATGCAGTTAGTGAGTAGCCAAGAGTCAGCGAATGAGGGGCCTTACCTATCATAGTAAAGACTAGATTTTAAGGGTGATGGAAAATTAACAAAGAAGTTTAAAATGATCACTCTGGCTGCTGTGTTGGAAAGATTAAAGGAGGTCCAAGAATGAAGAAGTAAGACTCTAAAGGCTATTACAGTATTTCAGGAGAGATATGATCTTTCTTGAACTACAAAGGTAGCTGAGGTGATGAGAAGTATTTAGATTCAGGATATATTTTGAAGATTTTGTTTATTGCACTTACAATGAATTTGACGTTAGATATGAGAAATAAAAACTGTATTCTGTGAAGTGGAGAACACAGAAAGTAGCAGGGGTGAATTTAATTTTGACTATCTTTTAAGTTTGAGATGGTCATTGCCATCAAGTTATTGCAATATTGGAGCAAAATTACAGCTTTTGGTATTTCAATATTACAACTATTACTTCCTAGTTGTAATAAGAGTAACAAAAATGTAACTCAGAGATAGAATATAAGAATGGATTGTGAGGTGCATATGCTCCATATACTCTGGAATAGGGACCTACTGAAAGACTATTGAAGATCCAAGTTACTTCTGTGGCATTACTTAGTGAACATCCTATTTCATTAATGTTTTCACATAGCAATAGTTTTGAATAATTTATAAGGCATGCATGTCACTAGTTTTTTGCATTACAATTTTTCCACCCTGTGGCTACTGCTTTGCATCTAAATATACTTAAGACCTTTTTTAAGTTTGTATTTTTAAACCTTATCTTACTCTAAAATCTTGGACAGGGTTGTTACTGAAGCTTAATGGCATTAACTACCATTTAAGGATCAAGAAAAACACTGATAAAAGTTTTCCATAAATAATCTCATTTGATCTTCACAACAATCCACTTAGATGTTGCAGAAGAGACTAGGAGAGACCATTGGATGTAAATGACTGAGGTGAAAAAGAGAACAAAACACAGTTATCCTGTGAAAAAATGGTGTTAAAATGTTAAATTGCAAAAGCATTTAGGCTCACTACCAGCAACATTTCTCAAGTTAGTATCTACTTTTCTAAACTGAGTATTTTCTAGCCATAGAACAGTGGGATGTGGTCTAATGAGCAGGAAGACTTAATTGTATTTCTTACTAGCTGATTGTGACTGTCTTTGTATAAGTATCTTCTCCCTCCTTTTAAAAAAAAACTTAAGTGTCTTCAACTGAAGAGTGAAGAGACTATTATCACCTATTCTACCTTTCTCACAGGGTTGTTGAGAGAATCAAAATGCATGTAAATGTATACAAAAGTGCTTTGTCAATGGCATATTTTACTTAAGTTTTAGGAGAGTTGAAGGTATTAAATTACTACTTGGAACTTTTTTTGAAATTTTATTTGATTTAAAAATTATTGTAGTCATCAATTGAGGTAATTGTTTAGTTTATATTCTATTGTTTTCCATGATACACACTAGATAATCAGTGACCATTTGTTGATTTCCAGTTGGTTTTTCAGGAATCTATTATTTTGTGGACTATTACCAGTTCTGCATGCTGCATTCGATGGGCTCTCAATAAACGTCGCAGAACATTCTTGTACTAGGAAGATTTAGGATGCAAATAACTCAGAGATCTGACAGGATCTCTAGTATATGTCTTTCAGAAGACAACCTTCCTGCTTCACACTTTGAACAAGAAACAAACAGATACACAAGCATCCTCAGCTTACCTCTCAACCTCATCTCTCTCCACTATCCTCCCCTCATCTCTATTCACTAGTAGCGCACAGAACTACTTGCCCAACTGCTCAACACAATTTTGTGTTTGGACCTTCCCATTTGTTGTTTGCTTTAATGCTTACACACACTTCCTCTGTAGCATCCGCTCTTCCTTTATGTCTCATTTAGACGTCATCTCATGAGAGCCTTCCAGACTCCCTTACAGGCACTCCTGATATGACTGTCAATAACTTTCTTGTAGTCTATCATTGTATTTAAATTGTTTACTTGTCACCTTCAATAGACTGTGAACTCTGGGAAGGCAGGGTCCAGTCACTGTTGCTCAGTGTTGTGTCTCTCGCATATACTAGTATGGTCCTAACACATTGTGGTTTTTCAATAAATAATTCTTGATTGAATTATGAGAGTGACCGGAGTTTTAGTAAACAAATAATGCTCTTCCAACCACTGGGTTTGGTTTTCTGATATTCCACTAAGACTGGACGCTCCAGATTGATACATTTTCACCCAGTGAGGTTGATTATCCTTTGATCCAGGCCTGCAGGTGGAAACCCATCTGTCTGAATCTGATTTCTCAGCAGAACCACCGCCGACATCGCGTGGAGATGAAGGGCGTGGGCTTGTAAGACAGATCTAGGAGCAACTGCTATGTCTTCTAGGCAGTGAGTTGGAAAGAAGGTCTTTATGGGCCACCGGGATCCCAGGAAAGACGAAGGATTCGTCTTACCCTCACCTCCGGATGCGCTCTCCACACACCACCTCTGCCAGCGCGCCAAGCCGTTAGTCCCACCCCCTCCTACTCGGCTCCACCCACCTGGCGCGCCCGCGTTACTAAAACCCTAGCCGCCGGAGTGCGCGACGCATTCCTAAGCCCCGCCTCCGGGGCGAGGGCGCGCTCCCCCTCCCAGCTCTGCCTAAGCAATTCCGTTAGTAGCAGGAGGAAAAACCGTCCTTCGGGTCCCCGCCTCTCCACTCTTAACGCTTTACTCCCTACTCCCCCTGCGACCACTACACAGCCAGCTACGGAGGCCCCTTAAGTACAAATATCCCCCAGGCCCTTGGCGTATCCAGATAGGTTTTGTTATTGTTATTCCATCTGGTCCTAAGGCCCTGCATTTAATTTTTGTCAGGAATTCGGGCTCGCGAGTTTCTTCCGGCGGCAGGAATTCCAACGCTCTTCACGGAAGTAAAACTTGTTTTTTCTTTCTTTTCTTTCTTTCTTTCTTTTTTTTTTTTTTGCCGCTGTGGCCGCTCCGCATTCCTTCCCTCCCACCTCGCGGAATTGTGGCGGGAGGGGGAGGAGGAAGTTAAAGCGCCTGCGCGCAGAGGCCGCTTTCCATCCGGGTCCCTGTCCGTGCGGTGCAGCAGGTCGGTAGGCGGGAAATGGCGACTGGCTGAAGGAGCTGGTTCTGTTGCTGCTGCGGGCTAAGCGGGAGAGACACCACACATTGCGCAGTCGGGACCATCGCCGGAGCCTGAAGACACTTCTCTGTCGTCATAGTTAGGTAATCCCCCTCGTCCAGACACTGCCGCTGCTCCCAACCCTAGTCTTCCTCCTCTTCCAGGGCCGTGTGCCGGGATCTCCTCCCCTTCTCAACCGGGTACTCCAGCGGCTCCCGCGCGTTGGTAGGCATGCACTCTTGGCGCCTCGTACGTCCGCGGTGTGGAGACGCTCTTTTCTGGACTTTCCTCTGGGAACAGAGAGGCAGCTCACTTCCCGCCAGCTTCAGCTCCCAGGCTGCGCGGCCTGTGTTGTGATTTCTGGGGTTAGATTTCACTTCGCTACCCACCCCCACCCCAATCTCACGTTCCTAGCCCCAAACCCTGTGGTCTCTCTGGGTAATTGGGTTAGATCAGCTTTTCTAACCTTGGCCCACCTGATATTTTCAATATTTCATTCTTTCTAGTAGGGTGCTTTTAGGGGGGCGTTGCTCTCAGTTTTTATAAACACCGTTTGGAGATCTGGAAGAAGAGAGTTCACTAAGTTCTGTTTATTTTCTGTACTGTTAAGATGTTGAGTTGACATTGTTTTTCAAATCAATAGTGATAGTAATGAACAACCCATGTGGAAGGCCTCTGGTTTCCGTAGTGGTCAATTAAGGGTGAATCTTATCGTCTGTAGTGTTCTGCGCTTTCTTTGGGTATTACGTTGCCAGTATGGATGTTTACTTTTGCATTCTTGACTCGAATTCCATGGTAAATAATTGTGTAAGTAAATTGTATTTATTTACTTCTCACCCTAGTGGTGGCTGGATGTGTGATGATGTTAAGCACTTTAGAGTACCTTAGGGAAGCCTAAAGAGATGCTGCTCGTAAACTGCCCTGAGGTCCTAAAATGAGATGTACTTACAGTTAGATGTTCCTCCAAGGCAGGGATCTATCTTTCCAATGCTAATAAAGCAATACCAGGATTACTGCCCAACATAAGTGTACTAATTAGGGACTTAAATGATAGATTTATCTTCATAATTTTCAGACTGTAGGTTTTTAAATATGTTGTCTTTCCATTCGACAGGTTTAAAATTTTGTTGTCCATCTGTTAAAGCAAGAAAATAGCTAGTTAAAGCTAATTTTATTCCTTTTTTTTTACATTACAGATCAATTGTCTATGAATATAGAGAAGTCATAAAAGAGGCTGTTGGTGTTTTTCAGAATTTGTTTTCTGATCTTGTTGAATTTTGGGGCATTTGTAGTTAGTTTTTTTTAGCTAGTCAAATTAAATTTTTAAAATGTTCATATTTCATATCATTTGATCTTTATAACTCAAAGGCTTCTAGCTCTCTATGTCCAGTTTAAAAGACTTTACTATTGTTAGCACCTTAGGATTAAATTTCATTAATAAACAGGAACATACAAACATCATTATAGTCATCATTGGATATATTTCCCCCCAAGGTCATAAAGAAAGTCAAGGCAAAATGTAGCTCTTATGTGAAGCAGTCATTTAGGATTGAGTTGAACTTCATACTTACTTTCTAGGACCAAAAAATCGGGAGTGGAGGTGAGGGCATGTTGAATACTGGCTGAACCAATTTGCTTAAAGAGTAGGGTCAAATATGTTACTTAAAAGGATGTAAAATAAATTATTGGTCTAGTATAGGCTTTGTCTGTACTTCAGTAACCTTTTTGGGTAGTTTATAAGCGTTAATATTTTTAATACAATTTGGTTTACAGGTAGCTGAGTGAACATTGTGTGTAGACTTTGTCTTCAAGAATTTACCCAAATTGTTTTAATTCTACATTCATTTAGTACCTGCGCTCTTCTTATGCTCTAAGTGATATAGATCTTAACCTTTGTGAATTTGTAGCTATATAGAAATTCTTAATACGATTAGAAAACCAAATAGAATTGGTATATTTTATAATACTCCAATCTACATAGAGCTAGTAATGTTATTTTTTCCACTGTTAAGAAATTAAGAATTGGGAAAGTTCTACCTTTCCCAAATTTATCTAACTGATCTCACGTTTGAAATTTCTGGTTAAGAGGTTTCTTCACAAGATTATTATATAGTAGAATCTATTCAATTATGGTTTAAAAAAACTTGGACCTGTTGTTCAGAAGAGTACAGGACTCCAGACTCATAACTGTGGAATTAATTGCAGATTGAATAAAATAGTATTAACTTATCTCAGTCATAGGAGACTGCTTTGGACTAATGTGGTATAGAATAAAGTGTATATCAAAATTCAAAATAAACACTATCTATTTATATTTGTAATTTACCAAGTTGTGAAAGTGTAAAGTAGAAACGACACTTTAAGTGATAAATATCAAATGTGCTGAGAAGACCTCATATGTGGTGTGCTCTAAGTAATTCTTCTGGGTAGATTAAAAAGTTACCATTTAACTAGATTAGTTATAGGCAGTCATTTGCTCTACTTCGAAGATGAGAAGATTTAACAGATACAGGATTTATAACGAAACTATACAAGTGCAGTTTTAGTTTCTACTTACTTGATATTTGCCATGAGACATATATCTAAGCCAGACATATATTCACAACTGGTTGTATGACTACATTAATTTTTAATTTAAACTATATTAAATTGTAATTCGATCTACATTACAAATAGTTAAACTAGGTGGTTGACTGTGAGGTATAATTTGAGAATTGCCAGTGTCAAACTTTATTTGTGTCTCTCCTGTGTGTTATGGAATTCTTTCTAAAATATTCTGTTTAAAATCACAAATTCTCTGAAAGAGAAACTTTAAAATACTGTGTTTTATTGACAGTATTGGCGCAGATTAGTTTATCAAATAAATTTGCTATGCCTGTACAAACCAGGTGAGGGTTCAGAGGCAGTGGGATACAGAAGTAAGCTTTTTTAATAGGTGTGTGGCATGTAGGAACATTGTCTAGGGGAGAAAGATATAGGGGGGGTAGAGTCATAGTTTGAAGCTCGGCCCTCTTGAGGTCCTTTGGGAATCTTGTGAAACTGACAGTAATGATGGGTAAGACTAAGTGTGGTCCCAGGAATAATCGTAGCACCTTACGGACAAATAAGATTTATAGATTTAGCCAGCCCTTTTCTATCCTTCATCTGTAGGTCCCCCAGTTAGTTTGGTATTTTTAGAAAAGAGTGAAGAGAAATGCTGAAATGCCATTGAAAACACTGTGTTGTAAAATATTTACATAAAAAGTCTTTTCAACTTTAATATAAGGTCACAGTAGGCCGGATGACTATATTACTGACCCCATATTTTATGGTATTCATAGGCTCTCCTATGTTAATTTAAAGAGATTGTAGAAAAGGAAGTATGTCTAGATTAAACATGAATCATCAGTGCTTTGATTTGAGGTTCTAGCAATCAGGTTTTCATAATAGCTATAATACTTTTAGGACAAGGAAATGTGTTTATTACTTTGATTAAAGAAAAACAAAACTTCCATTGAAAGGCATTTGAATACTTTATAAATAATTGGAATTAATATTTAATAATAGTAGTTTATATAGTTAGGAAGAATGTTTTCTTTCTTTGGACTAAATACTTTTATATTGAGAAATTGGGAACTAAAACAGCAGAGACATTGCTAAAAAAAGGGAGAAGATTGAGACCTTGTTAGCAGCATAACCTGATATTTTAAGTTTCTCATGTTGACCAGTGAAAGTAATCTTTAGGAATTTAAAAGCACATTTTATTATTATTATAAAAGTATATTCTTTGTTAAATAAAAATACCAGATTACACAAGTATCTTTCTGGTTGAGAAAAAACTATGATTAGTTATTTTAGTAATATTTGCTTTCTTCCTGGTATTTCCCAAATATGTATGATTATCCTATTGAATTGAAAATGATTAATCTCTCATTGACCTTACAAGTACCTGCTTTAATGTATTTTGTTACATAAGATAATTATACAATCCTGTAATTTTTGGTGTACTGATAATAATTATTTGAAAAATACAATCATATTTCAATCCTGCATTTCTTTTCTTCATTGGGAATATACCCTTTTATTTTAGTAGTAGCAAACACAACAGCACTTTTGTTAGAGAATTATGATTATACCTCATCTTTGACTAGTAACTTAAAAACTCACTCTTCATATACCTTATCTTCAGTTTAATCTGTCATGATGATTAGTTTTTCCTTGGTAGTTAGTGATAAGAGTAGTGGGGAATTATTGCAGATATTCAGTGCAAATTTATTTGGGGTAATGGCCTTGATGTTTTGCTTCATAATTCTATAATTTTTAATATCTATTTTTCTTTGTCAATATTTCATGATCCTTATCAAATTAATGTGTTCTGAGGATTTCAGATTTCTGCTTGGGCTGAGAGTAAGTTCAGTATAAAATTAATTTTTAAATAGAAGTTTTTGTCAAAAAAAAAAAGTATAAATAAGTAGGTATATCTCTCCCCATGTCCAGTTTTGGTGAGAATTACTAAATAAAAAAAACTTTTAGGAAAATTATGCTGAAATTATATTCGTTTCAGTCTTCAAGTTTTCTTTTTTGATGTATCCAATAAGTGCATTGTGACTTGTATGTATACAGGTGATCCCAGTAAATTTAAAAAGTGTGTATGTTGGAATATACATATATTCTATAGAAAGGTTAGTAATAAGAAAAAAATGGTAGACTGGAGTGACGAGTTTTCTATGTGCTTTTTGAAGGGAAAAAAATGTTTCTCATGAATATTATGGTACTCAGTTCTTATAAATTCATAACCTGTATTTTTGCTAAAATAACACATTGTTACAAAGTTTTATTGGTATGAATTTCTTTCATACCGTGTAATAGAATGCTCTTTTTTGCAAGATGTTTAAATTATATTTACTGAAAGTTGTTAATACACCTCCAAATTACTGTTCTTTTAAAGCTTAGGTTAAAGAAATACAGGTATGTTTTCAGCAGGACATACTGTCTCATTCTGTCCATAACAAATACTGGCTCTGCCCTAATGGAGTTCCTGTTGAGGACATACAAGATCTTAAGTTGGTGTGCTAATACTATTTTAGCACGTATATCTGACTGACTGTGCCTTAAATATTTTCAGTGATCAGCAGACTGAGTAATGCCATCTTTAAAATATCAATTCATATTTTCATGAGTGTTTTAGGCATTACTAACCTAACAGCCCACATATTTTTCTCTAGAGAAAATTAATTGATCATGCTTTTAGAAAAAAATTTTTGCGGAGGGGGTGTTGTTCATTGAAGAAAACTTTAAGAGGAAAAAATAACCTATGATTTTATCCACCTGACTCAGCTTCTCTTTTATTTTTTGTATGTACCCTATATTTTGGCAAATTTTTTTGTTTATAAGTTTATTATATTTAGTAGTTTCTGAAGAATGCTATAATATTAACTAATAAAAAGAGAATCATACATCAAAAATAATGATGCAAAAGGACCCACACACTTTGTTGGAAAAGGTTCAATGAAAAGAATCTCCCTGTCTTGAAGTTGATGCTTTATGTAATAACTCCTCTACTTACTCCTTCTGCCCTAGTTGACTTTTGAATTTTATTAGCTGATAAGTAAGAGGGATAGAAAAATCTCTTGTTTCTCTGAAGTCGTTTAATGAAGGCTTAAGAAAGTAGTAGAGAGTAAAAGTGGACAGTTGCAATACCTGAAGCTGCTGATTTCAGATTAGTCAGGCTAAAAATATAGGTAGTGAAACGGATGCTGACACTTTTGAAAATGTCATTTGGTGTCAATGAAGGCAATGATTTTCAGCCTTTTCTTTCACAAATATAACTTTTTAATATAAATTTAGTAGTGATACCATTTGTAATATAGTCTAAATGAACAAACCCATAGAAATTTAGCTAGAAGAAACCAAAGGGGTCACCTAGTCCAATAATATCTTTGTTTTATTAATGATGAACCATTCTGAAGACTTTTTAACTACATATAGTAAATGTCTTAATTAGGGTGCTTGGGGATGAGTTATATATGATACAAGGATGCAAACAGCTCAGATTAATTAATGACTCAACTCCCACTTTGACAACTTTCTTTAAGATAAAATTTGCATGTAGTGAAATGCACAGGTCTGATGTCCAATAATTTCTTTTGCTGTTGAGGAAATGAAGTGCTAGAATGATTGCATGACTTACTCAATGTCACAGCTAACTAATGATAGGTTTACGACTGGTGCCTTCTAGTCAGAGGTTATTCCTCTAGTAACTCCCTCAGGAACCTACTCCAGAAACTTGCATGCATATATTCTTTATATGGACAAGTTATAATTTACATATACCTAAAATTTATGGCAAAACCCAGACTGTTGCCTTTAAAGTTTCTGATCTTACAATTTTCTTTATATTTATTACCCACTTTTTTGTTTCCCTCTTATTCCCTTCGTTCAGCAAACATTTTGTGAAAATGTATATTCGGTTAGTCCTAGGTAATTTTAAGAATCCTTCATATACAATGTGCTGTTTTGTTTTAATAGGAATTTATACATTCAACACCACAGTAGCAAATTATCAACTGAGTTTTCCTGGTATCATTATTATAATCTTGTTAACACAAGACAATTTGCAACCATAATTGTTTGCTTCAAATATTGTTTGGGATCAGGAAATCTTATGAGGAAGGAACATTCTTGGTTTTATTTATAGGCTCTTTTTTGTGAGCAAGAATTGATTACTACTGTGAGGATTGTTTTTATGTTTCAGTGAGCCTTTCTCTCTCTCTCTCTCTCTCTCTCTCTCTCTCTCTTCTTTCTTTCTCATCCTCTGGTCTCTGAGGGAAATGAGAAAAATGATGTTTCAGTTCAACAAAGATTGAATTATCTTGTGTGCCAGGTCACTGGAATTACAGATACCATCTCTGCCTTCAAGACTTTTACAGTCTAGTGCCATTAAAGATAGACAGATTATTTCAGTATGACTTGTTAAGAGCTAAGATAGAGATAACCACAGGTCTACACAGGCTTGGGGATGTGGAAGTGGAAGTAGCTGCTTAACTATTGGGGAGCGTGATACCTGGGCTGAGCTTTAAATGCTGAGGATAAGAATTAGTTGAAAGAATGTTTGAGGTAAAGAGAAAAGCAGAAGCATGATACCGCACAGTTCGGGCGGGAAACGTATTACTGGAGTGCAAAGAACGAGACAGCAAATAGCAGTGAAAAAAGACTGAGAGGCAGATCTTGTAGGATTTTATGTATAATGCCATAGTTCAGTCTTTATTTTGAAGGGAGTTGATAGGAAGGAACAGGCAGATTTGTGGAGTACAGAGGATTAGATTTAAAGGGGACAAGACAAATATTTCACAGGTAAAATTATCAGGATTTGATTGACTATCGGGCACAAGGGAGAGGAAGAACTGACTTGGATGTTTGGGATGGTTGCTGGCTTGATTGATCAAGTAGATGATGGTACTTGAAATCAAGAACACAGTGGTGGGAAAAATACAGTAAAAAAAGCAGATTTGGGGGTAGTAGGATGGGAAAAGTGAAATTCAGTTTTGGGTAAATTGAATTTGAGGTGCCAAGTGAAAGTGTTGCAAAGGCTGTTTGTTGGATGTGAGTCTGAAATGTAGAGGTGGGAGAGGAACTAGCAGATTTGTTGCAATTTGTAATGAACATGTGGAAGAGGCTCTTATTCCCCCCTTTCCACCAATCCTTTTAACTGGTCTGCATGTAAATAGAAAGCAAACTTCATTGCCTAGTTATAAATTGCTGAGCAATCAGCTTTTTCTATTCCTGAAATGAGATCTGGTTCAAATGTTGAAAAAGTGGAAATGTTTTTCATTATATACTCTTTCTCCCCATTGTTATAAGTTCTTAGGCTTTAAAATGTTGATGCCCCCATTGCTATGTTTGTTTTATGATGTAATCTACTTAAATTGTATCATTTTCATTCATTAGTAGATTTATTTCCCTAGTGTACTCATTTCCTATTCTTGTTTTGTTCTATTATTACTGAGAAAAGAACGTAGCTAGTAATGGAGCTGTTAAGAACCTAGAGGATGTGTGAAATTCTAACATAAATAGTAGGATTACCAAGATGAGGCTGTATATACATGTTTAAAACTCGTCCCTTTATATATTAAGTTTGGGTGATAGAATTAGGTTTTTGCAGATGTTCTGTAGGCAATGTCCGATCTGTTCTTGGCCTGATTAATATTTATTGTCTTTGGTTTTGGTATCAGGATAATGCTGACCTTATAAAATGAGTTGGGAAGTGCTCCCTTCGTTTCTATTTTCTAGAGGAGTGTAGATTTGTGATGTGTTATTTTTAAAGATGTTTGGTAGAATTCTCCAGTGAAGCCATTTGGGCCTGGTGTTTACTATGTTGGAGTCTTCTTCTATAGTTTCATTTTTAAAAATGATATAGTGATGATCAGGTTATCTATTCTTGAGCTTTGGTGTTTTATGTTTTTTGAGGAATTTGATCATTTTATCTAAAGTATCGAGTATATGGGCGTCAGGTTGTTTGTTCCATTATTTTTCTTTTAATGTTTGTAGGAGGTGTAGTGATGTTCACGTTTCTATTCCTGACATGGTAATTTGTGCCTTGTCCCTTTTTGTAAATCTGTCTTGCTAGATAGAGGTTTTTCAATTTACTGATCTTTTTTAAAAAGTCACCTTTTGGTTTCATTTTTTGTTTTTAAACCTCATTGATTTTTGGTTCTGTTGAATGTTTTGTCTCTTAACAAGGGGTTGTATTTCCTTTTTTTTGTGAATCTTGCCGTGTTTTATTGAATCTTGGATGTCTCGAATAGGACAGTAAAGACTGAGTACATAGTATTTATACCTGGAAATTGTATATTTGGGCTTTTAGTGTAGGGGCTGGAGTAAAGATTTTGTTGTTGCAAAGAATACCTTAAGTGGCTTCAGATTTTTCTAGTGTGACTTTGTGCTTAGGCTAAAAGTTTGAAGTATGGGGAAGTAGTTCTTGGTTTTCCTGTTGACTCAGTTTTTGGCTTTCTCTGTGTGCCTGTGCCTCTGTGGAATCTAGATGCTCCTGACCCTCTCCCAGTGGTAGACGGTGGTTGTGTCATCAGAACTTGACAGCTGGTGGTAGAGTCAGCAGCTTCTCTGTTGTCCTGTCCAGCCCCAGTCTTGGGGAGGCCCTGTGTATGGGCATCGGGAGTGAGGCATCGCGGTGATCTTGACCCTCTCTGCCAAAGCAGGCCTTGTGTCTTTTTCTGTTCTCATTTGGAAGAGTTTCCTGAGCCTGCCTCAGTGGTAAGAGATCTCTAAGGGCATTGGTATAAGATCCTGGGCCCAAGATTGTTTCCTGCCCTTTCCCTAGTGGTTAGGGTCTTCTGCTATACCCCCATTCTTAATGATGTCTTCACTTGTGCCCTGGGGGTGTCTATACTTGCTGTTCCTCCCCCAGCCTTAGCCTTAAAGTTTTTGTTCCTTAAGGGGAGAATGATCTGGTTGGGGCTTTGAATTCCCCCCCCCCCCATAATAGAGGCTGCTCCCCCTTGCAGCCTAGCACCATAGAGGAGGACTCTCCAGTCTCATGTTCCCATATTGTGAGTGCTGGGGGAGGTCTGGGGTGAAGGTCCTGCCAATAGATTTGGATTCCTGTTGTGTCTGTAGCTTCCGGAACCACATGCTTCTGCTAGCCCACTTTGCCTTTAGGCGTTTATTAACAATTTTAAATGAATTCTTTTTATCTGCTTTTATGGTACCACTGTTTCTTCACGTGCTCTGCCACAGGTGAGCCAGCGCTTATATCCTTTCTCCCCTAGGAAGGTCTTGTCTTGGATCTTCATTTGGTTGCCTTGAGTTCTCAGCTTTCTGATGGATTGAAGAAAAGTTTAGTTTTGTAGTTTATCCAAGTTGTTGTTAGGCATTTTTTCTAGCTTTCTGTTGTGTGGGCAGAATCCAATAAAGTGATCTTTAGGCAAAACTCGAGTTAGTCAGAGGAGCTCTCTTTTCTGGAGCTGTAGTTTGTAATTCCATGACTTCTTTGGCCTCAGGTTCCTTGGGATAAATTCCCTTGCTTTCTTTTATTTAGACTAAAGGAAAGCATTCACAATGGCTAAATTGATAGTAAAAAAAGAAAAAAAGAATAATTCCCCAACTGGTCCTAGTTTGCTTTTTTTCTCTTCCCTAAACACTGGTTTTCTTCAAACTATGTTGTGTTCAGTGTCTCCTACAGTTTTTGTTGTCTTTTCCTAGAACGTCTCTTTCTCCCAACCCTGCTTATCCTTCCAGTCCATTTCCTGTTAATGAAATGGCCCAGAAAAACCAGGTATATACTGAACTTTTTAATCTAGCATTTATATGAAATATTTCTGTACTTTATATAACTGACTTTTATTACTTTATAATCCTTTTTTTTTTTGCAGTTTATTTTGTCATTTCTTATAAGAACTAAATATTTAAAAGGCAGAATAGGAGGGCAATTTTTACTTGGTCCCCTTTCGTGTACTTCTTTCCCCATTCTATCCTTTCCCTTTTCATTGTAGTTTATTTTAAAAGGGGGTGGGGAATAAGGGATTTTGTTTTCCCATTCCAGAGACCCTGTTACTCACCCTATTAGAAAACTTTACCTTACACTCTCATTAGTAGCTTGGAAAAAAGGATGGAGATCTACATTTTTTTTTAATGTGGTCAAAAATAGATAACATAAAATTAATCATTTCAATCATTTTTTAATGTTTGGTTCAGTGGTGTTAAGTATATTCATCTTGTGCAGCCATTACCACTCTACACTGTGAGAACTTTTTCATCTTCCCAAACTGAAACTCCGTATCTATTAAACAATAACCCGCTTTTGCCTTCTTCTCCTAGGCTCTGACAACCATCATTCTACTTTGTCTCTGAATTGGACTACTCTAGTTACCTCATATAAGGGAAATCATATAATAGTTGTCCTTTCATGACTGACTTGTTCTACTTAGCCAGCATAATGTCCTCAAGGTTCATTAACATTGTAGCATTTTGCAGAATTTCCTTTCTTCCCCCACCTCTTCTGCCTCACCCCCTCCCCACCTCCACTCTGGTTCAAGCCGCTGTTTCTCAGCCTGCTTGTGTAGGACACAGCTCCCTGGCCCATGCTGGTATTAGGAGCCTTGTGCTCCCCCTCACCCCCCCATTGGTCGGCCTCACACGGCAGCTCATAGCAGCTGACGGCCGCTCACGATGGCTACCGGCCACGCATGGCAGCACACGGGTAGCCCCCGGCAGCACACAGCAGGCCATGCCAACTTCTGGCAGCTCACAGCAGCCCAGCTCCAGGGAGAGCTGTTGTTCACAGTCTTAGCTGTAGAGGGTGCAGCTCACTGGCTCATATGGGACTCTAACTGGCAACTTTGGGCATTAGGAGCACTACGCTCCAACCACCTGAGCCACCCGGCTGAATAATATGCCATCTTACGTATGTACCACGTTTTGTTTATGCATTCATCTGTCGATAGACATTTCTGATTCTACCTTTTGGCAGCTGTGAATAATGCTGCTGTGAATATGGTTATACAAATATCTGTTCGAGTCCCTCTTTCAGTTCTTTGGAATATATACGTAGAACTAGAATTGATAGATTATATGATAGTTCAGTGTTTAATTTTGTGAGGAACTGCCAGAATATTTTCCACAGTGGCTGCACCATTTTGCATTCCCATCAACTATGCACAAGAGTTCCAATTTCTACATATCTTCCCTGACACGCTTGTTTTTTTTTTTTTATAATAGCCATCCTAGTGGGTGTGAAGAGGAATCTCGTGATTTTGATTTGCATTTCCTTAATGATTAGTGATATTTAGCATTTTTTCATGTGCTCATTTACCATTTGTACATTTTCTTTAAAGAAATGTCTGTTCAAGTCTTTTGCCCATTGTTTGAATCATGTTGTTTTTGTTGTTGAGTTGTAGGAATTTAAAAAAATACATTCAGGATATTAACCTCTTATGAGCTATATTATTTATACATATTTTTTCCCATATCATAGGTTGCCTTTTCACTCTGTTGATAGTGTCTTTTGATGCACAAAAGTTTTTAATTTTGCTATAGTTCAGTATATCTTTTTATTTTCTTTTGTTGCCTGTGCTTTTGGTGTCATATCCAAGAATCATTGCCAAATCCAATGTTAAGAGCTTTCCCCCTATGTTTTCTTCTACGAGTTTTATAGTTTTAGCTCTTAAGGTCTTTCGTCCGTTTTGAGTTCATTTTTGTCTAGGTGTAAGGTAAGGGTCCGACTGTTTTTTTTTTTGTTTTTTTTTGGCTTTTGGATATCCCAGTTTTCCCAGCATTAGAGATGTATAGTTTTAATATGGGTACAGATAAGGCCTGGTGTTGAGGTACAGAATATATAGTGTTTTGCATTGTATAAAGTTTAGATTCTAAGGTTTTCACTTATATAATGGGTAAAAATATGCTATAGGAGCTGACTTAGAACTCTACCATTCCCCCCCCCCCCCAGGTTTATAACATTTTCTTCTGTGAGAAGTTTGGTTTTGAGCTCCCAACTGCCAATTAAACACATCTGTTTGCAGGTTGATCCTGTTTTAAGGCATTGCATAGTTAGAAGTCTTCAGGAAAATCACCAATTGTGAATGACTATTTAGAAAAAGAGTAGAAATAAAAAATAAACTTTAGAGGGAACTGAGAAATTAGAATTTTTGGCAACTTTTAATTAGTAAGATTTTTTTGTTGTTGGTGATAAATATTTTTTTACATTTCTGGTTTTTTTATTGATGATGTCTGCAAATTGTTACTTAAAATACTGCCATTTTCTCCACCTCATTTTTCTCAGTCATAAAATGGAAATAATGGACACTGTTTTATGTTGAAAATACTGACTGAGTGAAATAACATATTTCAGATTTTCCTTGATTTACAGTGGGGTTGGGTTCCAATAAACCCATCGTACGTTGAAAATATCGTAAGCCAAAATTCATTTAATACAACTAATCTACTGAACATCATAGCTTAGCCTAGCCTACCTTAAACGTGCTCAGAACATTAGCCTACAGTTGGGAGAAATCATCTTACACAAAGCCTATTTTATAATAAAGTGTCGAATATCTCATGTGATTTATTGAATACTGTACTGAGAGTGAAAACCAATGGTTGTATGGGTACAGGATGGTTATAAATACATTGGTTGTTTACCCTTGTGATTGCATAGCTGCCTGGGAGCTGTGGCTGTCTGCTGTTGCTGCATGTTGCTAGCCCAGAAACTGAAAATTCAAAATTTGAAGTACGGTTTCTACTGAATGCTTATCACTTTCACACCATTGTAAGTTAGGTACCATCTGTAAAAGCTCTTAGGATAGTGCCTTGCACGTAGCAGTTAATAAAGAACAGCTGTTGGTTATATATCACTAACCTTTTCTGTGTTCAGATAAATGCAGTTAAAATAGGTACTTTGTTTTTGAAAAGAATAGGTTGAGAGTTGGTTTTCTGAAGTTGACATAATACATTTTATACAGTGATTTTATAGAACACTTGGTTGGTTTATGTTTCAGTGTTCAGGTAAGCATAGACATTTAAACTTTTATTTTAGGATTTTAGCAATTTGCAGGAAATGCCAAGAGATTAAATTTAGCAAATATTTTTTTGAGATCCTTGGAAATGCAGATTGTTTTTAAGGTATTAAATATAATCCCATTATTTTGGGGAGTTGGGCGGAAATATGCAAATATCTAAACTCTTCTAAATTAAGCCATAATTGGTAAACTAAAAAAGTTATATAAAATCTGTCTATTAAAATGAAAATTTTTTTTTTAATTTTGGGTTTAAAACAGGGAAAATTATCTTTAACCAATTTGCTAGAGTTAAATTCTTCTTCAAAATTCTTTTTTTCTTAAGGAAATTGTCAGTACATAGTTGCAGGTTTTATTCAGTTCTGTTTAAAAGGTTTTTTTGGTTAGAGCTCTTTCAACATTTTTAAATATTTGCATTTTGAAGTAATGAACTTCATATCTCCTTAAGCATTCAAGGAGATTTTAGGTTACCTTTAGATAGGAATGCTACCTGAGAGATTTTGCTTTGGTTGGGAAGGCTGAACTAGTCATTTTCAACTTTAGGGTTTTATATTTTTAGAAAAGATTGAGAAAAGGGCATGCACAGGCACTTAACAAAATGGGAACTAGGGCTAGCCTATAAATATAATTAACATATTTAGTTCTACTAGTTATTACAATTTAAAATAATTCTTAAATTCAATTAGCAAACAATTTAAAATTAAAAATAAATTCTGATGGGCAAGATTCAGCTATATAAGCAAGCACTCTTTGTATCCTGCTGGTTGAAACCATCTTTCCAAAGAGCAGTTTTTTAGTATTTCTAGAGGTACTACCAAATGTTAATAACCTTTGACCTAATTAATTCTCGTAAGAAACTATCTTAAGAATCAGAAATGTAGACTGAAATTTATGTAGAAAGTTATTACATTTGAGGTGATGTTAGTAATTACGAGCAATTTAATTTTCAATAGGTCAGTTATTGCACAAATTAACAGAACATTTATATATTGGAATATTATGTGGTCTTTAAAAATTAAGTTCTCAGTAGCTGTTAACAGTCCTTTGTGGCTTTGACACAGTCTCTGTCACAGGCCAGGCACTGCCACGAGTCAAGCAGTGACTGGTAGTGGTATTCTCAGGGCGCTGTGCGAAGTGGTCACAGGCCACTATGTGAAGGTAGGCAGGATTCAGGGAGACCCAGGAAACCTAGAAATGGTCCAAAATGGCGGATTAGGTAAACACTATGCCTACTGCACCCCAGGATCACACTAAAATTACAAAAATTATAGAACATTCAACCTCAAGAATTATCTGAAGACTAGCTGAACAGAACCTCTATCACTAATGATACAAAGAAGGGGCCACATCGAGACTGGTAGGAGTGATGCAGATGCAAAACTGGCTGACCCCAAACCCACAGATAGTGATTGGACACTGGGAGGGACACTTTGGTGGTGGAAGTCCCCCCTGAAGAGGGAGGGGTCCTAGCCCCACACTGGGCTCCACAGCCCAGGGGTCATGTGCCGGGAAGAGGAGTTCCCATAGCATCTGGCTGTGAGAATCAGTGAGGACTCTGTCTGTCTGTCTGTCCCAGTGAGATGAAAGGCACTTGGAAACCCAGATATCCTCTTAGAGCCTGCGCAAAGACTTGCTCGCAAGCACTCACCTGGTCTCTGGTTGAGGGGCAGCAACTCAAGAGGCCCAGAGACATGTGGGGAAAGACTCAGTTTTGTGGCTTGGAAGTGAGGGCTGGAGGGACAGTAGCTATCATTGTCTCTGTAGAGCTTGACACACGTGTAACCTAAAGGAGGGCTCCATCATTTCTGTGTTGAGCCCTCCCCCAAAGAATCAAGTCTGGGACTGCATTGGTCTGATGGAGTCTGCGTGGGCACAGCCTTAGTGACGCTCTGGGTCCCTGCTCCTTGCACAGGTGGTACTGCATTGCTCGGGATACTCTTAACACTGGGCGGCTGGTCCCTCCCCCAGAGGCTGTGGAAGCCTTTTTGCAGTGACAGATGGCCTGCGTCAGCCTGGGAAATGTCTGTTGGTAGGTGGTGACCCAAGAACTGCACTGTAGCTTCTCTTGGGCAGCTCTCGGGGACTTGAGGGCCTAAGGGTGACGGTGGCTGGCCACAGTGTTCTTGGGGCGTTTTTGTGGGGTGGTCACGGGCCTGGCATAGGTACAGGATTGCGCTGACTTTGTAGAAACCACCGACCACACCCCTTAGCTCCCTGGAACCCACCCCACCTTGCCCACCTAGAGGGGCACTCTTCGTGCCTGGGTGGCCAGCCTTGCCCCACAAGCCACAGAAGCCTTTCATGGCAGCGGAAGGCCTGCGACAGCCCGAGGAGCTTTTGGTGGTGACAGTGACCCAAAACCTGCGCTGCAGCCAGTCTTGGGCCGCTCTAGGGGATCTGCAAGTTCGAGGCAAGTGGTGACTGGCTACAGTGTTCTAAGGGTGTTTCGTGAAGTGATCACAGGCCAGGCACTGGCACGAGGTGAGTGGTGGCTGGCAGTGGTGCTCGCAGGGCACTGTGTGAAATCACAGGCCAGGCACTGGTGCAAGAACTGAATCTGCATTAACTTTGTAAAAAACACTGGCCACATTTTGTGACTCCGTGGGATTCTGCCCCATCCAGCTAGTGCTGCGTCACCAAGGGAACTCTCAACACTGTCAACCTGCCCAGCCCACGTACCTAAGGAGGCTCTTTCAACAGCGGAGTCTTACTGGCAGCTGGTGGGTGGCAATAGGCCGAGGGGGCCCTGGGCCTTTTGCTAAGTTACCTCAGTCCCAACACTGGTGGCAGCCAGCCTTGGTTCACAGTGAGGCCACCCCCACATGCCTCCAGGTTCAGCACAGGCAGTAGCCAACCACATACAGCTTTGTGGTTCCTGTCAGGTAGCTGAAATTGGCCTGCATGAGAGCCCCTCCCCAAGAGACACCAGAAACAACACACCCAGAGGCCAGCTTCAGACCACACCAGAGCAGTACCTGGTTAGCCCCACAAGTGACATACCCAAAAGGAGGTCTTAACAGACACAGGAGCCCATGGGGGCAAATCCTCCTCTAAGGGATCAGCCCCCACGCAGCAGCTCATATACTGTGGGCATAGCCAGTCCTCACAGTCAGCCTGGGAGTCAGTCCCACACACTGACATGCCAAAAGCAATCAAGGCTCAACTATTGCAGGAGAACACACACAATGCACCCCGGGGACACTCCTAGAACACACGCACAGGAGATCAGGGAGACTGCACCATTGGACTACACAGGATACACTGCATAAGACCACTCCAGGAAAGACTGAGAGACATAGGAGATCTACCTAATATAATACATAGAAGCAAACAGAGAGGGAGCCAGGATGAGGAAACAAAGAAACAAATAAAAGAACAAGAGAAACCTCCAGAAATAAAAATAAATGAAATGCAGGCAACCAACCTACCAGAGACAGAGTTTAAAACACTGATTATAAGAATGCTTGAGGAACTTAGTGAGAATTTCAACAAAGAGATAGTAAGCATAAAGAAGAACATAGAAACCATAAAAAAGAACCAGTCAGAAATAAAGAATACAATAACTGAAATGAAGAATACACTAGGAGGAATGAACAGCAGATTAGATGAAACAGAGGATCAAATCAGCGATTTAAGAGACAAATCAGCAATTTAGAAGACAAGATAATTGAAAACACGCAATCAGAACAACAACAAAAAAAGAATTTTAAAAACCAAAGATAGTGTAAGAGACCTGTGGGACAACATCAAGCCTAACAACATACTCATCATAGGAGTGCCAGGAGAAGAATGGAAGCAAGGGATCAAGAACCTATTTGTGGGGCCGGCCCAGTGGCTCAGGCGGTTCGAGCTCCGTGCTCTTAACTCCGAAGGCTGCCGGTTCGATTCCCACATGGGCCAGTGGGCTCTCAACCACAAGGTTGCCAGTTCGATTTCCCGCAAGGGATGGTGGGCAGAGCCCCCTGCATCTAATGATTGAACATGGCACCTTGAGCTGAGCTGCCACTGAGCTCCTGGATGGCTCAGTTGGTTGGAGCGCAGACTCTCAACCACAAGGTTGCCAGTTCGATTCCTCGACTCCCGCAAGGGATGGTGGGCAGCACCCCCTGCAACTAAGACTGAATACGGCACCTTGAGCTGAGCTGCCGCTGAGCTCCAGGATGGCTCAGTTGGTTGGAGCGCGTCCTCTCAACCACAAGGTTGCCGGTTCGACTCCCACAAGGGATAGTGGGCTGTGCCCCCTGCAACTAGCAACAGCAACTGGACATGGAGCTGAGCTGCGCCCTCCACAACTAAGACTGACAGGACAACAATTGAGTTGGAAAAGTCCCAGAAGTACACACTCTTCCCCAATCAAGTCCTGTTCCCCTTCCCCAATAAAATCTTATTTAAAAAAAAAAAAAAAAGAACCTATTTGAAGAAATAATGACTGGAAACTTCCCTAACCTGGTGAAGGAAATAGACATACAAGCCCAGGAAGCACAGAGAGTCTCAAACAAGATGAACCCAAACAGGTAGACACCAAGACACATCCTAATTAAAATGGCAAAGGTTAAAGACAGAGAGAATCCTGAAAACATCAAGAGAAAGACAACTGGTTACTTACAAGGAAGCTTCCATAAGACTGTCATCTGATTTTTTTTTTTTTTTTACAGAATACAAAAAAACCCAAAAACAACCTTTATTACATGGACTAAGATAGGAGGGAGGAAGATTTACTATATTTTGCCATGTATAATGTGCTTCATATATAACGCAGACCCACATTTTTGGCCCAAAGTTTCAGGGGAAAAATATCTTTAATTTTAACTTTTTAAGTTAAATTTTTATTTGTTTATAGTTAGGTACTTTTTTGTATTATGAAGGAATTTCAGCATTTATTTTTTTAACATGGTACAACAAATTTTATGTTAAAAATAATTATAAAACACAAGAACAGATACAAGGCACAAGAAATTTTATGTACTGGTAGCATATTTATAATATTTCTGTGTCATAGAAGGCCAAGAACCCTTCATGATTGCAAATTTGTCATAAGTTCAACAAAACTGATATCGTATTCCACGTTATTATTTTGCAAAGAGATATTGTTATTGATTTCTAGAGTTACACTTTTGACTCAAGTATAAATAAAAGAATTAAAAACATTTAGATAACTAGTACTACCCGTGTATAATGCGCATCCCTATTTTTCCCTCACAAATTTGGGCAAAAAAGTGCACATTATAAATGGCAAAATATGGTACATTCTTTTCAAGTGCACATCAAACATTTTCAAACATAGACCACATGTCAGGCCACAAAACGAGTCTCAATAAATTGAAGAAGGTTGAAATCACATTAGGCATCTTTTCTGAACAGAGTGGTATGAAACTAGAAATTAATTACAAGAAAAAAACTGAAAATACATGAAGACTAAACGTACTACTAAATAATGAATGGGTCAACAATATGACCAAGGAAGAAATCAAAAGATACCTTGAGGTAAACGAAAATGAAAACATGACAACCCTAATCAATGGGACACAGCAAAAGCAGTCCTAAGAGGGAAATTTATAGTAATGCAGGCCCACTTAGAGAAACAGCAAAAAAAACAAAAAGAAACAAAAACCCAAAACTCAAACAGCTTAACTTTACACCTTAGGGAACTGGAAATGAACAGCAAACAAAGCCCAAAGTGAGTATAGGGAAGTAAGTAATAAAGATCAGAGTAAAAATAAACGAAATAGAGACTAAAAAAACAATACGAAAGATCAAAGAAACCAAGAGCTGTTTTTATTTTTTTGAAAATAAAAATTGACAAACATTTAACCAGCCTCCTCAAGAAAAAAAAGAGACAAGACTCAAATAAAATCATAAGTGAAAGAGAAGTGACTACTGGCACCACAGAAATACAAAAAAATTTAAGAAAATACTACAAGTAACTATATGCCAACAAATTGGACAATCTGGAAGAAATTGACAAATTCCTAGAAGCATATAACCTTTCAAGTCTAAATGAAGAAGAAAGAGAAAATGTTAACAGACTGATTATTACCAATGAAATTGAATCAGTAATCTGCAAGCTCCAAACAAAGTCCTGGACCAGATGGCTTCACAGGTGAATTTTACCAAACATTCAAAAAAGAACTTACACCTATTCTCAAAATATTCCAAAAAAATCCAGGAAGAGCAAGGCTGCCAGGCTTATTTTATGAGGTCACCATTACTCTGATTCCAAAACTTAGACAAAGACATTACAAAAAATACTTAATGTATGTAGGCCGATATTCCTAATGAACATTGATGTAAAAATCCTCAACAAAATATTAGCAAAATGAATTCAGCAATACATTAAAAAGATCATACACCACTATCAAGTGGGATTCATTCCTGGTATGCAAGGTTGGTTCAATATCCACAAGTCAACTAATGTGATACACCACATAAACAAAATGAAAAAAGTCATATGGTGATATCAGTAGATGCAGAAAAAGCATTTGACAAAATCCAGCATCCATTTATGATAACTCTCAAAAAGTGGGAATAGAGGGAACATATCCAACATAATAAAGGTCATATATAACAGAGCCACACCTAATATCATACTCAGTGGGGAAAAGCTGAAAGCATTCTACTTAAGATCAGGAACAAGAAAAGGATGCCCACTTTCACTACTTTTATTCATCATAGTACTGGAAGTTCCAACCACAGCAATCCGACAAGAAAAGGAAAAGGCATTCAAATAGGAAAGGAAGAAGTAAAATTGTCATTATTTGTAGATGGCATGATACTATATAGAGAGAACCCCAAAAATTTCACCAAACAACTATTAAAAGTAATAAATGAATTTAGTAAAGTAGCAGGATACAAAATTAATATTCAGAAATCAGTTGCATTTTTATACACCGATAATGAGCTGTCAGAAACAATCCCATTTACAATTGCATTAAAAATAAAAATACTTAAGAGTAAATTTAGCCAAGGAAGTAAAAGACTTGTACTCAGAAAATTACACAACATTGAAAAGAGAAATTAAAGAAGATACAAATAAATGGAAGCATATACCATACTCAGGTATATGGATATGAAGAATACTATGGTTAAAATGTCTATCCTACCCAAAGCAATCTATAGGTTCATTGCAATCCCTATCAAAATACCAATGGCATTTTTCACAGAACTAGGACAAATAATCCTAAAATTTATATCGAACTATGAAAGACCCTAAATAGCCACGGCAATCCTGTGAAAGAACAAAACTGGAAGTACCATGCTACCTGCTATCAAATTGCACTACAAGGCTATAGTAATCAAAACAGCATGGTATTGGCATAAAAACAGACACATCTATCAATGGAACAGAATAGAGAGGTCAGAAATAAATCCATGCCTATATAGTTATTTAACCTATGACAAAGGAAGCAAGAATTTATAATGGGGTAAAGACAGTCTATTGAATAAATGGTGCTGGGAAATCTAGACAGATACATGCCAAAAAATGAAACTGGACTACCTACTTTTTCCATATACGATAAACTAAAAATAGATTAAAGACTTAAATGTAAGACCCGAAACCATAAAACTCCTAGAAGAAAATATAGGAAGTAAACTCTTAGACATTACCTTTAGTAATGTTTTTACTGGTGTATCTTCTCGGGCAAGGGAAACAACAGAAAAAATAAACAAACTGGACTATGTCAAACTAAAAAGTTTTTTCTCAGCAAATGAAACCATCAACAAAACAGACATCCTACTGAATGGGAGAAGATATTTACCAATGATACATCGGATAAGGAGTTAATATCCAAAATTTATAACAAACTTATACATCTCAATACCAAAAAAACAATCAAAAAATGGGCAGAGGACCTGAATAGATATGTCTCCAACGAGGACATGCAGATGGTCAATATACATATGAAAAGTTGCTCAATGTCACTAATCAGAAATGCAAATAAAAATCATAATGAGATATCACCTCACTCTAGTCAGAACGGCTATCATAAACAAATGTTGGTGAGAATGTGGAGAAAAGGGAACCCTTATGCAATATTAGTGGGATTGCAAACTGGTGCAGCCACTATGGAAAACAGTATGGAGTTTCCTCAAAAAATTAAAAATAGAACTACCTTATAACCCAGCATTTGCACTCCTGGGTGTTTATCCAGAGAAATCCAAAATGCTAATTCAAAAAAATGTATGCACCCTGTGTTTACTGCAGTGCTCCAGCTCTACAAAAGCAGTGGGAAGCGAGAAGGGTGGCGCAAGATTAAGAAAGACAATAGACAAGAGTAGAGGGCAAGTGGGGCCAAGGGACTCAAGTCTCAAGGACTGAGCCCCAAATCGGGCCAACTCATGGCTTTTATTAGTAATCATACAAGGAAATAAAGTTTGATTTTTTTCATTTTCCACGAGTCACGTGCCTGACTGGCTGTTCTTTCCGAAAGCTCCCATTGTGCTCCAACATGTACTGTGCCTTCACACATGTATAACCCCAGGGGACGGAATCACTGTACTGAAACCATCAGATAAGAGAGGCTAACTGATATTATTCCATCAGTTCCCAGCTTTCTGAGACACTTACTTGTGATGTCATGGGGAAGGCGTGGGGGACAGATGGTTTGGCAGCTATTCACAGTAGCCAGGATATGGAAGCAATCCAAATGCCCATCAATGGATCACTGGATAAAGAAATTGTGATACATTTATACAATGGAGTATCACCCTGCCATAAGAAAGGATGAAATCTTATCATTTGCAACAACATGGAAGGACATAGAGGATTGTTGTGTTTAGTGAAATAAGTCAAACTGAGAAAGACAAATACCATATGATTTCATTTATATGTGGAATCTAAAGAACAGAATAAATGAACAAAACAAAGCAAATAGACTCACAGATACAGAGAACAAACTGATGGTTGCTACATGGGAGGGGGACTGGAGGATGGGTGAGAAAGGTGAAGGGATCAGAAAGTACAAATTGGTAGTTATTAAATAGCCGTAGGGATGTGAAATACAGTATGGGGAATATAGTCAATAATGTAAAGACTGGGGTATAAGATAGGTATTGGATTTATCGGGGGGATCACTTTATAGGTTATGTAAATGCCTAACTACTGCACTGTATACCTGAAACTAATATAAAATAATATTGAATGTCAACTATAACTTTGAAATATATGTTTTTAATATATGTCTGTGTGCATGTATATGTATGTGGTCAGACAATTAAGTTCATGAACTCATCCTAGAAAAAGTGCTGCATACCTCATTGGAGTACACCTTCGAAGTACTCCCCTTGGGAAGCCTATGCACCAACGCCAGCGCCTAGTCCACCCTTGAAAGCAGTTTTGGAACTCTTTCTGGAATGGCCATTAGAGCTGTCATCGTATTACCCTTGATGTCCTGAATGTCACCAAAATGTCTTCCTTTCGATATTTTCTTTATCTTTGGGTAAAGAAAGTAGTCATTGGGGGCCAGATCAGGTGAGTGGGGAGAGTGTTCCAATACAGTTATTTGTTTACTGTCTAAAAACTCCCTCACAGACAGTGCTATGTGAGCTGGTGCATTGTCATGATGCAAGAGCCATGAATTGGAGAAAAATTTAGGTTGTCTAACTTTTTAACGCAGCCTTTTCAGAACTTCCAAATAGTAAACTTCGTTAACTGTTTGTCCAGTTGGCACAAATTCATAATAACCCCTCATATCAAAAAAGGTTAGCAACATTGTTGCAACTAGTTCACAAACTTAATTGTCATACCTCATTTTATATTTATATCTATATCTGTATTTATAGGTGAAGATATATATAAAATCATGGGATGTAAAATACAGCATAGGGAATATAGTCAGTGATATAATAGCTACGCACTTGTCAGATGGATATTAGACTTGTTGGGGTTATCACTTTGTGAGGGGTGTAAATGTCTAGTGATTATGTTGTTTTTGTATTATCTGAAACTAATTAAAAAATTATGTTTTCAGATAAAAAAACATAGATTATGGAGTTTATAGTATAAAATGGGAAAAAACAGGTAATACCATTCTGCATGGAGTATAATTCTAAGTATTGATTAAAACACAGAGGGTGCCAAAAAAATGTATACACATTTTAAGAAAGAAAAAAACTATTAAGATTGTAATAATATATACTGACAACGAAAGTTGAATAGAAGTCATGTTTGACTTCTGCATTCTGATTATGGTGAACTACGGCTTGAGCAATGTTGACCAAAGTGTCCACTTGTGTACATTTTTTTGGTACCCCCAGTATTTATACATATTTAAACAAATGGTATAACATATACCCACATTTCAGTTATTTCTAGGGTTAGGAATTATGTGAGTTTTTTTCATATATTTCTGTTCTTTTAAAGTTTTCTAACAATGTATATTTTATCATCAGAGGAAAGGCTTGGTATGTCCACCTGAAATAGAGAATTTCTCAAACTTGTAAGGGCAAGAGTGAATTTTGTCTTGTGTAGGTGGAATACTTACCTATGTTTCTCCTTGAGTTGTTGTAAGCCTGGCATCTAACATATTCATTGCATATTTTCCTGTTTCTTTGTGTGTGTCCTAATTTTTTGTTGAAAACTAGCCATTTTAGATAAGATATTGTAGCCACTCTGGATTCAGAATTTTTCCCTCTGGAAGTTGTTAACTTCCACAGGCAAAATCTATGAATTTTGTCCCTGCAGTGTGCAACCACTTTTTAAGAAAAAAATTCTTGTTTTAATTTTTAAGCTTGGCTACTAGGGCGTACCCCTGTGTCTGCATAGTTTTGTGGTTCACCTATGATTGGACACATACTGTGCCCAAACATCTTGCACCGTAACGCTTCTTCTCCCTCTGCCTGTGGTTCTGTGTGGGGTGCACATTCCAAGTTCAGGCCTTTTCCAAGTCTGTCCCAGCTCTTATTTCCTACTGATCCATTTCATATCTCCTGTGTTCACATGTGTAGCTGCATGATTGGTCAAAAGTATGTACATAGCTTGGACCCTCTTTAGTCTCTTCTGTGCATGTGTACTGCCTCAGCCAGCAATACGGTTGCCCCAACAACCCCTGCAATGTCAAGCTAATAGAGCGGTTGGCCCTCCTAACTTCACTTGCCACAGAAATTATTATCCCACATACCAGAATTGTCACTTATACTGATGACAGCACTGAATGTGGTCATTACCCAACTGCTCTGAATCATGTGAGTCTCTTTATGGTGACCTCAAATCTGCCAGTCCTCTCAGCTTGCCAAATCATCTGAGCTTGCAGGTAGGAAGATAGGGGAGTGGAGCAGTTCCAGACAATGGCACAGACTCCAATGTTTTATCCTGAGTTGAGCAGTTTTGTAAGCATTCTCAGATTGTTGTATGCTTTTGGTTGATTTCCAGAGTGCTGAAATGGTTTTTGTCATTTTGTCCACCTGTGTGGTGGCTTTTTGTGGATAGGATTTGTTGCCCTCTTAACTTGGCCATAGTCAGAATTCCAGGGTTTTTATCTCTTCCTCCATTTTATATCTGTCTTGTGTTCCATACTATGTCTTGGTTCCCAAGGCCTTAGTGGATGACTGACTTAAATTAGAAATCTAAGTAAGATTTACCTCACAAGTCTCAGAATAGCAATTCCAGCAACTTCATATTTGTATGATTACTGAAGCCTTATAAACACTTTTTTTGCTGTGCTCTCCCCATCCTTCCCTCACTTTTAAATAGTTGAGTCTATACATTGTCAGAGAATGTAGCCCTCTCATACAATGCTCTGTCTCTTTTAGCCTTTATTTTATCCTAGTTGTACGAATAACTACATGTTCTATGCTTGGTGCTTACCATTAGTCGTTATGCAGTATCTGTAGTCAGTTTGGTTTTATGAAGTGCTCTATCAGAATTTTTTTGAAAGGGCTCCATAAGCACAATATTCCCCGAGTTCTTGCATACTGGTAACAGTTTGTGGTCGGTATTCTTCTAAGTTATTTTTTTGGATATAAAATTCTTGGTTTATATGTTATTTCCTTGATTATTTTATTTTAAATAGGTTACTCCATTTTTCTTCTGGCATAAAGTGTTGCTATTGAAAAATTTAGAGTAGTGTATTTTTCTCTCTTTCCATTTTAAAGTTATTTAGTGCCTACCTAGATAAGGGGTCTGCAAATTACTGTCCATGGGTTGATTGCCTGTGTTTGTAAACACAATTTTGTACATAAGGCATGCCCATTCATTTACATATTCTCTTTGGTAGCTTTTGCTATACAGTGCAATAGACAATATGGAAACCAATGAACAGAGCTGTGGACACTGATATTTGAATTTCATATAACTTTCACCTTATGGTCTGCAAGAGTGAAATATTTGCTGTCTGGTTCTGTAAGAAAAAGTTTGCTTACATCTGGCAAAACGATTTTTCCCTCAAAGTTCAATAATTTAAAGTTCTAGTAATTCATACTAGACTATGTCTTGGAATTGGTCATTCTGGGTTGCTATTCTCAGGTCTGTGTCTTTCAATATTTGATTTTAAACTTTTTCTATTTCTGGAAGGTTTTCATGTTTACTTTTGAGTCTGATCTTTTTTATTTTTGTCCCATTTTTCTTCTCCCTGCCCCCCCACTCCGGTTCAAGCCGTTGTTTCTCAGTCTAGTTGTGTAGGACACAGCTCCCTGGCCCCTGCTGGTATTAGGAGCCTTGTGCTCCCCCTACCCCCGGCTGAGGCAGTCGGTCACCGGTCGTCGGGCGGCCGCTCACGGCCATTCTCGCCGGCTGCCAGCCACGGCTGTTCCTGGAAGCACACGTTAAAGTTGCCCATGGCAGCACACAGCAGCCCCCACAGCATCCCACGCCGACCTCTGGCTGCTCATGGCAGCCCAGCTCCAGGGAGAGCCATTGTCCACAATCGTAGCTGTAGAGGGCGCAGCTCACTGGCCCATGTGGAAATTGAACCAGCGACCTTGGTTGGCATTAGGAGCACGGCGCTCCAACCACCTGAGCCACTGGGCTAGCCTGAGTCTGATCTTTATCTCTAATATTTATCAGTTTCTCTTTAATCCTTTTTTGTAATGTTGAGAAATATTCCTTCTTTCTCTACCTGTTGTGTTCATTTACTTCTTTGTTCTCTTAGTCTTTATTTCTGAAATGATTTTTTTTCTTTGCTTTAAAAATTTTTTCTGAGTTCTACCACTTTATCCACCCTTTATGCCCCAAATCTTGGTTAAATTTATTGTTGTATTAGTGTCTTTAAGCTTGCTTGGAAATGTAGTTTATAGTTGTGATCTGTTTTTGTGGATCTGTCTTTTGTAATTTTATTGTCTATAGGAAGTTAGGGGTTTTAGTCTACTCTTTCTTTCTTATAACTATATGGGCTCTGATCTAATTTTTGTTACTTTTTAACATGAAGTTTGTTTTCCTGAACTTTTAGGAGGTTTAATTCAAGATAGTTTTTTTACTTAAATGGAGCTTTCTTAAAAAATGTTCAAAAATATGGAGAATTGCTCTCTCAGATTGCTTAGTTTATGTTCCTCTTCTCATCTTTTTGTAGACATTTCTCTTTGCTTTTCTCATTTGATACTGTCCTACTCTATTTTGACTTTATTCGGCATTTTCTTTTCAGTGTTGAAACCCTGTCAGTAGCTCTGGTAGTCAGGGTTTTTTGTTGTTACTGTTGTTATTTTTTTAATGGAAAATATCAAATATACCCACAAAGTAAACAGAATGGTATTATTAAGCCCTGTATCACCATCACTCAGTTTCAATAGTTACTAACATTTCTTTCTTGTGGGATCTATACTCCCATCCACTCCCAACTTCCTCCTATCTTGTTGGTCGTTATTGTTCATAAGAACTTTTTACAGGTGTTTATTTAGGTAAAATGTACATACTTTAAAACACATAGATCTTAGCTGTAAATTCGGACAAATAGATCCACACCCCTATCACAGTATAGGACATTTCCTTTCCCCAAGGCAACTTCTATTCTGATATTTTTCTCTGTAGATTATTTTTGACTCTGATAGAATTTCTTTTTAATGGTATCATCAAATATGTACTCTTGTGTCTGCCATTGCTCAGCATAATGTCTGTGAGATTCTTTCGTGTTGTTGATGATGTTGATGATATTAGTAATTGTTGTTTTGTGTCTGATGATTATTCCACTGTGTGAAAACACCACAATATTCGTCTTTCTATCACTGTGCACTTCCATTGTTTCCAGTTTGTGGCTATTATAAATAAAGCTGTCTGGAACATTTCTGTGAAAGTATGTTGTAGAAATGTTTGCATTTCTCTTGGATAAAAACTTAGAAGTGAACTTACTGGATCAAAGGGATAGGTGTTGTTTATTATAAATTGGTAAACTTTTACCAAAAACCTTACATTCCCACCAGCAGAACTTGTACATCTGAAGGTGAATAATGTTGAGTGTCATTTCATACGCCTGTGGCTAATCATCTAGCTTTTATGAAGTGGCCTCTCAAATCTTTTGCCCATTTTTTTCTAATGGCTGGTTTGTCTTCTTTGTGTTTTAGGATTTCTTTATATAGTCTTTGCATATATATACTTTGCAAGATACGTTTTGTGAATATTCTCTCAGTTTGTTGCCTGCCTTTTAATGTTCTTAGTGGTGTCTTTTGGTGAACAGAAAATTATTTTTATGAAGCCTAGTTTATCCAGTTTTTGCTTTTATCTTCAAAGAGAGTTTTTACTTTTTCCTTTCTAACATGGATTGCTTTTTCATGCCTAATTGCCTGGCTAGAACCTCCAGTAAAATGTGAATAGAACTGGAGTCGGGGGAATATTGAGGAACAGTGTGTTTTTTCAGGAACCATCAGCTCCAAATCAAGTCGTTGTTTTCAATCTAGTCGTGGAGGGTGCAGCTCCCTGGACCATGTGGGAGTCGAACCAGCGACCTTGGTGTTATGTGCACTGCGCTGTAACCGACTGAGCCAACTGGCCGCCCTCTTGTCTTATTTTTGATCTTAGGAGAAAAGCATTTAGTTTTTCACTATGAAATATGATTTTAGTTGTGGCTTTTTCATAGATAGCTTTTTTCAGGTTGAAGAAGGTCCCTTCTATTCCTGGTTTGTTGAGTGTTTTTATTATGAAAGGGTGTGTTGGGTTTGGGTCAAATGCTTTTTATGCATCAATTGAAATGATTATGTAGATTTTTTTTCTCTTTTTCTAATATGGTGTATTAGATTGATTTTTTTCCCAGGTTTTAAAACTTTATTTGCATATTTAAAAAACTGCATTCCAATAATTAAAATCATTTGAACAACAACAAAAAAATGACACTGATTAAACTTCATCTTACAACCAGCAGGAACCCTTGGACCAGCTTGGTTTTTACTCTGGATTTCACCCAGCTTCTGTCTTCATCAACATGTAAGTTCTTTCCCTTCCCTGCCAGCCAGACAGGCAGATGTGAGAGGCAGGTGTGGCTTTCGTTGTCCTTAGTTCTTTGATGTGAAAAAGGGCAGCACAGTTATTTAAACTTGATCCAACCTCTTGCATCTTACAAAGTTAAACATCTAAAAGAAGTAAAATAAGGCAAAGCTTGTGGAATGTACAGAGCATATTGGCAGTTCGTGCCTCATTGTGATTTGCCAACTTCTGTTCAATTGTTCTTGAAGACCGTGGATTTTTCTCTCGTGTTTCTGTCATTTTCAATTTTGACTTACTGAATTTCTCCATCTCGGCCACATTGGGTTTGTCAGACATGGTTGCAGAGGAAGCAAGGTGAGGCGTGTGAACAAGTGGGTTCGATCTGCTTAGTGGTGGTCGCGGAGCCTATATTGATTGATTTTCATATGTTAAACCACCCTTGCATTCCTGGGGTAAATCCCATTGGGTCCTAGTATATAATCCTTTCATTAAGCTGCTGGATTTAGTTTGTTGAGGCTGTTGATGTACATCTATGTTCCTAAAAGATATTATCCTGTAGTTTTCTTTTCTGCCAGTGTCTTTGTATTAGGGTAATGCTGGCCTCATGAATTGAGTTGGGAGGTGTTCCTCGGTGTTTCGGAAGAGTTTGAGAAGGATTGGTGTTAATTTTTCTTTAAACATTTGGTAAAATTCTTCAGTGAAGTCACCTGGTCCTTGGTTTTCATTGTGGAAAGGTTTTTTTTTTTTTTTTTTTTAATTGCTGATTCAATCTTTAGTTGTCATGAACCTTTCAGATTTTCTGTTTTTTTCTTGAGTCCATTTTAGTTGTGTCTTTCTACAAATTTGTCCATTTTATCTAGGTTATCTAATATGTTGGTGTATATATGTTCATAGTATTTCCTCATAATCTTTTTTCTTTCCTTAAGGTTGGTATTAGTGTCCCTTTCATTCCTGATTTTAGTAGGCTGAGTCTTCCTTTTTTTGGCCAGTATAACTAAAGCTTTGTCAATTTTATTGATCTTTTCAAAGAACCAGCTTTTTTGGTTTCATTGATTTTTCTTTTTTTTTAATTATCTATTTGACTTATTTCTGCTCTTAATATTTCCTTCCTTCTGCTTTCTTTAGATGTAGTTTGCTTTTCTCTTTCTAATTTCTTAAAGTGGAAGGTTTTGTTATCAATTTCAGGTCTTCTTTTTTTAACATAAGCATTTACAGCCATTCAGTTGCCCTCTGAGCAACGAGCAACTTGCTTTTGGGGCATCCCATTAATTTTGGTATGTTGTGTTTTTTCGTTCATCTTGAAGTGTTTTCTGATTCCCATTGTGATTTCTTCTTTGACACAGTAGTTATTTAGGAGTTTGTTTAATTTCTGCATATTTGTTAAATTCTCACATTTTTCTTCCTTGTGAATTCTAATTTTATTCCAATATGTTTGGAGACCTCATACTTGTATGTTTTCAATCCTTTTAAATTTATTGAGACTTGCTTTGTGTCCTAACATGTAGTCTCTCCTGGAGAATGTTCCTTCCATGTGTAAAGTGAGAATATGTATTCAGCTGTTGTTGGATGAAGTGTCCTACATATGTTTTTTAGGTCTCGAGAATTGTTCAAATCTTCTATTTCTATGTTGATCTTTTGTGTAGTTCTATCTGTTATTGAAAGTGAGGCAGTGAAGTTTCCAACTATTGTTGAATTGCCTATTTTTTACTTCAGATATTTTGGGACTCTGTTGTTGAGTGCATATATGTTTATAATTTCTCTCTAAGTGCTGCTTATTCATCCTAGAAATTTTTCTATGCTCTGTTTTTGTTATTTTTCAATTAAAAATATTTTGTGTTTGTCTTGTGATTTCTTTTTTGACTCAACATTTATTTATAAATATATTTTTAAATTTCCAAGCATTTGGTGCTGTTAAAGAGTTTTTTTTGTTTTGTTTTGATTTATTATATAATGTGGTTAGAGAACATACTTGGTAAGATTTTAATCTTCAAACTTACCGAGACTTGTTTTACTGCTCACCACCTAGTCTGTCTTGGTGAACATTCCATGTGAGATTGAAAAGTATGTGGTTTCTTCATCTGTTGCATGAGTGGTCAGTTTTGAAAGTTCATGAGGGCTTGACTGCTTTAGCCGTTTCAGACCTATTACATAACACCTTTCTATAACTCACTATTGAAATGGACAAACGCCCTCTACATTTCAGCTTCCTTTTATAAATGTTCTTCTCTTGCTTTCCAGTGAAAATCCATTGGTTATTTTTTAGTTCAGAGGACTTTGCTTCTGAGCTTTACCAGAATCTTCTTTACTCTCAACATGCAGTGCTCTAGCATTTTATGTATAAACTATGGTATGTACAAGGTCGGACAATTAAGTTCACGAGCTCATCCTAGAACAAATGCTACATACCTCATTGCTGAATATCACTACGGTCACCTCCGAAGTACTCCCCTTAGGAAGCTGTGCAGCAATGCCAGCACCTAGTCCACCCTTGAAAGCAGTTTTGGAACTCTTTTTCTGGAATGGCCATCAGAGTTCTCATTGTATTACTCGTGATGTCCTGAGTGTCATCAAAATGTCTTCCTTTCAATATTTCCTTTATCTTCGGGTAAAGAAAGAAGTCATTGGGGCCACATCAGGTGAGTAGGGAGGGTGTTCCAATACAGCTATTTGTTTATTGGCTAAAAACTCCCTCACAGACAGTGCCATGTGAGCTGGTGCATTGTCGTGATGCAAGAGCCATGAGTTGTTGGCGAAATGTTCAGGTCATCCAACTTTTTCCCGCAGCCTTTTCAGCACTTCTGAATAGTAAACTAGGTTAAGTGTTTATCCCGTTGGTACAAATTCATAATGAATAATCCCTCTGATATCAAAAAAGGTTAGCAACATCGTTAAAACAAGTTCGCAGACTTTATTGTCAGACCGTGTATATATATTTACCTCCTAGACTGTTTGATTCTCTTGGGCAGAGATTATAATTTTCATCCTTTTATTACCATTCTGGCAAATAAGTGTTTAAATTTTCATGAGCTAAACCTCATAAGACTGGACTACCTATACACCTTTAGTCTTTTAAGACCTACTTTACGTCAATATATTGTTTTATAACATTTTCTAATTTGTATAATCATTTAATGATTCTGAGTTTAAGGTAGATTCACCCCTAGGTATTTTTGAAAAAACTGAAGAAAAAAAAAACCTCACAGAAATTGATTAAAAATAACTTTCTTTAGAAGTTAACAGTGACTCTTCAGGAGAAAAGGCAATATTATTTGGGGATAGCAACTTAAAACGCCACCATTTGGTGATGGGGAAAAAGTAATTATTTGGAAAGATATTTGGAACTCCTAGTGAATCCCTTGATTTGGGGGTTTTTGGTTTTTTGTTGTAAAAGCAGTTACTGTGTAGTAGAATAGTATAAAGTTTCTGTATAGTTTTTTAAAGGTTTCTAACTGTCTTTCTGTGAATTCAGTTATGTTGAATTAGTAAAGACAAAACTTCTTAAGCTTCCTAATTGGTTGGGGAAGACCCTAACCTTTGCCAGGAATTGCTACACCTTTAGGAGTTTAGAGTGCTTAAGTGGAGTTAGACTTTCTGTGAATACATTTCTGTTGTGAGTAGCTTTATTGTAATTCCTATTCATTTTGAGCCTCAAGATGGTAAGATGAATGTATTCTTTATGCAGGTGAAAAAACACTGTTGTGACTACAGCTTAGCTATGATTGAGGTAGGATTAGAATTCACATCTCTTAATTCTTAGTTTAGTAGTTTTGTGTTCTGTTTCACAGATTCTAATTCAGGGTGTGTTCTTAACTACCTTTAAGTCTTGGGACAGTTTTACCAGCCACTGTTTTTCTCATCTATAAAATGAGAGCATTCAAGGAGATTGCCTTATATTTTCTTTCTGCTATGAATTCATTTTTTAAAGTATCATTGTGTGTGGTAAGATCGAATCCCACAAAATGATCCAACTTCTCTTGTTACACTTATATGATTATTAGTTATAGGAATTGTGCTCATAGAATTAATTCATTTATTGACTAAGGGTTTTTTCTACTACAATTGTGATTGAGCTTCAGAGGGCAGAAAACTTTCCCTGTCTTGTTTACTATTTACTAGTTGCCCAGTGCCTCGAATGTGGTCACTGCTCAATAAATACTTGTTGAATGAATGATTAAATGAATGATAATGTTGGCATAGATAGAGGCAGCATAGTGTTGTGGAAAGAGCATGCACACTCTTTAGTGTTTGATCATAGAATATGATATTTCAGAAGTTGTTGGGAAGGTTACTTGGGATGATGTATATACTACGAGGTTCAAAGCACAGTGCCTTTCACTTAAAATGTTAGTTTCTCATTTCAATCTCTTAGAGATCAGGACTTCTTTTTGTTTTGTTTTTTTTAAGATTTTATTGGGGAAGGTGAACAGGACTTTATTGGGGAACAGTGTGTACTTCCAGGAATTTTTTCCAAGTCAAGTTATTGTCCTTTTAGTCTTAGTTGTGGAGGGTGCCATTCAGCTTCAAGTTGTTGTCCTTTCAGTCTTAGTTGTGGAGGGTGCAGCTCAGCTCCAGGTCCAGTTGCCGTTGTTAGTTGCAGGGGGCACAGCCCACCATCCCTTGTGGGAGTCGAACTGGCAACCTTGTGGTTGAGAGCCCACTGGCCCATGTGAGAATCGAACTGGCAGCCTTTGGAGTTAGGAGCATGGAGCTCCAACCGCCTGAGCTACCGGGCCGGCCCTGGACTTTGTAATGAAGACATTTTTATTATATAAGCTGGGAAAATATGGGTATGCTAGGTTTAATTTTAATAAATAACCCTTTTCATTTTTCCCGTATAGTTTTACATGTGGCACCCATAAAAGATGAGGCTGAGAACACGGAAAGCTTCTCAGCAATCAAATCAAATCCAAACACAACGCACTGCCAGAGCAAAGAGGAAATATTCAGAGGTTGATGATAGCCTGCCTTCAGGAGGAGAAAAACCACCGAAGAATGAAACCGGCTTGTTGTCCTCAATTAAAAAGTTCATTAAAGGAAGCACACCCAAGGTAATGGTTTTACCTTTTACTTATATCATTAAAATTGAAGTTTAGGGTTTTTATAAGCTTGTAAAGACAAGAATTCTGATATTGCTAGAACCCACTTTAAAGGCAGGTGTCTCCATTTGGTGTTATTTAAGAGTATTAACATGCAAACTAAAGAGGGTGCCAAAAAAATGTATATATATTTTAAGAAAGGAAGAAACTGTATTAATTGTAATAATATATACCGATAACAAAAGATGAACATGAGTCATGTTTGACTACTGCAATTACAAGAGGTGCTCAGAGTAGTTGCTATCAATGTCCAGACACTTCCTTTTTTTTTTTTTTTTTTTAAAGATTTTATTGGGGAAGGGGAACAGGACTTATTGGGTAAGAGTGTGTACTTCTGGGACTTTTCCAAGTCAGGTTGTTGTCCTTTCAGTCTTAGTTGTGGAGGGCTCAGCTCAACTCCATGTCCAGTTGCCGTTGCTAGTTGCAGGGGGCGCAGCCCACTATCCCTTGTGGGAGTCGAACCGGCAACCTTGTGGTTGAGAGCCAGCCTGCACCCCAACCAACTGAGCCATCTGGGAGCTCAGTGGCAGCTCAGCTCAAGGTGCCGTATTCAGTCTTAGTTGCAGGGGGCGCTGCCCACCATCCTTTGCGGGAGTCGAGGAATGGAACTGGCAACCTTGTGGTTGAGAGCCCGCGCTCCAACCAACTGTGCCATCCGGGAGCTCAGCGGCAGCTCATTGACTTCATTCTAATTGCGGAGAGTGCAGCTCGCTGGCCCATGAGGGAATCGAACAGGCAGCCCGTTGTCCAGAGCCTGCGCTCTAACCAGCTGAGCCACCTGTCCACCCCTGTCCAGACACTTCTGATTACGGTGAACTACTGCCTTGAGCATAGATAACATCTCTTAAAATTTGTATGCATTTTTTTCGGCACCCTTGGTATTTAGTGGCTGTTTAAGAAAACATTATTTAGTGTGCTTAACTGATCCTCTTTGCCTTCTGTTTTTTTCAGCACAGTTTTATAGGAAGTAAAAGAAAAATTTCTTTTACTTGACTTTTTTCTTTTACTTACATTTTTTCCCCATTTCACATAAAAGGTAGTTTCTCCTTAACGTTATTAGTAGTACATTGTTTAATTGGGGAGATGATTTCTCCTACCGATCTGAATTCTAACATTTGTACAATGAAAATGTGTTATTTCATTAAAGAGAAAACAAAGTTATTAAAGAAAAGAATGGATGCTGACCACAAGTCACAGGCTCCAGATTCATATTCTGGACCAATTTGAGTGATGTGAAGAAAGTCATTTACCCCTGTGAGCCTCAGGAAGACAGTAAAATAGGATTAATACCATTTATCTACCTCAAAGTTGTTTTCAAATTAGATGGCAAACAGGTGGAAAAGCAGTTTGAGAAATTTTAATGCACTCTATAAATGGGTAGTGTTATTAACATTCATTGTATGTAGATTTTTAAACCACTGTTTACTACTCTTGTGTTTTTTCTTGGGATTAGTATATATGAGAAAATTTTCATTATAATGTAAGTTTATCACTTTGATAAGTAAATCACTGTGGTGACTTATTCATAGTGAAAGATTTTGCTCTCACGTATAACTAACAAAACTTAACTTATTGTGAATCATTGCCCAAGATTTAGAAGTATTCTGTGTTTGTAGAGTTTGTCTTTTATTTATTTATTTATTTATTTTTGTTTGTTTTTATTTTTTTAATTTATTGGGGTGACAATTGTTAGTAAAATTACATAGATTTCAGGTGTGCAATTCTGTATCACATAATCCATAAATCACACTGTGTGTTCACCACCCAGAGTCAGCTCCCCTTCCATCACCATACATTTGATCCCCCTCACCCTCATCCCCCACCCCCCAACCCCCTTACCCTCTGGTAACCACCAAATTACGTTCCCCAGTAGAGTTTGTCTTTTTGTTTTGATTGTTTTATTTTGTTTATCTAACAATATAAGCAAAATTTCTTTTGTTAATTTTAAATACAATTTTTAAAAAGTTTCTTTGAGTTAATTTATAAACACACACGACGTGTGTATTTATGTGTGTGTGTATATATACTATGTGTATATGTGTGTGTGTATATATACACACACACACATACACACACACACACACACACACACGGTGAAAAAAAAACTAGAAGTATTTTAGTATTAACATGTAACAAAGATCAGATTTCTTCCAGAAACATTGATTCCTAATCTGTAAATTCCTAATTGGTTGTCTTCAGCCTCTGTTGATGGGAATGCCATTCTCTGAACAACTCTAAATGTTGTAAAATTTTTCATCTTGAGGAAAGATGAATCTACCCTTTATTTTCTTATATGTTCTTTTTCTGCATGTGCAAATGTAAAACCTCAATCACTAGCAGAAAAATTTCTAGTTTTCATTATATGACAGTATATGATATAGGTCACCATCTTGGCCAGCCTTTTCTGTTCATGAAAAGTAACAACCAGAGGTAAAGATAGGTTTTTCCTATGTCTTCTGACTTCTCTTCTTATTTACTTCCTTTGATCTGGGCATTCTTCTATTAATGTAGTATTATATTACATCATATTGTATCATATCATGTTTTTTTTCTCTCCTTTAGTAGTTAGATCTCTTTGTTGGTCAGCAGATTTTTCCTCATGTCAATTAAAACACTCAGGGTTTTTCTGTAGAATTGCTGTTGAGTTTCTTTTTTTTTTTTAAACCAACATCTAGGATTTTTCATTAATGCCTGCTTACACAAAGATGTTAAATAGTATAGGGCCATAAAAAACTGGCTTGCAAACTAATGTCTTATTTATTAATGTTATTTTGGGGCAAAGTTTTTCCTACAAATTAATTTAATTGTACTATCATTCATCCTAGATTTCTTTATTATATTCTATAAATTTATTATGAAAATCACTACTTGAATGCTTTACTGAAATCAAGGTACACTGTTTTGTTCCCAGTCTACTAACCCCATGTTAGAAGTAAATGAAAAGGTTAGCTTTTCGTGTATTATTGCCAATGAGTTTATACTGGCTTCTAATTGTTAGTTCTTTCTTATTTACATTGTCATTACACCGTCTTCTTGATAATCTAAAATTTTACTTGACTATCTATATAATACATGCTTACGTTCAGTATCTTAAATAAAGCATTGTTGTCCTTTTCAAAATTTGGGTAGAAGTTGGCATCTACTGTTCAGATTCTACTGAGAATCTGATTATCTGAATAGATTCTACTGAGTATCTATTAGGTGCTTTATACCCACTATCTCCTTAATCCTTAAACCATCTTTTGATATTTTTTTCGAAGAGAAAAACTGTGGTTTAGTAAATTTAGGTAACCTGTACAGTGTCAGCAATAACAACAGCAATTACAATAAATAGCTTACCCAGGATAAAAAAGAACAAAACAAAACAAATAAACAATTATTTTTGTGTTTATTATAAACAAAATAATAACAGAATAAATAAACAATTACTAACAGTTATTGAGCAATTGCTATGTGCTGTGCACTCAGTGTGTTCTCAGTGCATTAAGTGCAATAACTTCTTTAAGCCTCATAAACCATATGAAGTGGGTGCCATCATCTCTATATTACAGATGAGGAAATTGAGACACTGGGAGGTTAAATAACTTGTGCAGGGTTACTTAGCTTTAAGTGGCAACACTAATTGAAATCCAAGTACTGGTTTCAGAGCTTACACTATTTATTTATTTATATTTTTTAATTGGGGAATATTGGGGAACAGTGTGTTTCTCCAGGGCCCATGAGCTCCAAGTGTTGTCCTTCAACCTAGCTGTGGAGGGCGCAGCTCAGCTCCAAGTCCAGTTGCCATTTTCAGTCGTTAGTTGCAGGGTGTACAGCCCACCATTTCATGTGGGAATTGAACCGGCAACCCTGTTGTTCAGAGCTCGCGCTCTAACCAACTGAGCCATCCAGCTGCCCCCAGAGCTTACACTCTTAACCACTTTGCCATCCAGCTGCTCCTCCAGTAAGCAGCAGTACTGGGATTTAAATCCATGTACATCTGACTGTGATACCTGTGCTCTTTCTCCTATACCATTCTGTCCCAAAGTAGCTAGAGATCGTCTTTATAGTATTACCTGTCTTCTGTCGGGACTGAGAATTATTCTTGATGAAAGTAAACAGGAGTTGAGTATTCCAGTGCTGCCCACTTTGTCATTTATTTACAATCAATCATCAGCTCAAAGCTTGAAGTTTATGTTTTTACAGGAAGTTTTTTCCCCCCTAGTATTTTTTTGCATATGTCATTATCTTCTATCTTTAGTCTTTCTGATTGTATCATAGACTACTTCTCTTATTTCCACAAATGTCCTTTTCAAAACCAAGTTAGTTAGACAGCTCCCTGTGTTGCCACTTTGGTTTCTTTGGTACCTTTCCTTTTTCTCTTCTTTTGGACTTTTGAAGTTATGTGGCTGGAACTGAACTTTTAGATAAGCTAAGCTTTCTCTTTTGAGTTGTGCCCCTTCCAAGATATCTGACATTGCTTTCATGCCTAGCTCATGAGTCTGGTTTTTTGAAACTTCCTCTCCTTATATCAGCCTTCTTTTTTGCTTTTTTACTTTTATGATTTCTAGGACCAATGGCTACTGGTATTCTTGCCATTTTCCTATAACTGAGCCATGTTTATATATCTAACAAGTTTTAATCTGTGTTCTAGTCCTAACTGCATAAATTAGTCGTGAGACTATTTAGGTAATCTAAGCATAGGTTGTTCATTTATGCATATGTAAGGGGTATGTTTTAGTTTACTAGGGCTGCCATAACAAAATACCACAAATTGGGTGGCTTAAATAATAGAAATTTATTTTCTCACAGTTCTGGAAGCTGGAATTCCCAAGATCAAGATGTCAGCAGGTTGGTTTCTTCTGAGGCCTCTCCTTGATTTGCAGATGACCACTCTTGGCTCACTGTGTTGTCTGTGTCTTAATCTCCTCTTCTTGCAAAGACACCAGTCATATTTGGATTAGGGCCCACCCTAATGATCCCATTTTAACTTAATTACCTCTCTGAAGGCCGTCTCCTTGGTTACATTCTGAGGTCCTAAGGGTTAGGGCTGCAACCAGTGATTTTTTGGAGACACAATTCAGCCCCTAACAGGGTGAATGAAATCTCAGGTCTCTTTCAAATCCAGATTTTATGATTCAAAGACTTAACCACTTCGCAGATTTGGGAATTAGGAACGTGTCAGCAAGAGTACTCAGCAATTGTTGACATGCAGCCTTTCTGCTTTTAGCATAAGATTTCTGATATCTGAAGTGAAGGCCTCACAACCAAAATGTATTTGTTTTATATCAGAAATCTCTTTACACCTAAATAGGTAGTTTCTAGAGTTTTCTCATAACAGAATGATACCTAAATACTGTTCTGTCATAGTTAAGGGTCACCAATTTCCATATGGTTATAAATCTAATGAAGTAGTGAAATCCTTACTTGTTACATTAAATCAGTGTTTTTTTTATTTTTTAAAGTATGACCTACAGAAAGAAATACATGTTATAATACATCTATACATATGAAACAAAACTCATCCTTAATATCTTTTATATGCTCTGATTTGTCTTTTCTAGTCTTCTTATTTTCCTTTTAAAGGTGACTCTAATACTTTAAATTGATTTTATAATCCACTGATGGGTTATACCCCTTAGTTTAATAAAATGTTATTAAATGAAAACTGTTCTCTTTAACCTTTATATTAACAAGCTTCATAGTTTTATTTGGTGGTTTTCCTCCTTCCTACCAAAGTTAAATCTCACTTGTTCATGTAAGCAAGTCCCTCTAGTTGTATTCTTTAACAGCTAGATTAATGAAGTAATTTACCATTTATTAATGGAATGAAAAAAATTAGCTCAGACTGGCTGGTTACATTTAATGATGGAGAAGATAATTTGTTTTAATTCATATTCATATTCTCTCTCCCTTCTTTCCTTTCCTCCCTCCCTTTACGTACACACATACAGCCTGACATACATGCATGCATTTATTCGTATATTTCCTTGTTCTTTGTCTGTTGAACTATGTATACCTAGCACCCAGATCTTAGTTTCTAAATACTATCTTTCACCAGTTATTTAGTGTAAAAGGAACAGGGCTCCTTGAAGAGATATCTCATGCTAGGGCTTGGGTAGTAACAGATTATAACCTCTAGAATAAAATAGCCCATGAGACCATAATGATACATAAATAAATAAGTGGATGGATGGATGGGTGGATGGATGGATGGATGGATGGACGGACGGACAAGAGAAGGAAAAGTTCTTCTCCCTCTTCCACTGTCCCACGCCCCCCATAGCTATCCAATTAGTCAACATTTGTTAAAGAGACTTTCCTTTCCACCTGAGATTAATTAGTATCTTGCTTGAAAATTAAAGGCGATATATATGTGTGGATCTATTTCTGAAACGTATTCTGTTCCATTGATCTCTCTCTCTCTATATATATATCATTATACCCATACTACAGTCTTTATTAGTTTAGCTTTTATAGTGAGGCTTGAAATGAGATAAAGTACTCCAACTTTGTTCTTTTTCAAGTTTATTATTTTAGATCCTTTATACTTACATATAAATTTTAGGATTACCTTGTCTATTTCTCAAATAAGCCTACTGGAATTATAATAGAAATTGTATTGAATATGTAGATCATTTAGTGAGAATGGACATCGTAACAATATTGAATCTGCCAATTAATGATATATCTTTTCATTAATATAGGTGTTCTTAATTTCTCCCAGTAATATAGAGGTCTTACACAACTTTCATTCGTTTTATTCCTAGATATTTAATGTATTATGATGCTGTTTTAAATGATATGCATTGAAATTTTTTGCTTTCCAGTAGTTTGTTAATATACAGAAATATAACTTTTCTATACTGACCTGGTACCATGTGAAATTGGTAAATTCACTTAATATCTGTAGCACTATGTTTTTTTTAAAGATTTCAGAGGTTTTTATACATACATAATTATATCATTTATCAGATAATGACAGTTTTATTCTTTTCTGACCTCTAAGCCTTTTACTTCTTGCATTGGTCAGGACCTCTAGTACAATGTTCAGTGGAGGTGGTGAAAGCAGACACCTTTCTTGTTGCTGATTTTAGGGAAAAAGAGTTTGTTTACCATTAGGTATGATGTTAGCTAAATGGTTTTCATAGTTATCTTTTATTAGTTTGAGGAAGTTCCTTTCTATTCCTAGTTTGCTCAAAGTTTTTATCATGTTGAGCTTTGTCAAAGACTTCTACATCTGTTGAGATATTCAGATTTTACTTTTTTATTCTTTAAATGTGGAGTAGTACATAAATTTTTTTGAATGGAAAACCAAACTTGCAAGTATTGCTGGATTTGATTGCTTTTCTTGTTTGTTTTTTTAAACATTTTTATTTCTGTGTTCATGAAGGCTTTGGTCTGTAGTAGTTTGGGTTTGTAATACTTTCAGATTTGGGGATCAGGATTATGCTGGTGTAAAAACAAGTCATGAATTGTTCCCTCTGCTTTTTCTGAAAGAGCTTGTCTTGGCTTAGTATTATTTCATCCTTAAATAATTAGTAGAATTCACTGGTGAATTCTGGAGTGGGATTTCTGGAATGTGACTGGAATTTTCTTTGTGAGATAGCTTTTATTATAAATTTGATTTCTTTAATATATATATGGTTGTTTCTTTTTTCATTTCTTGTTTCAGTTTTGGTTATATTACATGTTTTTCAAGGAATTTGGCCATTCATCTAAGTTGTTGAATTATTTAGTGTAAAAGATTTTCAGTATTCCTGAATTAACCTAATAATGTCTGTAGGATCTCCTCTTTTCATTCCTGATGTGGATAATTTATGATTTATCTTTGTTTTGATCTGTCTTTCTAGAGGTTTATCAATTTCATTCTTTCAAAGAACCAACATGGTCTTTGTTCATTTTCTTTTTTGTTTGCTGTTTAATTTTACTTGTCATTTTTAATATTTTCTTGTACTCTCTGATTTACTTTTCTAGCTTCTAAACGTGGGAGCTTAGATTAAATAAGAAATATTTAGGCTTTGTGAACCATATTATTTCTGTTGCAGCTACTACTCAACTTTTCCATTGTACATGATACATGAATGAGTATGACTTTGACCAGTGATGTTTGAATTTCATGTAATTTTCATGTGTCATGAAATACTGTTCTTCTGATCCCTCCCCTCCACCCCACCCCCACCCCCCGCCAACAATTTAAAAATATAAAAAACATTCTTAGCTTTCTAGCCATATAAAATCAGTCAGTGTGCAGGATTTGGCTTTTGGAATGTAGTTTGCCAGCCCCTTGCTTAGATCATTAATAGTACACTTTAATTTTTTTTCTAATGTTAAGTATTTAAAGCTGTGAATTTCAAAGTACTGCTTTCCCACATATTCTGATTATATTTTTATTACCATATTTTCTTTATGCTTTATTCTTTGGCCCATGGTTATTTAGAAGTGTGTTGTTTAATTTCCAGGTATTTGGATAATTTCCAGAAATGTGTTATTTAATTTCCAGGTATTTGGGCATTCCAAATATTTTCTAATTGTTAATTTCTAATTTAGTATCATTGTGGTCCAGGAATATATACTCTGTATGATTTCATTGCTTTGGTGTTTTTTGATACTTTATAGAATATAGTCTCTCTTGGTGAATGTCCCATGTGTATTTGAAAATATGTGTATTTTGGAATTGTTGAGTGTGGTATTCTGCAAGTATTACTTAGATCAGGTTGGTTAATAATAGTGCAATCTCCTATGTCCTATTTTTAAACTCGTTTTATCAATTTCTAAGACAAGGGTATTAAAATCCAGCTGTTCTGAATTTTTCTACTTCGCCTTTCAGTTCTGTCTGTTTTCATTTCATTTATTTTGATGCTCTTTTATAGTTGGGTGTACACTGTTCTTGTTATCACAGTAAAGTCTCTCATCTGTAGTAATGTTATTTGCCTTGAGGTTTACTTTGCCTAGTATTGATATAGCCACACAGCGTTTTTGCTTAGCATTTGTGTGATATACTTTTTTCCATCCTGTGTATAAATATACTCTGTTATTGATCAATGATGCTATAGCCCGGCTAGCTCAGTCGGTAGAGCATGAGACTCTTAATCTCAGGGTCTTGGGTTCCAGCCTCACATTGGATGCCAATAATGTCAACTGGCCAAATAATTCTCCAGGTAATCCACCAAAAGAAAACAGTTTATTCGGGACAAGAAAAAGAAACAGAAACAAGGAGTGCATGCACACTCATCGGCTGGTCTTGCCCACCAGCTGCCCACATGGGAAGAAAGCCAGCCCAACATAGCTTCCCTTGTTGTTTGCATCCCTCCCCCGGAAGTTACCATAGAGTTCAACAGGAAGTCAAGACTATAGAGTTAACAAGGGGCCTAGCTTCACCCATAGTCCTCCCAGCTCTACGGTTAAGCATCTTAAGTTGCCAGTTCACTTTTAACATTATTTATATTTAAATTTTCATGTTTCATCTATTTACATTTAATGTAATTATTAATATGGTTAGTAGGAAAGTAACAAGTCTCCCATCTTGTTACTTATTCTGTATTTATCCCATTTGTCATTTGTTTCTCTGTTCTTATCCTGCCTTTTTGGTGAACTAGTTATCTTTTAGAATTCCATTTTATCTCCTATATTGACTTTTTAAAAATTAACTTTAATTATGTAATTGTAATTAAATACAATAAAACACACTCATCTAATGTATATGTTTTCATGACTTTTAACAGATTTAAACACCCATGACCAAAAAATACCTTTACTGACATTCTCATAGCATCACCCTAGACAACCACTGATCTGCTTCCTATCATTATAGATTATATTAATCTTTTCTAGAGTTTCATATGATTGTAATCATACAGTGTGTATGTGTCCTACTTCTTTCACTTAGCATAGTTTTTTAATTCATTTTTTTCTGCATGTTTATCTGTAATTTACCTCCTCTTCCCCAGTAGTATTGTGTTATATGAGTACCTCGGTTTTCAAATGTCTCCGTTGGCGAACGTTTCGGTTTACGAACGCCGTAAACCTGGAAGTAAATGCTTCGGTTTTCCAACACGCCTTGGAAGTCGAACATGTCACGCAGCTTCCACTGAATGCAAGATCCTGAGGCCTAGCTGTCGGCTGTTTTCCAACATTTCAGAACTTGAACGGGCTTCCGGAACGGATTATGTTAGAAAACCGAGGTACCACTGTACCACATAGCATAATTTCTTTATCCATCATCCATTTGGATTGTTTGTTTTTTGGCCGTCATGAATAAAGTTATGAATATTTCTGTTTGAGTACATGTATGGGCATATATTTAAGTGAAAATTGTATTGCTAGATCAGATATAGAAGATACATGTGTTTTTTGTGTATGTGGTAGCTTTATTGAGCTATAATTCACATACCAGAAAACTCACCCATTTAAGGTATAAATTCAGTAGCTTTTAGTTTAGTTAGTTGTGTAACCATTACCACAATCAAATTTAGCCCATTTTCATCATTCCCCTAAGAAACTCCGTACTCTTCAGCTCCTCCTTCCCTAGCCCTGAGCAATCACTAATCTACTTTCTATCTCTATAGATTTACCTATCCTGGACATTTCATATAAATGGAATCATACAGTATGTAGCCTTTATGTTTTGGCTTCTTTCACTTAGCGTAATATTTTCAAAGTGCATCCATGTTGCAGCATGTATCATTACATTATTCCTTTTTATTGCCAAGTAATATTCCATTGTATGAATATACCACATTTTGATTATCAGTTCATCAGTTAGTGGACATTTGAGTTTCTACATTTTGGCTATTATGAAAAATGACTGCTGTGAATGTTCACATACCGAGTTTCCCCAAAAATAAGACCTACCCGGGTAATCAGCTCTAATGCATCTTTTGGAGCAAAAATTAACATAAAACCCAGTTTTATTTTACTGTAAGACCCGATCTTATTTTACTTATATTACTATAAGACCGGGTCTTATGTAATATAACATAAGACTGGGTAGAATAATAATATAATATAATATAACTAGGTTTTATATTCATTTTTGCTCCAAAAGACGCATTAGAGCTGATTGTCCGGCTAGGTCTTATTTTCAGGGAAACACAATATATACGTTTTTATGTGGACATCTATTTTCATTTCTCTTGAGTGTATACCTAGAAGTCGAATTACTGGGTCATATGATAACTCTTCGTTTAGCTTTTTAAGGAACTGCATTTTAGAGTCCCACCAGAAAATATGGGCGTTCTAATTTCTCTACATCCTCATCAATACTTGTTATTGTCTGTCTTTTTTAATTTTAACCATCCTGGTGTTTGTGAAATGGCAGCTCATTGTGATTTTGATACACATTTCCCTAATGATTGATGACATTGAACATCTTTTCATGAGCTTCTTAGCCAGGTGTTTATCTTCTTTGGAGAAATGTCTATTTAAGTCCTTTGCCCATTTTTTAATTGGGTTGTAAGAGTCCTTTATACATTTTAGATACAAATCTCTTACTAGATTTGCAAATATTTTCTCCCATTCTGTGTACCCCTTTGAAGTACAAAAGTTTTTACTTCTGATGAAGTCCAATTGTTTAATTTTGTTGCTTGTGTTTTTGATGTCATATCCAAAGAACCATTGCCAAATTCAAGGTGATGAAGATTTAGCCCTAGGTTTTTTTTTTATAAGCATTTTATAGTTTTAGTTATTATACTTAGTTTTTCTGTCTATCTTGAATTAATTTTTGTAGATGGTGTGAGGTAAGGATCCAACTTTATTGGTCCCAGCACTATTTGTTGGCTGTTTAACTTTTAAGAAACTGCCCAACTGTTTTCCAAAATATTCGTACCATTTTACATTCTATCTAGCAATGTCTGATAGTTTCAGTTACCCACATTCTTACCAATATTTGGTTTGTTAGTCTTTTTAACTTTAACTTCAACCTCTCTACAGGGGTAAGTGGTATCTCCTTGTGTTTCTATTTTGCATTTCCCTGATGATTAATGAGGTTGAGTATTTTTTCGTGTTTATTGGCCATGTGTGGATCTTCTTTTGTGAACTGTCAAATTAAAATTTTTCCCCATTTGGAGGAAAGGCTCTTTAACTTTTCTCTTATCGTTTTGTTAGTAGACCCTCTTAAGCAAGTGGTTCTTAAAGTTTTTGATCTTAGGATCCTTTACCTTCTTAGAAATATTGGAAACCCTAAAGAACATTTATGTGAGTTGTATATATCAATATATCTCATTGGATATTAGAACTGAGGAATTTGAAAATAGTCATTCATAATTTTAAATCTACTACATATTAATACAAACATAACTGTTTTCTAAAAACAAAAAGGAAATTAGTGGGAAGCCTGACATTTACAGTTTTGCAAATCTTCTTAATGGTCGCTTCATAGAAGGTAGTTTATTGTTATTGTTGAAGCATGAAAACAACAACAACATGTATTTTGAAAAGGGAAAAGTATTTTAGTGTCCTTTTTAAATAATTGCAAATACTGTATTGATACTACTCCAAAACTTGACAACTGTGTAGTTTTTTAGGTTCTAGTTCCAAGATTGAATTTGAAAGCTCTGCAGTGATCTTTTTGTTGATCTGTCTTGCACTTGGAGTGGATATTTTTCCGATGTATGGTTTTGTAACATCATGCACTGGTTATTTGAAAAAAACTGGTTCACTGAATTGTGCAGATCTTCCATGTGTTTACATATTGACAAATTTTATTATTCAATATTTAAACATCACATTTGTGAGCATCCCCACTGATCTCAACAGAACAGTCTTTAAATATTGGGAAGCTGTCAAGCTCATGATTCTGGGTTCAACTTTTCTAAAATTCTAATTTTTGCTTGAAAACTCAAATTTTATTGTTGGCAATAAAAACCGTCAGTTTTCTTAAAGTGACAGGCTTGCTTTGTTCAATTTTCAGAAAATACCTACTTCCAGTAAAAATAATTTTCCGTCAGAAAAAGTAGTCTAATATAGGTTACAGCTCAGTCACTTACTTTTCCCCAACACAATTGTGGAAGCACAAATTTGCAGCAGAAGTACTTTGTGTATACTTCCCATCTCATCATACAGAATGTTAACACATATTTAAGCGTTGAGATTTGATTAATTTTACAGCTTCATCAAGGACATTCTTAAGTAGAATCAGCTTTTTTCTGCAAGTCCATGGCAGTGAAAAGCACAATAACTATTGGATGTCAGTGCCTTGATTTGCTAAGGTGGTAGTAGTTATATCCATCACAGTTGTGCTTTTGCACAATTAGTGCAGATGTCAGCACAAGTTATTCCAGGATAAAATGAGATGCAAAAAAATACGTACCATTTGTGTTTGTTACCATGCATTCACAGTAAAGAAGATCTTTGATGATTAAAGATCTTCGGTGATTAGTTGATGCTGGAACCATCAACATAAATACAGTCAAAACAGAAAGTTCAGCCACATCTGTAAGACAAAAGTACAGTTCTGCAAACCAGATTTTAAATCGTTTTTTGTATTTGCAGATACTTTTTTTTTAAAGACACATTTATTCAGCGTCATTATCAGACTATTACATTTAGCAATCAAGAGCATGGGTGCAAAAAAAATTCTAGTTAAAACCCTTTGTTGGAATGCTTTTTACACTTTCCACAGAACAGAAACTGAAATAACCTGTTACACAATTAGTAACAAATGCAGTTCTCGAGGTTTTTGTCCATACACAGGATTGTTGTCTAAAACATGTCTTCTTTGTAGCAGCTAGGCCCTGCCACCACTGTGCTTGGCTGAGTTCACAAATCTCTTGCTACCTGTAGTTTCTCTGTCACTTCTCTGGCTCTCCTCTCCTGCTAAGCTTTGTTTCCTGGCAGTAATTAAAACCTTCTGCCACTGCCATAGCTTCTGCTGCTGCTGGAACCACCAGAGCCACCTTAGTTTTGTGGTTTGGCAAAGTATTGGCCTCCACCACCATACGGGCCAGAGCTTCTGCTGCCAAAATTTTTCCTTCCATGGGTCCAAAATTTGAAGATAAATTGTTATAATTGTCAAAATCATTGTAGCTCCACCTCCTCCAAAATTGCTTTTATCATTACTAAATCCATTATAACCATTTCCACTGCCACCATATCTTCCACCACCACAACTGCCACCAAAGTCACCTCAACCACTGACGTTACCTCCATGACCAAAGTTGTCATTCAAACCAAAACCACCTCCACAATCACCACCGAAGTTTCCAGAACCATTTTGACCTCTGACTGGATGAAACACTAGCCATTTCTTGCTTAGACAGGGCTTTCCATACTTCCCCATTGTGGCCATTCACAGCATGGTATTTCTGAATGACATGCTTGTCTACAGAGTCACGGGCATCAAAGGTTACAAAAGCCAAGCCTCTCTTCTTGCCACTGCTTCAGTCAGTCATGATTTCAATCACTTCAATTTTCCCACACTGTTCAAAATCATCTCTTAGGTGATATTCTTCAGTGTCTCCTTTAATACCACCAGCAAAAATCTTTTCCACAGTGCAGTGGACACCAGGTGTTTGAGAATCTCCTCTTGAGCAGCCCTCTTTGGTCCCACAACTCTTCCCTCCACCTTGTGTGGCCTTGCCTTCATGGTTGCACTCACCTCCTCCACGGCGGCATAGATGACAAACCCAAAGCCTCTGGAGCGCTTGGTGTTTGGATACCTCATCACCACACAGTCTGAGCATTCCCCATTGTTCAGAATGGTTCCTCCAACTCACATCGGTTGTTTCAAAGCTCAAACCTCCCATGAAGAGGTTCTGCAGCTGTTCGGGCTCTTTGTGAGACTCTTGAGTTAGACATGACGACTGCGGGAGGAGAGTCTTGAACGATGCTTAACTTGGCAGTGTCCACGGACAAAAAGGCTGCACAGAAGTCTTTAATTCAGCAATTTATTTTATCATTGGAAACTGGAAGTGCCTGTTTCTTTTACTGACTTTTTACCCAGCAGGCTTTCAGCACTATCTACTGTAAAAGTGTATTTTATAAGTCTCTCAGATATTATGTACACTTTTTCAACTGATGCAATATAACTTTCTCTTTAAGATACTTCATGGGCTTTTTTATTTTTGGTTTGAAAAGCTGTAACAATTTTGCCTTTTAAAGAACTCATCATAGTATATTTTAAAATATCCTTTTTTTAAAAAAATGCTGAATGATCTCAAATGACAGTACAACTGAATTGTCACCGTAATTGAATTTCAGTATGTTCTATTGCATAAGACACAATAGGACTACTTAGGCAGCCAAAGGGAAAATAGGTTTATCATATTTTCATTTGTAATTCGCAATATACAATTCCATCCAGTTTCTTTGGAATACATTTGCCCTTTTTGTGATAAGAGAATTCTAATATATCAGTTTAATCCTTTCATCAGTACATCAGTGGGTTTAAATCACAAATCATCTAATCTCCCTTTTTAAATTCAATGGCCTAGTTATTATAAAGTTACAAATTTTCTTTTAAAATACTAAATTCTAAAATAGCTTTTAGATAAAATTTTAAAAACCAAATTTAATATTGCAAAACAACAAGAGTACTCTTATTGTGTTTCTACATATATAGAAAAACTTGGAGATTTCAAGATAATAATTTACTGGATCATAATAAGGCTAAAGAGATTATAGCAAGTATAACTATTGAACATAGCTAGTAAGAGCACAGTAGAAGTACTGAACATAAAGATCTTTTATATTTACTCATATATTTGCCTTAGTGGTGTTCATTCCTTACTGCAAATTTAGGGTCCCATCTGGTATTATTTATTTTATGCCTAAAGAACTTCACTTAGTATTTCTTGTGTAGATCAGCTGAAAATGAATTCTGTCAACTTTTCTGTTTAGAATGCCTTTAAAGTGAACTATTAAAAAAACTCTTACCAGTTTTTTATAGTTTATTTCGATACATTCTGAGCCTGTAGTCATCACATACTATCTTTTAGTCCTCATTTGTTTTAGTTATATAGGTTCTACATATGTTCCATATATTTAATGGTTATCTTCAGTCCTCATGTGAATTGTTGTCATTTTTATGTCTAAAGCTCATTTTCTAGTAGATGCCACAGAAAGCATTCTTGGGGAAAATATTCTGAGTTCTTGCTTGTTGCTAAAGTGCCCTTTATGCTTGAAAATCAGTTTTGCTGCATGTAAAATTTTTGGCTCACATTTTCTCTTGATTATTTTAAATGTTATTTCATTTTATTCTGACATACAAAGTATTGCTGTCAAAGTTTGATAATCTAATTCTTCCCTTTATAAATAAAGTGACTTTGCCTGTTCTCCTAAGTATTTTTTTCTTTAAATTCTGTTAAGTTTAGGATGTATCTGTTTTTCTGGGTTGATGGTTTAGTTAAAAAACCAGTTAGCTCAGTTGTTTAGAGAGTGGCGCTAAGAACACCAAGGCTGCTGGTTCGATCCCCACATGGGCCACTGTGAGCTGTGCCCTCCTTATAAATAAATAAATAAATAAATAAATAAATAAATAACAACAAATCAACCCAGAAAAAGTTTTAGTACTTTTTCATGTAATTTCATGTATTTTCAAATATGTAATTTCAAATATTTTATTTGAGGAAAATTTTCTAATATTTGTTCTCTTGCCATGTTTTTGCTTTGGTTTCCTTCTTCAAGGACTACTGTTTTCTGTCTGTTGGATCTTCTTTGTCTGTCTTGCAGTATTTGTCAACATTTTGATATCTTAAATTTTTTTTCCCGTTTTACCTTGTATTTCTCTTAAAGGCATAATCTATTGTTTACTCACTTCTATGTCCATTCTATTTCGGTCTTTATTTCTGAAATGATTTTTTTCTTCTAATTATTTTCTTCTGTCTCTTCATTTCTGAGTTTTCTTAACTCTGATGTATGTCTCATCATTTTCTTAATTTCTTGTTTTGCTTTGAAATAGAAGGCTATTGTTTTGATCTATTCTCTATGCATGTTTTTCTGACTTTTTTAAATCTGTAGAGGTCATTTGACTTCTTGTTCATTTTATTGTAATTTTTATTTGGGATTTGACATGTGTACTTTCTTGTTGCTCATTTTTATGTGAGATTGGTTTTTCTGAATTTTTAGAGAGTTTTGTGGTTCAAAGTATCTTTTCAATTAGGTTTGTGTTTTTGTGTGGTGTTAAAAAATACAATGATTGCTTTTCTAGTTTTCCTGTCACTTTACCCCTACCCCATGTTTATCTGGAACTTCTTTTTCTCCTCTCCTGTGATTTTCTTAATTCAATTTTGATTCCATTCCCAGCAATTTCCCTCCGTGTGGAACCCTGCTGTAGAAGGGGGCCATAGTTGGTCAATTTCAAGAGTTCATAAAAGCTAAACTTGCTCCTGTTTCATTCTCATCATTGACCCCTTTGCTATTGGATTGGGTAGCAACTTCCTCTCCTCTTCTCATCTGCTTTCATCAAGTTGGCCTGCTATGCTTTCAATTGAATACCTGCCTGTTAGCTATTTTGGGCTACTCCTGTTCTCAGATGTGTTGTTATACATCTTGTTGCATCCTTTTGCTTTCTTCTGCAGTGGTGCATGTGGGCATTCAGGTGTTGTGGCTGTTGGTTTGTCCTCCACTTGGAGTTTGGGGGAGACACCTTATTTCCTGATTTTGTTCTGAATTTGTCCTTGGGTTTTTGTTGCCTCTTTAGTTCTCTGTATTTCCTTCGGGATTCAGAGATTTCAGAAAACCACCTTCCCAAGATTTTCCACTTAAAAGAGACAATTTTGAAAAATGCAGATTCCAGAGAAAACATTGTAGGATTATTAAATTTATTAAAACAGCATGTATAGTAATGTAGAAATCCTGTTTTTCCTAATTCCTCTTCTAAAAATCTTATCATGTCCAAAAATGTCCCTGAAGTGTGTATAGTTGAATATTTACGGAAGACTAGGATTGGGTGACGAATTCTCTTTCAGAATTGAATCATCATCAGACATTTGAATACATTATCCTAAAAAATAGGATTTTTATCAGTGCAGAACCTTACTTAACCTTGATCTTAATAGCTTCTGCTTCCTTCTCTTTAGAGATGTAAGCTAAGGTATTTGAGTGTATTCTCAATTGACCATAATGCAGTGTGTTCTGGTACAATATGTGGTGCCTCCACAATATCAGTTAGCTTATACACTGTTGGGAATCAGGGGAATAGTGTCAGTGTAATATGGGTGGTATTTTGGTTTATACGTGATTTTCCCTAAATTGGATAGGGGGATCCTAAATAATGGGAGTTGAATTTTATACTTCATAAGGGAAGTTCAGCTGCTACAGAGCCTAAGGCACCCCCAAACCCCACACATAGACTTTTAAATTAAAAATGATAACCTGCAGTGGGGGTGTCCTCCCAGAGATGTACAGCCTGGCCTAGCAGGGACTCTTCTCATGTGGCAGCTGCATTGTCATAGCAGCCCTATTAAAGCTTTATCTATCAGCTCCCATAAGCCTTTGTTTCTACTTTTTTTTTTTAACACCTTTTATTAAGCTTTGAAGTAGTGTTTCAGCTGATCCTCGCTGCCTGACTGGGGTATCCAAGTTATCTCTGGAGGTCCCAGTCATTATTCTTGTTAGTGCTGTGGTTATAGAGTTATAGGGGTATTGACTGATCTGCCCCAATGTTCCCCTCTCTACTCTCCTGGTCCCATTTTTTCTCCTACCATAAACCTTGATATTTTTAGTATTGCAGAATGTAAGGTTTTCAGAAATGTATGTATTTATGTTATACCAGGTGAACTTCCTTAAGAGGATGCTGGAACTTAGTGTAGTTAAGGTTTTGTGGCACTATTTCTATTTTTGAAGGACTTGATAAAAAGACCCCTTATATTTTGCCACTATTTCTATTTTTGAAGGACTTTATAAAGAGCCCCTCTATATTTTGCAGTAATGGAGATCCCATATTTGAGATATGAGGCTTCCAGTTCATTTTAAAATACAGGGGAATGCTAAACAGTAAAAATGAGAGGAGTTTTGTTTTGAATCACTGAGGCATTTTGTGCTATATAGTAGCCCCCCTTATCCACTGGGGATATGTTCCAAGACCCCCAGTGGATGCCTGAAACTGTGGGCAGTGCTGAACCGTATATATACTATGATTTTTCCCTATACACGTATACCTATGATAAAGTTTAATTTATAAATTAGGCACAGTAAGAGATTAATAACAATAGCTAACAATAAAATAGAACAGTTATAACAATATACTGTAATAAGTTATAGCATGTGGCCTCTCAAAATATTGTACTGTACTCACCCTTCATGTGATGATGTGAGATAGATAATAAGTGCCTGTGTGATAAAGTGAAGTGAGGTGAATGATACTGGCATTGTGACGTAGCATTGGATTTTATAAGGGTTTCTTGAACACAAGCACTGTAATACCAGGACAATGATACAGTAACTGAGTCAGCTACTGAGTGACTAACAGATGGGCCAGTATACAGCGTAGATCTCACTTGACATGTTTATTTTCTGTTTTTAAAAACAATATTCAATCTTTAGAAAATGCATAATAGTATGAGGTATGATCAAAAAATACGGTGAATGTTTAAATTAATTTATTACAATAAAAGACACATTGCCATTAATCTCCCTCAAAATACCTCCCCTTGCTTTGAACACACTTATCCCATCATTCTTGCCACTTTCTGAAATAGTTCTGGAAGTCCTCTTTCAGAAGTGTCTTTAGTTGCACTGTCGTGGCTGCCTCGATGTCCTGAATTGATTCAAAACTTTTACCTTTCACGGTCATTTTGACTTTGGGGAAGAACCAGAAGTTGCACAGTGCCAGATCCGATGAATAAGGTGGATGAGCATACACCATAATGTTTTTATTTGACAGAAATTGACGTACCAGAAGTGATGCGTGATAGTCTTTCTGTTGTGATCACAAAATATGGTGAATGCTGCTGCCAAGTGCCATCCACTCGAAAGGCAGGGATCTTCAATAAGGGAAGCGGCACGTCGAAACTTAGTGACTGTGTGAAAAGTTTCAACTTGTTTGGTGCAGTCAGTCAGGTGTGAGCTACGGTTGAGAGAATGTGTGTTTTAAAGTGTGCCATAAATCATCCTCCATCATGACAACGCTCCGTGTTACACATCGCTGCTGGTATACGGCAATTTCTGTCAAATAAAAACATTACAGTGTGTCTTCATCTACTTTATTCATGGGATCTGGCACTGTGTGACTTCTGGATCTTCCCCAAAGTCAAAATGATTCAGGACATTGAGGCAGCCACAACAGCGCAACTAAAGATACTTAAGAAAGAGGACTTCCAGATCTGCTTCATAAAGTGGCAAGAACAATGGGATAAATAGGTTTGAAGCAAGGGGGAGTATTTTGAAGGGTATTAACGGTTATGTGTCTTACGATAATAAACGTTTTTTATTTTAAACATTTATTTGCTGTGGTGTAAAAGCATCAAATATAAAAAAGTAGACAAGTTATTCCTGTTGAATAAGGATGTTGATTATATGTGTAAATTATACATAAAGATTTTAAAATCTAGTCCTTATCCAAAGATTTCAAGTAGTCTCATTAAAACAAGGAATTACCGTGTTTCCCCAAAAATAAGACCTAGCTGGACAATCAGCTCTAATGCATCTTTTGGAACAAAAATTAATATTAGACTCGGTCATATATTATATAAGACCCGGTCTTATATTTCACTGTAAGACCGGGTCTTATATTAATTTTTGCTCCAAAAGACGCATGGTTTAGCTAGGTCTTATTTTCGGGGAAACACGGTATAGGCCAGTATTACAGTAAATGTAAGAAAATTGCTCGTGTGTTAGATGACTCTAAAAGTTTTACAATGAGAAAAAAATAGATGGAGAAAAATCAACTAATTGCTTGGAGTATGTACTCTCAGTCAATAATACTATAAAAATAGTATAAACTGGTCATATGTGGGTTTGCCCCATATAAGGAAATGAATAGAGAGCTTTGTTAAGAGTAGACTCCTTAGTGTTAATTTAGGCCTTTAAAGAATTGAGGTTGACATTAGGGGGTGTGGCAGTGGCAGGCCCTATAATTTTTTGTCATTTTTGGTAATATGTGATATGCCAGCAAATTCCAGTAAGGTTCTCTCTCTTCCCCTCAGGGCTCATGAAGCGACCTCTGTTCTTTCAGGCAATTCTAGGAATAAGGGGAAATTGCTGAAAATTCAGAGCACGTTGTATAATCAGTTTTTTCAATAGCATGGAAATTGAATGGATCTTGGGGAAAGGATCTGAATTGCATTAATAACTACTCTTCATGACACTCACATTTTTCCTGTATTTTCTACCAATGTTAGATATTAATTCAGTTTGTTACTCCTGGATTTGAAAAACGGGAAATATATCATACCGCATTAATTCTTTTCTTTTGAGATATAATTGATGTATATTAAGTATATAATGTAATGATTTGATATTTGTATGTATTGCGAAGTGATCACCACAATAAGTCTAGTTAACATCAATCAACATACATAGTTCCAGAGTTTTTTTCCCCTTGTGTTGAGAACGTTAAAGATTTACTCTCTTCGCAACTTTCAAATATCCGATACAGTATTAACTGTACTCACCATGCTGTACATTACATCTTCATGACTTATTATTTTATTACTTGAGTTTCGTACCTTCACCCATTTCTCCCACCTCTGGCAACCACCACCAATCTGTTCTCTGTTTTGTTTGTTTAATTTTAGATTTCACATACAAGTGAGATCATAACAGTATTTGTCTTTCTCTGTCTGACTTATTTCACTTAGTATAATGTAGTATAATGCCCTCCAAGTCCATCCATGTTGTCACAAATGGCAAGATTTCATTCTTTTCTTATGGCTGCATATATATATATATGCCATATTTTCTTTATCCATTCATCAATCAGTGGACCCTTAGGTTGTTTCCGTATGTTGGCTGTTGTAAATGATGCTGCAATGGGATGCATATCAAATTTTATTATTTTAAAAGTGTAACCTATGAGGCAGAAAGACTGCTCAATGCATGTTTTTCCTTTTATATCTTAAGGAAGAGAGAGAAAATCCTTCGAAACGGAGTAGAATTGAACGTGATATAGATAATAATCTGATCACATCAACACCAAGAGCAGGAGAAAAACCTAACAAACAGATATCTCGAGTAAGGCGGAAAAGTCAAGTAAATGGAGGTTTGTTAATATTTAGATACTGTTTTATTAGGTATAAGCAGAGATCTCACCTGATATGTTTCTTTTCTGTTTTTAAAAATCTACTTTGAGCAGTTTCTGCCTTGTTTTTGTAATCTTTAGTAAATATTAATAGCATGAAGTGAAATAAAAATTTACCTTAATATAAATCTACCTTTTTGAATTAAAATGACAACAGCAGAGCAACTAGCTTTATACTGTTTACTATGAACGTGTAAATGGATCAACATTTTTGGCTTCTGATGAACTCATTTCTTAAAATAATAATAGTTGTGACTTAATTTGTAGATGTACAAATTTGAAGTATGTACTTAATATGTACAAAGAATTTGTTTCTGGATCATAGAATTTCAGAGCTCAGAGAGGGCTTAGATCATTCAGGCCAGTTGTTCTCAACTAGGAGTGGTTTTGTCCCCCAGGGGACATTTGTCAATGCCTGGAGACCTTTTTGGTTGTCACAGTCTGTCGGGGTTGCTACTCATATCTCGCAGTAGAGGTCAGGGATGCTGCTAAACATCCTACAATGCACAGGCCATCTTCCCACAACAAAGAATTATCCAGCCCAGAAGTCAATAGTGTTGCTGTTGATAAACCCTGTTCAGGTCAATATCTTATATGGCCGAGAAGCTCCTCAAAGTTAAAAAGAAGAAAACAAGAACAAGCAGAGAAAGCTATAAAGAACAACACTTAGGAACATGGCATACTGCCTTTTAACCAATGCTGTTGTAAACACGACAGCAATAAAAATTTCTTACCTCTTTTCCCTCAATGCAGTGTTGTATCTCTTATCGTTAGAGTTCACCATTATGGAGAAAAGGGATAAAGGAACAAGTTATTAAAAGACCTACAGCAAAGAAGGAAAGAAATGAGGTAGATGCCGAGTAACGTTGTAAATGGTTAAGGATGATGAATCAAAACATTTGTTTGAATTTATTTTTATTTTATATTTTCCAAAAACCCATGAAAAATTTTTATTCACTAGAAATTAAAAAAAACAACTGGTTATTCTTCCTAACCACTTTGAAATGGTGCCTCAATATCCATAGGTAATTTTTGATACTGCTATCCATAGTCTTCTGCTTCAATAAAGCTATGTTCCCTCTATTTATTTCATTGCAAATAGATTGGAGGTTAGGTTTTATGAAGTAGGCAGCATCCCAAAATGTAAATAAAGACAAAATTTTGCATTTGTGTTTTCGATATTGTCGCTTGCTTTAGTTACAAAGAATTTATTTCATTCTGTTACCCTGTGTTGATAAGAAGCCTTTCAGTCTGTAATTCTAGATATAAATCTATAGTTGACCCTTTAACAACGTGGGGCCCTGACCCCTTGGCACAGTCAAAAAATCCACACATAACTTTGACTCCCTCAAAACTTCAGTTGTCCTTTGGAGTCTGTGGGGATTGGTTTTGGACCCCTGTGGATATACCAAAATCCACAGATGCTCAGGTCCCTTATACAAAATGGCTTACATAGAACAATGCCCTCTGCTTCTGTGCATCCCAGCCACAGATTGAAAGTCCTGTTTTTTTTTTTCCCCTTCTTCCATCCTCCCGCCATACTCTGGTTTAAGCGTTGTTTCTCAGTCCAGTGTAGGACACAGCTCCCTGGCCCATGCTGGTATTATGAGCCTTGTGCTCCCCCAGCCACCAGTCGTCACTTGGCCAACTCACAGCAGCTCATGGCAGCTCTTGCCAGCTGCTGGCCACTCACGCTGGCCACCAGCCGCTCATGGCAGCCCACGGTAGCACACAGCAGCTCACGGCAGCCCACACCAACCTCTGGTTGTTCCTCTAGTTCACGGCAGCCCAACTCCAGGGAGAGCCATTGTTCACAATCTTAACTGTAGAGGGCGCAGCTCACTGGCCCATGTGGGACTCCAACCGGCGACCTTGGCATTAGGAGTAGGGTTCTCCAACTATCTGAGCCACCGGGCCAGCCCGAAAGTACTGTTTTCAATATAACAACATATACTGATGACTCCGTGGAAGAGAAACCTGGGGATACAGAGGGCTGACTGTATTTATTGAAAAAATAAATAAATCCATGTTTAATCCATGCAGTTCAAACTCGTGTTGTTCAAGGGTCAACTGTACTTTGAAAAACTCAGTGAATTCTAGAATTTTTAAAGAGTTAAGTAAATTTGTTATAAAGATCATTTGATTTACCAGTGATTTACCTCAAGATTTTATTAAATAATAAACTTTCCTAATATTAATGTTAATTAGTTTTCATGAAGTATTTTGTGGGGAAAAGTTATTTTTACAATGAATGATTTAGAACACATTTCTGAAAGTCATGTTTTTTAGATTACAGCTTTGTTTTTCTATTTTTTTCTTAGAAGCTGGTAGTTATGAAATGACAAATCAACATGTAAAACAAAATGGAAAATTAGAAGATAATCCTTCCTCTGGCAGTCCTCCAAGGACTACGTTGTTGGGGACCATATTTTCTCCTGTCTTCAACTTTTTTTCACCAGCAAATAAAAATGGTGAGTGTAAACCATTAAACATGATTTGGGTTTTAAAAATTAATGGTTTTCCTAGGATTTTTAAAAATCTATTTGATTTTAGTGGCATAGTTTGTCGGCATCTTATGTTTGTTTTTAGCCTCATTAAAACACATGGCTTCTGAAAGGCTTTTTTTTTTTTTTTTTTTTTTTTTTTTTAGCGACTGAAATAAATATAGGACATGTTTAATTTTATTGAAGTGAATGACCTCTGCTTTCACACTCTGAAAAGCTTGATGATAAACTTTCGGATGGAGGGAAGTTATTTTTTCTGTGTTGGGATGACTTTGTAATCCTTGAGAATGTGTACAGGAGAGACTCCAGAAGCATTTTCAATATTCTAGATCAATAAAGTGAATATGTAGAACATTTTAAGTGAGCTGAAACTAGGTCATTTTTTGTAACACAGTTGATTTTTATTATTATTGCTTGATTTTTTTTCCCCTCACCTGCCATGTATCTTCAGTTTAGACAAATAGTAAAACTACACTAATTCAAATGAATTGAAGGTTTTTATTATCTAATTTAGCCTTTGCAAAAGAATCAAAATAGGCTTATTTACCAGTGTATTTTTTAAAAAAGATTTAGCTATTATCTTTTCTGATGGTTAATACATAATTTCATACATGCTAATTTAGTCTGTAGACTATTTGACTGCAAGAGATCATGTCTTTATTTTTGCATCTACCATGTTGTTTGATATAGTGTTGGGCACATGGAAAATAGCCATTAAATACTTGGTGCCTAGTTATTTAAATTCTAATTGGAATTATGTTTCTGGATAATGATGTAATTTTTAAGAGGCAGACTGTAAAATCAAGATGTTCCAAGGCAAAAATAGTGCATGTTAGCACATTAATTTGTAATGGCAACAAAACAAAAAAATGAAACTACCTTTAACTTTGGTTAACCCAGTATTTCCTAGACATATTTGACCAAGAACCCTATTCTGTGGGACATCTTACAGAACTAGTGCTTCAGAGAACATCTTTGGAAATAAATGCTAGTGTAATGGAAAAAGAATGGGCTTTGGAGTTAAACTTGCTTTAAAATCCAGCCCTGCCGTGTTACGTTGGACCAGTTCTTTTAAGTTCTTGAGTCTCTTAATCTGTGAGAGTGGATATACCTAAATGTGAGGGGTGGTTTGAAGATTTCAGCTCATTCAGCGAATATTGAGCATCTACTGTATTCCAGCCATTGGAGATTTACAGATGGTTAACACATGGTCCCTGCCCTCAAGACATCTCCTTTTTACAGGAGGGAGAGGTATATGTAAATAAGTATAATAAATTTTTATCATGAAAAGAGGTTTTTGGGGGGAAGAGGTTAAATTTAAAGCAATGAGGGAGAAGAAATATTCTGCGAGGAAGTTGAAAGTATTAGAGGTTGGTTTTGCTGTTGAAAATGACTTTTGGAGGATTCCATAAAGAAATGGAAAAAGATGGGATCATTCCATAGTGGAAGAAGAATTGGGCAGCAGTGTCATCTAGGTGATAGCTGAGTATAATGAGGAAACTAACTTCAAATCAATCTTTATTAAGATGGAATCTTGTTGAGATGTTGTCCTTGTTTCTCCAAATGAAGAGAGAGAGAGAATAGTATATATAAATAATGCCTAGACACAGTAGGCATTTAATAAATGATATTTGCTGTAAAGAAGTTCTATAGTCAACAATACTGTATTACATGCTTCAAAGTTGCTAAGAGAATAAATCTTAAATGTTCTAACCACAAAAAAAGAAATGATAATTATGTTGTGGTATAGAGATGTTAGCTAATGCTAGCTATGATTACCATGCTAGGTTGGTAATCATATTGCACTATATAAATGTATTAAATCAACAGGTACACCTGAAACTTACACAATGTTAAATGTCAGTTATATCTCAATAAAAAAATTAAAAAGTTCTAAATTATTACTTGTTTGACTATAAATGGGTGTTTTTAAACTATTTGAACACTTTTAAAGCTTTGTTCACAAATATTACTCTAGCTTATTCTTCTAGTCTTATTCCTTTAGTATTTATTCCTCTAGTCTTATTCCTGTAGCTTATTCCTCTAGTCTTTATTCCTCATTGTTTGAAATGTCTAGACGAGACTCACTAAACAATGGTGTCTTTCCACAGGTTTGTTTCTGTTGTATTTAGTTTTTTGAAATATTTCAGTTTTTATTTTTATTAAAATATATTTGACATAACATTGTGTAAAGTTAAGGTATACATGTATTTGATGCATTTATATGTTGTAATATGATATCCGTTATAGCTGTAGTTAGCATTGCTATCATGTTGCATGATTATTCTGTCTTTTTATTGGTTGGAACAATTAAGTTCTAGTCTCTTAGCAAGTTTGATGATTATAATAAATCTTGTCTGTATTCACTAAACTGTTCAATAGATCTTTAAAGCTTATTTACTAATCATTGTAAATTTGTACCCTTAAACAACATCTGTTTTATCCTCCCACCCCTATGAGTTTTTAAATGATGATTGTGAGTACACCAAATTATGATTTCAGGAACATCAGGATCCGATTCCCCAGGACAGGCTGTGGAAGCTGAAGAGATAGTAAAACAACTTGATATGGAACAGGTGGATGAGATCACTACCAGTACTACTACGTCAACTAATGGAGCAGCTTACTCAAATCAAGCAGTTCAAGTGAGGCCATCAATAAATAATGGTTTAGAAGAAGCAGAAGAAACAGTGAACCGTGATATCCCACCCCTTACAGGTGAAGAAAATTCCTTTTCTTATGCTCTTCACAAATAATTTTTAAAAATACAGTATTTCATATTTTTTCTTAAATAGGCAGATTAAATGCATACGTTTTTCTTCCTTAAAGTTAAGAAAATTAAAATTGAAAATAAAACTTTCTCCCCAAAATCTAGTCATTTTGAAATTGGAGTTTTTAAAAAAGATTGTTCTATTAATCACTTTACAGTTTAATTATTTGTACCAATCATACTACTTGAGATATTGAACACAACTGCAAAACATGTGCTCATGGTTATGAACATACGTATAATTACACCAGTCTTAGACCCTTAGTTCTGAAGCTTCTACGTAGAGGTAGTCTCATACCTTCATTTTTGTTTCATACATAGATGACATCCCCCCAAAAGAAGCTTCTGTTCCTGGATCTCTCCCTATACTCAGACTTTGCAGCCTAATTCTGGATCCTTATACAGGCCTAATATAATTCTTGGATTCCTGAGCCATTTGTTACAGAAATGTAGAACCTCATGAGATCATAATTTATTACCTCTGAGAGGATATGGTAGATAGACATCCAAGGCTAAAAGATGAAATTGTGTTCCATCATGCTTAAAAGCAGAAACAAATTGAGGATGGCCATCTTTTCCCAGAGGGAGAAGATCTTAGACTTTTATTTTTTATTTTTTTTAATTCCTTGTGTGCCAGGTATTTGAGAGAGACTAGACTAGTTAAGAAGTATAGTTTGATAGTTTGGTATAAAGAAGTAGAATGATGTTCTTCTCTTGAATATAATGGGAAAATTAAGAAAGAAAATCATTGAAATAGCAGAAAACAATTAAAAAAATTATACAATTATGAAACTTCTGTAAACTGCAACCCAGTAATACCAGCATAAAGAGAAAAGCAGGATAATAGAAGATTCAAATTTGTCAAACTATTAATGCCTATAATGTTCAATTATAATGTTATAATTTAAGAATAATACTGACTCTAACAAGCTAATCAGCATAGATTAATCACATAGTTCATTCTTGGGTGGATAAGACTTCAAATGAACGTACTGTTGACTTATTTTATGCTAATTTCTACACCCAGTGTTGCAGGCTATTGAATGGTAAAGTCCAAGGCTTTTGGCTTCCTGTTTGATGTTTATTCTGTATTTTTGTGTGGCATATAAACCTTTGTATTTATTTTTTCTGACAACTACCGTGTTTCCCTGAAAATAAGACCTAGCCGGACAATCAGCTCTAATGCGTCTTTTGGAGCAAAAATTAATGTAAGACCCGGTCTTAAGACCGGGTCGTATAGTAAAATAAGACCGGGTATTATATTATGTTATATTATGTCATATTATATTGTGTTATATTAATTTTTGCTCCAAAAGATGCATTAGAGCTGAGTATCCGGCTAGGTCTTATTTTTTGGGGAAACGATGTGAAGATGGAGAACTTCTATAAACTTAGTTGTTTCTAGAGGGGAAAGTAAGATTTACTCCAGTTGTCTCATTCACTTATTTAATTTCATAACATTTGTTGAACACCTATTTTTTGTGATGGGCACTGTTTATAAAAGATGAGTGAGATAAGCTCCTTGACCCTGAAGAGTACACAATCTTACTGATGAGCAAAGTAGACACAAAAATTACTGTATAGTGTGCTGAGCACTATTAAAAATAAATGAGCAATGGAATATTATTCAGCCATAAAAATTGAAATTTGCCATTTGTGAGAATATGGATGGACCTAGAGGATATTATGCTAAGTGAAATAAGTCAGGAGAACAAATACCATATGATCTCACTTATATGTGGAATCTGATAAACAAAGTAAACGAACAAACAAAATAAAAACACTCATATACAGAGAACAAATTGGTGGTCGTCAGAAGCAGGAAGTAGAGGGCTTGGGGAATGGGTGAAAAAGGTGAAAGGGATTAAGAAGTACAAATTGCAGGTTATTAAAATAGGAGGATGTGAAGTATAGCATAAGGAATATAGTCAAAAACATTGTAATAACTATATGGTGTCAGATGGGGTTTAGACTTATTGGGGTGACCACTTTGTAAGGTATATAAATGTCTAATCACTGCATTGTACACCTGAAACTAATGTAATATTGTATGTCAATTGTAATTGAAAAATAAACTTAAGAAATAATGAGGAAAATGATGAGGTGGCACATTGCAGTTACTCTGGGAGGATCAGGAGAGGATAGAAGTAAATTTTTGCTGATCTTAAAAGATGAGTATGAGCGACAAAATTATTACTTTCCCTAACTTCAAGAACGCAGCAAAAGAGAACAAGAAGAAAGGAGACTGGCTCTACCATTTACTTAGCTATGTGACTTTGGACAGTTCAAGTTCTCCGAAACAGTTTTCTTACCTTTTAAATGGTAATAATAATTCAGAGTTTTGAAGGTTAGAGAGATGAAATATGATAAAGGCTTAGCATGAAGGCACTCAAATATTACTTCCTTTCTCTGAGGTTAATAGGAATTTGAAACAGAAGTGGTTGGAAGATAAAATTTTTTCATTATCCTCTTGTGCTAATGAACTGTTTAGTTGGCATACAGTTATTACAAAAATTACAGCAATTTTTATTGAGTTCTACTGCCTTAGTCCTTCTGGGCTGCTATCATATAACAAAATTTATTTCTCACAGTTCAGGAGTCTGGGAAACCTAAGTCAAAAGTGTCATTGGTGTCAGTGTCTGGTGAGGGCCCGCTTCCTGGGTCACAGACAGCTAGCTATCTTCTCACTGTGTCCTCACATGGCAGAAGCTATGAGCTCTCTGATGGGCATTCATCCCCTTCATGAGGGCTCTATCAGCATGACCTAATGACCTCATGACCACCAAAGGCTCCACCTTCAAATACCATCATATTGAGGATTAGGTTTCAATGTGTGAAATTTGGGGGGACATAAAGACTCAGTCTCTAGCATCCGCCTTAAATTTTTTTCTCTGAGACATTGCCTGTTTAGCTTGTAAGTTATCTTTGTCCTCTCCTTGAGTTTAAATTGTAATTATTGGCTTACAAAATTCCCAGCATAATTTCTAAAGCTCTATCAATTGATACGTTTTATTTCAAACAGAACAGATTATATATGTGGCATGGAATATAGAATTGCTTCTTGATTATTTTAAGTTGGTTATACGTTAGAACTAAAATAACTGGGTCTTCTAAAGCAATGATTTCTATGCAGAGCATCATTTCTTAACTATTTAAGATGATGGATAGCCCTGTGATTCCTAGAAAAATGTACCTGCAGCATTTTGTTTTTATAAGTCTTCAAGGGATTCATGGACCTCTTGAAGACTATTCATGGATCTCAGGTTAAAAAATAGCTTTGGGTCTATTGTCAACACACATGTATTGACTGCCTGTAAGTACAAGGCACTTTGTGAAGTATTACTGCTATAAGAGCACCATGAAAGTTTTACAGTTATATATATAAACACCATCCAGTTAGAAATTGAATTCTTGTGGAGTGTATTTTTGTAGTAATAAGTAGTAAATTTTCTCTTAGCTGTTAGAACTTTTAGTTCTGCTAGCCATGATATACATAGCTTGCCATTTCGTCTGTAATGGTAATTTTTTCCTTTGGATCTGAAGTTAGAGCTATGTGTTAATAAATTTGCTTTTAAATACTGTTTAGAAGTTATTTCTGTCTTATCTTTAAGCTAAAACACACAGGGCTTCAGGAAGAGCTTATATAAAAGCAGTAAAATGCATACTTCATGGAAGCATTATTGACTAAAAGTAATATTTTGTTTTTCACTTTATTAAACCAGCACCAGTAACTCCAGATAGTGGTTATTCATCAGCCCATGCAGAGGCCACCTATGAAGAAGACTGGGAAGTATTTGACCCGTGAGTTTTTTATTTTTGTTTTCTTTCGCTTTTGGAGCAGAATGAAAGTACATGTGTGGAGGGATAATTGCAAAGAGCATGTGACCTGTAGGTATTAATACTTTTACTGAGTTACTAAAATACTAATTTGTATATGTTCAGTCTTATTTACATGTTTCACATGCTTGGTTTACTAGAATAAGTATGCATTATTTAATTAAAGATTTAAAGATGGGCTGAATTTAGTAATATGTCTCATATTTACAAAAAGTAAAAATGTTCACATTTTCTTAAAATTTGATTTATAGCTATTATTTCATCAAACATGTTCCACCACTGACAGAAGAACAGCTAAATAGGAAACCTGCTCTTCCATTGAAAACTAGAAGCACACCGGAATTCTCACTAGTTTTAGACCTGGTAAGTATATTATTTGTAGACGTAGGAAAAATAAAGGAGTTAAATTCCTTTTTTAAAATACTAGCCCCAAATACCTGAAAGAATACAAGTACATGAATAGTCTTACACATTTACTATAAACATGTCTTAGGTGTTCTGAAATATTTTTATATTAAGCATAGCCCTAATGCTAGGGCCCCCAACTTGGTTAGTTATAGGTACCCTTTGAAAATAAATTAGGCTTTTTATTTTTGTATTGAAATTAATTCTTTCCCCCATATTCCTGAAACCCCTGTGATTTTTTTTTTTTTAAATCTCCCAGTAAGTTCTAATTTCATTTCGTGCCTAGATTTCACCTATTTGGGGGTCACGATTATGTTTCCTTGAAGGACCAAATATAATCTGGGCCTCAATGTATTAACTTTATGTAAGACCATAATCCTTTTCCTATTCTTATTTTTGTGTATTATCTAATGACTATTAATAGACTCTCAAAAGCATGATCTCTTAATGCTGGCTAATAAAACCTTTAATATGCTCTCTTGGTATGATTGAAAAATTTATATTTTAGGGTACCAAAAGAGCTTTGAAAACTAAATATCTTTTACATAATCTTGGAAAACATTTTATTATTTATTTAGCCCTTGTTGCTGGTACCCTATAACTGGAGATGTGGTTTAATTCTCATAAAGAATTTTTCTTCAGGAAAAGTGTATTATTTTAAATCTTAGCGTGCATTAGCATGCATTCTTCTGTTTTGAGTTCAATACCTTATAGTCTTGGCCTAAGCAGAGGTATCAGAGAAGTATCCAGATGTGGTAAATATTTAAGGTATTTATTAGAAGATAAGTAGAAAGAAAATAATTTTGAAATTAATTATGAGTAGTTTAGATTTGATGTATGTGTTATTGGATTTTTATGTTAGGAATTGATTTGGGAGGTTTCGCTATATAATTTTTAATACATTGTGAAGACAAGTAGAGAAGGAAAGATAAGAATTGGCTGTTATTTTGTACAAGTGGATAAAGCAGAATGATCAAAATTTAGGTAGGTTATATATGAAGTAGTAGTAGAATTAGCTATTCAGATGTAGGAAACAATATATATTTTTCAAGATTCTGAGAGAATTCCTTGAAATGTGTAGTCTGATATGCTATTATTAAAAGAAAATGGGGCATATCTAGAGTATTTTTTGCTCTTTGCCTCCTCAGAGTTTAACTTTAGGTTAAAAGAAACACTACAGCTAATAAGATGTGGAATCACAAGGTATGAACATTTGTGTTTCATTTTAATTCATCTTAAACACAAAAATGTGAGGGATTGTTATTAGCAGCTTTATTTTTTTTTAAGCATTGTCACTATAAATGGAAGCCCTTTTTTTAAAATCATTCAGGATTTGAGAAATATAAATGCTTGCACCTATCTTTGAATCATCCTCACTGTAATCTTTTAATGAGAAATCAGGATTTGGTAATCAAAGATGACAAGTCTTCACTGACTGCTAATATAGTTAAATGTTTGTGTCTGTGAAATATTCAACAGATACTAAAACATCCAGTTTTTAAAATGAAATTCTTTATAAAAAGCTTTAAGGATAAGGAGCTATATAAATAGAATATATGTATTTTTAAAATAATTAGATTTTGAACTTCCATTTGCTAATTGTAAAAAAAAAAAAAAAAGCACTGGATATGTGGTTTACTTAACAGAAAGTTAGCAACTACAGAACTCAGCAGTGATTCTCAAAGTTGAGCATGCATCAGAATCACCTGAAGGGCTTGTTAAAACACAGTGCTGGCTCCTCTCTTCATCCTCCACTGAGTTTCTGAATTATTGGAAGTGGAGCTGGAAAGTTTGCATTTCTAACTAGTTCCCAGGTGATGATGCTGCTTGCTGGTCCAGGGACCACACCAGAGAACCAGTGACTTAGAAAATTCTGTCCAAATTGCCACACACAGTAATATATGATAAATGTGAAAGTCTATATATGAATGGGTGCTTGAATAAATGTTTTTGGTGGTCATGAATACATAAAATTATCATTTGAAATTTCTTCTACTATCTTGGTTCATTCAATATGTGTTTTTTATTTTAAGGATGAAACACTAGTACACTGTAGTCTAAATGAGCTGGAAGATGCAGCACTTACTTTTCCAGTCCTTTTCCAAGATGTCATTTATCAGGTAATTAAAAAAAAATTTTTTTAACTTCATTTTTGGCCTGTTAGTTAACATTCTGAACTAAGAAATCTTTTATAATTTTTTTTGTGTGTGAAGTTTAATGTGTTTTTTAAATGAATTTCATGAATGTTTTAATGACTTACTAACACCAAGTAGCATCATGCTAAATAATTACATAAAACATTAATTTGTTACAAAAAGATGTGAACTTTTTTTATCCAGTGATCTCTGCTAGTTTTACAATCTGTTTGCCAGCAGGTGGAGGCAGGAGCACTGACATCATAGATCCCTGAGAAAAACTTGCCAGGTTAATACCTGGTGTGTTTTTTCCCCTCTGAAATCCAGTCAACACAAAGAAAACTCATTCCTTGTTGGTCATTTTTATTTCCTTTTGTAGTAATATGGTCTGTAGATTCCAGTTTGGTTGATCTACTTTATATTAATCACAGAATTCCAGGATACTCTTCTAGTTACTGCTTTGCTTAAAAAATTTGGGTATAAACATTTCTCCCTCATCTGTGTTGATAGACAGGTAACAGTGCAAAATACAAATATTTACATTTCACTGTGAATTATAGTTTATGTGTGTTGGCCATAGTTTTTATTTTATGTGTAAGATTTTCTTATCATAAAATTTGAATTAGTATATGTGAATACACTTTGAAAGTTGGAAGGAAAGTGGCTTTCTGTGGTGGCAGTTGTTATTTAATTAGTATTACCTTCATATATACCAGTTGTTGAAGAATTGGGAAAGTGTCAAAAGCTTGTCAAGAGAAAACCAACGCAAGGATTAACTAAATAAAGCCACAGAATATTTACCATGAGGGTGATGAAAAGGTGTTCATGGTTGTTTATATGCTCTTAGTAGGCAGTTAGAATTTGGGTATTGTTTTCTTGGCACATGATAGTTATTATTTCTTAGGAATCAAAAAAATCTCAAAGTTAGGAAGTTTGTTGTTCAGAGTCTGCTTTACCTACTTGCAATGAGTTACAAAAGGATTTATTTTAGCAGTTATTGTGGGTTCTAGTTTACTCTAGATAGGTGTTGTAGGTGTGTTGATATATGAATACTATATTCATTTCCCTTTTATGTAAACTGGTTTTAATTCTGATGTCTGATCAGAGGATGAGCAAAATATACATAAAAATAAGGGATTTAAAGGTTTTTGTATTCTTTTTTAACAATATTATTCGGTTTAAGGTAAATCTTCTCCTTAATAAGATATTTTGTGCCAAATAGGTTGTTCTTGTTTAGTACACTTCAAAGACAGGAGTCCTGTGGCAAATAAATGTAGAATAGCAAGCGGTATCTTAGTTCTGTCTTTTTAGCTTGATAACCTTGTTTGTTTCAAAATTGCAGTTAAAAACAATGGCTTTCAGGCTTTGAATTTGGAAAGGAAAGCTGTTATTTGAAAAATAATTATTTTGAGATGACTTCTTACACTTTCAGATTTATTTCTTGCAGATGGTTTTGGTCTGTTTATGTAGTTTTTAATAGTGAAATAAGAAACTTAGAAAGTAAAAGAGTTTCATTCTTCACCTTCATGAGCATTTCTTTTCAGTGTGACCATAAAATTGAATTTTTTCATACTGCTTCTACCATTTCTGCTTCAGTTCTCTTCTGTATCAAGTTCTTATTATTTTCATGTGCATTTGAATAGTTGTCTTATTTTGAATAAAAGGCTTCTAGCAGTGCATGTGACTAAATACTTATAAAAATCATTTATGTACTACATCTACCTCTGTGGAATTCAAAGAACTCTTTTTTTCTGACATATTCTGAGGTATACTTTCTGAAGCTGAAAAATAAATGATCTAGCTTAAATTAGGAGCAATGAAAAGGAAGTTTGACTCTTACAAGTTATAGAGATGATTGCATTTTAATATTATGATTTAGTTACTACTATATCATGTACAGAGTTTAGTTCCTCTTCAGTAAATTTTTGAGGCTGTCCATAGTTAATATTGGGTACATTCCCTTGGATTTCTGGTTTTGGCATGGCTATTCTGCTGCTTTTTTAAAATAACTGAAGAAATCTTGGGTTAGGGTTCCTCCAGTTTTCAGACCAGCAAGCTCCCTTTAAACAGGGAATGATGTCTTTTAAACTTTCAGTGGTGTTGTCTCCATCTACTGGCAAAGAAGAAATATACACAAGGGTCTGAGATGATCTAAGAGATTTTGGAGAAACCACATTATTAGGTAAGATGTAACTTACATATTCAACCACTACGACATAATGTGGCCCACTTAAAGGTAGAAACCTGTAAAATACTGTATATACTCTTAAAAATAATTTGTTGGGGTGAAATTCACAACATAAAATTAACTATATTTAAGTGAACAGTTCATGGCATTTATTTACTCTTGAATATCAGTTCCATAGCATTGATGTATATACTCTTAAAAATAAAAAGGATATTTTTAAGATAGGATCAAAATTTTTCATCTGAATCAAAGCCAGATAGTGTCCTCTTGGGACTTATTTTACTTTTGCTTTCTTTTTTGGTAAGTTCATTATGGTTGACCTATGTCTAGTTTTAATTCTGCTTGTTATTTCTCTTACTTTCAAAACAATGTGAAGTGTAAATTGTCTTACATATGTTTTAATAATCGTCTATATCAGGTTGGCAAACTTTTTCCTATAAAGGGCCATCTGTTAATATTTTAGGTTTTGCAGTCTCTGTTACAACTGCTTTTTCTGCCATTGTAGCATGAAAGTAGTCATAGACAGTACATGATTGAATAAGTATTGCTGTGTACCAATAAAACTTTATTTACAAAATTAAGTGACAATTTGCATGTGGTCCACAGTCTGTAGTTCTCTGGTCCTTGGTCTAATAATTATGAGAGTATATACAGTAAATTTACATATTCAAATTCTTTCTAAGAGGAAATAAGTAATCAAATGTTCATCAAAATTCTTGTTAATATACAGAGAAATTTAAAATTATATCCACTCTAATTTGGTTGTGGGCTCTCTTAGTTTTCTTAGATGAGAGTTTGAGGGAAATTTAAGGTGGCCATTATTCATATTTAAAGATTGCCTAACTTCATGATTTATACTCTTGATTAATAAGTAGGACTCAGCGTAGTTAATGCGAGTCTTAGAATTTACAAGCAGGTAGATTATTCAAGCCTCAATTTAGTACCTTGAGTGTTTTTGAATTCCATTTCTAGGGGATTAAAAAAATACTTAAAAAATCCAACTCAAAATTTGATGTATGTTATTACTGACACTATATGAATAGACAGATTGTAGTTTGTGTATATGGAGGCAAAAGTAATTGGAAAGAAGAACTGAGTTTTTAAAGTGAGGGTATGGCACTCACAAAGGTAAAGTGTTTTGATTTTTGTTTGAATAGGTCTTCCCTCCCCCTTAAATTGGTATTTTTTCCCATAAATTGATTTATAGTTAGTTACTGGGAAAATGTCTTTCTTTATTCGTAGAATGTTATAAATGCATTTGATATCTGGAAAAACAAGTGCATAATCAGTTGTCATGCACGTGTTTATTTAATCTTTGTATTTAGCGTATATTGACGCATTATCAGGAAATCCATCTCGTGGTGTTACTCGGTTAAGAGGTCTCCACTGTATTTAGTTTCTGTTCCTGCAGATCCACCAATTCAAGACTCTAGGTCATCTCACTCCCTCTTCCATCCAGAAGATGACTTCTATCCACAAGCAGGACTGAATCAAAAGACAGATTTTTCACTTAGCTCTTGAGCTGAACAACCTCCTCAATGACCTTCCTCTGTCTCCATCAAGAACTGGAGCTCAGTTTTTTGAAGATGTAATAGAGCTACTCAGCCCAAACGTGGCTAATTGAAGACAAAAAGAAGATGCCTCATATGTTTCACCACAGTGCAGCCAAACGTAACTGTGTTGTCCAACTCCTCATTCTGTAAAGTATGACAGGGGCATCTGATTTTTGACTCTGTTCACCTTTAAGACTTTAGCCAGTCAGTGGCTTTCTGAAGATCAGTAAAATCAACAAGCTTTGGGTCAGCTGTCCAGAAATCAGATTGTGGTAAGCACTCAAGGAGAGATAGGATCCTGTAGGGAGCTGCGTGCTAAAGGATGCTTTGCTTTACTAGTAGAGGTTGCTTTTATGGGAAAAGTTGGGGGGAAAACTGGGTGGGAAACCCATGTTTAGCAAAGCTCAGCCTCTCTTCCCAGTTATTGTAGTTTATTTTCTTGGAAACCTACAGCCTAGGATAATTTTCTTAAGGATCTCAAATATTTTGTACAACAGAACAAGAGAAGTAGAGGGTCAGTGGCTTCTTATCTCCTCTACAGTCTTTCCCAGAAAAGGCAGCGTTTTTGCTTCATGAAGAAAAAAGCAGTCATTTAAATGGAGAGTTTTATATTAAATTCCTAATCAAGTTTTTCTTTCTCTCAGGCTCTGACTTAAATTGATAACCAAGAGGCATTTTGTTTTGACCTTCATAAAGCATAATTTTGTACAAAAGTAGTATGTATATTTGTGTCATAAATAAAACATTTGAGGTTGTGGATACTTAGTATTGAGGAGTGCTATTTCAGTTGGTTAGGGAACAATATTTTGACAATTGTGGGTTAATGTTAAAAATAATTTTAAAGTAACTTTCCTATCCTTATTAGTAAGTATAGTCAGTCATTGGCATTCATTTTTCATCATTATTATCTTTAGGTTACAAAAGGAACGATATAGCTGAAACCTATAATTGTCTACTTCTCAAAGACAAGAAAATGTATTTCATGAGGAATTATTTGCATTCTTTGTAAATGTATCTTAAAATTAGAAGCAGTTTATTGAAAGTACATGGAAAGTTCTTGTTCACCACCTGACAATGTTCTGCAAATTTAGGAAAGGTGACACTTGGTTACTAAGCGTGTTAAATTGGAGATTTCATTTCAGTTTTTATAGGCAATATTTGTGTTTCACTAAAAAGGCCTTTTATTGCTTTTAAAATGACTAAAATTTAATATAAACACATCAATAGTTTGTTTATATACACAAGTATATGTATACATTTCAATTTAAAATAATACATAAGTGGCTAATTTTTACTTGAAAATTATTGCTACTCTTAATATACCATTTATATGAATACATTAATCTTCACTTTATCCCACTTGGATTGTGTAAGAGAATTATTTTTTAAATTTATTTCTACTTAATACAGTGTAAAGTTTTGTAGAAGCTTTTAGTTTGGAGATTTTTGTTTTTTATTGATTCTGATGCTTTAGTATTTACCTATTCATTCCCAGATTGATCCACCTACAAAGAGATGACTGTAAAAATCACCCAATAGGCTATGAAGTTGAGGCCTCTGAGGGCCTACCTGAGCAACCCTCTTTCTATGGAGAAGGTTGGGGGTTTTGTCTCTATGCTCTGGTATTGGTGTTAAGAAAATGTTATGTACAATTGTTGAGCTATCAACTGATGCAGTTCATTATTACTGTCCCTTTTCTACTGTCCCATAGTTTGAGGCCATGGGACTTGCTCTTTGAGTTAAAGGTTGCCCAGTTCTGCCCCATAGAATCATACTCGTTCCATACTCATGTTCCCCTTATAACTGTCATATTTCCCTTATAACTGATTAGTTTTAAATAATACACTGGATAGTAGTAATAGCTATTTGTAGGCTCAATGTGCCAGGTGCTACTCTAGGTACTTAAATGCGTTAACTTATTTAAACCTCACAACCCTATGAGGTAGGTGCTGTTATACCCATTTTAAACTGAGGTGTACGGAGGGTTAAAAAATTGGCAGAGCCGCCTGTACACCTATGGTATCTACTAATGGTAAGATTTTTCAGTTATTTGTAGCATCTCATTCTTCACATTCCCCAGTGTTGTTAGTTTTTTACTGCTTTAAATTCTTACTGCTGATAAAGTAGATCACATTCACCAATCATTTTTCTTTTTAATTTAAAGATGCCATTCTCTTAAGTGGGTGAGTCCCACTGAATTTACCATTTTTCTTTCCTACAAGAGTGTAGCAAATAAGTTCAAAGGATATCATGGGGAAACGATTAAAGATGTTTATTTTTGAATGTATTATGGTCATATTATCTGCTTAAAACCATTTAGAAATATTTTTCCAAAAAAGATTTCACATGTAAGAAATTTTTTTTCTTAATCACTTGCCCACAAATTGAAACGGCTTATCTTCGGGCGTCTTTCATTCTTTCTCTCTCTCTCTCTTAATCTCTCAATATCTCTCTCTCTCTCTCTCTCTCTCTCTCTCTCTCTCTCTCTCTCTTGCTCTCTCCCCCTCTCTCTCTCTCCCTCCCTCCCTCCCTCCCTGCCTCTCTCCCCCCACCCCCCTCTTTCTTTCGTCATGCTGTTAATGTGATAATGGATAAAGGTTTGGTAAACTAGCAGTCAGAATACTCAGTGTATATAATTTGATATTACGTGCTTAGGCATGAATTTGAATTTAGATAAGACTATCACAAAATATAATAAATTTATAACTGGATTGCTATTTTAATTACTACTCTTATTAAATCTAGTCCTATTAACCATTTATGGCCTATTAGGACTATCTATATACACAATTGTCAAACATTTTCATTGTCTCAATACCAAAGTATGGGCTGACAGGTATTGTTCATATCAAGTAGTGTTAATGTACTGTTAATGTAATATTTTCTGTTATATATTTATCACTCTTCTATATAAAATTTAAATTTTGGTAAAATCAGTCCATAATAGATGATACAAGATTAGTCCCATTGCCACTATTTAGCAGATATTATTCTAATAGATTTTATTTAAAAGTTTTGCATAATGAACATATGTTCATAAATCCCTATCTTTGGGTATTAGTCAACCTTATTTAAGACATTTCTTTGTGTATTGTATTTTTATATAATTCTTACAGCATTATGCGTTATTTTTAAAACTATTGGCTTTTCAAAATACATTTGGTTTAGTGATAGATTAAAACTATTTGTAGTGAAGACAGACAATTGCTGTATATTTGGAGGAACATATGTATACAATACTAAAACGAAACTTTTGGCCTAATCTTACATTTGGGAGACTACGTAGTTTTGAAGAGTTGTATGTTTGAAGAAGGATGGTTGGTGAAATATTAAGTAGAGAAAGAATGTAAAAAATAGGGAATTGGCAGTTCAAAACAGGAATTTTTGTTGTTTAGGAGAAGAAAATGAAGTTAAAAACATCTGTGGAATAGTTTTTGAAGCATTTGGAGGCACGCCTATGTGTGCATCTGTATGTTAATATATGTGTGACCTAACACAATAAGTGATTGTAATCTCACTGTATTATACATACCTTACAAGTGTTCGTTTCCTACTGGACAATCTTAGTGCTTCTTGATTTCTAGTTATTTCTGCTTTAAGATATCACCCAAATGACTTTGACCCTGCGGGCCCTATGTCTCTATTTCTGTTTTTCTTTGAGCTTTTGCCTTTGCAGCACATGGCAGAACCCCATGTGGTCCCAACCCCACCCCACTTCACTGATACTTTGTACCTTTGTCACTAACCACCTCGGTTTCTGCTTAGTTTTTTAATCCTGAAACACCTTCCTGTTCAAAAGGTGACTCTGTTCTGAGGGTAGGAACTTTTATAATCAACAATTAACTCTATTTTCATGGTAAGGAAACACTCTAGCAACATATTCTCCCATTTTCAGTGCCCCCTTTAATTCCCAGTACACAAGCACATTTTTAAAGTAATGTCTAATTTAAGATGTATTTTATATTTAAATGTAGTCAAATGCATAATGAAGTCGACCTATTCTGAAATTCACTGTATAAGAAGTTGGAAAATCACACCTTTGTACAGCATTCCACTTTTATACTTGGATAATATTGTTTAAATAGAAGTATTCATTTACAATGGAAGTGTGTGAGTGTTCAGAGGAAACATCCCAAATTACTGAGGCCCTGCTTCTCTTCGTTTACAGTATGGAGCAAGTGATAACAGGGATATCGAAAACAAATGAAAACGTTTATACATATGCAAAAGTGAAATTTTTTTATTATTAAAGGCACGTAAGTGATAAACCTTAGCCACAAACAAAAGGCTCTGATAGTTCGCACGTAAGTGATAAACCTTAGCCACAAACAAAAGGCTCTGATAGTTCATGGTTTATCATCCTCCACAAGATCAGGTAATTGAAAAAACTATTGGCAGAATTGATGGTTTGTTTTCTTTTTTCTTAACCATAACAAACCTATTTTGACAAGACCCATAGTTAATAGAAAATGATTTTGCCAGCAAAGGTAGTAATATATCTAAAATCTATTAGTTACATGGATTACCAAACAAATAAGGTGTGGTTTTCAACCCAGGCCACAAACTATACCAGATGTTTTAGGATGAAAGTATTAAAATTAATTAGCAACTCTAGTTAAATTTTTTGTACCTCATCCTTAAAGAGAGTGATTGGATACTGAGGATTTTGTTGTTTTTATTTGCTAGGGGTAGGGATAGGTGTCTTACTTTGTTTTTGACTAGTCAAGAAATTGAGATAAAATGTCTAATAGAACTAAAAACAAGTATACTTTTATCATTCTAGCCTGTAGATGGGGTTAGAGTGATATTATTAGCATATTAATAATTGTCTGAAATTTGTCTTCCACAAGTAATCAGTTCTTAAGGAAATTCAATAGTTGTCCTTGTGTAGTCATGTAGGGTTGCCTCTCTATTTTGTCTATATTGCTTAACTTCAGGCAGTTCTATTTCACAACAAATTTTTATCAAGTACTTACTATGTATTTGGCACCGTCTTATGCCCTTTGGGCTTTGGAAATTACAAAGATTGATAGTATATAGTCCCTACGTCCAAGAATCCTTTGCATGATTTCTCTGTTCTGCCCTAAAACATTCCTAGAACTAGATTTTTATCATGAGGGCATTTTTATGTGGATGTACACTGATGACAGTTAAACTCCATGAGGCCTAGATTTTGAATTTTTTGCCATCACAGATTTTTGTAATCTGGGTCCAGTGAATCTGATACATAGGTGTTCTGTAGATACTTGTTGTTCATGGTAATTGAGGTTGATAATCACCTTTAAGTGGAGTACAAAATTTTTAAAAATTTTGTCACAAAATGAATATAATTTAAAGGAGTCAAAATCTTGTAAATCAATTTTAGTGGTTGCTCATGGCTTATGTTTGTGCTTTTTGAATATTGGAGTATATTATAAGAGTTACATTAAATGTAGGCAAGAAGGCACACAGAAATAAGAAAATATGTATATAAGGCAGTTCTTTGGGTAACTGGTGTTTCACTATTATATTTTCTATCTCAAGTAGCCCAGTAGTGCTAATTTAGATGCTACCTCTGAATCGGTAAATGGTAGAACAAGAAGATTGATTTCTGAAAAATTCCAGGTATTTAAAACCACCAATCCCAACATCTCTTTCTTGAACATTGCTTACCTTAATAGAAATTTAAAATAAAGGTATTCTTAGCAGGTGATTGTTGAGAAGAAATTCTGAGTAATTATTGAGGAAGGTCATTGAGACAGGTCAGCTAGAGATGGACACACAGCTTGCCTAATAATTGGATGGATGCTACCTGGCTGGAAGATGGAGCTGATTGGTGGATCAAACTCTCAGAGGGAAACCTCACACTTTTAGTTTAAATGTTTATTAAGATTATATTCCATGAAATATTATTGTATGCTGCTATTTAATTATTAAAAAGTGAAATTATCACCAATGATTATTATTAGCCCACCAAAAGGTTGTTTTAAGTGATTTTTGGTATGTGAAATATATCTGGTTGAGTGGTACTTAGCAAACTTTTTTATTTTTTTCAAATACGAACTTGATAACATATCCAGAGTTAGGACACAACATACCTTATAGTTTCTATTTTATATGTTTATTTGCTGAAGCTTATCTTTGTATTTCTTCAGGTTTATGTGAGATTAAGGCCATTCTTCAGGGAATTCCTGGAACGAATGTCTCAGATGTATGAGGTAAACATGCATAAGCTAATTACATAAGTATTTTTATTTTATTCAACATAGTACCCATATTTAGATCATGTATAATGATTACTTCTTTTCCCCTGAATTTGTAGATCATTCTTTTTACTGCTTCTAAGAAGGTGTATGCAGACAAGTTACTGAACATACTAGACCCTAAAAAGCAACTGGTCAGGTAAATTCAATTAAGAAATAGTGGAAATGTCTGTCATACTGATCTGTGAAATTACGATGATTATAGTAATTTTCATGTCCTTTTTCAGTGGGCGGCATATATAGAGATTTCTTGGGTTGAATGGTGAAAATAAATAAACTTTTTAAGCCCCAAAACTCCAGACAGACTTTCTTAAATGGATACAAAGATCAAATGTATTTATTTATTGTTAACAGCTGTATCCTCACCTTTTTTGGGATTGGGGGGAGAGGGGGGTATGTGGAATTTTTCACTGTGTGCATGATGTTCTCATTTCCTTATGTATCTGAGATAATGCATGTTATAATGCACTTTTTTAATGGCATAGAGAAATAAAGTTAATTTTAACAGAAAGCATCAAATAAAACTTTTGCTTTTTTCAAGAGCAAATTTATCTTCCATTGAAATGAAAATGTTACATGAATCTAATTGGAAATTGCAGTTGGCTTAGTCACTCAGCCTGAGACCTGATCTAGTCTCAGGTCTTGTGGGTGTCCTGAGCCTGCAGATGGGGTGTGTTCCTGGTTAAGTGGGGAGTGCCTTGGGTAATTTTAAAACAGTTTGAAAATTAGTCCAACTGAGGTAGTAACACTGCAGCAGTCTTGCTGCATTCTGTAAGATGTAGGAGTTAATCTTTGAGGTTTTGACCAAGAGCTGAGAGAGATGCCACAAGAGGCTTATTACAGCTGTCATAGCTGAGTATTCATTTTCTAGAATACTTTCTCCCATATTATCCTAGTGAAAAATCCTAAGCTCAATTGCTACTGTTGATAGTACCTTTATTATTGAGTGATTGCAACTATGATGAAAGGCTTTTCCTAATGTCCATGTTTAGGAGGTTTTCTTTCTTACAAATAGAACTATTTTTTTTTTAATCTAAAGGATTAAAATTTGACCTTGTCATTAGTTTCCATTTTATCTTTCATATAAGCAAGTTTCACACATGCAAAATAGAAAATGTATTTTCTATTCATAAAAGTATAACTTATTACCATTTTGCCTAACTTTAACAAAAGTATACACGTGATTTTGCTTTGATCACTTCATTCTGAATATTTTTATTCAGTATTTCCAATGTTCCAGGGAACAGTGGTGAGCAACACAAGCCCTTACCCTGGAGCTTCATTTTACTGGAGGACAAATTGTAGTCATACAATTATATTATTACAAATTAATATCCCTCTTTTAAACTAGTATTCTAAAATCTACACATTTGGGAGTTTAAATTTGTTTTATCTTTCTACTTTTTGGAAAAACTTCTTGAACAATATATTGAATTCATTAGAGTGTTGTAGGGAATTCTTCTGTGGTGACAAGGTCGACTCAGAAGTTCCTGTGATCTCGGAATCCCATGGGTCCAAATGCAAATTTGATGACTAGTAAAAGTAGTCTCTTTCTAAAACTGCAAATACATGCTACTGACACTCAGATTTCTGAATAACTGGAGAGGTTTTAGTGTAATCTAATGAAAATAACTGTTGGTACCCCCATATATATTCAGTTGTCTCTGGTCACAGGTGATTTTGCTGCTATTGGGGAAGAAGCATCTATAGTGACTTGCATGTACATCCAATTTCCTCATATTTAAATGTTTAAGCCATAAAGTAGAGAATCTTGTTTAGGCCCAACCAGGACCTTATTTCAAAGGAGGACTGTCTTTAAACTTTTCAGAGGTAGATAATCATTTAACTAATTAAAAGTATTCATTATAATAAGGGGGAAAGAACTGTTTAAACTACATTTTGTCTGCTTGTAAAATTCTCACTCTTTGCCATCACCACTGGCACTGATATTTTTAAGGTTGAGTTTTGTTGGGTTTTTGTTATTGTTGTTAGAACTATGACAGATTTTGTTGGTAGAAAATGTCCCTTTCTTGAAATTGCATGATTAAAAATACGGGTATGAGTAGGCCCTAGCTCCTGAAAATTTAGTGGGATTAAGACACAAGGAAGCCAAACTACCAAATTATTAATGTCTACAAATGGAGTATTTCGAGGTGATCTGTATCAATTACTAGTAATATTCAGAGACTAATATTTTTGAGTGCTAAATGAAGATTATATAATTATTACAGTATGTATTATTATAAAATCTTTAATAGCTTTTTTAAATGATATAGAATTTTTCACTTTACTGTCTTATCATTGGTGAAACATCAGTTTACATTGGTTATACTTAACTCTGAATTCATCATTTCAGTCCTTGTTTTTTCAAGTGCACACACACACACACACACACACACACACTATTAAAAGAAAGATGGGCGTTTGGGAAAAGTTGAAATGATGGAATGTTTTGGCCTCCACCCTTTTTCTCAGAAATTGTAAGGGAAACTAAAAACATTTTTAAAATGCCGACACAGAAACATTCCTTCTTATATTTTCTATTCTGGCATGTACAGGGATAGGGAGGCTGTGTGGTCTTCTGGTTAGAGCAAAGGACTGGGAGCCAGGACGATCCTGGGTTCCAATGCGGGGCTAACCACTGACTTACTGTGTGACCTTGGGCAAGTCACTTGATCTCCTTGTGCCTCAGTCAACCATCTGGAAAATTGGTTAAAAAGCAGGACCTCGCTGACAACCAGATGCTGCATCTGAACTGAGCTTTCCTGGGTAAATAAATTACAAAAACAATTTACAGAGTTTTTAATCCCTCTTTATAATTTGATATAATATTTTGGGATAAACCAGAGTTATTTAAGGCATGGTAATATTTGGTTGTAAGGTTCAGTAATTGCTAAGAATTTTAATAGTAAAACTGTAGCCCAAAGCTTAGGCCCACGTTTGTATTTTAATTTCTTTTGTGAGACAAGACTAATAAGGGTTAACCTCTAAAGCCTGTGGTACGTGTATGTACATATGTTTTAGTATATGTTGTACTTTTTAGAGCTCTTTTTTTTTTAAATTTGTTTTTATTTTTATGTTTAGGCACCGACTTTTTCGTGAACATTGTGTTTGTGTACAAGGAAACTATATAAAGGACTTAAATATCCTTGGAAGAGATCTTTCAAAAACTATAATAATTGACAACTCACCACAAGCCTTTGCATATCAGGTAGGAAGAGGGTTGCTAAACAGAGTGGAAGAAAAACACAATAAGAACAAATGCTGCCAAACACAATATGATGGGAGAACAGAATTTTTACTGGTGTAATTTCCATTTAGTGTCACCTTTAAAATTAGAAATGCCAAATTTGTATATTCCTTGTGCAAAAGTTTCTTTTAAATGGATTACAACATAAATAAAGGAAAACCTGAGTAGTAAATCTGAATAAGAAGGGACTATAAGATAGACATACATCATTTAATAGCATTCTTATCACTTGTTAAATCAGTAATATAATTGTAAACATATGTAAGAATTACAGATAACTTACCCATGTTCTTGTCTGTTTGATTTCACATTCTTTAATATTAGACTGTTTTGTCAATATATTTGTACCCTTTGTCAATGATTCTTTGAAATATAATAGAGATGAGCCATCTTTGCAAGATACATTTTACATTATGAACATGTTCATGTGATATGTCTGGGATTTCTTTCACAATAAATTGGTGCAGAATGGGGATGGTGGGAATTGGGTTGGGTGTAGATGAAATTAGGTTTGTCCTTCTCTATTTCAAAATGTCCATAATAAAAAGGGGGGAACTGCACATAGTATTGAAATATGTTCAACTTAGGTCACTACTTTTACTTGCTTGTATTTTGAATTATGTTAAGTATTTCTTCTTAGTTTCTAGATCAAACCATTTCAGTGCCCTCCATCTCAAACACTATGTTCTGTGTAAATGTTTAAAGATATTTTATACTAGAGATTATTTACTATAAAAAATACAATTTGCATTCTTGTTTTTAGACTCTTCCGTGAAATAGCATTGGGTCAATTTATTATGTTCCTACTATGTTTCAGATTGTCCTGCTATTTGTTGAGAATACAAGAATGAATGGGACAGTCCCTTGTGTAAAAGTACATGCTTTCTGACAATTGGTTTCTGTGTTGCCAATCTGTTAACAATACCCCTTCATTCACAATACCTAGCACTGACTAATAGTAACTATTTTTTGAATGAATAAAGAAATCTTTTTAGTTATGTTAATGTAAAACTTGTTTTAATGGATCTTTCTTGTTTAGTTTTATATATACTAAGAAGAAATTACGTTTGAAACCCCAATTAGGCTTCGATTTCTTTATTAAGCTTTTCCAAAGTAGGCAAACTGTAGGCCAAAAAAAAAAAGGATTTAATTACTTATTTATCATTTTAGCTGTCTAATGGAATCCCTATAGAAAGCTGGTTTATGGATAAAAATGACAATGAACTCCTAAAATTGATTCCATTTCTGGAGAAGCTTGTAGAACTGGTAAGTATATCTTATTTATCTGTTTGTTTTTATTGCCTCAACTTTATTGAAATAAATCTTTTAAATTGCTTTACTTTATGTATACTGACTTTTTAAAGTCAACGTGGTGAGAGATTAGGGCAAAGATTGAAAAGGATTATAAGCATTTCCAAACCTTACAAATTATATTAAAATACTTAACAGAATTTAAAAATTTATAGACTGAATTCTTTATTTCACTGGCCTTCCTCTTGCAAGTCACTAACTAGTTGTGTTAAATTGATTTCATTTTGCTTTTATAGTTCAGGTCTAAAATTATTGCTTGTACTCTTGAAACTTTATTCTGGTAACTGTTTCCTATATCAGTGGATTAATTTTAAAACTAATGTATAAAGTAGAATTCAGTGGCTTAACACTTTTACCTAACTTTTGGTTTGGCCTCTTACTGGGTAATTATTCTTACAAAATTAAAACTTTAATGACAATTTTTTTAAAATCTAAATTTAAGTTAATGGCTTCTGTGTAGCACATTTACGTTTGGCAAACAATAATATAAGTTGTAAAATAAAAAGGAATGCATTTTTCTGCAATGTTCATAATGGTCTGCGGATCAAATCTTTGAAATCACGTGGCCTTTAAAATGTCTTTTTCTCCACACAGAATGAAGATGTTCGACCTCACATCAGAGACAGATTTCGCTTGCATGATTTGCTGCCCCCAGATTAAGTACAAAGACTTGTCAAATCACTGAAGGGGGAGAGAATGCAGGACCCTTTTGGACTAAGACAAAACATTGCCATTACTGTTGAAATTTTGCATTTTTGTACCCCGTCTTGCTTTTCTTATCTTTGGTGCCCAATAATAATCAAGGGTTACAGAAAGAGACTTTATCTCAGATTGAATACATATAGTAGGTAGGCTAAAACAGAAGAGTCTTTAGAACTAGTGCAACTCCAGTGAAATTTTTTTATGTACAGGACATCTGCAGTTTATAAAGAATTCTGTTTCTGCCACCAGCAGTTTGACCTGTAGTCACACAGGATTTTATGATAATAACAGAGATGAAAATGGACTTTTATTTTCTCTCTGTTTGGTGCTCTAAGTGGGTTTGTAGCCACTTTTCTGTTACTTTAAGATTCTCATTTCAACAGGAATGGCCAGTAAAAGTTGTTTTATTTTTCCTGTTAAGGTTTATAACCTTTTTACATTTTTGACCTGTATTAGATTAGAATTTCATTATGCATTCCTTTTAGTTGAGGCGCTTCATAGTTTTCTGGAAATAGTCAATTTTTAGTTTTTTATTATACATTTGAATGGCCGTTTTCCTGCTTTGTCTGCCTGCATATTGTATATTTGTTTAAAAATATTCTCTACTTTTAGTCCATGTAAGTTGCATTTAGAAAGCCATGCATTTATATTTTGTTTCTGTAATATTCTACTGTAGGTGAAATCTTTTCAAAAATCAAGAGACTGGGTAGATAAGAATATATGAATGACTAATATTCAAAAGATTTAAACCATTGTGATGGCATGTGTTCCCAAATGGTAATATCTTGCAATGGCACACAGATTTAATGGATAAAGGTATACCTCAGACTTCACTGTGCTCACCAATCTTTGAGGAGAATGAGTTTAGTCACCTGTTGGGCTTGATCTGGTTACTGCTGCCTTTGGTTTCCTCCAGGAATGAAGTATTCAGCACAGTGACTCAGTATTTTTAGTTATTTTGCATGGGCTGGTAGTACCTCTGTTATGCTCTCAGTTACAATCAATTTAAAGCTCTGTGTAACAGTCTTGGTACCTTACAGTAGCTATGCATATTCCTGTGGCACAGTAAACTTCCAAGCCACCAATGCAGTTAATATGCTCTCATAGTGGTTTTCTATGCTATATGAAAATAGTCTTCAAGCCTTGGTTCTCTAATGCAGCTACCACAAGAGGTTGATATTTTTATAGTGGTGTGTAATCTCCTTTTCGGGAGGCTTTTTATGGAAGGTAGAATTTGTAAAAGTTAGTATGCTTTGCCTCTCGACTGCATTAACATGCCACAGGCTCAGACTGTTTTTGTGTAAAGGATGTCAAAGAACGGCACTTTTTCTAAAGAGAAGTTTGATATTTTGTATGCTTGTTAAGAAAGTACAGTATTGGAAATTAAAGGTGGACAACTGATAATTGAGGAGTATGTCACTTAATTTTTTATGTATATTACCTGTTTACTTGTACAACTTATTGTACAAATTACATGCAGCTTCATTTTCAAATGAATCCTTAAAATAAGGAAATCTTTTTAGGAAAACATTTAATTTTTGTATTTTTGATTTTAAAGGCATGAGTTATGTCAATTTTCAGTGTATTAATGAAGATTTTAACTTTTCATCAGGTTGAGTGTTTTCTTACTATATTATCTGTTGTGTATGTAGTTAGCATATTGTGTCACTGAACTGTTTAAAAATCTAGCATGTAGAGCAAGCCTGTTTTGTGGAAAATCCTTATTCATTAAAAAAATAATCATGGCAGGTTTTCTGCAAAAAAAAAAAGCAGAAGCATTTGCAATTCAGAATACTGGTTTTTTTGTTTTTGTTTTAATTTAAAGAAAGGTATTTTGCTTGCAGGAAAAAATACTACAGACTCATTTTAATGAGAATCTTCGAAATGTATTTATCTTTAGGGCATCTGGGCATCTTTATGCTGTTTGTCTTCTGTCTTTCTTGAAATAAAATGTACATACGTTACCTTTACATATGCTCTTGCTCAAAATTGTGAACCTAGTTACACTTCTCCTTGCTCCCTTTTTATGCTCAAACAGCAAAACCCAAAACCTATACAAGATCTAAACTTTCAGCATGCATTGGAATTGCTGAAAGCTTTTCTGATTAAGTAAATACAGTCTCAAAGGGCTTTCCCATAACTTAAAGGGAAATGTAAACACCTTACCATTGTGCCTGTGGGCACTTTAAATAAACACCAACTTTTAATCATCTTTCATTTAGTTGTAAAGCCATTTTCAGTCCCATGCTAAGGAGACTTCCCTAAAGTCAACTGACAAATGAACCAAGCATAACAAAATTCTATAAAGAAGTAAACTAAGGGAAATTTTGTATGGCCTGAGAAAATTTCTTGAGACCAATTTATTTTTCTTCATTAATTGACTTGTCATTTTAAATTTAATACAAAATTTAAAATTTATAGAGACAACTATCCAGTTTTCTTCCACTTTAATATTTATCTTCTCACTACCCCTTCTTTCTCTGTAGATGTTATCTTAGACACTTCCATTTAGTTAAGCGGAGGTGTATATTTTATGAACTGAGATGTGCCCAGCCCCTTCAGATCACGCAGGAAACATGAACTCTTAAAAACTGACTGTAGTAAATGCAGGAGAGCTGGATACCGATAAGACACAGCAAAAGTGACCTATATACACATTACAACTCTGAAGTACATAATTGTGGTATATCCAGTGATAAGTGTCTGACTTTTAAGACATTCTTTTAAATATTTGTATTATTGTTAGGATGTTTTAATCAGTTGTGTTTTTTAATTACATGTAATATATGTAGCCCTAATCAGATTTATATCACCAAATTTCTCCTTGGGTCTTAAAAGAATTGATAACAATTTGAAACTAGAAATTGTTTTATATTGGCTAGTATGTATATTTATTTACCCGATGGCTTTATCTTGTCTCCCAAAATTTTGGGGTAATTTGTTGAAAGCATTTTAACTTCTATAAATGGCTATTTTCTTATAACTGTCAGTGAAAATGTATGTACATTTTTTTAAAAATATTTTTCTGGTTTGTTTGTTTTTTGTTTTTTTAGGGTTAAACATAGAATGGTTTTTTTAAAAGTTCTCTTTGGCCAATGACTTTTTCAGCTAGATATTACTTTCATTCAGCCTTCTAAAGAAGTTCGTTTTTCATTGTTTTGTTCAGTCAACTTACCTGTAAAACAGAGACTTCATCTCATCAATGAAGAAAGCATTTCATTATTCCTACAAATCTTTACAGCGAGCACAGAATTCTTCATAAGGACCAGATCTCTTCCGCGTCTTGTGTCAATCACATAAAGCTGTAACGTAAAGGACACTGAAGCCTTCATTTAATTGTACTAACAAGATGGTGTTATATAACACATCATTAGCTAGTTAAGGTTTTCTTACCTGATTTCTTTGTCTTCCTAGGTATTTATTTGTTATCTCTTTTAATCTTGTGTATCTAAAATTAACTTAGTTAATAGTTACCCACCGAATAACTATGCCAAGCAACTAGGAAAGAATGTTTATTTTATTTCCCCTTATAGGGGAAGAGTGGACTGGGAACAAAAATGTATGGGCCAAAAGGCCTTAGGTTGTCATTCATTCACTTTCTTATTCCTCTCATGACCTATATTTGAGTATAGTATTTTTTCAGTGCTGATGTGCTTTTACTTTTCATGTCTTCCTGAGTTGAAAGCCTGCTAGGAACCTGTATAAAATACATTTTAAATGTTCAGAATAAGAACCACAAAATTCAGTATCTTATATTTAAATGCTACTTAAATTATTGGAATCCAAGTCTCACTCTCTAGGATACATTTTTATAAAATGTTTCTCTGTATCTTGAATTGAAATTACTTGCCCAAAGGCAAGAGTTCTAGAGGATATGTGTTTTGAGAAATTTTTAAAAGGGGGATAAGAGAGCAACAAGTTTATACTTAGTTACTTTATGGTTTTGATATTAGTATTTTAAAATAGTGGTTCCCAAACCTGGCTGTTCATTAGAATTACTCTGAGCTTTTCAAATACAGATTTCTGAGGCCTAGGCCCTGCAAAATTCTCTCATTGGGTCTAGAATGGGACCTAAGAATTTGTTTTTTTACAAACTCTCCAAGTGATTCTAATAGCCAAATTCAGGAAATCACTGTTTTAAATGTGACAGTGGTTTGAGAGTAGGCAACAAAATAAAAGTTCACTAGACATCTCTTTGTGGTAGAGTTTTCTTTTTTTAAACTGGGACCAGATTTTACAGAACTTATTCAAGATACATGGAGGAATAATAAAGAAGATTGAGGCTACTGCTCATTATTTCTTTCATACTTTTAAGAGTTTGCATTTCTAGCACTTGGAATAGTTGATTATATTCACAGCTGAAGGACATATCCCTGAATGAGACCATTATATATATTAACTGTAAAATATTTCACTATTTTTTTATTTTATAAATCTTTGTAGAAATAAGCAATGAAATACTACTTTCATCTTTTGAAATGGGATTTTTCAAGGCAGTGTCCTTTTGGCGTTAAGGTAGGGGGGAGTTAATATTCTCTCTGCCTTTTTCCATGTGAATCAATATGAAGTCATGGACATTTAAAAATCTCAATTTAATTTCTACATATTTACTATGCAGTATAGCCATGAACAAGTAATGTAGATTTAGTTTTCTCATCTTCAAATGCCCTGATCACCCTACCTCACAGGGTTGTTGTGAGGATAAATAAAATTTTTATGGAAGCACTTTTCTTTGATGATATTTTATCAGCCATTAGAAACAATGTAATGTCTAACAAATAAGTACTCTGTTTACAAATACACAAAGTTTTTCACATTACTTTCTCTTTAGATGATCTTCAGAACAGACCTGTAAGGAACGTAGAGCAAGTTACAGAGAAAGAAACAGGCTCAGAGAGGGCTGTTCCCCAAGACCTCACAGCTATTCCGGGAGACTTAAATTCAGGTATCACTACAATATGCTACTTCCCAAGGCCTTGGCAATCTTGTATAAGCATGTTTGTATATAAATACAAAGCTTTCTCAAGTTCATAAATCAATTTAGCCAACAAAATGTTCTTATAAAGGAATATAATAACTCAGGTTATAAGCCTGTGGTACAAACTAGGCCCTAGGGTTTAACCATCCAACTTTTTTAAACTAGAAAGAAATCCCAATTTCCAAGCATGCCTCTGTATGTTACAGATTAGGAAATGTTCTAGAAAAGTGTCTTCCCAAAATCACAGGTGGGATTAGAATCTAGGTCTCTTAATTAAGTGGAATGAATGATTTTAGGGGGAATAACATTCTTGATTTCTGGAACTAGTGTGTGTAGAAATGAAATAAAACATTTGACAAACCTCTGGATATAGAGGGGTTAGTTTTAAAAAGTAGAGATAAGATGGCAACAAAACTAGATTATGGTGAGCTAAATTGAGAAATTAATACTTGACGTAATGAAACAATTAACTACAAAATAACACTGGTCTCACCTCCAGTCTGTGATGACTTTTTCTCCAGCTTTATTGAGTAAAATTGACATAATATTGTGTACGTTTAAGGTATACAATGTGATGATTTGATGTACGGATATATTGTGAAATGTTTACCACAATAAGCTTAACACATCCTTCACCTCATGTAAATTACCATTTTTTGTTATGGTGAGAACATTTTATATCTCTAGTAGCAACTTTCAAGTATACAATACAGTATTGTTAACTATGCTATACATTAAGACCCCAGAACATTAGATCCTCATACAACTGAAAGTCTTTTAACATTTGACCATCTCATTATTCTCCCCACCCCTCAGCCCCTGGCTGTGATGAGACTATAAAACTATTTTCCCTAAGCTCCAAAGGAATTTTAATGCAGACAGGTTTGAGAGTCATTGCAACAGGCCTTTAGAAATTACTGAGTTTCAGACAAATAGTTGACTGGGGAGTATGGTTAAAAGCATAAAATTGAGAGCCAGCAGACCTGAATTCAAGGCCTTGACTCATCCACTTACTGGACTTAGCAGTTGAGCCTGTTCATCTGTAAAAGGTTGAAGACCTACCTTTCAGAATTACAAAGATGAAACAAATGTAAAGCAATATACAAGTTTAAATTGAAGAGTACTGAATGGCTTGAGAAGTCCAGTAAGTAGTTTTAGCAGGCTCATGATTTGCCAAGTTAAAAGTCTCTTAGTAATGGATCAACCAAATGATCTAGAGCTTTAGTGGCTACGATATGAGCTTTAATATATTTGATGTGTGACGATATTTGTTGAAGGTAGCTATAAAGTAGCCTTCCTAATGACAGTCATTTTATAACTGTCTTACTATGTGTTTGACACTGCACATAGCAGAAGAAAGCCAACCTGGCACTACCCTCAAGTTTAGTCTAGCAGTGGAGACAGTATTGTTGGGAAAGGGATCATGGAGAAAAATGGCTTTGAGAGCGCTAATACAATCTAGAAGTGAGGAATGGGTTGCCTGAAGTACTGTTTAATATGAGATCTGTAGAATATTGAAAGAATGTAAAGCCAGGTGTGTTTGGGGGGCGAGAGGTAAAATCAAGCGAGTAAATGATCACATTTGTCTTAGACCGCCCTTTGGCTGCTTCATAGGCAATACCGTAATAGAGTTGGTGTGTGGGAGACCAGTTAGAAGAGTTCTATAGAAGTTGACCTAATTTGCCACGCAATGTATTTCCTTTCTCCAAGACAATAAATGGTTAATGCACTGGTTGCTAGAATCAAAATGGACAATCTGATGTCAGGAGATGGGTCAAGTCTTAATGAGAGCGTGGCTTGTCTGGTTTACTGATAGGAATAGGAAGGTACGTTAGGATTTTATGATGCTGTATAAAAATAAATGTGGAAGAATAGGAGGTGAATGGCGACATGCTATCATTTCATTTAAGATTCTTGGGTAGGTTTTTGGGGGGATGGGGTGGTTTAAAATGGAAAAGTCATTCAATTATATAGTTGTTTATATCAAGTCATAAACCAAACTTTTTACGTATGTAATGACTGATTTTGGTATTTTATGAGTTTTAACCTGGTTCTGTTTGCAATTAAAACCTCTTCAGCCTTGTTTCATCTTTATGAGATTTTGAATCTGGTGCTTAAGGCACTTACATTTAAAAAGGAGCCATGAGCAGCTCTGCTTCATTTTTACTGTCATTTCCTATGGCTTTAATGATTAAGTTCTTGAAGGCAGAGGTGTTAATGTTAATTTGTCAACACTGATCAATTACTCTGCTCATCTGTAAAATGGGAATACTGTTAATGTGCGATTATAGAGCTCCCCTAGAAATTAACATGTGAATCACAGGTTAGTTTTAAGGACTAAAAGAAGTCCCCACCACATAGTTCTAGACAACTGTTTCCCTGTTTCCTCATTTCAAAAAGCAGCATGCACACTACTGTGAATGAATTCTCAATTTCTGCTTCAAAAATGCATCAGTGCTGCATACACATAGCACATGCATTTTTCCATAGCACCTCCAACCCCTACACCCATGTTCAATTGCATGTGGTTTATTTAGTACTTTCAAATTAACATCCTGAGAAACTAGGATAGTACTTCGTACAGAGTAGACACTCAATAGTTATTTGTTGAAGAAATAAGTGAATATGCTCACATTTCAAAGTCTGAACTATAAGTCCAGAAAATTGATTCATTCATTGCAGCCCAGAATTGATGAGACTCAGTGGAAGTGGTTCACATTAAACTCACAAGACACTAATTTTTAAGCCATATTTCAATTTCATTTACCATCAGCAGGTTTCTCCCTTATAAAACTAAATCACGACCTACCTGCTTGATAAGGGTAGAAACAGAGAATGTCTAGTGAAAGAATCATAATGGCTAACATGAAGTCAATGGGATACTTTCATCTCTACCAGGTATCTGCTGAAAGCCTGTGGGTTAGTTTGTCCTTTCCTCTGGAGACTGTCAAAATCTTGGTCTTTGCTTTTCCTATATTTCACCTTTCTGTTAACATTTTTTGTTTTAAGATGCAAGGTGATACAGATTACTACCACTTGGGAAATACAGTCTTGCTTTCCTGTGACTTCACCTTGCGGTGGCTGGTTGTACCTGGCATCCTCTTAGCTACTTATTTACTATTTCCTAGTTCAGGTTACTGCGACAATGCTTTTACAAGTAATATAATTTTTTAAAGTGCCTTTCTTTGGGACCCATGTATTTTCCTTTTGGGACTACCTGTCATGAAGAGAAACAATGGCCTGATGGGCAGGTTTTTCCTGGGAAAAAAATCCAGTTCTGCATAGAAATTTATTCATGCAGTCATTCAATAGTTACTGTTTCCCCAAAATAAGACCTAGCCGGACAATCAGCTCTAATGCATATTTTGGAGCAAAAACTAATATAAGAGCTGGTCTTATTTTACCGTAAGACCGGGTATAATACTGGGTCTTATGTTAATTTTTGCTCCAAAAAACACATTAGAACTGCTTGTCCAGCTAGGTCTTATTTTCGGGGAAACACGGTAAGTGCCTGCTATGTGTCAAATGCAGACTTAAGTATAGCAGAGCTTAAGATCTCAAGATTTGTGGTCTTCCCTTCAGAGTGCTGTCATTAGCCACCAACTCGTGGTCCCTCAGAGTCTCGTTCCAGCTTCTAAAGCCCTGGGAAAGAATCTATTATCATTGCATTAACAATTTGCCTCAAAACTTAAGAGGCTTAAGATATCTTATCTCTCACAGATCTGTGGTTTGACTGGTCAACTCTTGCTTGGGGTCTTCCTTGGTGACGTTGAAATGGTAGTTGGGGATGGAATCATCTGAAGGCTCAACTAGGCTGGATGTCCAAGATGGCTTCTTCACTCCCATGTCTGGAGTCTCTCTGCAGGGATATCTGAAACAGCCAGAGTTGGCTGAGTATTTCTTTTTCTAAACAGCCTCTCCATGTGGTTAGCATGAAACAGCACATGATGGTCACAGGCTAGTAAAGACTTCAGAAATGGCAGCTGACTTCCACCAGAGTGAGCATTCCAAAAAGCATAGGTGGAAGCTGCAAGGCTCGTGATAGGTAACACTGGGTGTCACTTCTGCCCTATTCTACTGGTCAAAAATGAATCATAGGGCTAGTCCAGGACTCAAGGGAAGGAGACCACATAAGGGCCTGAATAACTCTTCATTGAAGGACCATCTTTAGAGACTAGCTACCAGAGAATTTGAGGATTCCACTGGGTTACTTATACCCCACCTAAGGGCAGAACCAGATTTCATATTGTTTGATGCATGCATATATTACACAATTTGGAGGGCTTTCTTTAAAAATGGAGGAGCCCATGCAATGAGAGGCCCTGAAGCTAGAGCTTCATTAACTTCAGTTAATCTGCCTCTGACCCCCCTTCCCAAATCAGCAGTGGTAAAGGAGCAAATGTGGCTTTGGGGGCCCACCTACACTTGTGTTCTAGGACAATTTCCAGACAAGGAGGAATTGTGAGCTTTCCCCACCCCTCACCAGAAGTGTCCAGTGTTCAGTTCAATATAATTAGATCATTTTTATGTCTAGAACCCAGGTCTCCTGACTTCCAACAGGGAATTTTCAAATATACCATGTTCCACAGTATTTTAAAATTTATTTGTATTTTTTACCAAAAAAACGTGGTACAAATTTCTTTTTTAAAATCTTACTATTCTTTCTATACTTTTCTCCTCTGGTTGCTCCTTAAATGTTGATGTCCTTCAAGGTTTCTTCTCATTCTATCCTATCTGCAGACGGCCTCTTTCACGTGATTCCATCCACTGCCATAATCAGGTACTCCTAATTATCTGTAGCCTCGGCTTCTCCAGTTCCAAACGTGTACTAGGCATGTCCCTCAGGAATGTCAAGATCTATGAGCCAAAACTTTATTCCTGATTGTGATGACAGGCATTATACAGCCATTTTCAAAAACATTTATTGAGCATTTGCCACATGCCAAGCACTGGAACTACAGTATTAAGTAACAGACAAGGTAGGTGCCTGCGCTCCAAACAGACTTAAATAAGTCGTCAAAGTCATTAGAGACTGTGATAAATGCTATGACAAAACAGGGATGAGATAGAGTAACTGGGAAAGGTCCCTTGCAAGAGGGAGATCAGGGAAGACCTTCCTGCAAAGATCACATATGAACTTTGATTTGAAGGAGGAAGAAAAGCCAATCATGCAAAGAGGTGTGGAAAGAGCACTGTAGGCAGAAAGTCCAAAAATAGGAAAAAGCTTAGTAGCCTTAGAGAGCCAGTAGCAATGAAGTTAATGAGAGAGAATGGCATAAGGGGGCTGGATGGAAGTAGGAGTTAGACTATGCAGGGCTTTATAGGCCACAGTAAGCAGCTGAATTTTACTGTAAAAATGATAAGCCACTAAAGGGATTTCAACTGGGAGGAAGGGGTGTTACAATTTGGTTTACATTGTTAAATAAGCAAATTGCCTGGTGTGTAGTGAGTGAATGGACTGCGGAGGGGGAAGAGTGGAAGAAAACCAATTGGGAGGTTATTATAGTGGAAGAGTCTAGAGAAAGCTTGGATTAAGGTGGTACCAATATGGAGGTAATTAAAAGGATTCAAGATTAATATTGAAAGTAAATCACAGGGTTTGGTGATGGATTGAATTTAGGAGGTGAGCGAGAGGAAGAAAGCAAGGATAACTCCCAGGTTTTTTTGTAAAGATTTTTATTGGGGAAGGGAACAGGACTTTATTGGGGAACAGTGTGTACTGCCAGGACTTTTTTTTTCCAAGTCAAGTTGTCCTTTCAATCTTAGTTGTGGAGGGTGCCATTCAGCTTCAAGTTGTTGTCCTTTCAGTTTTAATTGCGGAGGGCGCAGCTCAGCTCAAGGCGCAGCTCAGCTCAAGGTGCCGTGTTCAATCTTAGTTGCAGGGGGTGGAGGCCACCATCCCTTGCGGGACTCGAGGAACTGAACTGGCAACCTTGTGGTTGAGAGCCCACTGGCCCATGTGGGAATCGAACCTGCAGCCTTCGGAGTTAGGAGCACAGAGCTCTAACCGCTTGAGCCACCGAACCGGCCCTAACTCCCAGGTTTTTGATAAGAGCACCTATAGATAGGTGTCACTACCACCCAATCTCTTTTTCCCCACCCATTCCATATCCAATCAGTCACTGTTTAGTCAGGGTTATCCAGAGAAACAGGATCATTGGGATGTGTGTATATTTAGAGATTTATTTTAAGGAATGGCTCACCAGATGGTGGGAGCTGGCTAGTCCAAAATTCTGCAGGGCAGGCCGGCATGCTGGGGGTGACTGTGATGACAGGCACAGGGAAGAGCTGATGTTGCAGAGCCCAAGGGCAGTCTACAGCCAGAATTCCTTTTTCCTCAGTGTTCTTAAGGTTGATGGGATGAGACCCATCCACATAATGGAGGGTAATCTGCTTTGCTTTCAAAATCTACTGATTTAAATGTTAATAACATATGACAGGGGCCGGCCCGGTGGCTCATGCGGTTGGAGCTCCGTGCTCCTAACTCCGAAGGCTGCCAGTTTGATTCCCACATGGGCCAGTGGGCTCTCAACCACAAGGTTGCCGGTTCAACTCCTTGAATCCCGCAAGGGATGGTGGGCTCTGCCCCCTGCAACTAAGATTGAACATGGCACCTTGAGCTGAGCTGTCACTGAGCTCCTGGATGGCTTGGTTGGAGCGCATCCTCTCAACCACAAGGTTGCCGGTTGGACTCCTGCAAGGGTTGGTGGGCTGCGCCCCCTGTAACTAACAGGCAACTGGACCTGGAGCTGAGCTGCGCCCTCCACAACTAAGACTGAAAGGACAACAACTTGACTTGGAAAAAAGTCCTGGAAGTACACACTGTTCCCCAATAAAGTCCTGTTCCCCTTCCCCAATAGAATCTTAAAAAAAAAAAAATATATATATATATATGTATATATATATATATATAAAATAACATACGACAAATATATATAATACAGCAAAAACTAATGTGTGACCAAAAGCAGTACCATGGCCTACCTAAGTTGATACAAAATTAACCATCAGTCACTAAATTCTGTTGATTTTGACCCTTAAATATTTCTCAATTGGTTCCTTCCTCTCTGTTACCATTGCCTGATTTGAGGCTTGTGTTCTTCTCATTTAATTAAAAAAATATTAATTTATATATTAGACACTGTCAAATGCTGGAGATAACACTGAATAAAAGATTGTGCTCTAGGGACCTTACATTTCTTACGTTTCAGGGTTTCCCTGCCTTCTGTCTTGCCTCCTTCCAATTCATCTTTACAAATGGATGTCTGTGTATCACTGCCTCTCACACTTTAATATGCAGAATCATCTGAGGATCTTGTTAGAAGGCAGATTCTGATTCATTAGGTCTGGGATGGGTCCTGAGAGTCTGCATTTCTAACAAGCTCCCCAGGTGTTGCTGCTGGATTGGGAACAAACTTTGAGTAACTGAGCTGTAGAATGTCTCTTAAAAGACCATCTTTATAAAAATGTGTATTTGTAGACTCTCTGAAAGAGATGAAGAAATGGGGAAAATGGTTACCAGTAGAAATAGAATGGCTGATCATTGTATAAACCCTTTTATAAACAATGTCGTACCAAGTTAAGTGTATTACATATTTGAAAACAAATTAAGAAAACAACTAAAAATATCAAACTATTCATCTCAAAAACCTTGCAGTGTAGCCCACTGACCCACATGGCAGAATGCAGCTTAACCTATCTGCAGCCCTTTATTATAATCAGTTTACCTGTTCAGTTTATCTTCAATTTCGCCACTCAGGTCAGGGACCACTTCCGTTCTTTGCGGGAAATGCTCTGGAGCAATTTCACTTGGTCTTTCAAACTCGTTTTCGCAGCGTTTACCTCGGGAAGCCTTTCACGCATCCTCCCGCTCCCCTCCCCCCGCCCCGCCGTTAAAGTTACATTTTTACATTTAACCTCACAATGCTTCCTTTTGTTGCAGTCATCACACTGTGTCGAAGTTTATTTACACGTCTACCTTGGCTGCTTGATGGTGCATTCCATGGGGACAAGACTAGAGTTTATGCCTAGCGCAAACCGAGTTCCGAAGTTGTTCTGCGAAAGAATGAATCATGTACTGGCCTGAAGAGGCTCACAGGGAAAATCCTCGAGCACTGGGGCTCTCTTCGATTCCTTCGTGACTACCTCGAGGCAAACGTGCAGAGAGCTGAATCTGAGCACCCAGCCTGGGAAGGTTGCCAGGAAAGCCGCCTTCTCCACTCGCCCGTCTCGGGAGCACCACAAACGCCAGCTTCCAGAGGGATGTCCCCTCCCCCTGAGCACGACTGCACCCTCCGGGAGTCGGCGAGGCGCGTCCACCTCCCCTACAGGCGCGCATGGCTTTCGGAGCCTGATTCCGAGCGTGGCGTGGAAAGGCTGGAAGTCTCCTTGACATCCGTCAGCAGCCACCGGCGGCGATCAAAGTGACGGATCGGTTGGGGCGTGGCAGTGGTAGGCAGGAGGTGTGGCGAGGACAGGCCAGGGCCAAGCACCTAGGCAAGGGACCGTCGTAACTTCCCCACACTTACGTTTCCTTACCGGGGCTCAGAGTGGCGTGGCCATCTGCTGGCCGCTTCGTCTCTCTCCGCCCCAGTAGTCTACAGGACTGTCCGGCGTCGCGGGCACTGGACGCTGGGCCACGCCCTCCCACGCGACCCCGGCTCCAAAGGCCACGTCCCACGCCCCATTCCCGCCCGCGCGCGCGTCACCGCCGCCGCCGGCGCCGCCGCCAGAGGGGCGGGGCCTGGGCTCCGGCGTAGAGTCAGCCACGGTCCCAGCCTGCCCCGCGCGGCCAACGAGAGCAAATCCAGTGACTCACCGCCGCCGCGCTAAGTCCTCGCTGGCTCTCCGCTCACACACGCTCACACCCGGCTCGAGATGGCGGCGGCAGCAGCAGCGGCAGCGGCGGGGGACTCCGACTCCTGGGGTGAGGAGAAGTTCCGGGGGAAGAGCCCGGGCCGGCGCTGGCCGCACGCCGAGGCAGGCACTAACGTGGCTCACTCTCTTCCGTAGACGCGGACACGTTCGCCGTGGAAGACCCGGTGCGAAAGGTGGGGGCCGGCGGGGGCACCCCCGGCGGAGACCGCTGGGAAGGCGAGGACGAGGACGAGGACGTCAAGGTGGGTGCAGGCTGGGGTTCCGAGCAGCGCCGGAGCGGGCTGACGCCGTCTGGGGCGGGGTTGGTCGCCGAAAGGCGGGCGGGTGGACTCTGGGCCCAGGGGCGCCGCCCGGGCCTGCGGGCCGTGAGTCCAGGCACGAGCTTCGAGCCCAGCGGTGTCCTGCTTCCCCTCCGCTCGCGGGCCATATGGGCCGGAGACGGGTAGTGTGGCCTTCCGGATTTCCTTGGCGAGGGCGGCAGCGGTGGCCCCGGCGTTTCTTTAAAAAAGGTCGACGCCCCGGCCTGGATCCCACCCGCCAACTGGCGACGGGAAGGTGACAGCAGCGGCTGGGCCAGCCCACGTGCAAACTTCGCAGTCTGGGGACTGCTCGCCGAGGTGAGACCGGGAAGTTGGGTATTGAGCCTCCATGGCTGCCATATGGAAAAATCTTACAACCCACCGGCCTTTTTGAGCTGAGGTCTCCCCAGGGCTGAAAATTCATTTATGTCTCCGAAGGCCCGTTTGTACAGTTTGAACAAGTAGATGAGTGAAATATTATGGCTTAATTTTAACCTTTTTCCGCACGAGAAATAGAAGCAGTAAAGTGAAATAACTTTTAGCCTCCTTCCCGATACACTGGTAAAAGGATGAACTGAGTACTGAATAGCCAGAAGTTATTGGTCAGAAACCTGGGTAGTCCACACAGCAACCCTGAAAAATGCAGAGTTGACAGAGTGACTTATTAATTTACACACGAATGACGCCTAAGGAGATAGCAAGGTGGTAAGAGTAGAGAGGGGACCAGGTTTTTTTTGTTTGTTTTTCTATGCCTTGTAGATTGTTTTTGAAAATTCCTGCGGGGCTGATCATATGGCTTCAGATGAGATTATGACTGCTGCATTTTTTAATAGTTTCAAAAGTCTCAAGCTCAGAATGTTAAGACTCTTATTAACAGAATTCTCAAAATCGTTTCATTTTGTACAGATAAAAGTTTTGTATGAATTAGAAAATGGTATTTTGTGGTTTTGATTCATTTAGTGAATATTTTACTTTCTTCTACCTTTCAGCATATACTCAGAACCCTACAAGTCCTTCTGCTTGGTTTGAAAAAGTTTAAGCTAGATAATCACTGTTAATAATACTGCTTTTGTTTGGATTTTACCCTTTTTTCCTGTGTCTGCTGAGGTGAATGTCCAATTTATCGAACAGCCTGAGGTTCAGGAATGATGGGAGCTTTGCACACACTGGGTTAATAAATGAGTAGGACTATTGTGAAGCTACTTCTATTCAGATGTAGTGTAGACTTGGGAATGGATTGTGTTAACAGCGTCATTGCAAGATACTAGTTACCTCTACATTGTAGGGGATTTTGTGTTGAGTCTTTAGTTCAGAGTTGTCCTTTCGCTTTTTCTATGCATACTGGATGCGGCAGTTAAGACATCCATTATGAAAACTGGGAATAAGTTAACAAATGAAAAGAAAAGATTAGAGAAATGGATGGATGGGGGCGGGAAGTGCCAGAAAATGAAGTTTGAATGGAGTTGTCTGCACTGATATTATAAAGTAGACTGTCTGAGATTATTGAACCTAAATTGTGTCAATCCTGATAGATAATAATTCTGACCATTTGGAACTAATTTTGGTGATTTACAAGTTGTAAGGGACCATGAAGTTCGTCTTGTCCAGTCACTCTTTCAGGCACAATTTCTTTTATACAAATAGCTGCTTTTACATAAACTTTGAAGTTGATCTTGGAGAAGAAAGCTAAACTTGTTCATTTTATTTCTGAGTTGAAATTTTGATTTATTTCTGTTGAGTTTCTCCAAAATTCCCAAGATATGGTATCCATGTAGTAGTTTGATTCTTGGGCTCTGGAATCAGACAGACTTGGCTTTATATTGTTGGCTCGACATTTTCTATATTTGTGGTCATAAACAAGTTTTCTAATCTTTCTGTTCTAGTTCCCCAGTCTGTAAATGCCATCATTATAGGAGCTATCTCAGGGATAATTTACATTTTATTATGTGGAGCATTAAGCAGAGTTGCCTGGGACTTGGTAGCCACTCAAATGTTAATTCTCTTTTACTTCAAGATGTCTTAATTTTTCTGGCTAATGGAAAGTATGCTTAGGTGTTTAGATTTAGTATGTGGGGTTTATTTTGTGCCATATTTTGTGGTTTCCTAAGCTCAGAAGGAGTAAGTAAGTTCTCTCCACGGTAGCTGTTTACTGTGAAGTTTGTGTTCTGAATAGAATGGCCATGTTTATCTAGCAAGTTTTTGATTGCTCAGAGGTTACCAATCTAGAGTTAAATTTTTGTCACCTTGGACAGTAGTAATACCGAATTTCTTATTTCTAATGTTTTAGTACCTAATTCTTTGGTAAAGAGATGCACACAATGCTTAGTTTCCATGAGATCGAATAATCATAGTCTTTAATGCAATATGTGAATTTTTAAAAATTCTTCAAAAGATATGTAGAACAGTAAGTTCTTCAGTTTATGTCAGTATCTAGTGTTTAACTTTAAAGAATATAGATTTAATGTCATTTGTAGCATCCTAAGAAATGAAAAGAAAATTGAGGTCTTTGTTACAGTAATTTGCTCCAGTAGTTACTATCTTTCAGTAGACATTATAGCATTTTGCTGCCTGGACTATTCAAAAAGCTGGCAGTGGCGGAAGTGGATTTAGGTAAAAATGTAGAATTGTTAATATTCATGGCGTGGGGGTAAAGCCTATGCTTCTTCCCAGTTACAAAGGTGAAAGCTAGGGAGTGTGCTTTGCTGCCACTTTGGCTTTATTATACTTTCCTTACTATACTGATGTTATGCAGAGGCAGTGGGAGGAATTGTTCACTTGTTACATATCGCTGCACTCCTTTCCCGTTGCTGGAATGATGTGTAGGCTGTGTTGACAAGAAGGCAGTGAGCACACTTACCCACTTCAAGCAGGGACAATACAAGTTTTACTACATTTTACTAGTCTCCCAGCATTTCAATAGAACAGATTAGAAGCTAGATGTATTCAAAGGGTGTAGAATTTGTTTTGTGAAAACTTCTCCTGGCTGTGTTCAAGTATCTCAGGCATTTGCTTCTATAATGTTGTTATAAAATTTCTTAAAAAGATCCTAGGGAACTGACTTAGTTGAAAGCTGCCTGCCTCATCCTACCCATTGAACCATCTGTTAGGACCCTATGTGGGATGATAGCTTAAATCTACCACAGTAAAGACATTTTTCTAGCATTGGAAACAGCACATCTGAAGATCTGTAATTCAGAGAAATGGGAGCTTGTTGGGAAGTACTCAGAAGGTGGGCATTTTGCGAGAAAATGGGAGTATGTGTAGCTTACGAAAAATTCCAAACATTACAGAAGTAGAAAGAAAAGTTTAATAAACCCATGGCCGGTCTTAATTCTTATATATCCCCACTTATTGCTCTCCTCCCCGACCAGATTATTTTGAAGAAAACCTCAATTATATCATTTTAATATCTTGACAATTTTTATAAATGTAAGTTTTTAGTTAGGAAAGTATGTTTGTTATTGAAAAATGTTTACTTGATGTATTTGTCATGCTGGACCACTGAAAATAAATAAGCCACTTGTTTAGAGTTCTGTGTCTTGATTGTGATCTTGCTTAGCCAGGAATTTAAAGTCAAATTGATTGATAACGATTTTGAATATGAGACAGGTAGGCATTGCAATGGGATTCAACTGAGTACTGAGCCATCATACATAGTAGGATGTTAAAAACTTAATGAATTGAGTTAAATGAATGACTTGGCTTCTAGAGATCAGCATAGTTCTGAGATGATGGAAGAACATTTGAACTTTTGAAAGCTGAACTTTGCTGGGAAGTCCAGCCTTGCCAGGAACTCATTACAGAGTTCTGAGGCCTCGCAGAGCAGGTCAGTATAACTTACAAACACCAGTAAAAGGCTTTTTTCCTGCCAGAGGTTGTGCTTTATCTAAACTAACTAAAGAAAAAAGGGGGGAAGGATTGTATGTTAGTTAGTGGGCTATTGCTATGGGACAGAAGAATTTTACTGCTCTTTTGAAGCTACTTCTATTTGGCGATCTATAAATATATCTTGCTTAAGTTGGAAACATTTTCAGCCCTAAATGTGTTCCCTCATAGCATGTGACATTCTGTAGTTGTATATTATAAAAATGACAGACCAGCCAACTACTGGCCACATTGTTAGAAATAAAAAGAAAGCAGGGTTTAAAATTTTTCTGTATTTTCAATTCTTAGTTCAATTGGGAAGCAGGTTTTAAACTTGAAAAGCAGCCATCTCTTTCAGAGAAATGGTTCAAATGATGTAGGGTGTGTATCTGTAGGACAGGAGTATAGATAGAAAAGTAAATATTTATAAAAAGCATCTGTTCTAAGCTAGCCATTTTAGGAGGGCAGCCTGAGTGATTCTTTTGGAGATAAATTGGATATAACAAGATTTATTGGCTACCAAAAATAACTGGATAAGGAATTTAACTGGATATTGATAGGTAGTTTCTTGAAGCAAATAACCATTTAAGGCTTGCTAAATTATAGACTCACTCCGTTTTAAATGTTAATTTTATGTGTTTCTCTAGGAATCCTTTTTGCATTTTATCTGAATTTATTGTCAGCATTTACAAAGTCCTGATGTTTATAGAAAATTTGGCAGATTTAGACATTCTACTTTACATTTACTTTTAGGGCACTTGCAAATTTTATAACTAAGGAAACAAAAACTCTTTTAAGTTCCTGGGCAAAGCTACCTGGCTTTTTGCTTTTGGGATTGTATCTATTTGGAAATGTGACCAGTCTCTTTTTTGTTGACCTCACTCTGCTCCCTTCTTTAGGGACTTGTCCCCAGTATGGTAGTGACTTCAGGCCAAGACTTGTCTCAAGCTCTCTGGGGTGAGGGCAACAGACAAGAAAGACATGCCTTTCCGTGGTGCTTTTATGAACTGAGGAGCAGGTATGGTTGTTCCCAGGACCTGTTAGGAACCACTGCTTGTGCTACTAAAATCCACTCTGTTGTGGAATTCTAGGAAGCCTTCTTAGGTCTGGCTGATGGGACAGTTTAACTTGATTGGGGTAAAGTTTACGCTTTGATGGGGAAACCAGGGACAGCGACTTAGGTGGGACATAGAGTTACTGTTAATGAGATGGGGGTGGTGGGGGTGGTGTTTTACTGGGACAGGGAATTGAGGAACATCAGCATTGAACAGAAATGCTCCTCTGCTGTACCTGTTTCTCTGTGTTGGAGTTATTGGGATGGAGCTGCTCATTTTCAGCCATACCTCTCCCCACTTAGCCTCCTTGTACCTGGGGCTGCTAGACTAGTTTCTGAAAATTAGTAGAAAACAGACACAGGCAATTTGATACGGGTAACTGATAACAGTTATAGCTGGGCATATCTCTGTAGTATGTGCCATCACCCTTCTCTTTGATGGGATTCCCTGTGATTCCAAGGGAGCTCATTCAAAACTAATTGAAAGAACACATTTTGGTGGGGAGGAACCTAGTTCCCAGATAGTTATTTTATACTTCAGGACTCAGGTAAGAAGTCCTGTTTACTGTGATACTTTAAAGGAACTTTGGTCCATTCAGGACAGTTTCCCTCACTATTCACTGAGATTGTAGGGTAGCTGTCCCTGGGTCTTAGTGTTCTTGTATGTAAAATGGGGATAATACCACCTTACTTACAGGACTTTGGTTAAGTGTGTTACATGTAAAGCTCTTTGCACAGCACCTGGTGCAAAGTAAGCGTTCACTAAATGCTATCTATTACTATTACCATCACTGTTGTTAGCAGAGAGTTATAAATATGCAACCCCTGGCAGTAAGCAAGTGCTCCTATCTGAAGCACTGCCTAAGCAGCATGTCATTCACAGGACCCACCTGTTCTGTGTTCTGTGACGATTAAAACAACAAAGAATGCCTGGTAGTTAAGTTTTATTTTTAGCTCTCTGGTTCTTTCTGTACTATGGTGTATTGATATAAGAACTTAAGTAACCCAGCAAGGTAATGCAAACATTTGCTTTCTGTTTTCTAACTCTAGTCTCAGATGTCTAAACAATGACTAGCTGTTTTGTTTTCAGTTTGTTAACTCTGAAAGTGGGGGTTAAATTGCCAAGGTAAGGTGATTATAAAAATATTTTTGCTTTTATACTAGTTCTTCCTACTCTGTTTGCAGACCCTATGGTAGCCTTAGCTAGGAATTTTTTTTTTCTTTGGTGGACTTAACAGATTTTTAAGAATCAAGGTTTGGTTAGTTTATATACCTAGACTGATTCAGATTTATGATCAGTCTTGTTAGAAAACCAGAAACTTGGCGTCATAGTTATGGCACATTAGTCAGCCTCCGCATCTTCTAGTAGCGTCAGGGCCTCCTGTGGCTCAGCGTCAAATGGCGTGTCATGGTATGCCTGGTGGTTGCTGAGACAATGACCCGTCTACCTATAGATTAAAGCCCTGTTTAAATACAGGGCTGTGTCTGTCCTTATTAACCTCAAGCCTTCTTAATTCTGGAGCCTTTAGAAAATTGGTTGATAATAGTTTATTTTTAGTTCAATGACTGTGTTAGGCACAGAAAAGACAAGAGCATAGATCCACCTTAAAGTGCCCTGCCCACGTTAGGGAGTGTGTTCCATGAAGCTCTGGGTTAGTTCCTGATTCCTCTTAAATACTGTGCTTCAATATTACGTAGATTTAATTCATTAACCAGGGATGTGTTGTATGGAATATTGCTTGAAATAACTGAACCATTGGCTAGAATGTTGGATATTTTTACATTTGGGAAAGTAAGTATAAAGTCCTCAATTTTTTATTTTAAAACAACTGAATTACTTTAAGAGAGACTATTAGTTTGGTTTAGTTGTGTTTTAATTGTTAATGGAGAGGCTTTTTTATGGAATTAGACTAGTTTGATATAAAAGTTCATATGGAAAAACAAGAATGCAAGAATGACCAGGAAAACATTAAAAAACCTGAAAACTTTCAGGAGGCAGCTAGCCCTCGCCTACATAAAAACATACTATAAAGCCTCTGTAATTAAAGCAGTATGATACTGGTGTATGAAGAGACAGTAGACCAGAGGGAAAGGATAGAAAGCAGAAATAGACCAAGTACCTATGAAAATAGAGTATGTGGTAAATGACGGGTTAAAGGCGGATTTTTTAATAAACGATGCTGTGCTGACTAGGTACCCATTTGGAAAAAGATAAAATTAGATCCATACTTCACACTACACAAAAGAAACTCCACATGGATCAGGTATCTAAATGAAAAAACAATGAAGTCATATACATGTTCTAGAAGAAAATTCCTTGCTTTAAGAAAATCAAGAGGCAATAAAAGATTGATAAATTTTACTGCATAAATGTAGTGGGGTGCATAGCACTTCATTGGGGAAACACTACAGGCATTTCCATTAAGAGAAGAACAGACATTATATCTGCTGCTATTGACAGGTTTAGCCAGTGCAGTTAGATAAAAGCAATCAATTGTGAAGGCATAAGAACTGATAAGAAATAAAGCTATCTCTTGTTTGCAGATGATATGGTAGTATACCTGGGACGCCCTAGAGAATCAATGATAAAACTAAAGCAGTAAGGTAGCAGGATATAAAATTAACATATAAAAACTAATAGCTTTTCCATGTACAAATAATAACCAGTTAAGAATACATAAAAGGAAAAAAACGCTATTTATAATAGTAACACAGAAGATGAAATACTTGGGAATAAACCTAAAGAGAAATGTGCAAAACCTCTAGGAGAAAAACTTTAAACACTCCTTGAAAAATACAGACGTCGCCTTGAACTAATGGAAAGACAGCCCTTTTTCTTGGCTAGTGCAGCTCTACATTATAAAGATGTCAGTTCTCCAGTATTAACTTATAAATTTAATGCAGTACCAAAAATACATAAAATACAACAAGTTTGTTTCTGTGGAGTTAGACAAGTTGATAATCAAGTTCACATGGAAAAGTAAACATGCAAGAATTATTAATGGAGGTCCTTTTCTTTAGGATAACTGGGATGATGAAGAAGATGAAAAAAAAGAGGAAGCAGAAATAAAACCAGGTAAGCCACTGGGGTTCCTCTATGTTTGGTTTTATATCTTGGTGAGCATCTGGTGCTTATGTTAAGACAAATGACAGAATGCTCACAAAATTGGAAATTTTGGTACTGAGAAACCAAACATCCTTCCATTCCCACCTTATTCTTTTCCTGCGCCTCTTTTTCTCCTCTCAAAACATAATCAAATTAGATGCTTGCTGTTTTTTTGTTTGAGTGCTATTGTTAGGAGGAAAGAGTAAAGGGTATGGCATCATAGTTAAATGATCTAAGTCCTGCCTAACGGACTCTGGGGAAATAGGAAGGGAGACAGTTGGATCATAGGGGTCAGGTTAGAGACGAGAAAGGAAGAGCCCCAGAACTTTCCCATTCTTATTTGCCAGGAAATCACCATCTGAAATTGGAGCTGAGGAGGTTTGGTCTCTTGAAGTACCCAAGTATGTCCATCTCCTCCACAAACTGGAAAATATTCAAGATAACTATTAAAACATTTCTTTACTTTCAGAAGTCAAAATTTCAGAAAAGAAAAAAATAACAGAGAAGATAAAAGAGAAAGAACGGCAACAGAGGAAAAGGCAAGAAGAAATTAAAAAGAGGGTAGGTACTACTCATTTTCTAAAATACAGAACTTTCACATCAGTACTGGTAGTGTCTTAATGGGCAACAAATATTACCTAGCAATTGGAAGGAGTTTGTAAAGACTTTAAATGGACACCACCAGATAAGTGAATCCTCAAACTGAATTTGTGGTTTTTGCAAAAACCAAGCCCAGAAGCTTTATGTATTAGAATGCCTTTTAAGTTTTCACAAACATTTACGAACAGTCATGATTATGTAGTGACCACCGTCAGTGATTTTTTTTTTGCCATTGCCTGCAGTTCTTTCTAGTTGTGATTAGTCTTTATTTGCATTGTACTTATTGAGTGAAATACAAAAAGCATCTGTTTCTCTGCCATGTGCTGTGTAAGTGTTTTTGTTCTTGATTATTTGGAACAAGATCAGGAATACTGTATTGTTTTCTGATAAAAAACACATTTACGTAATTCAAAAATAAAATAATATTAAAAAGCACTTCTATCACTCATTTATCCTGTTTCCTTCTATCCCATAAGTAAATATTGGTTTATGTCTACAAGGTGTCTTTATGTGTTTGGATACAACTATATATTCTTACTCCTTCCCCTTTTAAATAGTTTTTCACCTTGCTTTACTTCATATATTGTGGCGATCTTTCCATATCAGATTATAGAGAACTTCCCCCCCTTTTTTATTAATACTTTTCATTAAGAAAAATTTCAAATGAAAAAGGAGCAAAAATCTCAAAATGAATAGTCATATACATCACCTAAATTTAACAGTTAATATTGTGCCACTTTTGCTTCTTCTATTCTTTTTCACTAAAATATGATCAAATAACAAACTTCATGCATTTTACAATTGTCCCAAAATGTGTTTTACATTTGGTTTGTTCAGACAAGGACCTTGCATTGCATTTGGTTGTTAATGTATCCTAAATCTCCTTGAGCGTTTCTTCGTCTTTCTCTTTAAAATGACATTGACTTACTGAAGAGAACAGGCCAGTTCAGGTAGAACATCCCACCTTCTAGATTTGTCTGATTGCTTCCTTATAGTTACAAGTTCCTGTACCTTGGGAGTTAAGTCTGAAAGTTTGATTGGATTCAGATTAAACACTTTCGGTTGGAGTGCTTTAGAGGTAATGCTGTGTGCTTCATATTGCATCATATCACATCAATGTGTCCTATTCTTAGTGATGCTAAAATTGATCACTGGGTTAACGTGGTGACAGCCTGATCCTTCTAAAATTACGTATTTCTTCTTGGAGGTAATCCAGTTTCATCTTAACTTCTCACCCAATAGTTTTGTATCATCAATAATCATTCCCTAATTACTTCACAAAGTATTGCAGAATGGTGATTTTTCTCATTCTGTGACTTTTCTTCCATTTTTTTATTGGCTGGCTTCTTTCACTATTTGGTTACTTTGGATATGGTTTGTACTAGAAAGGAAGAGTAAAAGCTTAATTCCTTCTTTTTAATTATCAATTTTCAGAGTAAGGAGGGGGGTGTAGTAACTTCAAGTGGTGAAAAATGAGGGATTTTGTGGGTTTTTAAAAAGTTTTGAGTAAATTTATGGACTTACAGGTTTTTGTGTTCTACTAAGATATGGTGATTATTCTTTTTGATGCTCAGATTGCCCCAACTTTGGCCAGGGGAGTCCCTTTAAGTAGTTGCTATCTTTACCTTTCTGACAGAACTCCAATAGTCTTTGAAAGCTTCCTTATTTCCTGGCACAATAAGAAGTGCCAGGCTCACCTAGTAAACTCTCTTCCTTAAGCCTGGAATCAACTACTTCTGTGAGGGTTCTTTCAGTGGGAAATGATATTTAGAGGTCAAATCTAGGTACTTGTAGTACTCAGTATTATTTGGGTGGCCTTGCTGTCTAGACCCCTTTTCACAGATGAAGCTAGGAAATTTTGTGTGTAATCATTGGTTTATATTGATATTTTATTTTAACAATCTTGGTTTCTAATAATGTTAACATAATTGTTTTTCTGCAATACCAATATTGCTAACAATGTAAGCTACTGGATGAAGTTTAGGATTTCCTTGCAATTCTTTCTGGGCTTGGAATATATCCTACTAAGGATGTATAATTATATTCTGGATTCTAAAGCCATTTGAATTATCTTTCCTGTGTGTCATTATGTCTAGGTTGATGTACATTTGTGTTTGTTTGCAATTTTAAGGTTTTCATTTAATTTGTTTTTTAAACATGAAATAATGTTCAGAAGTCAAAAGTTGTATTGATAGGATCTTTCTTGGTCATTGAAGTTAGAATTACACTTATTTTGTTGTATCTTGATATTTGTCCCTAACATAAACCTTAGTTTGGGTGTACTCAGTTTATCTTAGGCCCAGTACTGAGTTAAGATACACGTATATTTAGTTTTGAATGCAGGAAATGACATTCAGGTCTACTATTACAGTTAAGTCAAGATATTTCCCTTTTTCTTTCTAGAATGTATTCTGAGGTTTCCTAACTAGGCATAATAACTTTCTCATGTCATCTTCTCCATTACAAATAAAATGACCTATTTCAGAAGTTGACTTCTGTGTCAAAATCTTTAAACTGCACAGGTATGGATAACCATGAATGGCACTAATTCCCTTCACTTTTTTCCACACTGATAAATATTATTGACAATTTCTCCTCATAGAGTAATACATATTTGTTGTGGAAAATTCTATCACAGTACATAGAAAAGATGTATAGTAAATTGTTAACTGTCATCTCAGAGGAGTGTGATTGGAATATAAGTGACTTCTATTGTGTGTTTTTAAATTTTAGAATGATGTACTACTTTTTTAACTAGTACAAAGTAATATAAAAAGATAAATAAGGGGAAATGTTTTTCTGATTGTTTGGGAAAAAACATGTTTTTATGTCTGCATAGCATTGTCATGCCATACTTTATTTAATCGTTCTGTTGAACATTTAGTTTTTTTCTAAATTTATTTGCAATTATAAATAATCCTTTATTGGACATCCTTGTAGTTAAAATTTGTGTGCATCTTTGGTTTCTTAAGATAAATACCGAGAAGTGGTATTATTTGGTTAAAGCATATAAAAATATTCTAAGACTTATTAATACATGTTACCAAGTTTCCCTAAGAGTGTTTCAATATATAGTGTTAGCAGCAGTGAGTGTTAGAGTGTCATTTTCACCTTGTCTACAATCTCAATTTCTTCTTTTTTTTTTTTTTTTTTTTTAAATAAAGGCTATAGAAATAAACTTAGTCTTCCTGGATTCGAATCTCAGCTGTCCCAAAACCAGCTGTGTTAACCTTCTGTTACCACGGGCAGGTTGCTTAACCTTTCTGTGCCTCAGGTTTTTTACCTGTAATATTAGGATGAGAATATCTAAAGTATTTGGAAGAATGCTGAAATACAGTATGTAAACACTTTTATATAAATGTTTGCTATTTATATGTGTTTAAAAAAAATTCATACAATACAGATATATTAAGCCCACCCATCATAATCCCAGCCCTTTTAAACTTCATTTCTGTCTCGTTTTAGTTAGAAGAGCCTGAAGAATCTAAAGTGCTAACACCAGAAGAACAATTAGCAGATAAACTACGGCTAAAGAAATTACAGGAAGAAGCAGACCTTGAATTAGCAAAAGAAACTTTCGGTAAGTGGGGGGTGTTTGCAGTGCAGTGTCGAGGTTCCAAGTGAATACTGTGAAGTCGTACTACAAGTTAGGAAAGTTCAGGAAACATCCCTTTCTTGAAGAAACACGATACTGGCTGATTTAGATACCAGAAAGCAGTTTTAAGTCTATATATTTGAGATTTCATTACTTAAGGTAGAGTGAGATACATGTTCAGATTTTTTAATAATTACGTTTCAAGTATCAAATAAAAGACTATGAAGATAAAAAGTCATTGGACCCAAGTAAAGTATGCTGCTACTTTAAATTATTCATCAGCTGGATGAAATTTGGTTGAAATGTGAGACCTGTGGCTTTGAAATTTCAATACTGAACTGCCTGTAGGGCTATCCTGTTGTGTTCGGTCTGGATGAGACTCAGGCAATAGAGTGTTGGTCCCGTGCGGGCTTTCAGCTTTGGCGCGGTGCCTTCTTGTGCTAAGGGTGGTGTCTTTCTGCAGCCCTTCTTGGCCCTCACCATGCCCTGTCTTTAGGGGGCTTTCATTTCTCTGTGTCATACCTGCAGCTGTGGTTAGTGCATGAGATAAAGACATGTTCGGGATCCTATAAATGGGTAAGTTCAGAGTGTTCCAGGGGGCGAGTTACATGGCACAGAAGATAAAAAATAGGAAACAGCCAGAGAAAATTAAAAGCTCTCACTTTAACCAAATTCGTTGTTGATTATCATCTTTTGAGTACTTTGCAGAGTAGATCTAGTCGACGCCCCCCCCCCCCCCCCACACACACACACACACCCTTCCTCTAAAACAGATCAAGCATGCTGACTGGAGTGAGCATTCTCCTTTCCACGGGAATATGACCTTATCTTTCAGTGGGTCACTAGCAATGTTAGGAGTGGCTGGGGGTGCTCCTCAGCACTGGTGTGTGCTCGGAGGTCTTAACTGCACTTGTCTTGCGGAAGGCACTCAGCCTGTGTCGTCATAGGATGGTAAAAGCCACCCATGTGTTTACTGAGAGAAGGGTTTGTGCGGTACCCACAAATCCTAATATGGGACACCAGTTACAGATGAAAAGGCAAAAATATACAGTCACCATTTGGATAATAGAATTTCAATATGTATTTCTCATACTGAAATACTGAATCAGTGATATTGTTAACTAATTTACTTGACTTTTGAAGAGGATACAGAAGTATACTGTCTCTTAGCCTAGAATCCTTTTAGGACAGATTAATTTTTCTATTGGGATTTAATACATGGTATGCTCCTGCTTAGCTTCTGGAGTTAGCTGGATACTTTGATAGGAACCATCTTTTCTTTGCTGTTTTCCTTCTCTCCCCACTTTACTGTGGGCTGTTTTGGACAAACGGTTAAGAGCATCATTTTGTGCCAGGGACTCCTTTGGTAGTCTGGTGAAGCCTATGGGTCTTTCTTAATATGTTTTTAAATGCATAAAATAAAATAGACAGGATTTTATTTACAAAGGAAACCTGTTATATTGAAATAGGTATCAAAATATTAAAATAACTTGTGCTATAATAATTAATGTGCTTCTTAATTAATGCATTAAATAAGATCTAAGGTAGGCCTAATAAGTAATGTAATTTGAAAGTAATGATGACTGAAAAATGTTTCAAGATACCTGAAACAACTGTTAACGTGATACAAAAGTATCGGATCGCTATTGGGAGCAGTCGTTTTGCTAGTACCATTGTGATTTGTTGCCTATTATCAAAATGGAAGGAAATACTAAATTAGAGGTTAGTAAAAATAAAGCTGTAATCTTTTCTTCTCATTCAGACTCACAGACCCCCCTGAATTCTATTAAGGACTCCAGTGGGCCCAGGTTCAGAAGCTCTGCTTTAGAATGAAATAACGGTTATTCAGATAGCTAATTGGTTTATAAACTTTTAAAAATCTTTCTGATATTTCCAGTGTTCCCTTTCTCTTACAGGTGTTACTAATACAGTTTATGGCATAGATGCTATGAACCCATCTTCAAGAGATGACTTCACAGAGTTTGGAAAGTTACTAAAAGATAAAATTACACAATATGAAAAGTCACTATATTATGCCAGTTTTTTGGAAGCCTTAGTTCGAGATGTGTGTATTTCATGTAAGTAATTCTCTGTCCCCTGTGGGTGGATTTTAGTAAGGGCACATCATACTCAGAAAGATGGAGGTTAACTTTTTGGGAGACAGATGCTATAATAGACTTAGGATTTGCTTTTAAGCAGTTACTGAGGAAATGTTCTGCAAATATACAATGAGTTTGAGTGGTTTTCCGTAATGTTTTTACAATGGCTTCCCAAAGAGACATCTGAGGTCCCAAAGAGACATCTGAGGTTTGTTGGCACAGGAGTTAATAAAAAAAACTAGCTTATTTTATCTAATTAGATCTTTAAAGGGGCTAGGAAGTGTCTTTTGGGGAAATGTTCTCTGGGCATACAAGATTTTATTGCTGAAACCATAGCAAGTGTCTGTGTTCATTTTACAAATGAGGAAGCCTGTGACCAACCAGGTGCAAGTTGCTCAACAGAGCTGGCATCTGTTCTCTGGTCCATGGGTGTGGTGCCATGGCCTGGGAGGAGTCACGTTTCAGGGGCAGGGTGTGTGGGAGTGACAACCTGGGTGATGCAGCACCAATGTGGAAAGATTCGTTTTGTTAATATTTACTGTTTTTAAGACTGAGAAAAAGGAATTCTATATAATGGATTTTAAATTGTGTTTTTGAGAAATTATTACTAAGTTGGGGCTTCTGAATTTGATCAGCAATATACCCATAGTTGATATTTTTTGTATATACTATTTTTCCTGTTTTTGAAGATGCTTCCTAACCAAAATTGAAAACTTTTTTAATAGTTAAAAGCTGGTTGGTGTCTGTTTATAGCTTTATGGTTTTATAAAGATGAAAGGATACGTTGCCCACTATACAGGCTTGTCTTCTAGTAGGGCACTGAGATTTCTGAGATACCTACTATTTTCATTCTAGTTCCTGTGCTAGAAAATGGAGACCCCAAGCGGTGGGGAGTGATCACCTGGAGGTTTAAGAATGGATGTGTTACGGAAAGGCATGGTTATCGTCGGTGTGTTGAGTGGTTAAGGAAGAATGGTAGGGAACACTGAGCTATAAAGACATGTGCAGTTTCTCTTTGGTTGAGCAATGGTGTCTTGCTGAGATTGCCATTTTACTTTAAATAGTTCTGATTTGTGAGCTTGGCTATAGATTGAATGATTCTTTATTATGTCAAACAGGAGAAATTCAAAATTTCTTAAGCCTTTTAATTTCATGGCCTTTTCAAAATTACTGAAGTTAAAGATGGACTAATTAGATTTTGCTTAAAAATTAGTGGTATACTTTTTTCTTTTAGTGGAAATTGATGACTTGAAAAAGATTACCAATTCATTGACTGTGCTTTGTAGTGAAAAACAGAAGCAAGAAAAGGTAAGAGCAAGCTATGTGGGGAAATGTTACATTTGGATGGCATTGTAGACATAATCTCAAGTGTAGTAGGAGCCCAATCTAAGAAACTTAAAAGTCAAGCAGTTCACCAATACTGTTTAAATTGAAATAGAACAGGAGTGTGAATGCCATCACTGTCCTTTTGTTTACAGACATGTTCAATCTTTCCTGAATTAATAGTAGCTGCCCTGGGTTAGGTCTGGGATCTCCCTCAGAGAACTACAGTTTTCCTGGGACCAGAGGCTTCGGTGTCTGTGAGGGTTGCTATACCAAGTAAGATGCCCATGGTAGATAAATGTTGTAAATTAACTCTCCTTTATCTTTAGCAAAGCAAAGCCAAAAAGAAGAAGAAAGGTGTGGTTCCTGGAGGGGGATTAAAAGCCACGATGAAAGACGATCTGGCAGATTATGGAGGTTATGATGGAGGATATGTACAAGACTTTGAAGACTTCATGTGACATTTTATCTTCTGGTGTCTTTTTGTTGCCCACAATCCCTTCAACATGTAGCACAACTTCCTTTCCTTTCAGTTCTGCCAAATGCTACAATCAGAAGTGCAGTATCTTTTGTGCTGGTTATTTAAATAACCCCTTGACACTTAGGTGCTAATGTGCAAATGAGGGAACTTGGAACTTGCTGCCAAGGGGTTAAAATTGGGAAACTCAGTTGCTACTAAATCATAGTTTTTTAAAAAACAAACCTAATAATGTTGTCATTGTTGCTATCTGATTCTATAGCAGCAGTCACTAAATTGGAAACAAAGGTTGCAACATGACAAAAAATTGTGTAGTATTTACCAGCACCATTGAGTAATACAGCCTTAACCATACCTCCTTGAACTACTTCATAACTTGTCAAGAAAAGCAGTTTGCAACGAGGGCATGTGGTGTGCACCTAGTATTAAAATTGCTTTGTCTTAAAATTGAGCGTGAGGATATTAAAAATACATTGTGAAGAAGACTGCTTATCTCAGAGTGAAGATACGGCGGCTGAAAAGCACTAGTTTGATACTCAAAAATTAAATGACCAAAACCCTCCAACTTTGAAGCTGAAGAAGGTAAACGCTCCATTATTGCATTACAAGCTGTGGAATCTCTTAAATGCATAGACTGTCTAGTTTATCAGACAATTCTACTGATGGAGTGCTTCAAATGGGGGAGGGAAATTCTACCTGTTTTATTTGCCTGATTTAAGTGTCTGAGAAACAAATCTCCTTTGTTCTCCTAGGCTGCAATGGAACAACTTTTAAACAGGGTTTTGGCATTTCCTTTCCTTTATAAAACATGCTCAGCAAGCTGCACCAGTTAACTACAGTTTGGTAAATTGTTATGTTAACAATTATGACATCTGCAATGTTTTATAAAGCAACTAATTTAATAAAATCACTATTGTGAGGACTTAAATTTTGTGTTACCTCCCAAGAGATATTTTTGGAGAGTATAGAACACAGCTCTTGGGACTAGAGTTCCCTATATATTTACAGAGCTTAATAAATGCTTAACAAATAGTTACAGCTTTAAAACAAAAATGATTTGCCGGGCTGTTAATGGTGTCACCCTAGAGCAACAAAGGTATAGGGCTGCCTTCCTCTTATTTATTTGGGAAAATTATTTGGTGTTAGATACTAAGGCCTAATTAAAGTACCTAGAAGAACTATTTATTGGGAGTCATTGAGCTTATAACTCAGGTTATGCTCAGGTTATGGCTGTAAGCATAGATTAAGTGATCTTTTATTATATATTTTAAGCAATTTAACCAAATTTGTGGTTGGAATCTTTTTTTTTTTTTTTTTTTGAAACTGTCACTGACTTAAAAGTAGGGACAGAACAAAAATGAAGTGGGAGTCTCAATCAAAGCTCTGTAGACCACTAAGTGGAAGACAAGACCATCCAAATGATTTGAGGAATTAAGAGAAAGCAGTGATTACACAGCAATAATTACAGCAAATAAAGGTTGTTTTAAGACAGACAAGGGCTAAGATTTCCTTAGCAGTTAATAACGACATGCACTGAATTTAAAATCTATTTTATTACAGAGATCAGTTTCTAACTAATGGAAATGTATCATCTGTTCCTTAACTGTGTAAATATTAAATTCCTTTGAAACTGGAATCTGCAGGCACAGATATTCTTTAATCAATATTGTATCATATAAAGTAGAAGCCATCCTGAGGAAGGTGGAACTTTTGATCTTAATACCAGTGTCTATACAAAATGGTACAGAGGAACAGTCACTTTTATACTAGGAATTTCCTTGTGAAAACTCATTCTTTACCCACAGTTCACAAAGGGCTGGTATGATCAGTTCTGGGGTTTTATAACTTGGACAACAAAGACCCCCAATGCGTTATTCTACTCTGATCACAAACATCTGTCAGTACCTCATTTCAGTACAAGAAAACGGGCAACTTTGAAATCTTGGTAGTAACCATGCTCATGTCATCTGTATCCATCTAACCTGCTAGCATGTCCTTTAGACAGCAGCCTGTCTGAGGGTCCTTCAGGAGCACATTTACAACATCGTAAAATTTGTGTTCGTATGCCAGCTTGTAATACAAGTAGACGTCTTCACAATATGTGAGTAACTTCTTCAGGTTTTTCACAACTGTGTCAGTAGGCTGCTGTTGTTTGTATCTAGACAAACAAGAATGTACAAGTTAAGAAACTTATCTTGAATGAGGGCTGTCAGCTCTGACACTTATGACTATCTACAATGAAGGTGCTAGATGATAGACAAGATTCTGGGATTTATAAGACTAGCACTGGGGGGGTGCCTGATGAACATTGAAATTAATCATTAAAAATGAGTACCGTAATGCTCACCTTAATTAGAGTAAGTTCAGTACTCCAGAGGGGGACCTCTGATGTTTATAGTTTTTAGCATCTCGGGCAAGCTGAGTAGCTATCCTCCCATTTTAAGTACAGAGCACCATAAGCAAACTGTTCTCAGTCATCTGTTTGCATAAATTTGTTCAAAGATCTCTTCCTTCTGGGGGGATTCTTGGCATCTTATGCAGAGGGGTAGCTTATAGGCATGTTTTACTTAGCCACAAAATTTTTAAGCAGAGGCATTTTAATACTTACTTTTCTGAAATCTCTTCAAATATACTGGATCTTAATAACCTTTGCTGCTTAAATTCTTCCAAGTAATTAAAGTCTCCCTTAAGAATCACTTGTTGGTATAGAACTTCGGCCCAATCAGGAACAAAGTCATAGGCCTCAGCCACAATAGAAGCCTTAAAAGGATGGAGGGAAGGATACCATTAGAGCCTGTCTGATGTAAAGTTGTTCTAGAAGACAGTACTGTATACTCAGAGTGAATGTGATCATTACCAGTCATGTTAAAAGGCTCCATGTATCAGAATTGATGTTAGTTGAACATTACCCTCCCTTTCCTTAAACACCTTTAAGTGTTTTTAATCGTCCTCACAATTGATTAATAAAACTGCTAAGAATATTTTCCCCACTAAATCAACTGTATAAGGAACTATGAAAGGGCTGATTTCCTGATAACCATCCCTCATTAAAGAGCCAGAACCAGGCTCCCAGAAGCGCTGACTCCCTAGGCTAACCAGGTGCACCATTCTGTAAAACGCTGGTGTTGACAGATGCTCCCAGGACCACTAGCAGAGATGTTCCTCTGAACCTTAAACTGTCGAAGGAGCAAAGGTATCTGCTGGCCTAACGGTATCTCTCACCTTTGTCCAAACAACATGCTAGTAAGAAATACTAACCATAGAAAGGTAATTGGGTATGTCAGACAGCTAAGGAAAACTGAACTATCCTGGGTCTGTCACTAGCCCTGAGACCTCAGGCAAGCCTCTCAAGCTCTGGGTCCCATGAGGAAGAGCAGGAGAGAGGACGCTGGCGGTGCGGGCTAGAGTTTTCTCGCTCACCTGGTAGAAGCGGGGTAGGGCCGTGATGCAGTCCATCAGCCTGGGGCGGGTCAGGTTGATGAGCATTGTGTTTTGGCCAGTGTTCAGAAAGTGAATCTGTAGTGTTAGCAACTTGGTGAGCTGGTGACAGTGCAGGGCCTGTCGCACGCAGGAGTCCTGAGGGACAGATGTGGAGGTAGGCGCAGGTAGAGACTTGCTATCATCTCCCCTGTGAACCCTCCAGCAATTGAACTCACCCCTTCTGCCCCCAGTTGGTCCATGACTTCCTCCCCCTTCACTTGGAAAAGCCCAGGGGCAAAATAATTCCTACTGCAGACACTAAGCCCCAAAGCCAGTCTGGAATAAGACCCCATGGTCACCTTGGCATAGCTCTCTGCTGCGTCCAGCATCAGAGTCAGGGCCTTCAGCAGCAGCTGCTTCAGCTGGTGCCCATCCTTGAGGCTTTCCTCTGCAGGGGAGTAAAGGAAAGGAAATGGGTGGATCTGACTCCCAAGGCTAGTCCCTCTCCACCCCAATCGGCATGATCCTGGGCTGGACTAGAAATAGCCCAGCTGTTGTTTATGCCCCACTCAGGTAAAGGGCAGTAAGCCAGAAATGCACACACTGGGATAGGATTCAGTGCTCCATCTAGTTCATTTCTCTCTGAAACAAGGCAGGCTTAGACAGCATCAATATACTCATTGGTTCCTGAAGGACGACACCCTAGGTGTACAGGCTACAAGAGGGAAATGTCTTCTACGTCCTCTTCCTTCTGTCCGCCCAGCCGGGGCCCCACTGAGTGGCTGTTAGAAGCTGAGGTGGGTTAGTCTCATGCATGGGCTCCGGAGACCCCTTCCCTGGCCAGCAGCAGGGCCCTGCTCACCCCAGGGCTGAGACTCAATCAGCTTCAGCTGGATGCGGGCAGCGGCCTCGTGGTTCTCCCCGATCTCGCGGCACATGCTGAAGCACAGTGCGATCATGTTGTGCTTCTCACTGTCCCCGGGACGGCAGCGTTTGATGTAGTCAAGCAGGGCCGTCTTCAGGGTGCCACTCTGTGCAGAAAAGGGAATACCAAGGTCTCAACCAGGGACTACAAGGCAGGCAGGACTGGCTGAGTCCCTGGTTCTGAAAGCTCCTTAAAACCTCCTAAGAAAAAGGAAAAGACAAGCAAAAAGGAATATAAAAGTTTATGCTATCCTGAGTATAAGGGAACAGGCACATACTCTGCTGCTGTGAACGGTAAAACCTGCCTTAAAAATGCACACACACATCATTCTAACAATTCCCTTTCTAGGAAATCTATCCCTAAAGAAATAAGCAAAGGAAAGTGCTAAGATGATGTAACAAGTATATTTAATGGCAATTAGAAATAATCCAGATGTCAAATTAAGGGTTAAGAAAATGCCATGTAGCCATTAAAACTGATGTTGATTTGGGAAATATTCATGACATGCTTATTAAGCGAGAAAAGTTTATATCTGGATAGCATAAGTTTGGTTAAAAATATTAAATACACACACACACACGTTTGTGGATACATGTGCAAAGAAAGGGCATATACCGAACTTGTTAGCAGTGGCTGTCTCCTGATGGTAGATACACACAGAGCGCTTTCTTTCTGTGTTGTTCTGTTTTCCAAGTGTCTTAACATTGAATATGCGTTACTTTTATAATCAGAAAAGTTATTAAAAGTATTTAAATACAGAAAACAAAAATGCCTCAAAAACAACTTAAATACCCTCTGGGGGACCTGAAGGCTGCCAGGACTTGCTCCTCTCCTTGACGACTGCACTGGCCTGGCCTGAAATGAGCCCCAGCATTAAGGGTTCTTTTCTGCTTTGTCTTTTTTTTTAATCCTGCTTGGCTGGGCCCAAGTTCCCGGAAGCCAAAAGTGTACCATGGTTTTTAAATCTTGAGAGGTGAATGGGCTGAAGCAATGAATCAGCCAAATGAATAACTTGGAAACAGGCTCTGTGAGTGATATGTTGGTGCCACATGTTGAGGACAGACAAGCGCCCAGAGCCCAGCGATCTGGCAGATGAGGCTTTTGCTTCCAAGTCTCCCTCCTGCTCGTAGTTAGAAATAGCTCCACAGCTTTCCAGGCCCAGGCCTTGGCTTTCACTTCCTAACAGCTCTCAGCAACACACTTTTTCATGGTCCTCTGAAAATTGTCCATTCTAATAGCTCTCAGTCACGGCCTTCTGAGCTGGCCACCCCATGTCCGCATGGCTCTAAGGAAAGGACCTTGCACCTGTCAGGGCAGGCATTAGGCCTGGAGGCGGCTAACAGCTGAGGGTGGAGGTACACGAACTTACTTACTTCCCTATTTAGCATATGTCAGCATAATCGCTACTTGGTCTGAACTCGAACCTTCAGCTACTGGTTAAAGGTCCTTAATTCCCTCCCTCGTATCCCAGGCCCCCCCGACTGGGAGTATTCCTGAGAAAGTCTGAGACTCCTGAATATCAACAATACATGTCATCTTAGAGCTCAAAATACTGTACACCTACCGGGTCCAACTTCTTCCTCATCAGCACTTCAAAGTAGTGCTTTTTATGCAGCAAATCAAATATGTATGTCATCTCATTATACCTTCCAATGCCAGTGAGGAGACGCACCTGGAACGGCAAAGTGCAGCCTGCGTCAGCATCCCTGGAGTCCTGTGAACCAGACCACTCCCCTGAAGGCTGCTGTCAGATACCAAGCTCGGGGGAGAAGGCCTGATGGCCAGGCTTCCACGCTTAGCCTCCCCTCCCATGTACCCAACAAGGGGACACCTCGGGGATTCAGAATTTCTAGTCCTTGGGCTGCTCCCTCTTCTTGTCTCTAAGCTTGACTATTGAGTGCTGAAGAGCTACCCTCCCGGGCAGGCACGCTTGCCTTCTCACCACTCCTTACTGCAGTGCCTAGTGGCTTGCTCAGCCACTTCGGTCAGTTCAGTCTCAAGCCCAGAGCATTTGGGGAGGCACAGAAGGCTTGATTTGTCAGCTCATCTCAATTCAGAGATAAGAGGTAGGTCTGAACCTATGTTGGGGGATATACAGCTGTCTTAGCCTTCTAGAAAAGCTAACAGCCCTGGAGCGTGGCAGAGATCCTCTGGGCTTCTCTGGAGCAACCTGATTCTGACAGAAATAACCTGGGCAGTGTTGAGCTGTCCAGCCAGCTACCATGCAGGTGGTGGTGTCCGATGGGCAAACTGCCTACGACCACATCAGCTCTGAATTGCTCCCCCACCTATCTGCTCTCAAAGGTTTCCTCAGGATGGAAAGTGGGGGGGTGAGGGAGTTACTTACCACCAGCCCATACTCCTCATTGGGGGCCAGGTGGTTGTCTGTGAGCAGCCGGGCGGCCTGCAGGACTCGTATGATGCCCTCCATGTGGCACGTCAGCGTGAAGCAGTGATGGGCCAGGATCAGCAGTTCTGTGGCTGGTTAAGCGGGGCACTGGTAAGATAGGGCTGTGAACCCTGGCCACCCACTGTCTGAGCCTGGCAGGAGGGTGAAGGGGCCTGGGACAGATGGGCCTGTTTGGAGAGGCCCTCTCAGCGGTCCTCTGACCCCTGACCTCACCAGCTCCAGCTCTGGGACAGCTCCCTAACTGCCTAAATTCTCTCAGTGACAGCATAATCTCTCTTCAAAGAAAGTCCTGTAGTGAGTGACCACAGAGTGACCGTTTGAGGCCCTACAAATGAGAACAAGGAACCCCTGCTTTCTAAAGATGGAGAAACTGCAGACAAACGGATGGAGCACCTGCCAACACAACTCCAAAGGGCCTAATCAAGTGCCCTGTGTCCTGTACTTCTAATGGCTTTGCAGATTAATAAAGATTTGACTACATACAAATTTAAAAATATTACACACAATCACTGTAAGCACAATTAAAAGGCAAACTGGGGAAAATATCTGCAATGTTGAAGATAGAAAAAGTGTTCCCAGCCTTACTACATGCTGTGTCCTCTGGGCCTTGGCACCTTGTGGAGCCCTCCTTAAACCTACCGACTACTGAGCAGCCTTGACTAATTCTTCAGGCCTTGGTTTGGACACTTCCTCCAAAAACTTTTCCTGACCCCGTCAGTCTGGCTCTTCCTGTGTATCATACCCTAGTCTGTGAGCTCCAGGAACTGCTTAACTTGGTCACCATATCCCTGGTTTTTAGACTACCTGGGATACAGGTGGTACTCAGTAAATGTTATATTGTTGAACTGGACTGAGAAGAGATACAGAAGGCGATTTTTAAAATACTGTTTCTCCTTTTATTATTTCATTTGTTCACTAAACATCAGTAAAATGCCTTCCTTGGATCTATCAAATTTGCAAAGTGGAATGGGTTCCAGGAAACGTTCCTCACACTGCTTACGTGGAAAAGAGCATTTTTTTTTTCTGGAGTAAAATTTGCCTCTCTCTCTCTGGCTTTAAAAATGGGCATACTCTTTTGAGTCAGGAATTTATCTTAGGAAAATAATCATGGATTTGCTCACAGATTTGCCTATAACGATGTTTGTTACAGTGTTTTAAAACAAAATTGAAAGCAATCTAAAGGTCCCACAGTAGGGTGAACAATTTTTAATTATAATACATATAAGAGAAATAATGTGTTACCATTAAAAATGACATAGAATATTCAATATCATGGAAAAATGTTAAAGACAGCATATTCATAAAGTAATTATAAACAATATGCACAGTATAATGCCATTTTTGAAAAATGAAAACCTACAGATTTGCGTAGAAAAGGTTCAGAAGGACATAACACTGAAGGCCCACCAGGAACTAGACATTGTGGAAAGGGAGCGAGCGGGCTTTTAAATCACACAGAGTGGGTTCAAATACGAACTCTGCTATATAACAGCTATAAATTAACTTCTCTAAGCTTCAGTTTCCTTCTAAAATGGGGGAAATAATATTTTACTTTGCAGGGTAACGTAAGAGTAAAATCAGAAAACTATGCCAAATGTTAAAGGTTTACCTTTTCGTGTGATTTTAAATTTTGGGCTACTTTTCCATATACATTTTCTAAATTTTCGTCAGTGAACTTAGGGCTTTGTACCAAGAATTTATTAACTGCTGGAGGGGTATGGAGCCAGAGCAGGAACACGGACCCGAGCTGAGTTTTGGAAAGACTAACTCTGGAAGACTTCTGGAAGACCAGGTTGGGCCCAAAACGTAAGAAAATGGCCAAGAACTTACTGCAAGACAATTCCCCGTGGGGAACGGAGGAAATCTTATCCAACAACTTCATGCCTACCAATGTGCGGTCTTGACACAAAGTGGTGAGCTGAAGAAATGTCTGGCTTTCCTCTGCTGGGGTGAACATCTGCTTATGTCCTGTAGAGAAAGATGTGGAGAAAGCACTGATTTCACCTTGAGCGAGCTGAGAGAAAGAGAAGAGCCCCATGCCAGGGCCCCTGTCTGCCTCGGCCTGGGCACCAGATGCTGCTACAGGAGTTCCCGATGCAGCTTGCCTCTGTTGAGCCCAAATACCTTGGCCTAGTGGTCCTCATACAGGACAGGAGTTCATGAGCTCAAAGAAAGGCACAGCCACTCTAAGCAAAATCATAAAACAAAAAACAAATGCAATGTGTTCTCCTTTTACAAGTGCAACCTGGCAGCCTGAGAGGGCAGCATGCAGGATGCATAGAGCACATCATCCAAAGGCGTAACAGTGGGAATTACGACCGTGGTCTGAAAGGCTGGGGGAGTCTGGTGGGCAGGTTACCTGCTCCCTCTGATGGGGACAGCAGCTCCCGGGTCACCTCTTCGGCCACAAGCTCAGCCACCGTGTCTGGCTCAAGGCCCTGGGTGCTGATGAAGGCTTGGGCTCGCTTGCATCTGTCGGGCTGCTGAGAGGTCAAGATTGCTCGGAGCACGGCCTCACCACCCTGGGCGGCGACGTGTGTGTAGGAACAGCCCAGCTCCTGAGAGGAAGTCAAAGGCAGTCAGAGCTATTGCTGGGAGCCAGGAAAAAGCCAGCCCTTTCTGAATTCTGACGTGGACACACTCCATCCGTTTCTGAGCTTGAGGGTCCCTGACCCTGGGCAGGAACCTTCGAGGAAGCAAGCACTATATTCTAGCCCTTCTTATTACTTAGCCAGTGAGCCAAATCCCAGCAAGAGGAAGGCTGTCTACAGAAAGCATCAGGAGACTTATCTCGTGTTGAACACTGAGCTTTGCAAATGTTACGAAACGTGAGAAAGTTGAATAGAAAGGAAGAGCCCCTTCCTGTTGTTCCCATGGCAGCAGCAAAACCCTCATTTTCCAAAGAAGTCTCTGAGCCTTATCCAGGGCAAAGGGCTTTAGTGCTCGGCTTTATTCTCTTGGGCTCTTGCACTTCACCTAGAGTTTACTGTTCTCCTTCAATCAGCACAAAGCCACAAGCAATTCCTGGCTGCTCTGGCTCCTGTCTTTAGGGTCATTTTCCATTTTATTTTATTTTAAAACTTATTTTGGGCTCTTTCCCATATGGAAAGTGTCAAACAATCCTGAACACAAAACCTAAGATATTACAGCTAGAAGGGACCCTGGTGGTCAAATTATTTATAGATCAAGAACCAGGGACCCAGAGAAGTGAAATGTCTGGCTGGCTGAGCTGCAACCAGGACTCAAAGCACCCTGGCACCTGGCCTGGCGTCCTCGCCAGTATTCCCCAGGGACGGACTGACGGGCCACATCCTGACAAGAGCTGCCCTCCCAGGCCATGGTTACCATCTAATGGGCTGACCTGGCAATGTCCAAAATTTACCTCCAGCTCCCCACTTTCCTCCTCCTCAGAGGAAGCTCCCCGTGGAGCCCCACCCTTTGGCACCTACCTTGGAAAGTTCATACAGACAGAGGACCTGCCGGCAGTAGTTCTTCCCATGGAAGCATCTGCTTATCAGAGTTCCCAGATTGGTCACCACTTCATCAATAGGGGGCAGCATCACAAATGACTGACTGTCCATACTTGAAGCTGGAAGCAAACACAGGTCTGAGAGGGCTTTAAGCTGGCAAATTAAGGCCTCTCCCCAACCCGCTATGACCCGACCTCTGCCCACAGCTTCCTGCACTGCACCCTCATGACTCCCCCAGGGTCTGGGACCACTTCTGACGGGGCCCACACCCCATGTGAACTTCTCTCATCACCTTCTTCTAGGAAATCGCAGGTGGAAATACTTCAAAGGCCTCTTAAGGCAACAAAAACTCAAAGCCACTGAATGAACACTGGGGGTCATCACCAAAATTGACCACTACACTCTCCTCCACACACCCTGCCCCGGTATTAAAGAAGTCGCCAGGTCTGGCTGACTATCTCCAAACACCTCTCCAATAACTGCCGCAGTACCAGCCTTCATTGGCCTGCATCTAACAGGCTGTTACTGTCTCCTGCTGCCAGCCGCCCCTCGCCCCCACTCTTCCCCATACTCATCAGGATCTTTCTAAAATGCACATCACAAAAACCAAGGATCATCTGGATAGATGCCTCAAAGGCATAATAAAGTTAAAATCCACTCCTGACTATATATATAAAAAAAGAAGCTCTTAACCTGAAATAGAAGAAAACTTTAATTGATAAAGGGTTTCTATCGGGGAAAAAAAAAGTAGAATATTTACACAACACTTTCTAATAGCAAAAACAAAAATTGAAACATTTAAATGTGTATCAATAAAGCATTAGTAAATAAATCATAGTACATCCATATAGAAGATTGTGTGGCCATTAAAAATAATGCAGTCTCTATGTGTACTGACAGAAAAAATGTGTTGTAGAATAATATGATTTCATTTTTGTAAAAAATAAATGTGTTTGTATACATGCAGGAGCCCACATGTAGAAAATATCAAGCAAGTAAAAGACGTTATTCTGGGGAATTTGGTGGGGGTGGTGTTGAATGGGTAAATGACTTCACTTTTTACTTTATGCACTTCTGTATTGTGTTATTTGTTACACTAAGCATGCAATACTTTTGCATTTAAGATATTATGCATTAAAAATACACTTTAAAGAAAACAAAAGTGAAAAGCAACTCAAACCATGATCTTCTCCTGCTTAAAATCCTGCACTGGGGATTCCAGCTCTAGATAAGGTGGAGTAAGCTCACTCCACCTGCCTCTCCCACTGAAATCAACAGAAAACTCGGACACAGTGCATGCAGCACTGTATGAGGACTCTGAAAAGGAATCAGTGGCAGGTGGATTGAAGATGACCAGAACCACCATTTTTCCCCTCTAGTAACCGTTAGCCTGAACGCAATATCACCTGAAATCCAGAACTGAGCCCTAAGGCTCGCAGAGAGCACGCACCCCACGAGAAGCCCTCTACTGTGGGCTCAAGGAGTGGAAAAGGGAACGCCTAATGCTCATTCTCTCTCATGTCAACTCCTAAGCAACCCCTTGGCTGTGGTGGTAGAGGCCGCAGCAACAGCTGGCAAGAGCCAAAACTCAGAGAGGAACCTTTTTCTCAGATTAGAGGGGCTCTGGTCCTGAGAGGGTGGAGTGAACCCGTTCCTTTTTGCATTATCCTCCTGTCAGTTGGCCCTGGATGCAGGCAGGGAAGGGCATGACAGCATGTGGTATCAAAACCTCCAGCTTTTGGCCAGACGAATGAAAAAGGAAGCTTCAGGGAACCCAAAAGTACTTGGGAGAGAGATTCAGGAAAGCAATAAAAGGTGTTTATAAACGCTAGGGCTCCTGGGCTTTGCATGTATAGATCTGATCCTCATCAGCATATCAAAGATTCTGAGAACTGAATTAACAAATAAACCACCATCCAGGTCACAGATTGACCACAGGATGGCACATACACGGGACGGATCCGAATAGAACCAGGAAGGATCTGAAAACTGAACTGACCCATAGCCTACAGAAAGTAGGTTAGAACTTGTAGCCGGAACCTACCAGGTCAATTGCCTGCTAAAAAAGTATCAACATTCTTCATAGGATTTAAATAACACCCAGAGTTTCATAACATACTATTCAAACTGTCCAGGACGCAAAACAAAATTACTCAGCATACAAAAATATAGGAAAATCTCAACTCATATGAGAAAAGACAACAGATGACACCCAGCACTAAAGTGACACAAATGTTGAAATTATCTGATAACGCTTTACAGCAATAAGCAACTATGAATGCTCTTGAAACAAAAAAAGTCTCAGCAAAGAAATGGAAGGTATAAAGAATAAAATGGAAATTTTAGAACTAAAAAATAACTGAATTTTAAAAACCACAGAAATGAAAAATCTCAACAGAATGGAAATGCCAGAGAAAAGAATCAGTGAAATTGAAGATAAACAAACAGAAATTATCCAATATGAACAACAGAGAGAAAAAAAGATTGGAAAAAAAGTTGAACAAAGCCTCAGGGACTTGTGGGACACTAACAAAAGTTCTATGATTCATGCTATTGGAGTCCCAGAAGGAGAGGAGTAAGAGTGGTGCTGAAAAAATATTTGAAAAAAATAATGTCTGAAAACAACTTAAATTTGGTGAAACACACAAACCTACTTGTTCAAGAAGTTCACTGAACCCCAAATAGGATAAACCCAAGGAAATACATGCCTCATCACATTGGAAGCTAACTGCTGAAGACTAAAGACAGAAAAAATACTTGGAAGCAACCAGAGAAAAATGCGTTATCTACAGGGGGTAAAATGATTCAAATGACTGCAGATTATTCATCAGATACCATGGAGGTCAAAAGGAAGTGGTACAGTATCTTTAACTGCTGAAAGAAAATAATGAACTTTCTATATCCAGCAAAAATCATCCTTCAGAAATGAAAGTGAAATAGAGACATTCTTAGATGAAGAAAAACTAATGAAGAAAAACTAAGAGAATCTGTTGGTAACAGAAAACTCTAAAAGAATTACTAAGGAAAGTCCTTCAGACAGAAGGAAAAAGAAACTAGAAGGAAACTCGAAACGTCAAGAGTGAGGGAGGGGCAGTAAAAGTTGTAAATATCTGAATATATATAATAAATCATTTTCCTCTTGAGTTTTAAAAATATATTTTTTGTGCAATGATATGGATGGACCTAGAGAACCATATGCTAAGTGAAAGAAGTCAGTTGGAGAAAGACAAATACCATATGATCTCACTTATCTGTGGAATCTAAAGAACTGAATACATGAGCAAAGTAAACAGAAATAGTCTCAGAGATACAGAGGAAAAACTGATGGTTGCTAGATGGGGATGAGGGAGAAGGGGAAGGGATTAGACAGCATAAATTGTAGGGTAACTACACTATTGCCACGGGGATATGAAAGACAGCTTGGGGAATTAATCAATAATGCTGTAAAGATTTTATAGGATGTCAGATGGGCACATGTCTTATTAGGAAGACCACTTCATGGACGGTGTAGATGCCTGACCACTGCACTGTACACCTGAAACTGAAGCTGAATAATATTGTATGTCAACTATAATTTAATATGTATATATAGTCACAGGATATGGAGTACAACATGGGGAATTGAGACAATGGAATTGTAATATATGCAATGTCAGAGGGGCAACAGATTGGGGGAAAGGGGTTATCACTTTGTGACAGGTGAAATGTCTATTATATTGTTTTATACACCTGAAACTAATAAAGAAAAAAATGTATTTCTTTTTTTGGTTGAAAGCAAAGATTAGCATTGTCTGATGGGGTTTCCAATGTATGTAGATATAATGCAATAAGACAACTTGGATATAAAGGGAGAAAAGTAAAGTGATCTCTATATGGTAAGGGTTCTGCATTCCAGTTGAGGTGGTAAAATATTGACTTTGATTAGACTGAAAAGTTAATAAGGTATAATATACTCCCTAAAGCAAACAACTGAAAAGAACTATACAAAGACATGTTGTCAAAGTCACAATAAACTAAAATGGAAGAGTAAAAAATGTTCAAATAACCTAAAAGACAGGAAAAAAAGTTTCCTCAAAACCCACAAACTACCAAAATTCACGCAAGATGAAAAAGATAACCTGAAGAGTTATACAAGTATGAAAGACATTAAATTCATATTTTAAAATATTCCAAAAAGAAATCTTCAGGTTCAGATAGTTTTGCTGGTAAGTTCTACTAAATATTTAAAGAAGAAATAATACCAATTCCACATAATGTTTTCCAGAAAAACAGAAGAGGAGGGAATACTTTCCAACTCATGAAACCAGCATTATCCTGATACAAAAATGAGACAAAGACAGTACAAAACAATACAGATTAATATTCCTCATGAACATAAATGCAAAAAATTCTCATTGATTCTAGTTAATATATCAATACAGAATAACACACCGTGACCAAGTGGGCTTTATCCTGGGAATACAAAGCTGGATCAATATTAAAAAATCAATTAATGTAATCCAACATATTAACAGTGTAAAGAAGAAAAAAACCCACATGATCATATCAATGGATACAGAAAAAACATGACAAAATTCAACAATAACTTATGACAAAAACTCTCAGCAAACTACGAATAGAAGGAAATACCCTCAGAATAACAAAGCATATCTTCAAAACATGAGTATCATACCTAATGATAAAAGACTGCATGCTTTTTCCCTAAGATCAGTAACGAGGTATGGATGTCCACTCTGACCATTTATATCCAACATCATACTGGAAGTCCTAGCCAGTGCAGTAAAGCAAGAAAAAGAAACAAAAGGCATACAAAAGGCAAACAAAGGACTGGAAAGGTGGAAATAGCACTCTCTACTTATACACATGATTGTCTCTGTTGAAAATCCCAAGGAATCTACAAGTAACCTCCTAGGATAATCGAGTTTAGCAAGGTCACAGGATACAAGGTTAACATAAAAATCAACCATATTTCTATATACTAATGTACAATTGGAAACATGATTATTTGTATAGAGTAAATTTCAATGAACTCATTACACAGCTAGTTAAAAGACATAAATGTTTCTACTTCACTGACTAGTTAATTACCTAGTTTATGGATTGCCTGGAAAAGAGTTGCTCTTAACTTAGTGTAACTATAAATATATCAAAAGGGACCTTTTTCTTCCTGGAGACAGTGCCAACACTCAGGGCAATTTGATCTCCTTTACTTACTGCTTGGGACTTTCCTTAGAGGAAGGCGAGGTTCTTCTTCCTCCAGCAGCTCAGCACTTTGTAGGAGAGAATGTATCTCTGGATGCAGGTCATCCACAGTAGCTTCCCCTGAAGCCAGTGCTCTGCAGTGCAATACCAAGGCGACATCTTGGTTGTAGAAATGAAAATACCGGCATACTCTACTCGCTTCATGCACACAGCCATCATCCAATAGGCGCCCAATCAAAAAGTTTAATGACTCCTGCTCCTTCCAATCCAGTCTGTTCTTACAAGTTTCTTTGGATGGAAGGCCACTAAGTTCTAAGTATTTTGATGTGTTCAGAGCAGCCAACTTGGAAAATGAAAACTCACTGGCTAAGGTATCAAAGGAAAGTTCACCACTAGTTGAGATCTGTTGAGAAAATCTGGGCACTGTTTCCTCCTGGTTTCCTCTGAGGGTGTGCTGGATGATACGGCAGAGCCAGATCTGCTTCTCCAGCTCCTCCAGCTTCTCTACAGGCACCGGGTCCTCCTGAGCAAGCCAGTGCCCTGCCAGGGTGAGCAGCAGACGGCGCTCCTCAATGCTGCTCTGTCCTGCCTCAGTTGGGTACTCACATGCCATGAGGGCCTGGGCTGAGAAAAAGGAAGTAGCTGCTTTGCTTGAAATGGAATTTTTCTTAAAATTCTCGTGGCATTTTTTCCAGAAGTCAATTCTTGCTTGTTTCAGGGACCACTGGTCAGTGTGTCTTAAAGTCTGCATTTCCTGTGTTATCTGTGAAATTTAACAAAGTGAATCTGAGTCTTTCCTAGATAAAGAAGTATCATAAATGCTGCCATGCTTTAAAAAACCAAATCAAGTCAGACTACATGGGACTTGGCTACAGATAATCCTGTGTATTTTATCTGAAAAGTTAAGGTATGAAAAACAATTCTAAATTTATCAATTGAATACGGTTCAAGGAGAAGCCACCTTATATTTAATTCTATTCAAAGGAAAATAGTTGCAGCATACCCTGTAAGCTCACATTACATTTAAAGCATATGTTCTTCAATAATGGGCATCCTGGGCTCATCCTGTTTCTGAAACTAATTGTATCAAAAGTATAAAAGCTTTATCTCCTATAAATTACATATCTCATTTGATTATTTGTTTAATGCTGGTTCAAAAAGCAAAGATTTTTAAAATATCTTAAAAGACTTATGTTACCTCTTCAATAACCAAGTTGTCCACAGGTAACTCAGCTAATTCTGCTACCCTCCTGGCCAAAGCAAACTGTCCATTTGTCTCCAGTTTTTCCAAAATAGATCTACATTCATGCTGAAAATTCTCAAGGCTATAGCTGGTAATAATTACATGATTAATGGCTATGGATGTATCCTTCAAAATTTGGCTAAGGACACATAGCTTCTTTACATCTGGACCTGTGCCAAAGAGAAGAGGATATAAACATTCAATCAATAAAATGCCACGATGGCATTTCAAGAGTAACTAAATATCAGCAGAGAAATATGTTTAACATAATACTATGTTTAAAGGAAAAAAAAAATCTATTTTTCTACTCTGGTCATTGACTAGCAGGGGAAGCCGTAGGCAGCTCCTATATAGTAAGAACTGTAAGAGCTTAGCCCATGGATCAATCTAGACATCTGGCTTTAAACACAGAGCAGAGGTTGGTGGCCTACTATGTAGTAGCAACTCAGTCAACCTGGGGAAGATTTGACCATTCAGGTTAGTTCCATCTCTTTCTGGATTTTCTATCCTACCTTGAACAAATCTGTTGTTATGATTGTTCACTCATTCATTCAATGCGGCCGCCATGTGGATTAAGACACAGAACTTGCAGGGCAGTTGACACTGCAGCTGCCCATAGCCAGAACTCTAATGCAGCCCATTGTGTTCAGAATGGCGTATCACTGGCTCCTCCAGACACCGAGCTACTAACCCAGTGAGACCCAGCTGAGCTCTTCCTGACGTCCCTGGGAAGTTCTTATCATCAGTAACATTAGGAATTCTCTGCCAGCAACTTATATGACTGCGTTTGCTCCCACTCCCAAATAGTCTGTGCAGAGCCTACGTGTACCCTACCGTAAAGGGGGGGAAACATTCTGTAGGAGCCTATTACCGATGTCACCTGCAGCTGTCATCTGATTTAGGTAGTTCCAGGGACAGTGAGACATCCTGCCCAATAAGCACCAGTGTGAGCATGCTGGGTTTCTTTGCTGGCATCATATAAAACACAGGTTTTTTAAAAACCTATTTCTTTTCCCTAAACACATACATGGTATACACACACACAAATATTCTATAAAAATGGAAATAACTTAGTTATATGAATAAAAGCATTATAGTAATGTTAACAATGTCGACAATCTTTGCAATTTTTTAAGGATAGAATAACTCTGGCAGGAAAATAGGAAATTCATTTCTGAAAAAAATTAAAATTACTAAAGATCAATGAAGACACCTACGTATATGTTAAAAGGAACTTCTTTCTATACACTACATTTAGGAAATACCCCTTTTTCCAGTCATCAGCTCCACAGCCTACAACACTGGCACTGAAGCAGCATTCTGTCAGTGTTTTGTGCAAATCTGAGTTCTCCAGTTGAACATCTGTGAGTTTAAATGTGATAAAATAACCGTAGGAATGAAAATGTCTGAATCTAGTGTAAAAGAATAACATCATTCACTAAAAACTTGAAGTTATCAAACAAGTAGAAAAGGGTAAGGCAACATTGATTTCAATAAGCAACAAGCTTAGAAACTGCCAATGTCTGGAGACACCTGCAAAAATTAAGCACAGTTTATCTCTGAAAACTTCAAAATGAATTAGGTATTTCTGAAACAAGTCTGTGACCCTGAGCAGTGAAGACATGTTAAGGTTACTTGTCAGAGAAAAGAATGACAGTGACAGGGTAATGAAGAGGCTAGCCAGGGGGAAAAATATGGCTATTTGACAATTGCTTAGCATGAATAGATAGTTCTATTATTTATGTTACATCCTGTTGGCCTATGTTTTGAATGCTTTAAGCATGACCGAAGTTTTGTAACTTCTTCAAACCCCATTACAGACTATAAATGTAATGTTATATATCATGTGCATTTTAATTTCCTGAATGTCCTTCTAAATATTTTTCAAGATTAAGAAAGCTAACTTCTTAACTACAACTTAACTGTAAGGATTGTCTTACCATCACAGAAGAGATGCTCTATTCCAACAAACAGCTGTAAAAGCTTCCCCAGCTCATACTGGGTCCTACACTGCTGCAGCATAAGCCTCAAAAGAAAACACGCCTGCTCCTTCAGCCATGGGACAGGGATGACAGTGTGGACCCTTATGGTTGCTGTTTCAAGCTACGAAAAAAACAGAGGGTTAGGGAAAGTGGTTTCACAGGAACAGCAAATCAAAACTTCCAAATGTGGGAATATCTAAGAAAACCAAGGTACCATCAAAAGTCATCTCCTATCACAAAGGGAGATGCTTCTTCAGGTCCTTTCTAAAAGGTAGGAATCAGTGGTGTGGCTTAGAAGAGCAGCAAAAATAAGCCCTCCTCAGCAGCTGTGTTGTTTATCTCTTTGTGGGGTGTACTGGTGTAGAGAACTGTGTGTGTGAAAGTCAAAGATAGGAAAGAGACCTAAAGACTACGGAGTGAACTGATATAAATACCCCCAGTTACTGACTGCCAAACTAATAGCCCTGTTTAGTTGCTGTGAAATTAACCAGACAGGTTTCACTTAAGAACTTCTCAAAAAAGCCTCTAAGCCTGCCCTTGAGTCCAGAAGATTCAAAATTCACATATAAAGACCTCTTAGAAAGACTTGCTTAACATTGCTGAACTGGTTCTGCTAGTTTGCTTGTAGTTTCGACTATCACTTGAGAAGGATGTCAGAGAGGCCTGGATTTATGTCATTTCAATCAAATGCTAAAAATATTGATACGAAAATGACCCCAAGTAGCAGGCCTCATTAGTTTCAATTAGACATGACTTCTTAGTCTTTACTGTTTACATACCTCTGTTGCTCTAAGAAGAGTGATTACAGCAGGCAGATGATGGAACTGATTAAAGGAAATAATATATGGAAGTAAAGGTCTGAGGCAGGGATGGAGCAGCCGCACTGCCCCTCTGCAGCAGGCTGGAGCAGGGGCAGTCGGGCAAGGATAAGAAGATACCTGGCAGGACCTAACTGTAAAACGCAAAACTATAAAACTCCTAGGAGAGATAATATAGGAGAAAACTTAAGATGAACTTGGATATGGTGTTGACTTTTTAGATACAACACCAAAGACATAATCCATGAAACAAATAATTGATAAGCAGGACTTCATTAAAATTAAAAACTTCTGCTCTACAAAAGACAACGTCAAGTGTATCAGAAGACAAGCCACAGACTGGGAGAAAATATTTGCAAAAGACACATCTGATAAAGAACTGTTATCCAAATGTACAAAGAACTCTTTAAACAATAGGAAAACAAACAACTGTATTTAAAAAAAAACAGGCCAATAACAACAACTCACCAAAGAAGATATACAGATGGCAAATAAGCATATGAAAAAGGGCTCAATATCATAACTCCTCAGGGAGATGCAAATTAAGACAACAATGACATATCACAACATACCTATTAGAATCGCCAAAATCTAGAATACTGACAACACTAAAGTCTGGAAAGAAGATGGAGCCACAGGAACTCTTAGTCATTGCTGGTGGGAATGCAAAATGGTACAGGCTCTTTGGAAGATAGTCTGGTGGTTTCTTACAAAACTTACTCTTAAACCATGTGATCCAGCAACCATGCTCCTTGGTATTTACCTACAGGAGTTGAAAACATGTCCACACAAAAACCTGCACAGGGATGTTCAGAGCAGCTATATTCATAATTGCCAAAACCGGGAAGCAACCAAGATGTCCTTCAGTAGGAGAATGGATAAATAGACTGCAGAAAGTGTAATTATTATTCAGCATTAAAAAGAAATGAGCTATCAACCCATGAAAGACAGTTAAGAAAACTTAGATGCATATTACTAAGTGAAAGAAGCCAATCTGAAAAGTAAATTCTATATGATTCCAATTATACCACATTTTGGAAAAGGCAAAACTATGGAGACAGTAAAAAAATCAGTGGTTGCCAGGGGTTTGGGGTTGGGAGGGATGAATAGGCAGAACTGAGAATTTTTAGGGCAGTGAAAATTCTCTGTATGATATTATAATGATGGCTATATATCATTATACATATGTCCAAAAGTAAACTATGGACTTTGGGTGATTATGATGTGTCAATGTAAATTAATCTTGGTAACAAATGCACCATTCTGGTGAGTGATACTGATAATGGGGCAGGATGTGCATGTGTGTGGGTAGGGGGTAGATGGGAAATCCATGTACTTGCCTCTCAGTTTTGTTGTGAACTAAAACTGCTCTAAAAAATAAAATTGTTAAAAATGGGGATGGGGGCTGTTAGAAGGCAGAGTAGAAAGCATTAGTAATCTGTCTCCCCATCTAGATAACAATTGCATTGGCAGACTGTCTAATGCAACTATTTTGGAACTCTGGAGTCTATTGAAGGTTTGCAATTTCCAGAGTAAGACTTGAAGGTAAATTATGATAATTTTGGTCAATTTCAGTCCTGCGCACAGTAGCTGTTACCCATCCCTCAACCTTAGCCATGTTGTCTGCAGCTATGCAGGTGTTCCTAAAGCAGCTTGCACGTAGCTTACAGGAATTAGAGGAGGTGGGGAAGACTCTGTCTTCCAAATCTGAGAGATCTGTGCTCTAATCTGACTGCTGCTTTTAACCAAACAGGTGCAGCCACTGTTGTTCCACCTCCCCCATTGTTGCAAGCCCCATCCCTCCAGTTAAAGTGACTTCCAGGGGACCTAAGGGACTGGCACCCTTTTTATCCCCCTTCACTTTTTGCTTTTTCCTCTTTCAGGAGTCAGACATGAAAAATTAAGACATCATAAAACAGCTCCATATACGAGGAAAATTAGAAAGTGATTGTACATATCCAGGGAAAGGCCTGAGAAGACTCAGGCTGATCCTCGGCACAGAGACAACCTATGACATTAAAAAAAATAATAAACAAAAATAGTAACAAAAAAATAGCAAACCCTGGGAGAGGGGAAGAATCTGATTTCCAGAATAACCACATTATTAGATTCATATATCCAGCATTCAACAGAAAATCTCAAGGCATGCAAAGAAACAGGAAGGTATGGCATGGCGCCTTCAAAGAAAAAAAAAATAAATCAACAGAAACTGTCCCTGAAAAGGACCTCATGACAGACACACTAAACAAAGACTTTAAAGATGCTCAAAGAACTAAAAAAGATGTGGAGAATGTCAAAAAAAAAAAAAAATGTGTAAACAAAATGGAAATAACGATAAAGAGAAAACCTAAAAAGAAACAAAAAAGAAATTCTGGAGCTGAAAAAGTACAATAACTGAAATGAAAAATTCACCAGAGGGATTCAAATACAGCTTTTAGCAGGCAGAAAAAAGAATCTGCAAACTTCAAGATAGGATAATGGAAATGATCAAGTCTGAGGAAGAAAAAGATTGGGGAAAAGCAAACTAAGCCTAAGGGACGTGAGGGTTACCAGCAAGAGGACCAACTACGTATCATGGGAGTCCTGGAAGAAGAGAGAATGGAGAAAACATTTGAAGAAACAATGGCTGAAAACTACCTGAATTTGATGAAAGACATGAATATAAACATCCAAGAAGCTCAACAAACTCCAATTAAGATGAACTCAAAGAAGTGACAAGGCCTCATTGAACTCAGAGGGAGCAAAGGCAAGCAACTGCCATGATGAGTGCTAACGCTGTGTACCACAGGCTTAGGTTTTGATGGAAAACAAACAAGAAAATGGCTCTATATAGTCAGGTGATGAGAAGAAAATTAACTTTTTTTAACTTAAAATTTTATTAAGATCACTCTTTTACATGCAGTTCTAAGAATCACGCAAAAGAGATTCTCTGTATATTTTACTCAGTTTCCCCCAATAAGAACATTTTGTTAAACACTATGGTATAACCTCACTATGGTATAACCTCACAACAATATTTACATTGATAATACTCACCAAACTTATTCAGATTTTCCCAGTTTTACTTGCCCTCGTGGCGTGTGTGTGTTCTATTCAATGTCAGCACCTGTGTAGGCTCCTGTATCCACCACCACAGTCAAGATACAGAACTTTTCCATCACCGCACGGATCCCTCCTATTGCCTTTTTATAAACTTATCTACCACCCATCCTCAGTCTAATCCAAGGCAACCACAACTTTTACCACCATTTTTAAAATTCTGTCATTTCAAGAATGTTATTTAAATGGAATCCTTTTTTTTTCCACTTAGTATGATTACCTGGAGATTCATCCAGGTTGTTGTAAACATCTAGTTCATTCCCTTGTATTGCTGAACAGTATCCCATAGTATGTATGCACCACAGTTTGCTTAACCATTCACCTGCTGAAGGACACTTAGTTGGTTCCAGGCCCTGGCTACTACAAATAAAACTGCTATTAACGTTTTGGGTTCTTCTTTTTTTTAAGGATGAACTCAAAAAGACCTAAGCTAAGACATTATAATCAAACTTTCAAATACAAAGAGAGGATCTTAAAGGCATTGAGAGAGAAGTGGTAATCACATACAAGTTATCCGCAATAAGATTATTGGCAGATTTCTCACCAGAAACTTTGGAGACAATGGGTCAATACACTTAAAGTGCCCAAATTAACAGAACAAAACAAACAAACAAAAACTGTCAACCAAGAACTCTATATCTGGCAAAACTACCCTTGAAAACTCAGGGAGAAAAGACATTTCCATGTAGACAAAAGCTGAGAGAGTTCTTGACCTCTCTCAGAAATACGCAATGGCGTCCTGCACAGTAAAATGAAAGGACACAAGATAGTACTTTGAAGTTGTATGGAGAAATAAAGAGCTCAAAAAAGGTAAATACACAGGCAATTATTAAAGCTAGTATTATTGTAGCAATGTTTTTTTGTTTCGTTTTTTATACGATTTAAGTGACTAATACATTTAAAAAAAAACTAATATTAGTATAAAAGCTAATATAACTGCAACTTGGTTTATAACACCAAATTTTGTTTTCTTCATAATTTAAGAGACTAATGCACTGAAAAGAGTTAGTTTAAGTTTGGGGGTACACAATGTATAAATATGTAATTTTGTGACAAAAACAAAAAGGGGTGGGGATAGAGCTGTAAAGGAGTTTTGTATGTTATTGAAGGTAAGCTGGTATAAATTAAAATTACAGTGTAACTTCTGGATGTTAAGTGTAATTCGCCATGGTAATCACAAAGAAAATAGCTATAGAATAGACACAAAATGAAATGAGAAAGGAATTTAAACATTTCACTATAAAAAATCAACTAAACATAAAAGAAGACAGTAATGCAAGAAATTAAGGACTTAAAAGCTTTAAGGCATATAGAAAATAGCACAATGAAAAAAGTCCCCCCTGTCAGTAATTACTTTAAATATAAATTAAACGCTCCAATTAAAAGACAAGGATTGGCAGCATGAATAAAATGATCCAACTATATGCTATCTGCAAGAGACTCACTGAGATTCAAAGACATACATTCAAAGTGAAAAGATGGGTAAAGGTGTTCCATGAAAATAGTAACCAAAAGAGAATAGGGGTGGTTATACTAATATTAGACAAAATAGACTTTAAATCAAAATAGGTTACAAGAGGCAAAGAAAGTCATTATATTGTAATAGACGATTCAATACAACAAGAAAATATAACAATTATAAACATTTACACACCTAATGACACACCATCAAAATATATGAAGCAAAAACTGATGAAACTGAAGGGAGAAATGGACAGTTCTATAATAATAGTCTCCAACTATTATTATACCACACTCACAATAATTGACAGAATAACCAGACAGAAGGAAACAATAAAAAACATATTCTTCTCAAGTGCACATGGAGTATTTTCCACAACAGACTATATGTTAGGCTACAAATTAAGCCTAAATGGATTTTAAAAGATAAGATACCATACAAAGTATCTTCTCTGACAACAACGGGATTAAGTTAGAAGTCAATAACAAAAGGAAACTGGAAAACTCACAAAACTGTGAAAATTAAACAGCACATTTTTAAAAAGAGAGAAGACTCAAATTACTTAAATCATAAATGAAAGTAGGGACATTACTACCTATTCTACAGAAATAAAAAGGATAAGAGAGTACTATGAAAAACTGTATGCTGAAAAACTGGATAACCTACATGAAATTGACAAATTCCTAGAAACACAAAACCTACCAAGACTAAATTACAAAGAAATAGATAATCTGAAGAGACCTATAACTAGTAAGGAAAGTAAATCAGCAGTGAAAAATCTCCCAGCAAAGAAAAGCTTGGACCTTATGGCTTCACTGGAGAATTCACTGGAGAATTCTATACCAAACATTTAAAATATTAATACCAACTCTTCTCAAACTTTAACAAAAAACTGAAGAGGACAGAACACTGCCTAACTCATTCTGCAAAACCAACACAATGTTGACACTAAAGACAAAGACACTACCAGAAAACTATATACTAATGTCCTTTATGAATATTGATGCAAAAATCCTCAAAATACTAGCAAACTGAATTCAAGCATGTTAAAAAGATTATATACTCTTACCAAATGGGATTTATTCCTGGAATGCAAGGAAAGTTCAACATACAAAAATCAATGTATATCACATCAACAGAATGAAAGAAAAAAACCACATGATCATCTCAATTAATGCAGAAAAAGTATCTGACAAAATTCAACACCATTTTATGATAAAAACACGCAATATATGCAGAATAGAAGGAAACTACCTCCATAAAATAAAATCTATATATGAAAAATCCACAGTAAACAGCTGATTCAATGGTGAAAGACTGAAAGCAGTCCTCTAAGATCAGGAACAAGGCAAGGATGCCCACTTTCACCACTTCTATTAGTGCTGGAAGTTTTAGCCAGAGCTTTTAAGCAAGAAAAAGAAATAAAAGGCATCCAAATCGGAAAGAAAAAAGTAAAATTATCTCTGTTTGCAGAAGATATGATTTTATACGTAGAAAACCCTAACGATTCCACAAAAACATTTAGAATTAATGAATTCAGCAAAGTAGCAGGATACAAAGTTAACACACAAAAATCAGTTTCATTTCTATATAAAAACAATGAAAATCTGAAAAGTAAATTACAAAAACAATTGCATTTCCAATAACATCAAATAGAATAAAATATTTAGGAATTAACAAAGGAGGTAAAAGACTTGTACAATGAAAACTAAAAATGCTGCTGAAAGAAATTAAAAGATATAAATAAACGGAAACACAACCCATGCTCAAGGACTGGAAATCTAATGTCTACATGTCAATATTATCCAAAGCGATCTACAGATTCAATGAAATCCCTATTAAAATCCCAATGATTTTTTTTTTTTTTTTTACAGAAATAGAAAAACCCATCCTAAAATCATATGGAATCTCAAGGGATCCTGAATAGTCACACAACCTTGAGAAAGAACAAAACTATAGGACTTTTTCCTCCTTTTATAACTTACACAAAGTTACGGTAATCAAAATAGTGTGGTATTAGGATAAAGACAGACACATAGACCAATGGATAGAACAGAAAACCCAGAAATAAATCCTTGCATATGGCTAAATAGTTTTTGAGAAGGGTGCCAACTCCAATGAGGAAAGGATAGTCTTATCAACAAAAGGTGCTGGCATGGGGTTGGCCGGTTAGCTCAGCTGATTAGAGCGGCGGGTGTTGGTAGCACACGGTTGCCGGTTTGATCCCCGCATGGGCCACTGTAAACTGTGCCTTCCTTAAAAAAAGAAAAAAGAAAAAAAAAAGGTGCTGGCAAAACTGGGTAAGTGCATGCAAAAGAATAAAGTTGGAACATTACCTAACAAGATATACAAAAATTAACTCCAAATAGGGCCAAATTTGGGGCCAAAGACCTAAATATAATATATAAAACAATAAAACTCCTAGAAAAAAACAGGACAAAAGTTTCACAACACTGGATTTGGCAACGATTTCTTGGATATGACACCAAAGGCACAGATAATGAAAAAATATACAAATTGGACTTCTTGAAAATTTTAGAATTTTAAAATTTTGTGCATAAAAAGACATTATCAACAGGTTAAAAAGGCAAGTCACAGGATGGGAGAAAATAACTGCAAATCAGGATTAATATCCAGAATATATAGAGAATTTCTAAAACTCAAAAACTAAAAACCAAATAACTTGATTCAAAAATGGGCAAAGGACTTGAACAGACATTTCTCCAAAGCATATTTACAAGTGGCCAATAAGCACATGAAGATATGCTCAATATCATTAATCATTAGGGACGTGCATATCAAAACTACAATGAGACACCGCCTCATACCCATTAGTATGACTACTATAAAAGAAAAACACAGAAAACAAATGTTGGCGAGGATGTGGAGAAATTAGAACTCTTGTGCACTATTGGTGGGAATGTAAAATGGTACAGTCACTGTGGAAAACAGTATGGTAGTTCCTCAAAATATTAAAAATATAATTACCATACCATCCAGCAATTCCACTCCTGAGTAGATACCCAAAAAAATTGAAAGCAGGACCTTGGAGAGATATTTGTATACCATGTTCATAGCAGCATTATTCACAATAGCTAAAATGTGGAAGCAACCCAAATGTCCACCTATGAATGAATAGATTAACAAAATGTTGTATGTGTGTGTATATGTACACACACACACTGGAATATTATTTAGCATTAAAAAGGAAGAAAACGCTGGCATATTGCTACAACACGGATGAATTTTGAGGATGTTATACTAAATAAAGACAAATCCTGTATGATTCCACTTATATGAGTACTTAGAGTAGCCAAAATCATAAACACCGAAAGCAGAATGGTAGTTGCCGGTGGCTAAGGGTAGGGGAGAATAGGGAGTATTGTTTAGTGGCTATAGACTTTCAGTTTTACAAGATGCAAAGAGTTATGGAGATGGATGGTGGTAATGACTGTACAACAATGTGAATGTATTTAATACCACTGAACTATACACTTAAAAATGGCTAAGATGGTAAATGTTATGTGTATTTGACCACAACAAAAAAGAAAGAAGAAGACACCTGCTAGGAATGAGGGCCCCAGTAATAGACAGTGATAGACCAAGGAAATTAATGTCCCTATCTTCTATTATGTAGGAACAGTGGGCATATCTGATTCTGCATTTTCAAATAATACCATAGCTTTGAAATCTTCACTACAGTTAAGACCAATGTGATTGAGAACAAAAGCCTATACTGAGGTTCCATTGTGATATACTTGTTGGGTAGTATATAGTTGTTTTTTAATTTTTTTTTTCAGTTACAGTTGACATTCAATATTTTATATGAGTTTCAGGTGTACAGTGTAGTGGTCAGACGAATCAGTGTATAGTTTTGTCTCATTTATCATAGAGCTCTTTTGGGGTAAAGAAGGCATTAGTGCCAAAACCCCAAGCAGGACTAAGGCTAATTCTTTTCCTGTCTCATAACTTTTTTTTTCCATAGGATCAATTAGTTTTACATGATAAATAGGCCTGAAGCAAGCCAAGCATCGATAGGTACAGCCTGAAATTGACCACAAGGCTCAGCATCATTTGGACGGGACCATGAGGAGTGTTGATGAAAAAAGCCATTATTTTCTGTCACCGTGAATAAAGCAGTATTAGACACCTTTCACACTCAACACTGATGGAACTATCTTGGAATGGCAGAATGTGGCCGATGTACCACCACACTCCACTCTAGCATTCAGAGCAGATAGCATTAATCCCTTTCCCACTGAGCTTGGCTGCAGCAGCAAAATACTGATCAGAGTTAGCACCTTAGATAAAACCTCTCTGTCATCCCTGGCAACTAAGGTGCTGTAGGCAAGGCTACTGCAACTCCTCCCGTGCCTATCTCTGGGACACCACTAATGATTTTGTTTGAATTATGCCACATAACAGCTATTCATCTGCTGCCACATCCTGACTACTAGCAGACAACAGGCCACTATAACAAATTTCAGATCAGCGAGAAAAAGCATGATAATTCCAACTTACAGTTTCGAGGCTCTTCTGGAACTCCAGTAGTTTAACTTCAGCTTCCTTATAATTCTTGAAGAACATACACAGTTCATACATCTCCATCATCAATAGTAATGGGGAATCCTTTGAAGAAGAATTTGAATGAAATTATAAAATCCTGAACTTAATACTATTTTCTCATAAATAATGCCGATATAAGAGAAGGTTAAAGTAAAAAATAAATACTATTAATAACAGCTCCATAGAATTAAATTGTGTATGTTAAAAAGAAAGGAAGTTAAATTTATATTTTTTTCCTTTGGGAAAAAAATACTCAGTCCAGGGACACCTACTCCACAGTCATTTTCTGTCTATTCTATACTTGGTCCACTGCACATGAGCAGGAGACGTTCTACAAGATGGTGCTACACACACTCCTGGAGAATAGACTCCACTGACCTGCCCATTTACTGCTGTCTGTGGCATCAATCCACACACTTCAGTAGGAGCTTTTCAGTTAAGAGGACAGGAGTTTGGGAATTAGGAAGTATGGATCTGAACTGTAGGCACACCACTTACTAAAGTACTTTGAGCCCCTTACAAAACTTAGGTTTTGTAAGCCTTGGTTTATTACTCTATAAAATGAGGACAAGACCACTTCATAGTATCCTCCTGCAGCATTATCTTAGTATAGGATTACTATGAGACTTGACTAAAATAATGTATAGAAAGTACTCTAATAAATAAATGATAGTTCCTTACCATTATTTGCTGTTGGCTAAAAAAAAAAAAAAAAAATTCCAGGAATAGGAATAATTGAAAAAGTCACTGTGGGATATTCTGAAGTAACACTTTTAAACTCAGGAAAGAAATGAAGTGATTATTGCTACCTTAAAGAAAAGCTGGAAACCTCTGATGAGAGTTTTGCTCTTCTGCCTTGTTAATAATGTTCTCCAAATGACTGAGAGGTCCTCAAGGTCCCAGGTGTGGCTCTCCATTGAGCCCTGAATGTGTCCCATTGCTTCAGCTGCAACACTGTCCTCCACAGAAGTGATGACCCAAACACAGAGACAAGGAATAGCACTGGCATCCTGCCATTGGATAAGAACTTTTCAAAATGCAGTAACAACCGGGCCTACATTACCTGACAGCGAAAACTTCCAGTAGTGCTACAACTAGGGATGGTTCCTGTTTGGAACAAGTCACCTCAATAAATTGGTTAAAATGGCTTGAAAAGCCTTCAAGCATGAAACAAAGTCTAATGAACAACCAAGGGGCATTTATAAACCATCCTGTAGAGTGTGGCAGGTCAAAAGGCCGAGAGACTAAGAGGATATACGTGGAAGTCAGGGAAATACTAAGTATACGAAAACATGACTGCCCTCCACAGAACTGCTGGTCAAGGGACTGTCTAAAGCACGGGTGTTCAAACTTTTTTCAACGTTTTTCGCCAAGGGCCATATGCGGTAAAATACACAAACAGCCGGGCCACTCACTCGAGGTGAAGTACGTATTGCCTCACCTGGTTTATTTAAGTAAACTAAATATATTTTTGGAATTTGCTGCGGGCCAATTACAAATGGATTGCGGGCTGCAGTTGGCCTGCGGGCTGCAGTTTGGACACCCCTGGTCTAGAGCATCCCTCTTCCTTGCTCAAGAGGAAGTGGTGGGCAGTTTACCAAAGCATCCTTCTCTATGACTAGAAACTAACAACCAAGGTTCTGACCTATTAAGTTACTAAATGTCATGGTAAAAGGAAGTGCACTAGACGGCCTGAATCCTAAGCTGGAGAAGCATAAAATGTTTCAGTGACCTTGAAAACACACACTAGAGCCTCACTGTCATTATCCTCCAGGTCCTCTCTGATTATCAGCCTTCCCCATCCTTTCCCACTTTTTCTATTGGTATCAGGGTCCTTAATTTAGGCTTCTCAAGATCCTCACCTGGAGACATGAGGCCAGGACACTAAGAATAGGAGCCTGTTGTTTCAGTGCTTCAGCCAGGAGCCAGCACCAGGAGTTTGGCTCCTCTGAGGACTGGAGCAGAATTTCAAACAAATCCGTCATCTCTTCTTTGCTTCTCTGGAGTTCCTGGAGGGACCTGTTGCAGAATTGATCACTGTCCATTCTGGAATTGGACACTGAGGGCAAGTTCTCAAAAGCCAGACTTAAGTGGTCTTGAAGGACAGGGCTGAAATATTGGAGAAGAGATTTTACCTAGAAAACAAATTAGGTGATTAAAACAGACAACCATTTCAGCTGGAGCTGAAAATGACAGAGAAAGGAATAGGCAAAATTGTTTTCTCTCAACCTGAATTGTGTCAGAAGTGACCCACGACAATTAAGTTCACGAACCTGTTGCAGCAATGTTGCTAACCTTTCTTTGATATCAAAGGGATTATTCATTATGAATTTATACCAACTGGACAAACACTTAACCAAGTTTACCATTTGGAAGTGCTGAAAAGGCTGCGTGAAAGAGTTAGATAACCTGAACTTTTTGCCAACAATTCATGGCTCTTGCATCACAATAATGCACCAGCTCACACAGCACTGTCTGTGAGGGATGTTTTAGCCAGTAAACAAGTAACTGTATTGGAACACCCTCCCTACTCAGCTGATCTGGCTTCTAATGACTTCTTTCTTTACCTGAAGATAAAGGAAATATTGAAAGGAAGACATTTTGATAACATTCAGAACATCAAGGGCAACATGATGACAGCTCTGATGGCCATTCCAGAAAAAGAATTCCAAAACTGCTTTGAAGGGTGGACTCGGTGCTGGCATCAGTGCATAGCTTCCCAAGGGGAGCACTTCAGAGATGACTATACTGACATTCAGCAATGAGGTATGTAGCACTTTTTCTAAGATGAGTTCACAAACTTAATTGTCTGACCGCATATAATTTTACAAAATTGTTTGTTGCTTTTCAGTGAATTTCCATATGCAATCTGGAGTTACAAAACTCTTCCTTCATCTCTTTAGTACTAATGACTAGTCGTCCTTTGTCTGAAGCCAACCCACTGAAATTTTAGTGAAAATAATAGTATCATATAAAACAAAAGTCTATGTGGTCACAACAGAAAGAACACTTTTTCTTCTAAGATGTGTTCCAATACCGTCTTCTTGAATAACTGGCAACAATCAGTGGCTTACCTCCTCTGGGTGGTAATTATGGAGCTGGCTGTGAATAATGAACTGTAGCCAATCATTTGCTTTGGCACATTCTCTCAGGTAAGATGTGCTCAGTTTCATATTGTGGAGCCCGCAGAACTGTACCACTAATGCCCACTGGCTGCTAGATTCGCTGGATAACCTATGATCGGGGATATGAGTGGCAGAGGAAAATAATTTGTTAAAATATTGCTTTAGTTTTAAACTGAATAATTAGTAAAAAATTAAATAAACTACAGTATTTTCTCTAAAAACCCTTTCAACAAATACCAAATATTTGTTAAACTGCTTTGAAAAAAACAAAGGACCCTTACCCATAACGCACAATAGCTGTCTTATTAGCGTGCTGGTACAATTCATTCCTTTTATCAACCACATATCTATCAAACTAGCTATGTACAATCTTTGGAAGAATTAAGAAAACAGTCACTCAAGACTATTTCCTATGTGCTTAATTATCTCTCATGATTCACTTTAAAGAATCAGAGTCCTGACAGGTGCCTGGGTTTCCTCAGTAAGGAGAGGGCACCTGTTCCTGCGGAAAGTAGAAGCTATTAAAAACAGCCTCAGTGACAGGAGTTACAGAAGAATGGTGCGTTCCCAAGGTCTAAGGTAGCTGGGTTAGCTCTAGGGGGATAGCACAGAGAAAAGATGGCATGAATTTATAAGTAGAGGGGTCTTGTGGACAGATGGTCACCTCAACTTCCATTATCAACTGACATATATTAGTAAGAAAAAATGAAGGACATCAGAATCAAATTTTCTGAGATCCATCCCACATCTTCTGAAACGATTTCAACATGTAACACTTAAAAGACTTCCCTGACCAATAGGGCAGTGGAGGAGACAAAGCTCCTCTCCATCTCTTGGAAACTCCATCTCTAAAGAGGAAATCATTATTTTTACCCTCCTTTTACTGATAGTAAGATGCAATTAAAACCCATTATCCATTTACTGAGTATCTGCTATATGCTGCATGAGTAAAAAGATAAGGTTTACGGAGACTGGTGAAAACATCTAAGGTGTTGGAAGAAAGACTAGGCAAACACACATGGAATAAAAGCTTGCTGGAAAAGAGGTTACGATTACAACTCACAAACCTCTGTATTTCCTGTTGCTGAATGCTGTTCCATACACCTTCTTCTAAAAGAACAAGCAATTCTTCTTTGGTTGCCTTTTCACCTGCAGCCAGTTTAGACAGTTTTTCAGCTATAAGAAATATAAGCAACAAATTTGGTCAAGAGAAGAAGTCAGGAACTGGGCACTTCTGTTTGAAGAGTGTGGCCCAGGGTCATTTTAGTACACAACTAAAGGGCCCAAGAAAGTGAGTTAAAAAGAAAACACTGCAGGAAAAGGATGAAAATGAAATATAACTATTTCCGCCCCCAACCACTCACAATTCAATGCCATAATCCTATTCATCCCTTGTCCTCTAAATAAACCAAGCCGCAGAAAGAAAAGGTACTGTACCTATAGACTCTCTGATAAAGTTGTACTGAGCATCTTCATTTCTACACTTGTAGCTCAGAATTATATTGGCCACTTTCATATCAACTCTGAGTTTGAGGCTGTCGAGGCCAAGCATTTCTAAGAAACAAACACAGGCAGCTCCTATTGAAGGTATGTAGAAGGAGGAGAGGCCTAAGACATAAGCTTCATTGCCTACTTGCTGGACCCTGAAAAAGAAAAGAATCAAAATCACATCAGCACCTGAAAACTTTCTCACCAGGAAAAGCAGATGGAATTGCATCAGTGTACATGGTGTATATAGCTTCTTCTTCCTTCCCTTTTTGCACACATCCATTTAGGTTCTTCATAGCTTTTAGCTGTCTTCTGGCTCCATAGCCCTCCCATTTCCTTAAATTTTACCTTCTTCTGAAACACCTACTCATAGTCCAAATTATTCTTGCTTCTAACTTCATCCAGGAACATGGAGTAGAATTTCCAAAAGATTGCCAGCTTGTGATCTTATCAATTATGAGTATGTACACAAACTACCAAAAAAATTAATGCCACTTAAAGTCTGACATCATAAAGCACACACCTTTTAAAGGACTCATATGTACTTTTATATGCACAGAAATTTTTCAAGGGAAGACACACAAAATATTAACCACATTTTTTTATTATGCAGAATGAGGATAGGACTCTTACCTTTCATTTTTCACCCTTCTGAGCTACCTGAATATTTTACCATAAAAATACATTACTTTGTTAATTTTATAAAACAAACCAGTAAATCTCTGTTTAACTGATGATTATATCTAATACTCCTCCCAACTCTGTGCATTTTTTATAAAAATGAATCATAAAAGACAAAGACGTTAAATACAGAATTCACATCTCATTATAGAATTCTCCCTTTAGAGTACCTGCTAACATTTGGCAAGCTCCTGAATCATTTTATTAAAATACGATTTTAAAATATGTTTATCTTTTAAAATATATTTTAATATTTTTTCCTATTAACAAAAGTAACACATGCTAAATGCTAAAAACTTGGGATACACAGAACAGCACAAATGAAAAAAATCGCCATTCAAATATAATTAGTATTAACTCTGTATACGTGCTTCCAGTATGTTTTTTTTAATGCATGTGTAAAATACAGATATGTCTTTCACTAAGAGTACAAATTACGTTTTAAATACTCACAGCTGCTTGGGTGTCTTGCTCTTGGTTAATTCCTGGACCAGAAAAGTACCAAATGCAAACGATGGCCGTCCATGATATAAATAATAAGCAAAATTCAGACGTTCTACTATTGCATATTTATTAACCAGGTCAGGGCTAGAGAAATGTGGGAGATGACTCGATGCATCTGCGGGTGAAGTGAAACAATATAAACCCTCTGCACCTCACCACGATTAACTGCAAATTTGTATATGGAAAACTTAAGTCTGTAATGGTAAAAGAAAACTGGTTGCTATAATCATTTTGTACTACTGTGTATCACTTTGAACCACCAAAATGTAATAATTTTATTTTGATGTAGAAAGTAGCCCTCATTTTATGCAAAAATGTGTACCTGAGAAACTGCATAAAAACTTATAAATTATGCTTTTCCCTCATTGAACTTACTTGTAATTTTAGATGCTTTAATTCTATATTTGACGATCCTTTAATTTCACAATGGCAATAACCCTTTAGTGACCAAACCTCTGCCAGTGATCAGCCAAAGGAGCTTTTTAATTCATCCACCCAGTCCATTATGCAATGAAATCCCTACTTATTTATCCTGTATTCACCAAAGCCAACTCACTATATACCTTTCTCCAATATGTATTTTGAGAACATCCTTTCCTCCATATTAATACCCTCCTTTTGTTATCACTACTAACTGTATTTTCTGATGCTGCATTCATAGAGCACCTTGTTGGTATCACCTTTCCAAGACCAGCAGACTAGCTCTGTGCCCATGAAAACAGCAGAAAAAAAATTTTTTCTCTTAGAGAAATTTAAAGTCATAAGATTTTTGGATGTGAGAACTTAGTATGAAATAATCACTCCTGTCAATCCCTACTATTTAATTGCCTCTTAACCACTTACTACTGATTTTTTTAAAAAAGAGATAAAATAACATCCTGAACTGGTAAGGAAACAATTCTAGAAAACAATGCATGTGTTCTTATTCTCAAAGTTCAAAGCTTATTTCTGAAATAAAGTTTTATCCTTCCACAGAATTCCAAAGACTTTATATTGTGACTTGGCCCCTACAAAAAAAGACAAATACCTTAATGGTGTCTGTCATCTTACAAAGCTATTACTTAAAAGCACACCCCCTTTGAGATTAAAAATTGTCATATGCCTCATCTGTGTTTTTTGAGATCCGAGTAACTTTTGCAACTTATAATTCCATATAAAACCATTCATTCATTCATTAAATATTTGCTGAGTACATGAAAAGTATATGGTACTTCCAGGTGCTAAATGAGTTAACTTTAATGTTTTATTCAGATAAGACCCGGATTTTTTAGTGGTTGGGGCTAGTGTGGAGATTGTGGGTAAAAGCAAATTCTACCCAAAAGGAAAATTTTCTCTGGCCTGCCGCAGAAACAAATTCACCCTGCAGTTGCTTTACATCCCCTTTCAGTGGTAAAACCATATGAAAAAATTAGTAAACATTCTAATTAAATACAATTCTCCAATTTTATACATCTGTAGTATGTTTTCATAATTGTTTCATTTACTTTGTGCTTTATTTGCTCAAATATGTTTTAAACTTCTAAAAATCAGGCAGGGAACATACCTTCAATTTCCTGTGTTTCCCTAGTGTACCTAGCAGAGCGCTCACTCTCCAAGAGGGAGGTCAAGGCCCTGGCGTTGGAGGTGCTAGAACAGGAAAGGGATTCTGTCTACTCTCTAGTAACTGAGATTAGAACATGTATTTTCATTTGAAAATGCAATAAGCACTACTTTTTAAGCACTCAACAAATATTTACTGAATATCTATTATACGCTTGGCACTGCAATGGACTTTTTTTTACACTAGGTAAATTCAATATATTGAAATTTGAACTTATAGAACTAGCACATTAGAAAATTCATTTTTATTTATATCAATAAATATTTACAGGTTGTGTATTATGTGTAAAGTACTAATTTGAAGCCTACTTTAGAGTAATACATAGGTGGAGGCACCCAGGTAACATGATATTAAAGGCTAATTCTAAATGCAAAAGAAAAAAAAAAAAGCAGAGTTTAAGAATAACACATGTATGTGAACTATACTATTAAGTTGGTGCAAAAGTAACTGTGGTTTTTGCAATTATTTTTCACCTGTTAAACCGCAATTACTTTTGCACCAACCTAATTTTAAAAAAAGAGAGAAAGAGGGAGGGAGGGAGGGAGGGAGGGAGGGAGGGAGGGAGGGAGAGAGAGAGAGAGAGAGAGAGAGAGAGAGAATGGTATATAAATCAGAGAAATGCTTATGGTCTAGAGAGGACTGCAGTGTTTGTGCATCTGGTGCTGACCATGTGCCAGGAACTGAGAGCTTTTTAAATGCCTTGTCTCCTTTCATTCTCAATATAACATAAGAGGTGAGCACTGTTATTAAACTTATTTTATAGGCAATTGAAGAGCGGTTAAATCACTTAACCAAGGTCATACAGTTAATACATGGTAGAGCCAGGATTTGTCTAAGGCCCACATCTATGCTTTTAACGTTTATAATACGATACTGCTAACAAAGGGATTTTTGGAAAGGGAGACATTTAAGCACATTACATTTCTCAGCAAGTATACCACTAGTGACCTAATACTTTTAACTCACAATATGTTTTCAATTCAGTTTCCTAGAAAATGTTTTCCACTGGAATGTGCCTTCATTTTTAAAATAGAAAGCAGTGGAAAAAAAACTGCATTGATTTTACATAAATTAACTCCTGTGGTCAACACTGCTGAAATGCTTTTAAGGCAAGAAATATGGATAATGACTTACCTCCTATAGCTAGTGTGTTGGCAGATTGCCAGCCAAACAACCTGCTAGCATCAAAGGGTAATAACGACTGAAAAAGAGGAAAAGTCAAATAAGCATTAAAGTTAACTGATTCTAAAATAAGTAAACAAAATTATATGAAAGGAATTAACAGGTGGTCTGCTTCCTTTCTCCAAAGCAATTAAAAACCTTATCTTTCTGGATATAAATTCTTTCAACAAGGCTAAAAACAAAAAAGAATGTATGAGATACTTTTCTATTTTAATAAAAATAGAACTGGCTATACTCCTTTTAAAGACTCTCTTTTGACTTCAAATTATGTCTACAAAGTGCACTCTTTTGGTAAAAGCAGAAATGCTATTGGAAACAAAAGACAAGAAGACTATGAGGCTAGAAAATGTTACCATGTAAACCAGACAAGGTGAGCTAAAGCAGGTCAGGAAAGGAAGAGAAAGACGATCAGATCAAAGGTTAAAGAAATGTGATGAGCATATCATCGACAACGAAGAAAAAAGCAGTTTCAAGGTTAAGTCAATCAGAAAAGTTTTGAGAGCAGGCAGCAGTGACTGAAATTTTTCTAGGCCAAAAGTTTAGCAAAGCCTATAAACAGATAATGGGAGGAATACAGGAGAAAGAAAACAAAACTATTAAGTCAAGATTTGGACGGCTAAGGAGGGAGCAGCTTTGATTTTAAATCAAGGGAGAATCTGTGGTCTATTAAGTAAGCAATACTTTTCCTAAGAAAACAGGACGAAAAAGCTGCATGAGTCAAGCTGAAAACAAAACAAAGAAGGACCTGAAAACACTTATGTTTTAGGCTGATTGAATCCACTTTAGGTAGTGAAACTATGTTTTTATATAATCCACTTATATATAGTTTATATCAGTGCTGGTCTGCAATGAAATAAGCTTGTGATAAATATAAATCCAGTTTCCTGCTTCCTTTAAGAAATTCCTGCTACATTTAAAAAAAAAAAAAAAAAAGCTTGCTAAACTAAACAGTGTACTTACCGTGTTTCTCCAAAAATAAGACCTACCTGGACAATCAGTTCTAATGCGTTTTTTTGGAGCAAAAATTAATATAAGACCCATCCTTATTTTACTATAATATAAAACCGAGTATAATATAATTAATATAATATAATATAATAATATTGGGTCTTATATTACTTTTTGCTCCCAAAGATGCATTAAAGCTGATTGCCCAGCTAGCTTTTATTTTCGGGGAAACACGGTAGTAACACAGATTTACATTCTGGTGCAAGAATCTAATCTCATCTCAGCAACAAGCAATTCAAGGACTGGTACCCACCTGGGGACCACATTTTTGAGCAGCAATAGTCTATACCCTAAGAATTCCTCACATGAGAGTAAAAGAGATTTTGAACTTTTATAGAATTATAGAGCTTATTTTGAATTGAAGACACTATGGGAATATGTATACCCAGAAAAAAAAAGCAAAACCCCTTAGAAATGAGAAATGAACCAAAGAAGGTGTTTTTAACTAAGAAACACTGAATAGGTTTCAAGGAATCTGTGAATTCCTTTGAAATATAAGCAAAATTATATGCATCTGTGCAATTTTTCTGTGTAGAGGACTCATAGCTCTCTCACATTCAGGTCTTTGTCCTGAAAAAGGTTAAGAAGCATTGATTTAAGTAAACAAACAGCCCTGTTCACTGAGAAGAGACAGAGTTATCAGTGGCAGAATGGAGTGACTTTTGATGAACGCAGCAGACAAATACGAAGGTCAACTATCTATTTGCTCTCAGATCCATTTCCACCATTTCCCTGCTCTCCCTGTACCTGCAGAGAACTGCATTTCCCGAGCCCGTTTGTCCTTTGGCTAGCAGATTAGGTTAGCGATGAGAGACAATATGGGAGATTAAAGGTGGGAAAAGGAGAGAAACCAAGATATTTTTCCCCTTCTGTGTTTTCTGGGGCATTTCCTCCAAGGTTCCAGCCCCACCCTCTATGTTCCTAGCTCCTGTTAGGCAGCCTGGTTGTGAGTTTAACTTCCACAGATGGCTCCAACTTCTGGGTTCTAATAACACCACTTTCTTGCACTATTTCTGTAGCCTTAGAGGTTTTGATGGTTTTGTTCTTTGTCAATTTTGGGGTCGTTCACCATCACACATTTGGTTTCTCCATTCTGCTATTACTCTGTGCAAGTAATTCCCTATGTTAAATGTTCTCCATTTGAAAAACCCAGAGTGGTTTCTGTTTCTGTGGCTGAACAGTGACTGACTTCCTTAAATACCAGCCACCTAAATACTGTACCTGAATAAGGTGGTAGAGTGTAATATCGGGTGGCAGGACACTAGGGGCAGTGTACTGTGGAAAGAGAGCAGTTTTTAGCTTGGGATAAGGAGTTAATGCCATCTTCAGTAGCTGGGGATCTACTTTCTTCAAACAGTTCTCATTTTCTTCATTCTGAACAACCTAAATAAAAAGACAGATAACATGGTACAGAGTAATGTTTTCCTCTTCTCCAAACTTAAGTCATTTTTCCACAAGAAACTTTTGAAACAAGATTAGCTTGAGAGAGTACATGGTAATGAAAACAGCACGGGACATGGAGTCAGAAGGCAATAATTCTAGTTCTGGATCTAGGATAAATTACCTGTGTGACCCTGGGCTAGATATTTAATATCAGGCCTCAGTTTCCTCATCTACAAAATTAGGAAGTTCAGTTGGACCAGTGGTTTTCAAACTCTATGTGGAAAAGTTGTTCCAAAAAGGTTCTGCTACTACAATGTTTAAAATATTTAAATATTAAATGTTTAATTAGATATTTAGTAAATATTTTAAAAGAAAAATAACTACTAGGCTAGATGACTCCTAGGTCCCTCTCCTTCAGCTCTCAAGTTATTCTATAACTGATGTCTGACAAGTGATCAGAAGCAGAAGAATAAATAATCATATTAAAGAATATTGCAATAATCTAAGAAGAGGTGGTATTAAATTAAGCTAGCATCAATAAGAAACTTTTGAAGATTAGATATTAAAAGCATTCTTAAGTTTCTTCTAACCAGGCACAAAAAGGAGAAAAGGGCAAATTTCCACTGGGTCCCTCAAAAGAATTCATATGGGTAGCTAATAGTTATGATTTCCTTTTTACCTCTCTAAGAGGACAAAAAGTAGAGTAATTCCCAAGCCATTGATCTAAAGTATACTTAGTCCCAGTAACAACCAGATCCGGATTCTATCCTAAAAATAAACCTGGAGCATAAGAGAACAAATAAAGGAAAAAAATAATCTCTATACAACATATTAATTCCTTTTCAACTTAAGATATAAAATTTTAAAGTTCACCCATTTTTAATGCTCTTTCATGAAATGCTTGTAAGTGTTTACATTTTAATATCAAATGATTTCTAGAAAATCCATAGATAGTTCTGCTAACTTTAAAATCAGTCCTATTTGGGCTGGCCCGGTGGCTCAGGCGGTTAGAGCTCCATGCTCCTAACTCCAAAGGCTACCGGTTCGATTCCCACATGGGCCAGTGGGCTCTCAACCACAAGGTTGCCAGTTCGATTCCTCGAGTCCTGCAAGGGATGGTGGGTTGCGCCCCCTGCAACTAAAGATTGAACATGGCACCTTGAGCTGAGCTGTCACTGAGCTCCTGGATGGCTCAGTTGGTTGGAGCACGGGCTCTCAACCATAAGGTTGCCAGTTCTATTTCCGCAAGGGATGGTGGGCTGTGCCCCCTGCAACTAGAAACGGCATCTGGACCTGGAGCTGAGCTGCGCCCTCCACAACTAAGACTGAAAGGACAACAACTTGAAGCTGAACAGCACCCTCCACAACTAAGATTGAAAAGACAACAACTTGACATGGAAAAAAGTCCTGGAAGTACACACTGTTCCCCAATAAAGTCCTGTTCCCCTTCCCCAATAATAATAATAAAAAAATCAGTCCTATTTGCCATAACAGGTAAAGGTGCTATCCATACCTGGCTGACACCCCCAGGAGCATACATTGTGGTAGCAAGGGCCAGGAGGGTATGTCCTTCTAACAGCATACTGCTTACACTGGCCTGGTTGCTGGGAATCAGTATCTGAGCGTTTGCAAGGCTAGCCTGGAAAATCAGTTTAGGATCTGGAAAATAGAAGAGTACGTTTTTCTCTTTAATATAAATTAAGAATTACACAATTCTGAGAAAATTGATTTTTAACTCTATCCACAGTAAGCACTTTATAAATTTAAAAGCAATAGGAAAACATCACAAAGAGAAAAAATGAATGATTTGTTTATATAAAAATAAAAACTTCTACTCAAAGAAAATTGAAAGTTACTAATAAACTAGGGGGGAAAATGAACAACAAATGACGACCTAAGGATTAATGTCTTCAATAAAGAGCTCACACAAATCAATGCCCAAAATACTGACTCGAACAGATAAATGGATAAAAGAAACAACCATTTCACAAATGAAGAAATATAAATGTCTGACACATAAAAGTATATAATTCACTAGCAATATATAATTCACTAGCAATAAAGAAGTGCACTTTAAAATAATTATATGCCTATAATATGTCACCTATTAAAACAGCAATGATTTTGAAAAACAATCATCCTCAATCATAGAGCTGGTCAGGGTGTGTAGAAGCTGGGACTTACGGATAAAATGGTACAAACCCCCTGGAAAGCAATCTTGCCTTAGCACAACCTTCAAAATGTGTATAACCTTTGACCCAGTAATTTTATATCCAGGATCCTATCTGTGTACTAAAGAAATAATCTGAAACAAGGACAAAAATTTTACGTTCAAGAGTATTCTTTATAGGAGAAAAAACCCTGAAAACAACCTCAATGTTTAAAAAAATGAGAGAATAGTAAATAAAAGTATATCCATACACTGAAATATTACGTAAACATAAAATGGTCATTGTCTCTAGGAACACAGGAAAATTCTTATATCATAATTACTATTATACATGAAAAAAGCAGTATTCAAATAATAGATGTTTCTAGTTGTATCCCTAGCACCTACAGACTGTCACAAGGTAGGAGCTCAATAAATATTTGTTAGATGAATGAAATACAATATAAACTAGGTTTAGAAAAGTACAGAGAAAATAACTGGAACAAAATACATTAAAATATATCAAGAATTATCAATGGACCCTCCTATCTACCTAGGCTATCTACCATAGATCTATTATCTTCTCGATAGTTGTCTATGGCTTCCAAGTTTGTTTTTTTTTGTCCACAATGAACGTATTTTAGTATCAGCACCAAAAGAACAAATAAAACAAAGCAAAAAAAAACACATTATGAAAAAATTCTTCATTTGGAAAGAAACTGGACACTACATAAAAGTGAAACATTGGTGACATTTTTTGGCTGTCCCTTTCCAGAATCTCTAAAATACCACCAGCTAAGCCCTCAGGGGTCACAGCGCTTTTCTGTCTGAGTGTAACTGGGGCAAGGTTCTCCATCAGTAGCTTTAGTACAGAAGACACAACAATCCCACACATGTGAATTTCTTTTCACTCAACCTGGAGTTCCTCACTAAAAGATTTCAGGGCAGACAGACCTGGAAGACAGACCATTTCTTCATGGAGAAAGGGTGTCAATCTGCCAGAGATTAGGAATTCAGTCTGTGATAAACTGGTAGGATGAGAGATACACAAAGAGAATAGAGCATGAGGCTGACAGAGAAAGAGAACATAACACACTTACTATCTGCTCCGTCTGGCTTTTCTTGGCTAACATTTTTGGTCTCTGCTTCTTAAACAAAGCTTGAGCCTAGATTATGGTCAGATATTTGTCCACAGCCAAATGATTTACTTAAAAGAGGTCACAAGTTAATGCCATCTGACAGAGCAGTTATTTATCCAGGGAAATTTTTGTATTTAATACAGTGCATCCATACCTGTTAAATTACTGGAAACTTGTCGACACTGAACTAAAAATTCAAACCAAGGGTAAGCTTCGTGTAATTCTTTTTTTTCCAAAAAGGGACAATTTGTAGGACTAAGTCTGTATGTAAAACAAAAAATAAACTCTGATTAACATACAGGATAAGACAAATAATTGTAATCATGTTTGCTCAGATGATTTTGTAATCATGTTTGCTCAGACTAGCATTAAAAAAAAAATCCTTGGAATTAAAAGGTAACTATAACATAATATCTCTCACTCTTGTGGGAGTTGTGTTTTACGTATTGATTATGATCTGTAAATAGAGAACATTTTAGAAACAGAGATAATATTATTTAAAATGTGTTTACTACCATGATGAAATTTTACCAGCTCTGTATAAGATTAACAGATACCTTTACTTTAAGATACTTTGTATTTTATTGTTTTTTACAACAAAAACTCTTTAGCATTTTCAAACTTAAGAAGTTTTTAAAAACCTTTACACAACTACAGAGAAGCTAAGACCCAGGAGTAAAGGCTCAGAACAGGTTCTTTGAAAATACAGCTTTTAAATCTTCTCTTGCCAGTAGCTCTGGGGAAAACATTTCTGCGTCTAAGTGAGCCTCAATGATATGAACCAGAATTTTTACTACACAAAATAAAATATTCTCATTAACACACTGAAAGTGGGCTCTGCAATCAAACATAAGTAAAATCAAATCTGGCTCTGCCATTTACTAGCTGTGTGCCCTAGTTAAGGCACTTAATCTCTCTGGAAGCTTCAGTTTCCTCATTTGTGAAATGGAAATAGGAGTAATCACCTCACAGGGTTTTTGTGAAGATTAAATGAGATAATGCATGTAACGCACTTAGCCTATGTCAAGAATATGGTAAGCACACATATATTAGAGACTACCACTGTTATTGTTATTACTGACCCAATAGCAATTAACACTGGCCACGGATATGATTCTGCAGGTTGATCTTAGGTAGGTATATATTGATGTCTGTCTACTTGTCTGCCTATCTATCTATCTAAATATAAATTTTAGACCCTATATAACCTGCAGTGGCTATGAATTCAAAGACATTTAGCATTTGCCGGGTAATGAAAGTATCAAAGAACCCCAAGTTAACTTTTAGCATCTTCCTCTTTTAAACTTTTACTTTAGTCTAATCTCTAGTCATTTAAAAGGTTAACAGAGATGTTACAGAATTAACATCACCAAAAAACACATGATAAGCACATAGTTGAATGCAGCATTGAACTAAAAGATGTATGTACCAAGGGTTGCAGTGAGAGGAACCACTTTAAAAAGATCAGTATTCCTCATGTGAATGCTTAACATTTTCCTAAAAGTCATATTCAAGTAATATTGAAAGAGGAAACATGAAGATCTGCTCAAGGACAAATCAATTCTCCGTACTCACTTGTAACAGTCGAGATAGACAAAAAGAGGGTACTGCAGATTGTGTTCCAAACAATAGAGAATGAAGTGAGAATGGAAATCCCAACCTTCTTTGGACCTGTAGTTTTGAACAGGGAGGGTATCTTGCATCACACCGCCAATACGGTTCAGCCTCAGGAGGAAGAGTTCAAAGTCTTCTAGTTCGGATGTAAGAAAAATCCCATTCCTATCAGGCAGTTTTAAGAGATGGCAAGTTAAAAAGGTGTTAGATTCAAAGCTCACCAAACAATTTCCATTAGTTTAAGTCTCAACTACAGCAGGTCCTTGAGTAACGACGTTTCCTTTCGTTCAATGTCATTTCGTTATAACTTATAATGTTGATGAGATCCCATAGGAAATTAATTCTTGTTTAATTAGCCTATGGTAAAATTGTTTTCATTATAATATAGGGAAGGGGCATGAGGACTATTTTTACAAAAGAAGAAACTTGGACGTTGGGTTCCAAACCTACATGGTCCAAGACACAGAACTCAGGCAGTCGTTAATCACACAGAACAAACCATCCTAACCTATTGACCGAAGATGTTCCATTATGGCCATTCCCGTAGTTAAACCACAAACAATCCACAGGCTGTACCTTATAAAAGTTAAAAGATAGGCCTGCCCCTATTCTTCTTGCACTTCACAGAAGTTAAACATAAACTTACCATGTTCTTCTTTCCCCACACCAAGAAATTTTCCATAGAAGCAAGAAAACACATAAAAACCCTAGCCCAGCGGATAGAGAGGGTCTCTCTTCCACTAGTGATAAGCGACTGCCACTCTGTCTGTGGGGTGGCCTTTTCCTACTTACTTTCTGCTAAATAAACTTATTTATTTTCACTTTGAACTCTGTATTGGCTCATGTTTGAATTCTTTCTTATGTGAGGCCAAGAAGACTCTTGGCCTAGAGCTTGAGTCTTCACTGTAGGGGATTCTCTCTGCCGGCATCAATTATATGTCATTTTGCTTAAAGTCCCAGAACCCACTGACAACATTAAGCGAGGACTTACTGTACTTAAAAAAAAAGTGTTTACAAATTAAGACTACCAATTCTTACTCTATAAATACATTCTGAGACATATATTTTGATACTTTCCAATAAAGGTTTCTGAACCACTATAGTATTTAAAGGTAGTAATGAAAATCTCAAGTTATCTTAAATATTTCAAAAATCTAAACTAAGCTATCTCCATTTTTTTGTTTTTGACTGCAACTGTACAATTCAGTGCGGCAACAGTGGTTAGCTCTTGAAGCTAGATGCTTTAAGCAATGAGAAATTCACCAAAATATATAAACAAAATCATTAAACTAAAGCAGAATAATTTAAATAGATCAACTACTAAACATGAAAAGAAATTTGCATTTAAATATAGTTTTTATAAATTTACTGTTTACTACATCATCTATACCACACAAAGGAGTATAGAAGATACATTATGTAGAGTTTAAAGACACACCACGTAACCACCATTCAAACTACAGCACATCATACCTGGAAGCCCATGGTGCATTGCTCCCCCAGTGCATGTTCTTGTTGCCCCCAGAGGTGACTTTTGTGATAACCATTCCCTTAGTTTTATTCATAGTTTTACCACCATTATACGTAACCCCAAACAACATATGGTTTGGTTTTGCCTATTTTAAACTTTATATATAAATAAAACATTCTTCTACTAAACATTGTGAGTTTTTTTTCAGTAACAATTGACATTCAATATTATGCGTATTGTATATTAGTTTCAGGTGTACAGTGTAGTGCTTAGACATTTACATAATGTATGCAGTGATTCCCCCAATTAGTCTAGTACACCCACCTGGCACTATACATAGTTGTTGCAACATTATTGACTATATTCTCTGTGCTGTACTTTACATCCCTGTGACTATTTTGTAACTACCAATTTGTATTTCTTAATCCCTTCACCTTTTTCACCCTGCTCCCCAACCTTCCTTCCCTCTGGCAACCCTCAGTTTGCTTTGTATCTATGAGTCTGTTTCTGTTTTGTTTGTTTATTTTATTCTTTAGATTCCACATATAAGTGAGATCATATAGTATTTGTCTTTCTCAGTCTGACTTATTTCGCATAATACCCTCTAGGTCCATACATGTTGTCACAAACAGTAAGATTTCATTCTTTTTTTAGGGCTGAGAACATTGTGCAATTTATCCATGTTGATATCTTTGGCTACAACTTGTTAGTTGTTGTTGTTATATAGCATTCCATTATATGATTATACATTTTATTTACCTACTCTACCTTTGATAGTCATTGCAGTTGTTCCTAGATTTTTTGGTAAAATAAACTTACATTTCCATGACTACAAGTGAGGAAGAGCATCTTTTCATGCTTATTGGCCATTTGTGTTTTCTCTTTATGAAATGCCTACTTACGATGGTATCTTCCCTTTCAAATCCAAGCTCCAAGCTTGAATCTCCTGCTCTTGTGTCCCTGGAGGCTCTCCTGTATTAGTTGCTCCAAAAGACTCCAGTGTTTTGGTTTGCCCTATGGGAGACCCCTACCAGGAGGTAAGAGTCAGAAAAAAGGTAGGATGGGGATAGCTTGGCTCTGTCTGTACTGAGTGACTGCAGGTTGGCTGACACTCTCCTCTAAGGGACACAGCTCCTGCCAGGCAGCTTTCTGGGTCTCACTGTTTTCTTCCTTTGCCTCTTTAGGCCTTTTAGAGAGGTCATGAAGATAATCTTCTATATTTTCTAAGAGCTTTATAGTTTTACATTTGACATTTAGGTTTTAAAATCTACCTGGAATTGATTTTATGCATGATATAAGGCAGAGGGTCCAATTTAACTTTTCTCCCACATACCGTATTTCCCCCAAAACAAGACCTAGCCGGACAATCAACTCTAACACATCTTTTAGAGCAAAAATTAATATAAGACCAGGTCTTATTTTACTTATTTTACTAATTTCTTATGTGAGCAGTCTTCTTTAGTTCAAGGCCATACAAGCATACAGGTGTAGTAAGAAGAGTGGGAAACATTACAGCATACTAACCTATTCTCATCTAAGCTCTCACCACTTGGTCTTTGTCACTCCCACTGACAGCTTACCAGTTCCACACCAAAGCACATACAATGTTTTGGGAAGAATCTTCATCTAGAATTTGAGAGCGTACCAGTATTCACTACCCCATGATGCTGAATGCCTGCAATTTTAAAATCTCAATATACAAGAATGCCCTTTCAATTTTAAAATACTATGAAACAACATTCAACTGGATTCATGGCATTTCAAAGGAAACATTACAAAATTATTTTTTATTGTTCTTCCCCACAGTTATAGTACCTGGCCAGCTCATCTAAAATTTTATTCCTCATGTCGTCATTGCAGCAAGTATTCTGATCAATAACATCAACAGTCAGAGGGGGCCATTTGTTCTGCTGAAGTGAAGCATAACTATTCTGGGCCTGAAATTCTCCAATCCACGAGATAATGTTTAACCAATCATGGCGAGCTGTGAGGTATCTCCAGAGGGCTTTGGGAGAACACGATTTGTATTCTACATTAAAAACAAAATACACTTTAGAATAGGAATGAATTATGATTATTGACACAAAACTGAACACTAATTAACTGAGCAGATATGACGGTCTGAACAAATGTTTATATAATGAATTATTCAGCCCTCTGCTTCTTTTACTATCTCCCGCTTTTATGTTGCTGTTCATTTTATAATCAGTACTTCAGCTAGAGAAAGAGCTAAATGTTGCTTGTTCTTACTACAGTGGTTAAAGGAAACTTGGAAATTAGCTGTATGTTTCATTTCTTTTCAGGCCTCTTTTTCCATTTTTTCTAAGTATAAATGAAAATTTTGGCTATAATAGTAAACATGAATTTGACATCCTATGTATTACTTATGTTTTACATCCTATGTATTACTATGTATTACTTATGTATTACTTACACTGTTAGTTATTATCCAGCGCCCCAATATAATACAGATCCTCAGTTTACACAAGAAGAAGCTCAAAGACTATTTGGAAAAATAAAGAATGTCATTTTGAGGCGGGAAGAGAACTCAGCCTTGACATCTCAATTCACTGAATCATATGACTTTTCTCTTTCACTATCACTTTATAAATCCCTCATATAAACCTTGAGATAAGAAAGAGATATTAATGACTTGCATTTTAAAGCAACTGACTATTTTTCCCCCTAAAGAAACTCTAAAATGGAGACATCAAAACATACCGATGCCTAATTTAATACTCATTCAATATGTTCAGATTTCAGGCTGTCTCACACTTGCCTTCTGGATTGATCCTGGGGAGAAGGATGGAATCTTGGGTTAGTTGCTTCCACCACTGAGCCCAATTTAACGCAATTCTATGGTTCTGCTTGCTAAATGTATCTTTTTGATCATATTTCAGGAATGAGTCCAAAACAGATTTATGCTTGAAAAAATCGTGTTCCTTTATCCAATACCTAAAACAATGATATAAATTTTTTTTTAATTGTGGAGGAAAAAGCATCATTCCTTTTTATCTGCCCAAAAACTTCTACCCTTTTGGGGGGCACATACTTCAATACTCTTATTTTGTATTTATTGTCTTAAAAATATACATCTGATTATGCACGTATTGAAATAACAGGAAATTCCTGAGTCCCTTTTGGACGACATAAGTTTTATCTTCATAGGGAATGTAAGCTCAGTTCCACAGAAGAAATCCGTGCTCATTAAATTATAAACTGAACACTGTCTACAATATTCTTCCCATATTATCAAAAGGGGGCTAATGAGACTACCTGGGAAAGGACTGGATCTGCATATTTTCTTGCAACTGTTCTGAATAAAACTTCTCAACTTGATGCACGAAGTCTATAGTTCTTTTCTCTTTTTCAGAAAAGTAATTTTTTTCTTTTAAAATTTCAACCTTGGATAAAAAGTAATTAAATGAAAGCAGTGACCTCACAACAATCAAGCATATTTGCAAAACAAATGTCATGAAAATAAATGCCATTTAAGAATATTTTGAATTTTTGAGGTAATGTATATATTCACACAAATTTTCCTTTACCACAAAAGCAAAATGATCCTTTAAAGAGACAATGGAGTTGTCATATTTGACTTACTAGATATTAGTAAAATGTTAAAATAATTTATTTTGAAGTTTCACACCAAGGTTTACTAGAAAATGTAAACCACATAGTTTCACCTTTACTTACCAAAAAGTCTCGTATATTTTTATCAGTTGTATAAAAGCATATCTTGAGCAACTGGTCTTTTACATTAAAGCCCTATAATAAACACAGAAAACCAAAAAGCTTACATTTTGTAATGGAGTTATTTTGAATATAAATATATGCTGGAAACTAAAGTACTATATTACAGACATGCATAGATTTGCATAGATTTCCACAGCTTTCCTGCTCTTGTGAATATTCAATTTTCTACATTTATCAAACATACTTACTGCCTATCCCTAAGCTTTCTGCCAGAACAAAGGCAGCAGATAGAACAATTTAACATAGGCTACTATTTGACCAATACTACAGGTATCAACTATGATGATTCATTTGAAAACAAAAGTCAATGCAAATAACAACACTTAAATAGTTTCACTCTGCACTTCCAGAAAGTTATTAAGGGCAAGACCTCAGCCATGAAGTTTAGAGCCAGAGATTAGCTTAGTGCAGGAGCCCTACCTCTAGGACTTCCCCTTCTCAAGTTAAGTAAAACCATGGAGCACGAAGCAAAGGTAAAAGGAGGTATCAGGGGTCACATGAACAATACAGAATGTCCCCCAACAAAATAAGGTCCTGTGCATGCTGGGTCATGTGTGAAGCTTTCTATGAGAAACACTGTCTCCTGATGGAAACTCCAATCAAAAATCTCTTCAAGAACTTTCTCAGCACTGAAAAACATTTCTTAGTGTTATTGTCATTATTTCCTAGTAAAAGCTACACAGGTTTCTTAGTTTGTGATACAACTATGAATACAAATCAATTATTATATCAATCAGAAATTGTATTAAGTACCTAGAGATCTTCTCTTACTTTGGGGACTTTAAGATCAGACAAACAGATAATGTTACTCACCATATTCTTTAAAAGTTCAGAGGCTTCTTTTACATTGTTCTTTTTCAAATTGTCAAAGACCAAATCTAGGCCTATTCTAATCAACTCCTCAAGTCTTTGAGCAGAATGACTATTAATCCTAAAGAAAGTCTGCGCCTCCGGTATTTTGTTGTTTAATATGGCATCGGCAATAACTTCCTGGGAAAAGGGGGAAAAGTTCCTTTTTATTTCCTTATTATGATTGTCAATATGTGACTTACACATTTATTGAGCACTTACTACAGGACCTTTACTGGAAATCTACTACTAAATTTGGGGCTTTGCACAGGGGATATGAAGTGGACTGAAACACAGACCCTGCTTTCCAGGAGCTTTTAAACTAGTGGAAGACCCACAAATAAAGTGCTGATTATAGACCTGTATAAGGGAGAAGATACAGGTATCCCCAGGTGCTAGAAAGGAGGGTGGAGAAGAATAGCACCTAAATAAGAGGGCTGACGAAAAAAGAAAAGGCTTTCTAGTCGAGATGACTAATGAGGTAAGTTTTGAAGTGTTACATACATACATATATTAAGAAAAGAGGACAAGCGTTTTAAAAAGAGGGAATAGTATTTGCAGAGGCATAAAGGCAAGAAACAGCATCAAGTCTTCAGGGAACTCCAAATTAGTCAATATAACTGAAGGAAAAGCTGGGGAGAGTATCATATGAGACTTGAAAGAAAAGCAGAGGTTCCATCATGAAGGGCATTGTGTGTGATAGATTTTATCCTGAAACTTACGTGGAGCCACTGAAGGATCTCAAAAGCAAGCAAGTGATATAATCAGATATACCTATTTTAGGAAGAATATTCAGGCAGCATTGTGGAGAATGGATTGAAAGGGATTCTAGCTCAAGAGAGTGAGGCATTAGGTTACTGCAATCATCCAAGTAAGAAGAAATCAAGCACAAACTGAAGACCTAAACCCAAGAGAGAACAGAAAGGAGGCATTCTTCACCTGGGGCTTTAGAGAGGTCTGTAAACCCCATTAAGCCACGGCAAAATTGTGCGAATATGTACACACACACACACATCAACATGCAAGTTTTTGGAGACAGAGTCCACAGCTTTCATCAAAGTGGACTGTAACCTCCCCCAAAACTAAAAATCAGTGATTTTGAGTAAAAGGAGCAGAAGACCATGGATGGAGCCTTGAAGGACATTAAAAGGGGAAAAGTAGGAGATGAAACCTGCAAAGAAAACTGTAAAGAGAAACCAAAAAAAGGTAGAAGGAAAGTCAAGTAATTTTTGGCCAGAGAATGAATAAGAGATAGAGAATGCAGTCATACCAGGTACTTCTCCCTGTGTCTCCACCCCAAGAACAGCAGTCTTGTGGACCTGGTAACCTCTCAACCTCATCACTTTCCCTCTCTATTGATTGTGATCACCTGGGCTAAGCTATTTTGGCCTTTGTCTTTCCAATGCCAATACTCTCCATGTGTGTGGAGAGATTCTTCCAATCCCTAATCTAGCAGTTTGGTTGAATTAACGTCTGCTATAAAAAGAAAGGCAAGAAGATGAGTACAGAAAATTTAACTGGCAAAGTCTTAACCAGAATCTGAGATAGGACTCAAATCGAGTATTCTTCCAAGTAGTAATGTCATACAATAAAAGTTTCCTAAGATCAAATCACCAGCAGCAAATTGATTTATTCAAAGATGACAGAATGCCTAAGTCCAAAGTGCCCAGCCCTAGCCACTGAGGGAGGATTACTAAGGGAATGACACTTCACATAGGTTTGGGGATGGTGTTTGTCACTAGATCCAAGTGGGCAGATGTAGCATTAAAATGAGCCTGTCTGTGTTCTGAATTAAATAAACAAGCTTGTAGACATAAATTTGAAGTCATGTCCAGAGATTCCCAAATCGATAAAACCTAAAACCCTTGACAAAGGTTCTGAATCACAGGTATACAGAGTCTAAATTCTTTTTCTTATTGTTTTCTTAGATCCTCTGAATCTGGTAAATAAAAGAATGGATAATTACTCATATTTACCTCAACGCTGAGTTTCTCCCATATAGTGCTGTCCTTTACCTTTGGGACATTTTCATTTACATCATATTTATCTACAGCATCTGTTAGCTTCCAAGGAAACTTTATCATGAAGGTTCGAAGTTCATTAATGTAGCTGGTCAAAATGCTCACTCCTTTCTGTAGATGTCCATCTAGCTCTATGAAAAACACCAATGTACCAATTTCATATATGTATAAATATGTGTGTGTGTGCATGTGTAGAAAGAGAATACATCATGAGCTGTTATAAAGAATTCTAGAAAATGTCAAAATTCAAACTCAGTGTTTTCAAAATTTCAGACCAAAAAATCTGAGCTTTTTCCTATTTACAGGTAGCTCTAGGATTTAATATACCCCTTTTTCATAATGATTCATCCTATCTGCCAACTTTCCCAGAATTAGAACCCATTTCACTCACATAATTACACACTGATTTTACCCAACGTTAGCAAATGGCACTTCAATCAGCTTATGCTCTGTCATGAAATAGGACCACTTATATCTCTGTCCTGACACATGAATAGGACAACTGCACCCTTCTTTGCTGCTCTTCTTACCTTCATTGTGAACAAAAAGCTCCTTTATTTGTTTGTTAAGGAAGGACAGTGTAAGACTAAGCAATTGTTCTGAGAAGTTTTTGCTTTGGGTTTCAGAATCACTTTCTCTAATTGCTGAGCAAAGTAAATCCAATGCTGGTGTCAGTTCTTCCACATCTGAGAAAGAACCAAGGAAATTAACATGAAGAACACTAGGATACTCCCAATAAAATGAACATATCCAAAAATACCGTGCTGCAATATTTTAAAACATAAAACAAGGACCAATGTCTTATTCTCAAAAAACTCACAAAATTTTTATGAAGTCTTATTATCTGCAAACTTTAGTGATTCTACTTACTACCAGTCATTATTTACTGGTATTACTAGTTAACTATCATTTTGCTGACCACCTACTGTATCTTAAGTATTGTATTTGGTGTTTTATAAATGCTATCTCATTTATTCAACAACCTGAAAGGTAGGTGATATAGCCCCCTTTCTACAGATGAGTAAACAGGTTCAGAGAAAGGATAAATAACTTGCCCAAGCTACTTTGGAAAGTAAGTGGCAGAGCCAAAATTTGAACTTGAACGCCTGTCTGATTCCAAAACCATTCTCTCAAACGTGCGGGTGAAGGCAAGGGGTGTGGGCCCTTGAATCCTCTACTTGCCACCTGCAGGCCCTAATGAAGTGATTCCTGTTTATCTCAGCATAAACTCTAGAACTGTATCTGTGTGAGTGAGGATGATGGAAAATGTGGGTTTTACCCTGGGAGAGCAGGTAAAGCTATTCCCACATTTCTGATTTCCAGACTCATTCCCCTGCCCTTCAGGTGAGAATGAAGTGACTAGAAATCACAGACCACAGGAGGAGTAATGACTATATAATCACTGATGGAGCCCCACTCATCACCACAAACTAGGCCTTTTTTAACAAGTCTGAGCAGATTAAAACAAAAAAAATTGGAGCATAAAAAGGATTAGCAATTCAAGAGGGAGAAGACCAAACTCTGCACTCAAAAGAGAATGTTTTTGAAAAAGATAATGTTTCCTCTACATTCTCAGTGAGACTACCACATCAATGGAAAAGGTAGGTTGTCATTTTCTTCATGTAACTAGAGTACAAATTGGTAAAACTGTTCTGAAGGACAATTTATCAAAGTATTAAGAATTTAAACTGTGTTATCTCTTTGACTTAGAAATTCCACATCTAGAAATTTATCCCAAGTAAGTAACTGTACATATCGTGTTTCCCCGAAAATACGACCTAGCGGACAATCAGCTCTAACGCATCTTTTGGAGCAAAAATTAATATAAGACCCAGTATTATATTATATAAGACCCAGTCTTATATTACAGTAAAATAAGACCGGGTCTTACAGTAATTTTTGCTCCAAAAGACGCATTGGAGATGATTGTCCGGCTAGGTCTTATTTTTGGGGAAACATGGTATGTGAAATTATACATATACAGCCTTTATAGCACACTGCAAATAATAGTAAAAATTGGAATCCATCTAAATGGCTAAAAGAAGTTTGGTTGGGTAAATTATGGTACAGCCCACAGAATGAAATTCTGTGCCACCATAAATCCTTGTAGGGCATTTGGTCCTGTTCAAAACGTCCACAGAGACATTTGGTCCATACCAACTCATCTACCCCTTGGACCATGACCAGCTAGGCTACCAAGGCAAGAAGGGTTATTATCAGCAATACAGCCCCAACACAATTATTGGACCAACAGGACATGACAGGATTTTTTATGTATTAATCCTATAAATCAAAAGTATAAATAAATGTGACGGGCTGTTTGAACCCAGGGATATTTCCTAAGCGTGACCATTTGGCATAGACCAAATACGCTCACGGAGGTTTCTGACAGGACCAAATTTCAAGGACCTTTCGGCATGGACCAAATGTCTCGGTGGATGTTTTGGACATGACTAAATTTCAAGGAGCTTTTGGCATTGACCAAATGTCTCCTTGAACATTTTGGACAGGACCAAATGTCTAGTAATTCCATAAATAATAAGTATATCTATTATTAACTATTAATATATCTATAATATATCATCAATAAAAAATATGTAAGATTATAAACCTGTATATACAGGGAAAAATATATTTTATCACCACATGCTTCTGAGGAGAGGATCTGTATGACTACCTGGCCCAAGAATAAAAGCTAGCTTTCCTGTTTATTAAAAAAGCCAAAATCTTGGGGGCGGCAGCTGGTTACCTCAGTTGGTTAGAGCACAATGCTCTTAACAACAAGGTTGCCGGTTCGATCCCCACATGTGTCACTGTGAGCTGCGCCCTCCACAACTAGATTGAAACAACTACTTGAGTTGGAGCTGATGGGTCCTGGAAAAACACACTTAAATAGATAAAAGTTTAAAAAAAAAAAAAAAAAGCCAAAATCTTGAAAAGTGTTGGCAGTGTAGCAGAAGAGTCAGGCTGAAAATTCTTGTACGTTCCAATCCATAACTCAGTCAGCTGCACTGTCACTATACATCTCAGACAGCTGCAAGGGTAGGCAACTTTGCAAATGAATTTTATTCTCTTTTGAATAAAAATTTCTTGAATTTGAAAGATCATCTCTTCCTTGCATACTAAAAATGTGAAGCACAATACAGGCAGGATATGAACAATAAACACCCCACTTAGAATAAGAACATTTACAGATTCTCACAACTCTCTCAAGTTTCCACAAAGCATATGAAATCTCATGACTGAGTTTTTAGCAAGTAAATAAGTCATAGGAAAACACAACAATAATTGGAATGATTAAAAAGATAAAATGATAAGTACAAATGTAGACATATTTATTCTACTTACTTCTTAAATATAAATGGGATGGAAAGTGATCAAACTGATCAGGTACACAAGATTTTGAGGATGGATTTAAAAGATTTTCCTTGCTCTTCAAAAAGAAATCTACTGTGTCCAGCTGACGATTTTCTATCCCAGCCTGAAATCAGAGAAAATCCGAAAACAATTACAATAGAAAACAATTAGGATACAGTTTTTAAAAACTTCAGAACTTAATGTACTGAGGCTGGAGGAGACACAAGCTATGTTTATCTTGCAGGAGTACCTGGGTTCTTGTGAGGATTCTGAAAATGACTAATTATGTCATCTGGGGCAAGTCTCTGTAACCTTTCCGAACATCAGTTTCTGCTTCAGTAGAAACAAGAAGTTCGAGTAGAAAAACCCTTCCAGCTCTACTGTTAATTCCAAAACCATTCAAAGCTAGGTACTTGTGGATCACCCTTACAAGTAAGTTATAGCCTATTTGAATTAAAATGTTAAAGCAGTATGATATAGCATTAACAAGAGCAGGCTAAAAACAGACTCCCATTTCTGACCAGACATCTCAATTCAAAAAAATACATGAGGATGTGAGTGTGTGCGCACGCTCAGTTGAACAAGAAAGAGAAACATTCTCAGGGGATTAAAAACAAGGAGAAAAATCCAGAAAAGTGAGCTCTAAAGCCAACTGCTGCCTGAAGGCATCTGCAGATCTCTGACTGATTAATGCAGGGGTTGGAAAACTAAAGTCCACCAATAAAATCCAGCCATTGCCTGTTTTTGTAAATGAAGTTTTAAGGGAACACAGCTACAGCCATGCACTTCATTACTGTCAGTGGCTACAAAAGCACAACTGATTATTTGCAACAGAAACCACATGGCCTGCAAGGCCTGAAATATTTATTTTCCGGCCTTTATAGAAAAAGTATGCTACTACTGGTCTAAAGCATAGCGAGTAAAACTCACATAAAGAGCTTGTTAAAATGTGGATTACTGAGCGCTGCCCGCAGAGTTTCTGATTTTGTAGGTCTGGCATGGGGCTTGATAATCTGCATTTCTAATAAATTCCCAGGTGATGGTGATGCTGCTGCTCTGGGGACAACACTGTGAGAACCAATGGGCCAAAGTCCTGGGTGTTACAGACTAGGTAGGTTGAGGTGAGAGGTACTGGGGGAAGTTATGTATGGAGGAAGGAAAGAGAATAAACCTAGGGTCCATGAAGAGTGACACTCTGAAAAAAGCTGAAGTAGAAAAATCACTGCCCCTACAGGAAGAACATCAACAAACTATGTCTTTGCTCTGGGTGGTAGAAGGAAAAACTCAGTTACATATGATTAAACAAAAGACTATTCTTGTTCTTAGGAGATACACAAGTATGCTAAAGTACTTGGAGTGAAGAATTATAAAGTTTGCAACTTTCAAATGGTTCGGCAAAAATTAAGTATAAACACACAATTAAAACAAATATATTAGGTTGGTGCAAAAGTAATTGCGGTTTCAAAAGTTAAAAATAATTGCAAAAGCCGCAATTACTTTTGCACCAATCTAATAGCAAAAACGTTAACAGTTGGTGAATGTAGGTGAAGGATAAATGGATGTTCACTTTATTATTTTTTGCAATTTTTCTGTAAATTTGAAAAATTTCAAAATAGCACATTTAAAAACAATGACCAAATAGTAATTCTAAAAATAAAAATTATAAAAATTGAAATTATATACTCAATGGATGTATGTAATAGATTAGACATATCTGAAAACAGAATTAGTGAGCTGGAAGAAATGAAAAAATTATCCACAAAGTAACAGACTCATAGAGGTTAAGAGAAATAAAGGAGAGTATGGAAAGTCTACTTCTGATTGAAGTATCAACTGGAAAGCAGACATTTAATTTTCAAGTACATGGAATATTTACAAAAACTGAGTACTTACTAGGCTAGAAACTAAGTCTCAACAAATTTTAAAGAGTATCATATAGTCCAATATATTCCCAACTGAGGACCATGACTCATTAGTGAGACATAAAATCACAGTGAAACTGTAGAACACTAAGAACAAAAAGTTCACAAAAGCAGCCTGAAGGGAGGAAAAAAAAAAGACTACCCTCAAAAGAACAACAGCTGATTTCTCAATGACAATGGAATCCAGAAGACCGTGTTTCCCCAAATAAGACCTAGCCAGACCATCAGCCCTAATGCGTCTTTTGGAGCAAAAATTAACATAAGACCCGGTCTTATTTTATATTATATAAGACCCGATCTTATAGTAAAATAAGACCGGGTCTTATATTAATTTTTGCTCCAAAAAACGCATTAGAGTTGATGGTCTGGCTAGGTCTCATTTTCAGGGAAACACGGTAGTAGAAAGTGATCATGACTGTGCTGAAAGAAAACAACTGCCTACCTAGAATTCCATACTCATCAAAAATGTTTCAAAAATGACAGCAAAATAGACATCATTAAGTAAAAACTGAATGTTCACCAGCACTCAGTTCCTCACTAAGAAGATTTTACAGGATACAGTTCAGGCAGAGGGAAGGCGCCTAAATGTGAGGAGAAATGAAGAGAAAAGAAAATATGTAATGTCTATGTAAAAAGAAAGAAACCTAAATACATAATAATGATGTTTAACGTGGTTTAAAAAACACAATAACACAAATAGGGAAAGAGTACATAAAGTTAAAGCATTTAATGGCTTTCTATTATCCAGAAGGGTAAAGTTGTTAACTTTGGAATTAATAATTTAAATAAGTACATTATATGTCCTAGGATATTCTCTAAAAGAACATAAACTGAGTATTTAATATCCAAGCTAGTAAAGGGTTAGGAGCTTCTGGAGTGCTAGTAATGTTTTATTTCTTGACCTAGGTGATGGTTACAAGAATTTTTACTTTGTAATTATTTGTTAAACTGTACATATATTCTATATATACTTTTTAATATGTTGTATTTCATCATAAAATAAAATTGATTAATGTGGTTGATTACAGTAATAGACATAAGGAGATGATTCATATAATTATCTCAATAGAGTCTGAATAAGCAGTCAATAAAATTCAATAACCATTCAGGATAAAAACTCATAGCTGGGAAAAAAGGGAATTGAATCTTATAAACGTTTTCTTAATACACACACACAACTGAATAATGAGATATTACAAGTATTCTTTTTTAAAATCAGGAGTCAGATAAGGATGCCCACTATAACTTCTGGGTCTATTATAATAAAGTTTCCAGCAGCAAAATAAGGCAAGGAAAAAAAGTAAAAAAGATTTGAAGAGAAGAAACCAAATTGTATTATTTTGATGTTAAATGTAGTTAACTATACAGAAAACTTCAATTAAATCTAACAGGTAAGTTATTAGAATTAATAAGAGAATTTAGCAAATTTGCTAGATACAAAAATCAATATATAAAAGTTAACTGTATTTCTGTATACTAACAAAATGTAAATTAAAAATATACCATTTATAATAGCTATGTACAGTATTTAAACATATAAAATATACTATTTTAACATACAGTACTTAAATATAAATATATATGCACATATATTTAAATATACATAGTATTTCAATATAAATATACACACACCAAAAATAAAGCTAACAGGTATCAAGCTCTTAATGTAAAAATTGTAATGTGTTACTGAACGACATTAATAAAGACCTAAAAAAATGGGGAGAAAAATTATATTTGTGGATTGGATGATTAAATATCCTAAAGATGTCAATTCTTTCCAACTTTATATATAGATTTAATGAAATTCTAATAAAAATCCTAACAACTTTTCATGTAACTTGATAAGCTGATCCTAAAATATGGAAGAGGGTTGAGAGAAAGAGAATAACAAAAACATCCTGAAGAATAATAAAATGAAGGAGTTATAATTAAGACAGGATGGAATTGCCCCAGGGATAGACAAAGACCAATGGAACAGAATAGAGCCCAGAAACAAACTCATGTATATGTGGAAACTTGACAAGACATTTCAGATAAGTAGTAAAAGGACTTTTGAAAAAAAATGGTGCTGAGACAAATGGTAATCAATATGGGGGTGGGGGTATAGGTCCCTACCTCACACCATGCATAAATATAAGTTCCAAAGGGAAAGGATTTAAACATGAACGTAAATTTTAAAACTTAGGAAAAAATATAAAAATATCTTTATGACTTCAGGATAGAAGTCACAAGCTACAAAGGAAAAGATGAAACTATGTTATAATTTAGAACTATATTAAAATTAGAGGCCCCATGAAGAAAATAAAAAGCCAAAGATTGGAATATATTCATCACAAACAGATTTATAAGTGAGAAAATCCTTTGTTATAAGGATTGGTATCTAGAATATATCAAACCTTATAAAACACTAAGAAAAAGACAAACACACCAAGAGAAAAATAGGCAAGTCTTAAGCAATCACTTTACCACAGAAATCTAAATGTCACATATACGGACAATATATATATATATATATATATATATATATATATATATATATTCAACCTTAATCAGGGAAACGCAAATTAAAGCCCATCATACCATCAGATTGGCAAAAATTTTTAAATTCTGGATATGCCAAGCATTGGCAAAGACATACAACAATGAGAACTCACATACACTGCTGGTGAGAGCATATACTGATAAAACAACTTTGGAAAACTACAGTATTATCTAGTAAAGTTAAAGATGCACATAGCCTATGACCCAGCAATTGTACTACTGTAGTAGGTGGTCATGCCGGGTGGTCATGTAGTCACTAAAACCCGCAGCTGGGAAGAACAATCTTGAGCCACATCCCTGGGCCAACAAACAATGAGCAGACAGAACCATAATTACAAAAGAGACAAGTGGGCCCAAGGAAAGTTTCTAAAGTTGTGCACGCACATTAAAGAGCTGTCCTACAGTTAACTTTTCCTCATTGTAAAAAACACTCACCTAGGTGAAGATTTAAAATGCTAGTAAGACACACAATGCACGAACTAGGATATAGGTACAGCTGCCTCAACATACTTTGCAGAGGGAAAGGGGAAGGGGTGGTCCCTAACTCCAAGAGCCCATAAAACTGCTGTGCCTGTAAGCCTTGGAGAGCCACATCAATTCTCTTTCGCAGTGTGTTCCCTTGGTGCATCAAGCTTTCACTTTAATAAACCTTTCTCTCTGTGAAATTGTTTCGCCCACTCTCTTGATTTCTCTCCTGAGAGGGGCAAGGACCCCTGCGCCAGTACCACTACCACCACAGAGAAACTCTGGCACAGGGGCTACAGTAGATATGTAAGAAACTCCATAGAAGCATTGTTTGTAACCGCAAACAACTGGAAATAAGCTTATGTTGGATAAAAAAGACATATTCATATAATAAGATGCCATACAAGGGTGAAACTGAATGAACATAGATGAATCCCGAAAAAAATCATGTTGAATGAAAAAAAAAAAGGCAAGTCCCAAAAGAATATAGTGATTCTATTTTACACAAAATTCAACAATAGCTAAAACTAAATAGCATTATTTGGGGATCCATTTACATGGAGTAAGATAAAGAAAAGCAAGGGAATGATTAAAATTTTCAGAATGGCAGTTAACTCTGAGGCTGGGCAAGGTAAGGGAACAGGATGGGGAGGGGTGCACATTCAAAAACATTGCTGATAATCTAGTTCTTGCCTGGATGGTAGGTACAAGAATATTTGTTTTATAGAAACAGACTTATAGATACAGAGAACTGATGGTTACCAGATGGGAGGGGGTTAGGCGGCTGCGTGGAAAAGGTGAAGGGATTAAGAAGTACAAACTGGTAGTTACAAAATAGTCACAGGGATGTAAAGTACACCATAGGGAACATAGTCAATAATATTATAACTATGTATAGTGCCAGGTGGGTATTAATTGGGGGGATCACTTCATAAATTATATAAATGTCTAACCACTATGCTGTACACCTGAAACTAATATAAAATATTAAATATCAACTAAAAAAGAATAAGATACAAAAAAGTAGTATTTGTTTTATTATGGTTGTTGTTAATCACTTAAATAATACATATTCACTCATTTGTATGTGCGGGGGAGACTAAGGCAAAAACAACGCTGTACGTACCAGGCAATTCTAATTAAACTCACACATATGCACACACATTGTGTAAGGGCAGAGGCTCTGCAATCACACTGCCTGGGGCTACCACCTACTGTCCATGTATATCTGAATTAGATTTCCTAACCTCTATGTTCCCTCATCTATAAAAAGGGGATAATAACTGTATTTACCTATAGGGTCATAAGATTAATGAGATAAAACCTGATTATTAACATCAATATTTAGGAAAAAACAAGTAGAAGAAAATAACCCTGCTATAGTAAATATGATTACTTCTGGATAACAGATTTATAGGTGACAAATTTTCTTTTTTTCCCTATTACTCAAATTTTCGACAATGATATTTTGTAGTATATAAAAGTAAGTTTTTCAACATTTGGTGCTGGAACAACTGAATATCCACATGCAAAAGAATGAAGTCGGATCCCTTCTTCATTCCATATACAAAAATTAATTGAAATGCATCAGAGAACTAAATGTAAGAGCTAAAACTATAGAACTCTTATAAGAGTAAAACCTCATGACCTCAGAATAAGCCATGATTTCTTAGATATGACACCAAAAAAACAAATGACTTAAAAAAAAAAAAGTGAATTGACTTCATCAAAATTAAAAACTTTGTTTCAAACACCACTGAAAAGATGAAAAGACAATCCACAGAACGGGTAGAAAATATCTGCAAATCATATAGCTCATAAAGGTCTAGTATCTGGAACATATAAAGGACTCTTAGAACTCAACAATAAAGAAAAATAGCAATTAAAAAATGGACAAATGATCTAAACAGACCTATTTCCGAAGAATATACAAATGACCAATAAGCACATGAAAACATGTTCAATATCATTAGCCATCAGGAAATAAGATACTGTTTCACTTTGACTTCACAACCACTAGAACGGCTATAATAAAAATGGTGGACAAAAGCAAGAGCTGAGGATGTGGAGCTGTTGGAACCCTCATATACTGCTGGTGGGAATGGAAATTAGCACAGCCACGTGGAAAACAGTTTGGTGGTTCTTCAAAAAGTTAACTGCCTCAGTAATCCTACTGCTAGCTGGATACCCAAGAGAAATGAAAACATATGGTGATACAAAAACGTGTACAACAGTGTTCACAGCAGGATTATTCACAACAGCCAAAAAGTGGACATAACCCAAATATCCATCAACTGATAAATGGGAAAACAAAATGTGGTATATTATAGTGGAATACTATTCAGCCCCAAAAAAGGAATGAAGTACTGACACGTGCTACAACATGAACCTTGAAAACATGCTAAGTGAAAGAATCTAGTCACAAAAAACCACGTATTTAAAAATTCCATTTATATGTAATGCCCCGAATAGGCAAATCCAGACACAGAAGTAGATTAGTGTTTGGCACTTAGGGGCCTCAAGGAATAGGAAGTGACTGCTAATAGGTACAGAGTTTCTTCTCAGGGTGATGAAAATGTTCGGGAATTAGACAGTGATTGTTGTGTAACTCTGACTATACTAAAAATTACTGAAATGTACACTCTAGATGGGTGAATTTTATTTCAATAAAGCGGTCATTAAAAAAACTGGCACATAACATTATTAACTTCCAGTTTTTGACCATTATTAACTTCCAGTGGCTGTGTATATAGCAGAAAGTGCCTAACTTTGATTTTAGCTCCAGTCTTCTTAGTATGGCTGTGGGCCACTCACTCAACCATAAAGAGCCTAAGTTTTCTCATCTGTAAAATGAAATGAATAAAAACTACCCAACGTCATCTCATATTTTAGGACAAAATTAGATAATACATATAAAGGACTGTTTGTGAACTGGAAAATGCCATATAAATTCAGGTGCTGATGCTGCTACAGCTGGATTGTTCTATAGAAGAGTAGGGACTATAAGGTAGGAATAAAACATCACTCCTGTTCAAGCATTCCATAACTTGCTCCTACTTCATTTCCGCTTATTCTTGCCTTCATTTCTTATAACTTTTTCTTCCTTAAATAGTATATATCACAATCTTATATTTTTTAAAGCCAAAAAGGGTAAACTGCTAAGCAGAGTTAGGGTAATAAAATACCCAGAACTAAGCAAATGGAAGGGTAAAGGCTATAGTTCTTTTTGCTGCTAGCTTAAAACCACTTCTCTCATTCTTCAAATAAGAGTATATGACAGAAAATAAGCAACATTCTACAGACATTTAATTCTGTTACCTCTAGTGCATGTATGGGGATTGAGCACCTCCCCCAACCATTGAGATGGCAAAGCAAGTCCACAGTGCTGGCACTTCCATGGATCATTAGTCTATTTAAAAACTCCTCTTGAGTCAAACCAAACAAAATCAGAGAGAGTCCATTTTCTACAGGAAAAATAAAAGTTAGCTTTAATAAATTAGTAGGACTAAAGTTTCAGGATTATGGCAGGAATTTCTAATTACCCAATACCTCAGCACTATAATTACAAACATATTTATTGGACACCAGGTACTATTATGACCTTAATTCATCATGATTTTTCAATGTCTTTAAAGAAGAGTTCTATATTTTAAACATTGATCATTAAAGCAAATTCTCCTAAGAATGCATTCTATGAAGTAGCACTAAATTTCACTTTTCTACTTTGTAGTATCTTGCACAATATCTTGGAAACTTTATTTACAGAGATGTCACATTTCTGATTTACTAAAATAAAAAAATTAACAGCACGCTCCTGACACACAGAAATACATGATTACCAAAACTAGGGTACTGAAGATACACATGGTTCTATCACAACATTCAGTAGTTTTGTAGGAGGTTATGGCATAAATGCTGAATGAATGTGTATCTAAAACTATCAAACCCAAATGCCTACAGGGACCAAGCAGGCGGTGACAGACGTGCAAGAGAAACCTAACCAGAAAGAAAATGGCTCACCTAACAGAACTGAAATTCAGCTCCAACTCATAAATTACTCTGCAGGTCCAGTATTGCCAGATCTTATAATTTCTCAGTAATAGCTGGAAATCCAGATTTTGTGTGAAATCCTCTAATTTTATGTTTATAATAAATAAAATCTTATTTAAAAGCATAAATAATAGTACAAGTCAAACAAAATAAACGTGCAGTTCATACGTGGCCCACAAGCAACCAGCTTGCAACCTTTGCTTGTACAGACCAAAGTAAAGATGTCCCGGGTTAAAACCAACCTTTATTACTCCTAAACTTTCTCTTACTTAGTATCTTAGCATTTAGCTGAGCAGAAATTATGAGAAAACATTACCACTAGTAACACCAAAGGTCATCTACGAAAGATTATCACTTAGAGGACAGAATAGGCACTAATACAACCAGGGCAGCAGAAGTAAAATACACACTTCCCAGCAATGGACTTCAACCCAATACAAGACATTCTCACCTGTCAAAATAAGGCACAGTTGCTGGTCTCCACTACTGTCTACAGGAATACACTTTTGGCCAAGGGAAAAGCATTGTATGCCCTGGGTTTCTAAATCCCAGAGGACAACGGTGCAGCCCATCCTTTCCACTGTCCAAGTAAACAGTGCAGTGAATCCTGTCGCAGACACACATCTAAGATCGATGGGTTCTTCCTGTTCACTGATGTGCATTATTTTCCATGCTCTTCCTGGATCACTGGTCTTGGCATGATCTTTCTGTGACAAATTATACTGACTGCGCATTATGTCCTGTGGAGTGAAGGCCCAGGATGGCACACTTGTACTGTGGTTATTGGATTCAAGGGACTCCAAGTGCAAAATATCCTGGAACCATGGAGCACAATGGGAAACCTCCCATTTGGAGTTCTTTATTGCTTCATTCAGTGATGATAGCTGGGCTTTCCAAGACCTGGAAGATAGGGTAGAGCTCACACCTGTTACAAGTGAAAGGAACTAAGTGAAATACTAAACCAGGAACAAGCTGTACTTAAAAAAAAAAGTGTCCACCTCTGTGAAGATTTTTAGTGAAAAGGTATGGAGTAAGCAAGACAAAAAGGGAAACGACAAAATAAACCCAGAAAGACGGTTTCTGTACCTGTCTACTTGGAAGGAAAACTTGGTCAGTTTCATGCTGTAGTCAGAATTAACAGGATCGTCTTCATCTATGCCCGCAGGGCCTTCAACAGGAATGTCTGCTCGAGTTCTTTCACACAGTAGGTGTCCTGGGTGTTGCCTACATTTCAAAATAATAGCCATGGTCAAAAATGATGATCAAACCTAAATCTGTGTTACTACTGCTCCTGTTAAAAACTGAGAGGGTGTTAGGGGGTGTGTCACAGAGAAGGAACAGTATAGACAAAAAGTTATCCTGAATAGGACTCCTTCTTATCTGCATTACTTAATAGCAGAATGACAAAGTCAACCTTAAGAATTTAACCCATTTGTAACTATGTATAGTGATGACGTTAGAGTTATGTGATCATTTTACAATATATACATATATTGAGTTATGTTGTACACCTGAAACTAATATGTCATGTCAATTATACCTCAATTAAAAAAAAGAATTTGACCCTTAAGGGCAGAGTGAGATTTATAAAAATATGAGCATTTGTCTACTATATTACAGATGTTGTGATAAAAACTTTATATAAATTATCTTATTTAAGCCTTTCAACAACCCTATGAAGTAAATATATCCCCATTTTATAGATATGGAAACTAAAGCTCAGAGAAATAGCAGAGCTGGATTTGAACCAGGTCAATATGACTATAAAGGTTTTTAAGCACTCACTATACCACCACCACAAAGATGATTTAGGCTGAGACAGGGAAATACATAAAAACTAGGAAGGCAAAATGAGTGTGGGTGGAGGTGAGAGAGTATATGCAGAAAGAGGGCTGTCACATTTGAGAAACACAAAGAAAGCTCGGGTGGCTAAAGCATAGTGAATGAGAAGCAAGGTGGTATGAGATGAAGCTGGAGGGGTTGGCAGGAGACAGATGGTGAAGGGCTTTATGAGTTGTTAGGAAAGATTTTTAGTTTTTATCTTGGGGGGAGAAGGAAGCTAAACAGGGGTTTTAAGCAGAAAAGTGATATGATCAGATGCAGAAGAGTAGCTGGGGAGAAAGGGAGGCATTTAAATCCTAGGAGCACTTAGTTAAATATTAACGATTAACCATTTCAACAATTTGAAGGTAGATTCAACAGATTTGTCGTGATGAAGTTAAAGAAGGCCCTGTGACAATGAGAAGGGATGATACATGGAGAAGGTATATACCCTGTCCCCAGACGTACCTGGCTATATGTCTGATAAGATGGATTTTAACATCACTCTGGTTACTCTACAGAGGATGAATGTGAAGGGGTAAGAACAGACGTTACGCTTGTTCAGGTAAGTCGTGAGAGTGGCATGGATCAGAAGATGACAGGGGAGTTAAGAAAATTAAACAGGTTCAAAAAACATTTAGAAGGTAAAACGGCTAGGATGTGGTGATTAACTGGATGCGGATCTAATACGTAAGAGGTTGGAAATATCAAAAAAAGCGGAAATGGAAAACAGTCCCTGAGGAGGGAAGAAATGGGATCCAGAGCATACAGAGGGATGGGGCTTTCATAAGAGGAGGGGAATCCCACCGATGTAATAGGAGGGAAGACACAGAAGATGGGTGCAAGAAAGCGGGTTTGTAATTTAATGTGAGAAACCAGAGGAGCTCCCATTAGACGGGTTTTACTTCCTTTATAAAGCAGGAGGCAAAGTGATCCAAGAAGTTGGGGGTAAAGAGATGAATAGATGTTTAAGGAAAATGGACACTTTAAAACAGTGTTCTAAAGAATGGGCTCATGAAAAAAAATCATTGTAAAATTTCCAAGTAATACTGAGAGACCAGTTGAAGGTCATGAATGTAAACTTACAGTGGTATCATTTTTCTTTGTGGTTTCCTCATAAGCGCTTAGTTGCTTGGGTGCAGTGACAGTTAAAATGCAGAATAAAAGAAAGATTTTTGTCAGACCAAGTGTTACCAGGAGCAAGAGTTTAGGGGGCACGCAAGACAGTGACTGAAATTATGCATCACAGAACCCAGGCTGGAAAGGGAGGGAAGTAAAGAAAGGAAGGGCCTGAAGAGTGAAAGGTCAAAAGACTGGGAATTCCAATGAGGTCAGATGACTGGTGAAGTGGGAGTACTTGAGTAAGTGAGCTGGAAAGTTTGGGAAGTTGTAGTCAGAGAGTGAGATGTGTAGAATAGTGATTTGGGTGAGGAGCAGTTTCAAATAATGACAAAGCCTAAGGCATCACTATGAGAATGGACAGCCAAGGTAAATTGGAAGAAAAAGTCACTGACAGTGAACTGAGAGAATAAACCAGGGTTTTCAAGGAGCTTACAAGCTCTATGTGAAACATGAGAAAAATAGGGAAATAATACAAGACTATACAATTAAGTGCTAAATGGCAGTTCAAAGCAGAAGTGCTATAGAAGTTGAAAGAGGAGAAAAATTATACAATGAATATAAAATTACAAGAGGAAGGGGTTCTAGTAAGGAAAGCCTTCATGACAGAGGTGGATCTCAAAGGACGAACAGGACTTGAGAAAATGAAAAGGACTGGCATTCTGTATTAGGGGAAAGAAGAGCTAGAGCCAGGAGGCAGGGAAGACAGAAACACTTTTAGATTGCAGAGCACATTTATCAAATAAAACTCCAGAGAAATTATACTAATTAAAGAGCATTTATGTAAATAATTAATAAACAGAGCTCACTCATTTAGCTGGACAGGACAGATCTCTAAATTTACTGCAGGGAACAGAACAGTAGTTCTTCTTCGGCTGATGTTATAGCAGCCGAGTTCAATGAAATTTTTCAAAGGAATGTGCCTGGTGCCCTCTTCAGAGTTCTCTTGGAGTGTTGCCAAAACATTCAAAGGACTAAAAACCTACATTCAAGGCTCAGAGTAGCTTAGTAGGCTTTCCTCCCTCCTCGCCTGTCAAATTGTTTTCCAATGATTTTTACTGAAGATTCGGAGGTAATTAGACACACAACATATGTTTTAGTCAGTAAAAATGGCCTACTGATAAATAAGCATACAATCTGAGAATGTGCTAATCATCCCTGCTCAAACATTTAAAACAAGAAAAAAATGAAAAAATATGATAGTAGCGAGAAGTTCTGGTAGGTACGTGAAGATGAATTTATCCTTTTTTTGTGATCCAAATAATAAGGAATAAAACCCATCAAAGTGCATTCCAATTACCCAAAGTGCATTCCAAATACAAAGATTTGTTTATCTCATTCATATTAAGTTAGGACCAAAAATCCTAATGGTTTTGAATGTCCCTACATAGTGAAAGTCCTAAATGTGGACCAGCCTACTTTTAGATAAGCAACTTCCAATGTATAAGCTTGTGTGTGTGTGTGTGTGTGTGTGTGTGTGTGTGTACGCACACATACCATCCGCATGCATGTAAACACATACACACTCCACAAACATTATAAAATCAGAAGCAACTAGAATACTATCTAAATCAAAAAGCAACACAAATAAGCACTCAATTTTTACTAACATATTTAGATAGCCAAAAGTGTGGGCTCTCCAAGGGAAACACCTGGGGAAATCCTGAGCTGGAGAAAGTTAGCATATCTTGTCAAACTCGTTTAAGAGATAAGTAATCTCCAAGGAAGCCAGGACCCTGAGCCACATAAGAATTCTAACACAGGGTAAATGCCATTTCTCTTCTATTCTAATGTGGGGCAAGAGGTGAATAGATAATGTATAATAGCCAAGGGATTTTAAAATTGTGATTGATTACATTTTTCCTTATATGATGACGTGAGCTATATACAACATATCAAAATCAAAATTTTGATATACATCCAGAAATAAAAAGGCAGCCGGTGGTCATTTGCATACATTATACATTAACAACCTCACTATGTAGTAGCTAGAACATGATCTAGCTGAACAGAGGAAGAAAACTAGTATTAAAAAAAAACAAAAACCTAGGGCCCGCCCGGTGGCTCAGGTGGTTGGAGCGCCCTGCTCCTAGCGACCAACTGCCTCAGTCAGGGTGGCGGGGAGCGCATGGCTCCTAATACCAGCACGGGCCAGGGAGCTGTGTCCTACACAACTAGACTGAGAAACAACAGCTTGAACCAGAGTGTGGGGGGAGAGGCGGAAGAAAGGGGTAAAAAGAAACCTAACAAGTACATTTTTATGCTCTTATGGCTCCAATTATTTACCTCAAATTAGAGACTGCGGTAATCTACATACCTGAAATACAGATTTAAGTTAAGAGCAATTGCAGAGTTGGAGGAGCTGACAATCACTACAACATCTAGGTCTTGAGACACTTTCAGTGAAGTAAAGGAAGACATCTTGGCTGGCTCCTGTTGCTGTTCATTACACATATCTTCTTGGTGAAGTGCTAAATCCACATGAGCTACCTGTGTACCCTCCACAATGTCAAAAATGTCTTTGAGTTAGAGTTAAAGAAAATGCCAGTTTTAAGAATGCCTAACCATTTAAACCACAGGATAGCTATGGACTTCATTGCTCCACCTTGTAGGTATAGTAACAGGACACTGAGGTTGCCCCATCACAGTAACCAGATGAGTATGAAGTTGGTGGCCCAATAAACAACCTGATAGAGTTCATTCAACTTGCTGAATACCGCTCTGTGCCAGTCCCTGAGACACTGGTAATATTCTCCACTACTGTTCTACAACAGTGCTGTCCAAGAGAAATATAACGTGAGCCACATTTGTCATTATAAATTTTCTAGTAGCCTTATTTAAAAAGTAAAAAGAAACCAGTAAACCTAATCTTATTTTACTTACTGTATTCAAAATATCATCTCAATATGTAATCAATATAAAAAAACAGATAATTTCCATCTTTTTTTCATAAAGTGTGCAAAATCTGGTATTTTATACCTATAGCATATCTTAATTTGGACACTAAATTTTCACTGAAAATAAATTATCTGTATTTAGATTTCATAAAATTTATATTCGAGAACTTGGAACAACCAAAGTTGTTCCAAACATACTTAAAAGTTCTCCAATAGCTGAATTAAGCATCACCTTTTAAGTCTGAAATAATTAAATAAAATTAAGAATTTAGTTCCCCAGTCATGCTAGCCAATTTCAAGTGTTCAAAAGCTACATATGCCTAGTGCTATGTTGGACAACACAGTTCTACAACCTGGCAACAAAAAATGAAGTTAATCCAATAATTTATAACATTTTACAAAAGAAGTTTTAACATAGGCTGATATATCTAAAATAGAAAAAGTGTTCCTTAATTTAGAAATGAAAGCTGCAAAATCAGATAACAGGTCATTTTTCAAGCCTTTGAAATAATTTTGCTGATGACCTATGGATCTGCTACAGACAAAAAAACCCAGAATATTTTCCAAAAATAAATTAAAAGTGGTTAAGCAAACCATATGATTTACTAATATGATTGAATCATTAGCAGTAAGAGGTGGATTATATTCATACATGAAAATATAAGTATCATTTCATAAGCAGTCATCTAAATCCTTCCTGGAACAAGCACTTAGTAGATATTTAATAAGCATACCTGAATAAATGGGTAATGCAAAGCATATACAATTTAAAAAGGACACAACTAAGTTGGATAATTATGACCAGTAAAAAACATATGTGGGGCCGGCCCGGTGGCTCAGGCGGTTAGAGCTCCATGCTCCTAACTCCGAAGGCTGCCGGTTCGATTCCCACATGGGCCAATGGGCTCTCAACCACAAGGTTGCCGGTTCAACTTCTCAAGTCCCACAAGGGATGTTGGGCTCCGCCCCCTGCAACTAAGATTGAACACAGCACCTTGAGCTGAGCTGCCGCTGAGCTCCCGGATGGCTCAGTTGGTTGGAGCGCGTCCTCTCAACCACAAGGTTGCCGGTTTGACTCCCGCAAGGGATGGTGGGCTGTGCCCCTGCAACTAAGACTGAAAGGCCAACAACTTGACTTGGAAAAAAAAAGTCCTGGAAGTACACACTGTTCCCCAATAAAGTCCTGTTCCCCAATAAAATCTTTAAAAAAAAAAAAAAAAACATATGTATACACTGGAAAATAGTTGAATGGAATATAAAGTAATATAGTTAAGTATTTTAAGTTCATGAAGATCTTTTTCCCTGAAAAGTTTTACTAAAAAACTAACCACTTACCTATACCCCAGTTCCCTAAAACTAAAAGCCTAAAAGGTTCATCTTTCTAGGTAGTCTCCTCCCCTGTATATCAACATCTTTACCGTCAAGGATACAGATCCAGCCTAAACTGCTCAAAACAAAAAGAATTCCTCTGCAGAGCTGCGTGTCAATAATCCTGTCCACTGTCTGCGCAGGCAAGGGTAACGTGAAACAGTTAAGTACTCTAATCTCAGCATCTCTTTCAGGAAATATAATGCGTAGGACGATACATTTGTTGATGAACAATAATGATGTGTTATCATGAAATGACAGAATTCGCAAAGATAATAAGGAAATACCTGTGAAACAAAAGAACATTATTTCCAACTCATTGGTCATGATTTTACAATGGGTAAATTTAATTTTGTAAACATAACACAAACAGGTAAAACAAAAAGCAAATAGCACTTAGCTCAGTCCAACTGTAGGCAGTTATTATTCATACCCACCTAAGCAAATAGTCATTGGAAGGTGGTTAAAGGGATGAAAAAAGATAATCTACAATGTCTCTGTTTCTTCTGTTTATGGACAACGTGATAGCACACCAGAAGATGATTCAAAAAAGCCTACTTACACATGGTACCCCATAAGAACAATCACAGACTATTTCAAAACATGAAAAAGAAGGAACCTTAAAATCAAGGGCAGCAAGTATGCTACTGCCTTAGAAATAGAAGCCCGAGTGCTTTGATTTCTGCTCCCTGCAGTCCTCAAGAGGGGACATAATAAATACGTAGCTCTGTAGCTCCGTAACCAGTCTAGATCAGCACTATCCAATAGAAATACAATATCAGCCACAAATGCAAACCACACATATAATTTTAAATTTTTTAGTAGTAGCTGCATTAAAAAAAGAAACGGGTGAAACTAATTTTAATACATATGTAAGATAACTTACATCCAAATGTAAGGTAACTTACATCCAAAATATCATTTCAACATTTAATTAATACAAAAACCTATTAATGAGCTGTTTTACTTTTGTGATACTAAGTCTTCAAAATCTGGTATGTATTGGACACTTAAAGGACATCTTAATTCATATTAACCACATTTCAAGTGCTCAATAATCCCATGTGGCTACTGGCTAGTGTCATGCAGGGTCTCTGGTCCTGCTTCCCGCACAAGAACGCAGGATATGGTGAGGCCAAAAAGGAATACCCACGGAGCCATAGATAGGGGAGTTATACCACTCCAGTCTCACTGGGTTGGAGACACAGGAAGCAGGTGCCACACGATCTGCAACCTGCCATCCGCTTCTCTGCCAACCAACCAACCCCACTTGCTAGCCACAATCTGCGCTTCTCTGCCAACCAACAACCCCTTGCTAACTGCAATCCGCTTGCTAACTCAGCCACGGAAGTTATATCAGTGGCTAATGGCTAACTGGTTACAGCTGATGGCCAACTAGTCACAGCTGAGGGCCATCTATTACCCAAGCCAGCACCTTTCCACGTGAAACTGCTTTCTGGGACTCTGTCCCCACACTAGTATTGGACAAGGCAGATCTCCCAACCTGAGCTCATCTCTACAAAAATTTTTCCTAAAATATATAAAATTACATAGTAATGTCACAGATTTAAACATGCTGAAAGACCACCAGTAAATACTTACTGATATTTTGATCTTCAATGAGCTTTTGCAATGTCTCCTCACTATAGCTATACAAAATGGTTCCATCACATCTTCCATCTTTCAAATCAAATTCATAGATGAGCAGTTCATAATTTTCACTAAGAGCGAGCAGTCTGGGCTTGTCCGTTGGTGTGCCTCTGTTATGAGAATCCTCCCACACAAAGCTAAGGAAAAAGTTTAGATTGTTTATTATATTCTATATCCACAATACTTATCCACAATGGTGAGGTTAGAAGGGCAGAATAAGTAGAGAACAGTTCTTTAGTTCACCTGGTAGCATTAATTCTAATCCAACTTAAGAGAGTGTAAACTGCTCTAGGACTTCCCTCCTCTGCCCTGTCTCACTTCCTACTTCTTCCCCTTCAGCTCCCTTCAGACCAACACAAGAATATAGAAGTGGATGGTGAAAAGGGGACATGGAACAAGAAATGACGGCTGCTTTTACTCCTTTATCCTAAATCCTGACTGATGGTATGTGTCATGCAGGGTGTCATGCGGGGTCTCTGGTCCCGCTCCCCACATAAGAACGCAGGACATGGTGAGGCCAAAAAGGAACACCCAAGGAGCCATAGGTAGGGGAGTTATACCACTATACTCTCACTGGCAGCTGGGTTGGAGACACAGGAACCAGGAGCAACACAATTCTCAACCCTCACTGTGCCGCTTGCAGACTTAGCCACCATCTTCTTGCTAGCTCCCCCTTTTCTGCTAGTGTAGCCACAGCAGTTATATTAGTGGCCAATGGCTCACTGGTTACAGCTGACGGCCAACTAGCCACAGCTGATGGCCATCCAATCACAGTTCATGGCCATTTACTACCTGAGCCAGCACCTTTCTATGTGAGGCCGAGAGCCTGGAAACTGCTTTTTGGGGCTCTGTCCCCACCGTATGTTTAAAGGAACTGTTATGATCAAGGATAAGTTTCAACAAACAAATATGCATATTATTTATATGAGGTATGAGGTGGGGCTCACAATTACCAAAATAGGTTTTGCTAACTTAAATGCTTTCAATGACTGTCATGTGGGGTGTCATGCAGAGTCTCTGGTCCCACTCCCCATATAAGAATGCAGGACATGGTGAGGTCAAAAAGGAACATCCACAGAGCCACAGGTAGGGGAGTCATACCACTATATTCTCGCTGGAGGCTAGGTTGGAAACACAGGAAGCAGGAGCCACACGATCTGCAACCCACCCACCACCTCTCTGCCAACCAACCTCACTTGCTAACTGCAATCCGCCTCTCTGCAATCCACAATTCACAATCCACGCTTGCTAGCTTAGCCACAGCAGTTATATCAGTGGCTAATGGCTAACCGGTAACAGCTGATGGCCAACTAGTCACAGCTGACAGCCATCTACTACCTGAGCCAGCACCTTTCCACGTGAGGCCGAGAGCCTGGAAACTGCTCTCTGGGACCCTGTCCCCACACTATCCTATATCTAGATTGAGCTTTAATTAATGCCCAATTCCTGACTGTTTACACTGAAATCTGGAAAACAATCTAAGTGTTGAACATGGAAAATGTTCAACAAATTGAGATATATTTAAAAGGCAGAATACTGTGACACCATTAACATCATTAGCACATGGACTGTTATTTCCATGTGGAAAGACAGGAGATTTTCAATGAAAATAAAGGACGTACAGTGATTTCAACAATATAAAACGGACTATAAACACTTTGAGAAAAATAGGAAGTAAATCCTGAATAGTATAAACGTCCTTATTTTTACCCTTGAATTATTTTAATTGAATTAAAATTCAATGCAATTCAAATAAAAAAGCTCTTCTTGATCCATGCCCCCCCCTCGAATTTCACGCAGTAACTTATGAATACCCCCATTAATTCACACGTGAATGTCTTTTCTGTTAAGTTCTCAAACACCTCAAGAGTTCTGCTTCTTTTCTCTCTGCATCATGCCTGTCTTTACGAGGCTGTTCAACAGTACTTAATACTGTTGAATAAATTTACTTCCCCTCAGGAAGAGATGCCCCTTCCTAGCAACTAGAGATGGGGAATAAAGAAGACACAGAACAGGTTAAAGCACTCACTGATTTAACAAACGAATCTCTACTGTCACGCAGTTATAGGACCTGGAGATTCCAAGGTAAGACATCTCTTGGCTACTCAAAGTCTTTAAGAGGAGATCGTTTCCAAAATATTTTGTTATAAAAAGAGCCCAAAGACTCAGATGGCACTATCTAACTGAAGTCCTGAACCGAGAGTTACTGAAGTGGAAAGTAATACATGATTGTAATTATGTTTTTTTCTTAATTCCCAAATCATGCAAACCTCACATAAAAGAATTGTCTTATTCAACTTTTCAGGCACTGCTCCTTGGTAACAGTACGTGCGTAAGAAATATTTGAGAGAACGAGTGTACTAACTCATAGGCTCTGTCCTTGAAGAAAGTGGGGGAAGCCCATACGTGAAGGAAATCCCTCTTTGTTTCAGGGGCGAGAAAAAGGTTATCAAGATGACTCCAATTAGAGATGATTCCCCAGCTGGTATCCATTAGATCTAATGGATCCAATCTAATGGATACCAGCTGGGAAAGGTGCACGGCTTGTGTTGAATGAATAAAAGCAATCAGCGCCTAAGTGGGGGCCCATTCCAGGTTCGCTGACGCTAGAAGAGAAGCGGGATGCCGTCTCCGCCCACCGAAACCGGGAAGCGAGGGCACAGGGATGCACCAGAGCGAGGAAAAAGTTCCAAGAGGAAACCGGGCTCGCTTCTGGGGCGTTTCCCGCGGCTGTCATTCCTCTCCCGCTACCTCCATGCCAGGAGTGCGGCATGGGGGCCGGCCGAGCTAGAGCTCTGGGCACCCCCTACACTGCCCAGCCCTCCTGCAGCACTTACTGCCGAAAGGGGCCATCGAGGCAGCAGCCACCCCCGCCCCGGCCGCCGGGAGCCAAGGAAAGCACTTGAAGGCTGCCCGCAGCTGTCAGGCTCCCCAGAACCTCTTGCTCTCTGTGCATCTGCGCCCGGGGTCCCATCCGCCCCGTCGCCTCGGCGGGGACCGGCACCAACAACATAGGCAGAACCCGCTCCATGGCTTTAGGGCTGCAGGTACCACCGGCGGCGGAACTTCCGGACGACTTCACCGCAGCCATCTTTGGTCCGGCCGCTTCTTCCGGTCACCTGCGCCCCACGGCGTCCTGGGCATGCGCAGTGTAGCCAATCCGCTCGCTGCCTCGTGATCCCGCAGCGGTTACATTCCCTGCCTGTAGAGGCCGGTACCAACTAACCAATACAGCAAAGCCACATCTGTCTTTGCCTCAAGACCACTGTTTACTCTGAAACAGTTGAGGGCCTAATTTAGCAGCCTAACGCAGGCTGTAGCAGGTGTGCTCACTCTGTGGCATTACCCTTTGCCGCCTTAATGTAGCTGCCACCTAGCTATTGGAACCAGGTTCCTGTCTCTTAGTGCGCTATTATTTTTGTTTGTTTGCAGGCCCTGGGGTGGTGCAATATTCTCTGTAGTGTGGACCAATCCATCATGAGGGAGTTGACCTGAGTGCTGAAGTTAAACAATACCCACTGCAATGGGCAGGGAAACAGGGTAAGGAGTGAAGGTGATGCAGTTCCTTTTCATTACTATTTTCTCAAGGAAGTATGATCAGAGATCGTCAGGAGAGAGAGGAAGAGAAGCAGAGGGGGTGAGAAGAAGAGGTGTGGAGTAGGCATTTTGGAAAGAACCCTAATAGACGGCAGTACCTTTCTTATCAACACATTTTCCACAATCAGATAGGGTCACAAGGCTACCAAAGGTCCGCTCCTTTGTTTGTGCTTTGACTCCCATCCTCTTGTTCTAGAGCTTTGTGTCTGGAAAATTATTTTTCTCCTGCATTGTTTTCTCCCCCTTTATTGGAGGTACTTTCGTTACCAGGCAGACAAGCTATATATAATATGTCATTCTTAAGAAAAGTAACTTCCCTTAATCTACACCAACAACTACCTACTGTCAAATTTCTGCTTCCCTTTTAGAAAATTCCAAGTTGATTCTTCTTGTAGTCAGACAAACTCTCTCCTTCCTCACCTCAACCCCTCTAATCAGGCTGACCTCTCCACCAAAACTGTTCAAGGTCGATGATCTCCATATTACCACAACCAGCCATCACCTCTATCATTCCTCACTCCTTTCTTAACGAACTTTCTATCTTGGTAACATCACTTCCTAGTTTTCTACCTATTTCACTGATAACTCCTCCTCAGTCTGCTTTTCTTCCTACATAATCTCTCCCACCTTTAAGTATCATCTATACATATGCTTATAACTTCCACGTTTGTGTCTTTATCCCTGACCATTTCCTTCAACTCCAGACTGTTGTTTAACTACCTACTTGATATGTCTACTTGGATTTCTAATAGGACTCAAATTAAAGTGTCTAAATTTGATTTTTAACCCCCAACAAACCCATTTTTCCCACTTCAGTTTGGGACGCCCACCATTCAACTCTACCTGGGAGTCAGCCTTGATTCTTAACCACCACCCTTATCCAGCCCCTCAACAGTGTCTGTCAACTCTTACTTCCAAGACTTATTCCAAATCTCTTCTCTACTTTCTGTCATCACTCTTCAATTCTTGCCTGAGCTGTTGGAAAAAAAACCTCTGAACATTTTTCTCTGCCATCTTGTTTCCCTAACAATTCAGCAGTCAGAGTGATCTTCTAAAAACGAAATGTCATATTACTTTCCTGTTTAAAATTCTCACTTCCCATCAGATTTTTAAAAATAATGGCTTACAAATCTATACCTTTCCTACCTCTCTCCAACCTTATCACCCTCCCCACTTATCTTTGTGTACTTCAGCCACATTTTCTTTTCTTGAAACACACAACATTCATTCTCACTTTTGGGGGCTTTGTGCTCACTAGTGTCTCTACATGAAATACTTTTCATTTCAGCTTAAATGTAACCTCCATTGACAGGCCTTCCTGGACCATTCCATTCCAGTCACTCATCACGCAGTTTTGTTTTCACCATGGTGTTTATCACTACTTGGTGTTTTGTGTCAGTCCCTGTCAAAGCAGAATGTAAGCTTCAGAAGAGGGGGGACTTTTCCTTGCTCACCACTGTTACCATACCACCTAAAATGGTGCCTAATTGGTAAAAAGCACTCCAGTGTTTGCTGATGAATGCATAACCTTGTTTGTCAATTTAAATCAAACATTTCATATCCCATGAGAGATATTTATATCCAACCCTCTTAGCTCATTCATTATTATGCAGACAAGCTATAACATGTAATTCTTAAGAAAAGGAACTTCCCTTAACCTATGTCAACAATTACCTACTGTCAAGTTTCTGCTTCCCTCTTAGAAAATTCCAAGTTGATTCTTCTTATAGTCAGAAAAACTTTTTAAAATGGCAACATTGAAGCAATTTCCAACATATTTTTGTTAGATATAACAAGGTCCTGTCCCTTATTTTAAGAACATTCTTAGAGCATTCACACGTAAGAAAATGGCTTTCATTATACCTCCTAACTTACAAACAAGTTTCAACAATCATTGTCTTATCTCTTTAATCATATTTTACTACGCCATGTTTTTTTAGGCATATTATTCAGGTTCTTCAAGAAGCACAAGAAAATGTTTGGGGCAGTGTCCTCCAATATATCAAGGGATAAGAAATGTCTTCAGACTCTTGGATCCCTATAGACATTGCCCGCACAGCTAGTGTCTGATGATTAAACTTTTCCGACATGTATATATTCCAGAACAACGGGATCAGTAGATCCAGGCAAGCCTACAAAGAGAACAGATGTTAACTACAATCAATCTCATTTTCTAAAGTATCGGTGTGATTTGATTAATATCTGACTCTTTCCAGCAGATGGTAAATTCTGAGGACAGAGGTGACCTCCATATTTTTCATGCTTATATTTTGGAACAGTTGTCCCTCAAATATTTCTTGATTGAACACTTCAGCCTCTCAAATTAATTATTTGCCCTCAAATAGCTTAGCATGATAAAGGACCAAAGCACCTGGGATTAAAACATTTGGCTGAAGAAACAGGCCACAGGGCCCTAACTTGGAGCAGACTGGTTACTCAGTAAATGCCAAAAAGTCTAGGGCTACTTCTAAAAGCAAGTTATCCTCCATACTCTTGGTTTAAAGAAGTAGAGATGGGACAGAAACTAGACTGGGCTTGAAAAAGGAGCGGGGCTATGACCTTATTTCTGCCATCACTTACTGCATTGTAGCCTCCAGCTGCTGTACCAACTGTTTGTCTACATGGCGACAGAACAGGGGAAGAAGGTTGCTGGGGAAGGCAAGGGGTTCTGCCAGAGAGGTTGCAGGCATCTGAGCTATTTCCCAGGCAATTAGAATCACTATGTCTGTCCTGGAGGGCAGAGAGGAAGAAATAGAGTATTTGTATTTAGATTCAAGGCCAAGATCCTTATTATCCTCTACCACCACTATCACCCTCTATGCATGTAGCAATTGAGAGAGAACGTTTGACATTTGACATATGCCAGGGCAATGCTTCATGCTTTATACATCTTATTTCTTATTTAATCTTAATAATTCTATAAGTGGTTAGTACCATCATCCCTAGGTCCCTAGTTTATAAATGAGGAAACAGGTTGACAGAAGGGAAGTAACATGCCTGAAAGTTACAGTGCTAATAAGTGACAGAGGCAGAATTCAGACCTAGAGCTGTTTGACTCTAAAGCTTGTCCCCTTAATTACTATGTTATACTGCCTCCCATGGGAAAGGAACTCTCTAGGGGACTATAGGAAAAAAAAGGCAGAACAGAACAACTACAACTCTGCTACTTTTCCCTTTGACCCAACTCCTCTCCAATGCTTGAATACACCACTCAGGAAATATCTGGCTTAGCCTACACATCCCAGGGATACTGAAATAATATTTACAGGTCTTTACGATCTTACCAAACTGTATGGTCACTGTTGGATTCCTCTAGGGAAGAATCCAGGCACACCAACTTCTCCCCATGACTCAGCAGAGCATAGAGCAAAGATATTCCAAACTGCAAGTAATAAAGTGTCCGGTAAACTGAGTTCACCCTAGGCATTCAGTGCTTCCCTGCCTCTGTCTTCCCAACTCAAAGGGCAAGTTCACATGTACAAATGGAGTCCAACACCCATAAAATTGTCAGGTTTTACATTAGCTGGCCAAAGAACTTTCAGACCTTTCCAAGGGAATCACTGCTTTGAATTTCCAAAAGATTCTTCTGGGAAGCTGATTAAATGCAAACTCGTGAGTTCTGCCCCCAGGAGTCAGTCTGTAGATCAGGAATGGACCCAGGAATCTGACACAAGTAGTCTGTGGAACCCCCGCCCCCTTTAAGAAGCACTGCTTTAGGCAAAGATCTTCGGAGAGGGGTTCATACGATAATCCACTGGCATATTAGAAGTTGTCAGAACTTCTACATCTAGAGTCTCATCTTTCAAAACTTTATATCTTATATTTGTTATATATCTAATATTAATATAGTGTTACATGTATATGACTTATAAACACACATGGGTGATATGGTTCAGAATTTTTTTTTTTTACCAAAAGGGATTTAAAAAAGAAAATCGAAATGTTTGGCAACCTCTACTCTAGAGGTCTACACCAGCACCATCATTAGGGAGCTTGTTCGGAAGCAGGTGTCTGGGCCCCACCCAGGTCTACTAAATGAAATTCTCGGGATGGACCCAAGGAACTGGTATTCAATAAGCTCTCCAGGTTATCCTAATGCTCACTAGAAGTTGAGAAGCACAGCAGAGGATAAACTGGAGACATGAGAAGATTGCAGAGAGATAAAGACATTCCCTCATTTATTCCTTGCCAGTGATACCCCTGGAGGCCTTCTCTGGAAAGAGAAAAACTTCCCGGATATGTTACCTGATTCTGAAGCACCGCAGTGACTAGCCGCTCTGAGGAGCCAGGTGGAAGCAGCATTAGTCCCTGAAGTCCTTGCAGGAGTTCATGGAAGGTCAAGTGATTGATATATTTGCTCAGAGGTTGGAATAACATCTGTAGGGCCTGCAAGAAGGTCAGTGAATGCTTCTCTGACTCCATCTCCTCCCACCTTGCCTCCAATCCCTTTTCTTGCCGACCTGCCTTTGGCACCTCCCTGGTTATTTACCAGACCTATCACCACTCATGTCTCTCTATCCCTAACACTGGTCATTCAATACCTACTTGTTCTAAAGTGCCTTCCCTAAGAAAAGTACATATGGAGCTCCACACTTCCCAGGGAGTCCTTATTTTCTCACCCTCCACAGCACACTCACACCTGTGCAACCAAGGCCGGTGGGTTTTCTTTTGATCATTGCACCCTGAGATGATCAGCTGTTCCTAGAGTAGTTTATTCTGTCACTCCTTCACCTGAGGATGGCAGCATCAACTTCACTGCCCAATACCTTCTCTGACATCTCTGGGAGTAGGGACTGGAGGAGGAAGAAAGATGCCTAACCCATCCATGAAACCATCCTCTTCTCCACTTAATGCCCCAGTACCTGATCAGCTGCATCCCTCCTGACCAGGAGGGGTAGATGGTGGGTGATAGCCAAAAGAAGGCTAACCGCCCGATCCTGGGGCAGGAAGGGGAGTAGCCGGGCCACTAGGGCTTTCCCCTTCCTCACGGAGAGCACCTGCAGGAAGCCATCTGCTGCCTCACTGCAAGTGAGATAGAGCATTTTCAGGGCTCTGCATAGAGGAGAGGGCTACATGCCAGAAAAGAGGGGCTGAAGCAAAGCCAATGTCTTTGCTGATCCTTCCCTTATTGGGCCGGGGTGTGACCCTCCCCTGCTTACTCCAGATGATTCTGCTCCGGGGTGTTTAAGGACTGGAAGAGCTTCTCAACCTGGTTTCTCTGCTGCTCAGAGTAGCAGGGCCGTGAAGGCCCATCCTTCTGGCCCTCCTCTATCTCTAGTAACTGAAGGAACATCTAGGAATTTGAGGGCGAGAAAAGAAGCAAAGGTCAATTTGAGCAATATCCCATTTTCAAGGGTAAGTTAGGAACTCATCCCTAAGGAGCTGATCTCACCTTCTCAATCCAGTACAACACCCGAAGCCTCTGACTGCTTGTAGCTCCTATCTCCTAGGAGAAAGAGTCCCCAGCCATCAGCCACACCTCCATAGCAGCAGCCCAGGCCTTGGGCAAGCTAGAAATTGAGCTGGAAAGGCTAACACAAAGTCTGATCACAGTTCTTCCTCACTCTTAGGTCACAATCTGAACAGAAGCACAAGAGTGCTCCAGACCTTTCCCCAAAACAAGGAAGAGAAAAAAGGTTCTGGGAAGATATTGCTCCTACCGGCTCTTGAGTTCCATGGGGTACAGCATCAATAGCTCGGCGAGGGCTAAAACACGTCGACACAGCTACCTGGCCCAGGGAACCCTCAATTCGAACCACTGCATGAAAGGAGTTAGGACAGGCATATTTCCCTCCCCTTTCCATCCTCTGTCCACCCGGATGGCCGGCCCAACCCAGCAGGTCAGCCCAGGTCCTACCTGATTCGTAAGCCTCTGCCTTCTGAATGTAAGGCGTTACCAGCTTGAGGGACTCAACCTTGCTCCTTTGCCCAAGTAGCTCTTCATCTGCCTGCCTCTTCTCTAGTTTCTGATAATATTTCTGAGAGTCCATGGAATGGAAAAATGTATACTCATCTTCTGAACTTAGAATTAAAGTTCTCAAGTGCAACCTCTTAACACACTGTATAGCATCCATTCCAGAAACGAGCCTGGCAAATTAGGCCCTTATGGCAATCATTCTAAAGAACCTTAAGTACCCTGGGCCTCATGCCACCTGTCCTGGGATCCCTATACTAAGGACTTGAAGAGCTAGGTACCACTATCAGATCTGATGGAAAGGTGGAGAACCAGGAAGCAAATCTGTCCCAGCACCTGCAACCTTGCTGCATTCCTTGTTCCCAAGTTACACACTGCACACCACATATCCTCCCCCTCCCTATTTTGATTTGGTGATTCTACCTGTCCTTTCCAAAATCGGAGTTATCTGATGGCATGAAGACCATCAGCAGCTTGAAGAACAGAGATAGCACTATTTGTCAACTTGCTTCTAGGATTTGCTCTTCTGAGGATTTGCTCAGCAGCTCTAATATTTTCTTAAAGAAATCTGTAAAATCCCAAGCTAAAAAAAGCCATTGACTGTGAGCCAAACAAGGATTTCAATAAAGTTCCTTCAATTAGGAGAAGTGTCAAAAAGGCACGAGTATAAAACTACTTCACTTTCAGTGATCCTGACAGGAAGAGGCGAGTTTTTGAAGTGGGGTGAAAAGGAAGAAATTAAATAGGAAGGAGATAAAGGTGGGAACCTTGGTAGGGGACTCATGGAAGTTAGGGAGAAAGAGAAACACAGCTTAGACAACCCCAAAACCCATAGACAAATATTTGCCCCATAAATAAAAGGGAGGTAAGGAAGCAGGAGGAAGAGTCAAAATGTCTACCAGCATTTGTTCAATTCAACATATCAAATCCCACTATTTATAAGACCCCTGTGTTTTAGATATAAAAAAGGAAAAGTAAATAAATGGTTATAATAAGACATTTTTAAAGACGCACAAAAGTATATCAAGGTGGAAAAGTCCATATTTCTTAGCTGAATAGGGAAAATTCTTGGCAAAGGATGGAGACAAAAACCTCAGGGTGTGTTTGGAGAATTGTAAATAACCCCATTCAGTTGAAGTGTAGAAGAATAGACGGGTGAATGAGGTTGGGATGTCAACTTTAGAAATATGGCCCCTCGCCTAGAGTAGTTATCTTTCCCAACTGAATGGACATGGCCCCTATGAGATGAAGAAGAGAGGATCTGAGAGGGCCTGTGGAAACCAGGCCCATTTGACCCCAAGGTCAGAGGATGGGAAGAGCATGTGGGGCTCACCTGGTAGTAACAGTCATCCAGGCTGGGGTTCTCACTCTGCAGCTGAACCATCTGCACTTTTATCACCCAGTCCTTCTCTTTTTGGGTCATGAGGTTAGCATAGGGGTCTGGCTGCTGAGACCAAGGCTTCTTGGCTGGGGGACTTCAAGCCAGGAGGAATGTCCCTTTAGACCTACCCACCCCTGCCACAGTGAAATCCCAAGGTGTGGTGAGCAGGGTGTGAAACTGTCTAGGAAGGATGGGAGAGCATACAGAGGTGGGCAGCTCTACGAGAGTCCAAATTGTGCAGGGACTTTGGGGAAATACTCAGCATGCAAATGAGCTGCCCACCACCCTGCTCCTCAAGGTTTTACCTTGGTGTTCGACTCTGCTGCTGCAGCTGCAACATCCGTTGGTGCTGAGGGTGGAGCTGCGTCAGATGACTGGGAAGAGTCAGAAAGAAACTTGGGCTGGCTGAGAGAAGCTCTCGGCTCCCCACCCCTCCACTCAGGTAGCCTCTGCTAACCTGAGTTGGACATCTAAGGGAACCCTGTTGTTTACGTGCCTCCCAAAAGACAGCCACATGAAACATCACAACCCCAGCTCAACAGGGCTCACATTCCCCTCCAAGATACACTTTTCTACAACATGGCTGCAGGAAATCTTGACACAGTAGAAAGCCATTTAGCCTGATAGTCAGGAGTTCTGAGTCCTAATCTCAGTTCTGCCATGCCAGCTAATCCTCAAGTAAGTTCTTTTAGTCTCCCTGGGCCTCCATTTCCTCATCTGTGAGGGAGAAGGGGTTGGACTCTACTTCCCACTTATTACGTTTCTGTAAGTATTTTCCTGTGGCAGCTGGTAGTGCGGTCCCCACCCCTCCTCAGCCACTACCTCCTAAGACCTCCAAAGAAGAGCTCAGATGGTCACAGACACTGGGGTACCTGGCACCCTGAACCAGTACCTGAACCTAGGGGACTGTAAGGTCGGTGAGCTGCAGAAGAGAGATGGGTCTGGTGAGAGCAGTCGAGGGCCAAAGTGCCGCGCTGGAGAGCTGGTGCTGGCATGGGTAGGCCGGAAAGGACTGGGTGACAAGTAGTCCAGCGTCTAAGAGAGGAATTAAGACATCTGGGAGAAGGGCATACCCACCAAAAGAATGCTGCTCTTGTTGATAAGTGCCTTTCCTGCCTCTACATTCTCACCTGCCTTTTCCCTCAAGAACCTCACCAAACATTTGGCCATCTGGGGGGATGTGAAGTCACCAGACTGTGGATCCTGCCCTTGTTTCCAACAGAGTTTGTTACCTCCTGGGGAAGCAGCTCTTCAGTCCCTGGCATTGAGGGGGCAGGTGCTTTTTCTACTATTTGGTGAGTCAGCACCTCTCCCTATCCTCTCTGAGGCTTCTCTCAGGCTTTTGGGTCTTCGGCTACTGGGACAATGCTTAGCTGTCTCTTTTCTGAGTCATCTGAAGCCCTCCTCAGAGCTGAATTCCCTTCTTGTTCTCCCTGCAGGATGTCTTGCAATTCCTCCACCCCAGGCCATGTTCCCATTATGCAGTTAATTGAAGGGCAGGTGCTCTTTCTAGCCCTAAGCTCAGCACTGCTCATCTGCTGAAATGAAAAGACGTGGGGATCTAGTTTATCCTTTTTCATATGAATGGTCAGTTGTCCCAGTACCACCTTTGTCACTTACCAAGCTTCTCCACATGATGGGCATCTCTCAAGTCCCATACCCATACCTTACCCAAAGCAAGGTCAAGAGCAGACTGAACATAATGAATTTAGGGACACTTGGTATGCTCCTTCTCAGCACCGAGTCACTTTCTCACATGATCGGACTGGAGCAACTCACCTGGCACAGAAAGTACAAGGAGGTAGGTGACATCCCCAACACGCCAGGGGCCTTGATTCCAGGGGAGCTGAGAAGACCTTTCTGGAATGGGAGGGAAGAAAACCCAACTCGAATGAGCCCCTGTGGTGTCTTCTACATTCATCTGTGTTTATAGAGGGTGGGGGCAGCAAGGCCAACTATTTCCAATACACAGGATAGTGGCAGCCTCGTCCTCCCTCATAATTAAAGTCAACTGGGCCAGGACCCTTCTCCTGCTCGGAGAGGAAGCAAGCCCGGTATCTCAGGAGAAGCAAAACTAGTATCTCAGGAGTAGTTTGAAGGAGGGTCTGAGTCACTTCATTTCTACATGGGAATCCTTATCTCTCTCCATTCGCTGTGGGAATCCAAGGGAATAAATAGCAGGAATGGACTGTTGAGACCCAGGGACCCAGGGTCAAAGGTGACCTTCAGCACTAAGAGCAGGGCCAGCTCCTATAGGTGATATACAGCCCTGCTTAGACCTGGTTTTTAAGGTGAAGACAGCATCAGAAACTAAGTGGGAGACAGGAGGAAAGAGGGAAGGAAGAAGAGAGTCCCTGGTCAGGTTCAGGCCTGACATAGAAAGTGTTAACCCAGAACCTGTCTTAGAAAGGGGTGGAGGAGAGGGGTGTTTAGTAATAGTTCATGAACTGAGGCAGTTCCGGACAACCATCCCGCCATGGTACCTGGGCGTTATGGACAGCAGTGAGGACAGCTGGATCCCCAAGACTGTTTTCTTCTTCCTCCTCCTCCTCCTCCACGTCCAGAGCTAGATCAGGATCCAGATTCTCCTCCTCGTTCTCATTTTCTTCCTCCTCCTCTAATTGGGAGGCAGACACCAGCTCCTCCTCAGGAGCCAAGGGGCTACAGGACTTTTCTGGGCCTTGGCTTGAGTGGAGTCCTGAGGAGGAAGTAGACGGGGGCTCAGGTGTGAGGAGTCTTATCCAGAGAGGCTGCTTCTCAGAAGTGCTTGTGCTCATGCGCCATCTCCAGCACCACCTTCAAATAGCGCGTCCTGTTCTAAGCGTTCCAGTCAGCCTCCTGACCCCACGGGCCCCGACTTGTCCTCCCAGAGAAAAAGGAACCTGGCAGGTGCCAGACACCTTTACTTGCTACATTCCCTCTTCTATCACCTAATTTGGTACCAACAGAGGCCTCTCCACTGGCTCTCCTCCACCTAACAGCCCTTTCTGTGCCTCTTTAATTAACCAAGTTCCAGCTGCTGTGACTCACTGCAATATAACCCTACTGTGCACCAGATACATTCCAGGTGTACGTTCATTTAACGCTAACCATCATACAAGTTTGTTGTTGATAGTTTCAACTATGAAGGCAAGGAAAATGGGGCCCAAAAAAGTGATCTCAGTCATCCAGCATGACGTAGCTCTCAGGTAGGAAGGTTTGGAATCCCTCCCAGCGATGCTGGATACCCAACCCCATGTCCGTCCACTGAACCAGAAGAGCAAGTCTTGACATCACTGGGCTTTTTACCCAGATATCATGGCCCACTTAGTGATACCTTCAAGATATTTCATCTTTGCAGGCTGGCAGACTTCCTCTGTGGCTGCTTCCTCTGGGGAGAGATCACTTGCAGCTTTTGGAAGATAAACCTGGGAGAGGGAAGAGACCCACAGACACGCTGCTCCTCAGGATGGATGGCATGGCACCCTAAAACAGCCACGGTCTTCCCCCAGCTAGGTTGTCAGAGAAGTACTGGCCCAGGGTCTTGAGGAGCAGGACCCTAGGCTCTCAGACAGCCCTAAATCTCTACCCTTTGACCTCACTGTCCCAGCTCTAAGGAGCTGTCCTTCAAATAGACAGAAGTGAGGGACAAGGCTAGGAGTCGGAGGAGAAGCACTCCCACACAGACGCCACCAGCCTCCATCTGTGCACAGCAAGGGGACCTCACAGCTGCCTTGCTGGTGACACCCACCACTTGACTGCTGTCCTTTCTGCTTAGTTTAGCCATGGCAGCCCGGCCAGTGCTGGCTTGCTGCCCCTGGCTTTAAGAGTCCCAGCACCGCCCCTGCTCTTCCATTAAAGGGCCAGCATCCCCCAACCTAGGGGTTTTGGTAGAAACATAAGAACACAACCTTATGATAAAGAAAACCCTTGAAAGGTCAAGAGAAATAAACTGCACTTTTAACCATTAAGGGTTTGAGTACAGTTTATTGGGATCGCTATTTGGGGGCAGATATTTTTTAAAAAGATCCCTGTTTTCTACACCCTTCATAGGAACTGTGTGAGGTTGTTTCCTTCAATCCCTAGGTTTTGCTCCATCAAAACTGGGTAGGAAAATTGGCAGATCCTGGGGAGATTCCCTAACAACCAAGTTCTCGGCACTTCAGGGCAACACACTTGTGGAGCCACCTGCTTACCCTTCACTGCCCCCTGTGAGCCTAAGTCTGCTACCAGCTGTAACTGATGAGGGACGGACCCCTCTGAATTTAGAAGCCAGATCTTCAAGGTAAAAACATTTCTTCTGCATGAGGTACACAGACAATCTTGTATCCTCTCAGCTGCTCTAATGAAAAACTGGTTCAGAAGCTCAGGAGTAAAAAGAAAACAAAACAAAAACAAGCATATCAGTACTGCTGGTAGGCAAAACCTAAGACCCAGCTGAGCCTTATCTAACACCAGACTGATCCTGGGTTTTGTGCCCACATCCTGTGTTCAGCTGAACCCCACATGACTGTAGAACTTGTGAATAAAAACAAAAACACAGCTAATTTCTCTACATCAAAAAGGCAAGTTAGGGCCCTATCGTCCCAGTTATAGAACGATGATTCTTGGTGCCTCCAAAAATTTGTCTCAAAAATTTTGCTGTAGGTCAGAACAGGTGAGGGGAAAATTCTAAGTAGCTTGAAAGTTACTGAAAAACTCTTCAAATATCTGAATTAGGTTCAGGCCTTTTTTGTAATGTTATTCAGCTGTTTCTCTCAAGAAGTTCCTAATAATTCACTTTGTTATTATTAACAAAAGGGCCAAATGGTGAATTTCAGTATTCCAGGTGATTTATTAGGTGACATATCAGGTTGTTATAGAGACCAAGTCTTAGGGAGAGCCACTAGCTGCACGCAGATTTTCATTGTGAAGGGACTTCCTATACCAGACTAGTACCACAGAGGGTGATATAGGGCTTAGTCTTCAAGATCACACCTGGCTGTTTGAAGTTTCACTTGGGACCTAGTGACTTCTGTGAAAGTCCCTTACCTTTGCCTGAAGTCTTATATGTACCCGGGTGCCAAAAAAAAAAAAAAAAAATGTATACACGTGACTTGTATTCATCTTTTATTATTGTGAGTATTACAATTTTAATACACTTTTTTCCTTTCTTAAAATGTGTATACATTTTTTTGGTACCCTCTGTATATACCGGTCCCTTAGGTTTTCTAACTTTCTGCTATAGTTTAACTGTGCTAAGTTTAAGCCAAGCCTCTGCTAGGCTTGGGGTAAGTACAGCAGTGAATAATAAGGCAGGTGCCACCCGGGGCCTTTTAGAGCTTCCCAAAAAATAAGAAGTACAGTCAGGTAAACAGGATTGTTGGATTGGATAAAAAGTCCACTAGAAATGTTTACCTTTGCTGAATAAAACTCCTAGGACTTTCCCACTTGTATGGGGAGATTTATTAATCCATTGTTTCAGTTTCTTTAATGGCTATAGATCTGTTCCAGTTTTCAGTTTCTTTGTGAGGTTGTGTCGTTAAATTATACAGTCTTCTAGAAATGTGCCCATTTCTATAAGTTCAAATTTATTGACATTGGCTCGCTTAGGCAGCACATATACTAAAATTTATTGACATAAAGTTACTCATACTGTAAGACTATTTTTTAAATCCATGCTATATCTGTATGTTGTCCCCCTTTTTATTCCTAACATTTATGTTTTATCCCCCTTTTCTTTTCTTTCCAGTTTGTCTATTTTATTAGTCTTTTCAAGAAAAACCATACATAAGTCAGGGATTTTAATAAAGGGATATTTATCAAGGTGTAGAAAGAATATAGTGCAATCGTAAGGAATATTACAGTACCTTGGCACTGGTTATAGTTGGTTATTACCACTTTAGGAGAAGGGCCAGTGGATGGGGTGCTTACTAGAACCTGGAGACAGAGAAGGCTGCCTGGCAGGCAGGTAGATAATTTCAATATCTGTGTCACATTGGCTCTAGTGTGGCAGCCCTCTCCTAAATTATATCCATTCTTTCTAAGATCTGATAACTGCTCTCCTCTTGCCTCTTGAGTTCTAAGTGTGGGAAAGACACCCCCCACTTGCTAACCCCAGGGTGCTTCAATATCCTTTATGAATTTCTCTTAACCCTGCTTACACCTTTGTAAATATGCCCTCCACAAAACTCTCCTCGGTTACCCTACTCAAACGTGCTATTTGGTTTCCTGGCAGGACCTTGACTGACACCATCTCCATCACCAGCCTACTGAGCCCTTCTTTTCTTGTCCTCATTCAGCTTCCTCTTCTATCCCTCAATTATCAGTGATTGTCAAACATAACAATTGTTCTCAAGTCTCTATACGTGACTCCCAGAACTTTATTCTCAGCAGCCACCTCACCTCTTATGGTATTCAGAAAATAGAGGCCATTTGGGCTGATCTACTTAAATTTATGCTCAGAAGAAATTTACATGCAGCCACAGGCCTTCTCACCTCCTTCTTCCAGGTGGGGAGTCCCTCTTCCTCTTCAAGTCCAACCTTTCTTCCTAGATCCTATGCCTTCCGGTCCCTTAAGTCATGCTTCTCTTGTCCGTGTCCTCAGCCTTTCTATTTTTCCTTCTTTCTTTTTCTTATAGCATAGCATAGAAATATCAGGATTTGTTCATTTTTAGAAACAAAATCCCTTTCTTGTTTTTGTTTCTTAGTTTAACTGCTCCTTGTCTCTCTCCTACCTGACAAACAAGCTTCTCCATTTCTTCAACTCACATCATCCCTTCAGCTGTTGCTCTCTGGCTTTTGACTCCATCATCATGGGGATACCAGGGGACAGATTGACATCAATCATCCCACAAGCCCCTCAACTCTTTCTATGGACAACTGATATTTTTTTCAGCCTTATGTCAGTACTCTGCAAACACCCCATCATGATAAATCCCCTACTCTCACTTCTATCCTAATGCCAGCACTGAGCACTTCTTAGATGAAAAAAATAATAATCTGAAACTACCATTACCCGTCATTCCTCAGAAACTATTCTCAATTCCCAGTGATTTCATAATTATAAGTGCAAAAGACATGTCTCCGTCCTTATCTTAGTTGAAGTCTCTACAGCATTTGACACCGTTGATCATGTCCTCTGTGCATCTCTATTCTCCCACAGCTTCCTGACAATTCAGTCTCCTACTTCTTCTTGTACCTCTTCGGTCATCTTTCTTTGGTCCCTTTCCTGCTCTCCTCATCCTCTTGCCATCCGTCAAATATCCTATTCCTTATGCCTCTTCTCTTTCCCCTCTACATCAAATATTCTTAATCTGAGGGTCCCCTGAAATTGTGTATATGTCTGTGTGATTTTTAACATGCACATTTTCCTGGAGAAACAGAACTTTCATCCCATTCTCAAAGGGATCGAGAATCCCCCAAAAGCTTAAGTCCTCTGCAACCTCATATCCCTGGGCAATCTCATCTACTCATGCTTCCCTACCACCTACAGGCTGATGATTTCCAAGTCCTAAAGGAAGATCTGAAAGTACTAAGGAAGTCCTAAAGTACTAAAGTAAGATCTGACACTGCCCAACTGAAAGCACCTGCGTGGTTTTCATCTCCTATCCTTTACATAAGGTATAAGGCTCTTTAAGATCCAACCCTGACTGCCTCTCCAGCCTCCTGTCTTAAAGTTCCATGCTTTCTAGTTTGGGTTTCAGAAATAGTGAACTGCTTTGAGCTGTGTGGGGAGAGTAGAAATATGATGGAGCCCTCTCCTGTAATCACTGCACTAGGATGTGTCTCCCTGCCCTAAGGACCTCTCACCCTTGGTCTGGGAGTTTTATTCAATTGTTCATTGAAGTGGCTTCTTGTCCCAGTTCCTTCTTTCTTTTCAATGACATCGAACATGCATATCTTAGCAGGTAATATGCTATTCATTGTGCCATACAAGCAATGTGAATTTGCCAAGCAAGAATTATTTTAATTGGAAGGTGATTTCAGATGCTTTATTGAATTGCCTTACTCTAATATTCTAAATATTCAAATGCAGGGAAAAACTCATCTCAGGCTTCACCTTCTCCAGGAAACCTTCTCAGACACCCGCCTCCCTTCCAGGTTGGATGAGGTGTGCTTCTAATATCCACTCATTGGCCTTTACACATTTTTCTCGTTTATACTCACCACACAGAGTAGTAATTCTATTTCTGTATTTGTCACCCCCAAATGAAGAGAACAGAGATGTGTCTTCTTCATCTTTGTGCCTCCAGCACTTAACACATTATCTGCAACAGAGTAGGTTCTCAGTAAATATTGAGTTGAACTGAAATGAAAAATAATGGTCTTTCCCCTCAGAGACTTCTTCAGATGGCATTTCTTGCCTGCCACCTGGGTGTGTCCTACTCCAGCCCACTGTCCACATTGCCCTCAAGAAATGTCATTCTAAGAAAACAAACCTCATGATACCTAAGCCAGAAATCGTATGAGAAAAGACATATAGATTTGACTAAAAAAGTAAAACTTCTCTATACTGAATATATATTATGCCAAGTAAATTCAGATGGAGCAAAGATTTAAATTTAACAAAAAAATTAAGCCTCAAAAATACTCAAACAAAGTAAGTAGAGAAGGCCCTGCCAACCATGACCCCAATTCATAAGCCCTGAAAGGCGACTGATGAATTTACAACTACATAAAAATGTAATGCTTCTGAATTGCAAAAATAAATAAATATATAAAACCATAAGCAAAGTCAAAAGAACTTTATTTTGATTCAGTAATCTTACATTTACCTTTAAAAATTATTTAAAAGAAGTTTTAGTTGAAGATTCTTTTTGTTTCTGAAGATTTTGAGGTCTCAGAAAAGATGTTTACGGTAAGCCCAGGTACTATTAGTAATATTTCTTTCACAACTGCTGGTAGTCAATATTATCCAATCAGCAACCATGTCAAAATTAACATAACACTGTTGATGGATAATATAATATTCCTGTGAAATTTATCAGGCTCCAGCTGCTGACTTTTGAGATTAAGTCAACGGCAGGAAGTTGGCCTCCTGTCTCACCATCACCTTGGGGGATAGGATTTCAACATGTGAATTTCGGGGGGAGACAAATATTCAGTCTATAGACGTGACCTTTGGGGAATATAGGCTAAGTATATAAAACCACTAATTTTTTTTAGCGGTATTTTACATTGAAATATAATATTTAATTATAAAATTCTCAAAAATGTTATTGTTTCTCAAAACTATGCTTCTATTTACAGTATAGAAGAGGTGGGTATGTAGATAGAAAAAATGAGGCTGTCTTCCAAATCTGTATTCACTCCATAACCGGGTAATTCAACTTTAATCTGTAATCACCATATTTATAAGGAAACTCCTGGTTAAGAGAAACTTTTTTTTTCCTGCTTCCTATCACCGGTTTATTACAAAGAATGTGAATGAACAGCCAGATGAAGAGGTACATTGGGTGAGGTTCAGAAGGGTCCTGAGTGCAGGAACTTCTGTCCCTGTGGAGCTGGGTGTGCCACCCTCCAAAGCATGAATGTGTGCGCCAACCTTAAGAGAAACCTTTAAAAACAGATTGTTTTAAAAACAGATTGGTTTCATTTAGGCTCATTTATTTAAACATCCTATGACATTTGGTAGATTTTTTCAACCTTAGGAAAATGCAGTTCTTAATAGGGCTTCATTGAATTATACCTAAACTCGGCAACATATTTTTTGCACACTTAGAAGTACCATGGACTAAATAAGGTTACCTAAACAGATAAAAGTAAAGGGTTTCTTTTCAAATTTAAAATATATTTGTTTCACACGTAAGATTGCCTGAAAACAAGCTGGAAGAAACTATTAATGTCTTGACTATGACCGTTTATTGCATTTTTCGGCCTCTGTTTTAAAATGTTCAATAATTTGGAGTTTTAAGTCCTACTTTTCTACTTATGTTAAAATAGATAGACTTGAATGGCTGACATCACCACTATGACCACTAAATTGTTTGAGGACCAGAAATCAACTCTATTAAAGTTGCTTCCTTGTATATTTCAATCATGGCTTCAAATGTTCTAAGCATTTTGGATATGACTACATTTGCTTAACGCTGATTGGATGCTGATGATGGTTCCAGGATGTCTCTGGTTTCATATCCAACACATCTGTGGCCGTAATACATTCCCTCCTATCCTTGCTCCTATTTCTCCATATTATCCGGGAGTAACTCAAAGAAAGACACCTTTCAGATAGGGTGCTGAATATACGGTCACCAATTACAATTTCCACCAATTTCCCTGATTTTCTCTGACCAAAAGCTGAGGTTTTATTTCCTGGAGAAGTGAGATGAAAATCAATAAGCTATTCTTGTTCATCTAAAACTTGGTAGTTGATCTCCAGCGAGGCCATCAGGATCTGGCCTGGTGGCTGGCTCAGGAGCCAGCTGACTCGTGTCACTCATCCTGTCGGCTGGAAGAGGTAGACTTATACACGCTGGCTGAGAATCTCCAGGTGGCAGCAGCACGGTTACTGTCTGAACCCTTCTTGGCCTCTGCCCCTTCAGGACCTTTTTCCTCCTAACATTTCATTTTGAAAAATTTTACACCCACAAGAAAGTTGAGAGACTGATAAAATCAACCACTGTGTGTCCTTCACTTAGTAGTCGATAACATTTTGCCTAACAAATATTTTTTAGATAAACTCCTCTGTTGTATCAGGAAGTATCTATTCTAGTGACTAGGGACTTTGGCTGACAGAACCATAAACAGGAAATTCACAGAACGAGAAACACAAATAAGAAGTAAACTGAAAAACTGCCTAACTTCCTTTTAAAATTACGAAGTAAAACAAGGAGATACAATTTTTCAATGGTAATAACCAGTTTGGGGAAGACTGTTGGGAGATATTCTATGATGGAATATAACTTGGTACAGTTTCTGGAGAGCAGTTTCACAGTGTGTAGGAAAAGTAATAATAGGGAAAACCTGGAAATGTCCCCAATGCAGGAGTGGGTGAAAAAGTACGGTATATTCATATAAAGAAATACTATGAAGGCATGAAAAAAACTACATAGATCTCAATTATCATAGAAATAGATATATTGCCCATGATTAATCGTTAAATAAAATAACTGTTTGTGAAGAAATCTATGCAGCATGATTTCATCTTTGTAAACACATACATCCAGATTTATATCTATATATGAATAGACAAAGTCTGGAAACAAACATTAATTCATTAAAAGTTGTTATCTTTGGTGGTAGGATAACAGGTGATTTAAATTTTTATCTCTATTCTTACCTATATTGTCTGAACTTTGCATAATTAATATGAATTTTATAATTAGAAAAAAAATAAAGCTGCCTGGAAAAGCTTTTTAAAATATCAATCAAAAAAATACCCAAAAGACAAATAATAAGGAAAAAAACCCAGCTCCACTGGTGCCTGCATCACGGTCCAAAGGTTAAGGTCCACATTCTCTTCCTTGGCCCCAAAGTCCTCTGTAGGCTCTTATCTCCTCCAGGTCGAGTTTGTTGCTTTCCTGGTATCATCCTCGATTTATGGGACTATAAACCAGCTCCTTGAAGAAAGAATTTCCCCCAGTATCAACTCAGTCACCAGCACATAGCAAGGTGCTCAGTAAAAGTTTGTTAAATGACTGAAGATTGTGTTGAGCACAGAGACCTGATGGATAGGGTAGGGCCAGGCTGAAAAGCCAAAGCTTTGGGGCATCTTTGTCCTGGGGACCAGTGGGCTCCTTTTGTTACTTTCATTCCCTGATAAACACTGACAACAGCTGGCGGAGCATATGTGGTTTGATCCATTTGGTATGTGTTATTGTGAAATTGTCCAGTAATGGCAGTGTCATCTGGGGCTGACCCACCTCAGTGGTGGCAGTAATATGAGGAAGACCAAGGCTCCTGACCAATCCAGGCTTTAGGAAAACTCCTACCTCCTCAAGCTGTTCAGCTGATGCTAACCCTCCCTTAAAGGTGAGTGTACTCGAAATGCTGAGGTTTTATTTCCCGGAGAAGTGAGAAGTGTGGCCAGTCTGCTTAAGCAACAGGTAAACTCAGCTTGGCAAAGGCAAATATTTATACAGTACTAGGCTCCTGGCAACCAAGGCCCAAGTGGGCATGATTCTGGAAAAGGGGGATGAACTGTTTTGTTTTGTTTTTTCTTCCTGCTGTAACAAATTACCAGCAGCACAATTTATCATTCCACAGTTGTGTAATTCAGAAGTCCAACACAAGTCTCATGGGGTTAAAATTAAGGCTAGTTTCCTCTCTGAAGACTCTCGGAGGGAATCTGTGTTCTTACCTTTTCCAGCTCCTGGAATTCACCCACATTCCTTAACTCTGGCCCCTTCTTCCATCTTCAAAGCCAGCATGTTGCATCTCTCTGACCTTAGTCAGGAAAAGTTCTCTGCCTTTAAGGACCCATGTGATTACACTGGGCCTACCCAAATAATCCTCAATCCCTAATTAACCAACAAAGTCTCTCATGCCATGTAAGGTAATATTAATACAGTCACAGTTTCCAGGGATTCGAACATAAATATCTTTGGATGGAGGGACATTATTCTGCCTACCACAATGTATGATATGGAGAAAAATCTAAAATGGTTAATAATAAGAAGCCAGTTCTGTACATACTGATGTGGAAAATATCTATATTTATAAAATGAAAATAAGCAAGTTCAGTAAATATGTATAGAATGACCCCAATTTTGTGGCACTACATTTCCCCCTCACTAAATCCAAAGTGCATGCTCACTGAGCCACCTCCACCTGTCAATGGCCAGGCTTCTGGTGATAGATCACACCCTCAGGCAGCCTGCAGGCAGAGGGCAGACCCACCTCAGGTGTTGCTGTCATTGGTCATTAGATAAGTAGACTTTTGGCTAATTTGACAGATGATAAATTGTCTTCCAGCAAACACATTGTGGCAAGTTGATCTATAGTCAAAACAATAATAGTAACAACGATGATAATAAATAATGAAATAAATAAAAATTATCACAAAATCACCGACCTTTTATTTTCTGGCTACCTCCTTTGTATCTTAACTACTCTTAGTGTTGATGGCAGCTCTTGCATATACATGCATCACATTTTTATGCTGTTCATTTTGTTTTCCATTTCTGACTCTTTACTAAAGAATTCTTCTTGGTTTTCTCACAGTCCTTTTTTAAGAGAAGAGTTTAGAAAGTTCCCAGATACCAGAGAGTAGAGAGAGCATATCTTGCTGCAGGTCCAACATAGCAGGGGACAGCCAGAAAGGACCACAAATACTAACTGGCCAGAGGCAAGTATCAACTAAGCAAGCTGGAAAGGGGGAAGCTGGGGCTTAGAGGAATTTTCCAAAAGGAAAAAAGGGCATTTGAAGGAGAGTCTTGATTTTTTTTATAGTGCTGCATGGAATCCAAGGCAAGATAGAAAATCCAAGTTAACATTCTGCAGTTTTAACTAGGAACTGAGATGCAGACCCAGGACCTATGATTCGAAAATACCTATAAAAGGAGACTGTAGCAGTAACTTAGTCAGTGGTTGTGGTATTCCCCAGGGACAGTGCCCAATCTTTGGCTTCTGGGGTTGTCCTGTTGCCCCCTACACTGTTCGGAGGTTTTGGCTTAGCATTTATTTACCTAACCCCTCTCTTTATCCAAATTGATGACTGATGCTACCTCGAATTCCTTTTATGCTTTTTAGTGGGTGCTGTGATCTAAACAAATCATGATAATAGTCTTTGTAGTTGTAATTTTAAAATTCCTCACCTTCCAAACTATATACAATATATATCCACAGAGAGATAGGCACCAAACCTTAACAATGGTTTCTGAGGGGAGGAGACACAGGAGGGGAACTTTCACTTTCATTCGGTAGACCTCTAACTGTTGGCATTTTTACGATGGGCATACAGTCATGTATTGGGCTTGTAATTAAAAATAAAAAGTACTTTAAATGCTGTGGTTACTCCTGGGAAGAAGATTTGAGGGAAATTAGGATTTTATTGTCCTGTATTGCTGGATTTTTTTTATAGCAATAAAAACAAATTGGCACTTGATAGCTCTCAGTGGTTACCCACAAGGCTGTGAGGCAGAGATTCCCCACCCACCAGATTATTTCAAGTCTCTCAACTTTAGCCTTCCCATGTACTTGCTCTCAAATAGAGATAATAGTACTTACCTGATATGGATCTTGTGAGTTTTTCCCCCCTCCTATGTATGGTGTCTGACTTAGTAACTATCAATAATAATAATTTAAAAATTCCAGTGCCCACTCTGTGTGTATTTCCTTTGGGCCATCATGTAACAGCTCTCAAATCTGAGAAGTCAATCAACATAAACACTTTAGCTGGGTGCTAATATATTAATTATTGGGCTGATTTTTAACTCCAGATTGAAATCTCCTGGTGGGCAGGGTCTGGTGTTTTCTTCCCCTTTATCCTTACAGTACTTAAATTTGCCACAAAGCCTGCATTCAACTGACATTTGCTGAATTTAATAGAATTTAACACAAAGGAGTGAGGATTTCTAGCCCCCAAACAGACGAAACCAGGCTATACTTTGGAGCAGGCAACAATCTTCAAACTCCTTAAACCATTTAACAATGGTTATCTCTAGATTGTAGGATTACTGGTGGTTTTAATATTCTTATCATTTACTATCATGTGCATGTATTACTTTTGTGGGCAAAAAAATATATTTTTCAATTAAAAACAATACTACTACACATTGTGGTGCTGGTGCCTGCTTATCTACTTCCCCTCATCTTCTCATATGCTTTTAATTCTTGCCTGATCTTCAAACCCCCAATGAACCCCTTCCCATGAACCCCTTCTCAGAAACTGATTTTCTAATAGAAATTATGAGGCCTTTGGAATCAGATGGGCCAGTGTTTGAATCTCAGCTCAGTGCAAAAATGGTTAAGCATCTTATTTCTCTGTCTCCTTATCTGCAAATAAAAGTAATACCTATCTTCTATATTGTTGTATAGCTTGGGTCGGCAGCTCCACTAATTTAATGTGTGTATGCATCCCCTGGGATGTTGTTAAAATGCAGACTCTGGTTTAGTAGGTCTGAGGTGCGCCCATGAGTCTGCATTTCTAAGAGTTCCTAGGTGGTGCTGATGCTAGTGATGCATGGATCGCATTTTGAATTGCAAGGAATTAATGACATAACATTTGAAGAAGCCCTGTCACAGATGTCCTACCTATGTTTGTTCTCCTCTCAAGTGGGCCTGACTTTCTGGCGGTCTGGACGAGTCCACCTGAGAGAGCTGCTGTGACCCGCTCAACACAAACTCACTCGAGTACAAGCCAACTCCTGCAAGCTTTAACCTAGTCCTATTTTCTCCCCACTTCACTAGCCTTCATTTCTTTCTGTCCAAGTACAGGTAACCCCGTATAACATGGTTCTTAGGTTCCCAAAATATGCCGCATTATGCGAATCCATGTTATACGAAACAAAGAACTAGTACCAAAAAGGGAGTTAGGTTCCAAAAATTTTAAAAAACATACTATTGCATTTTTATAATTAAGAGAAATCTCTTTATGAAAGCAATTTTCACCAAAAGTATAACATATTAATATGTATTAAATAATTGTTTTCTTCATCATCACTACTAAGCTTTTATTACGTTCCATGTTGTTCAGAAATTTCTCTGATTCTCAAACCATATTAGAGCGAAACCGTGTTCTAGGATGCCATGTTGTATGAGGGTTTCCCCAATTCCTGAACCGTGTTAGAGTGAAATCGTGTTATAGAAGCGCTGTTATACGGGGGTTGCCTCTACTTCCTTCTTCTTTTGCCTAACAACAATACTGGTATCTGTGCTTATAGGGGTTTTTTTTTTTAACAGCTTTATTGAGGTACAATTGACATACAATGAATAACACTTAAAGTGTACAACTTAATAACTTCTAATATACACAGACACCCATCTTCTTTGAAGCCATCTCCAAACTCAAGATAATGAACATATTCATCACCCTCCATGTTTCTTAATGCTCCTGGTGCTCCCCCACACCTCCTGAAAATGACTCATTTGCTTTGTTACATAGATTAGTTTGCCTTTTCTAGAGTTTTATATAAAAAGTTTATATTTTATATAAAAAGTATATATTCTTTTTGTCTGGCTACTTTCATTCAGCATAATTATGTCATCCATATTGTTACGTATATTAATAGTTCATTCATTGCTAATTGCTGATAGTATTCCATTATATGGATAAATACAACAATTTGTTCATCCACTAACCTATTGATGGATGTTTAGATTATTTCCAGATTTTGGCCATTACAAGTAAAGCTGCTATGAACAATTGCGTACAAGTCTTTTATAGACACATGCTTTCATTTTCTCTTGGGTAAATACCTAAAGTGGAGTGACTGGATCATATGGCCAGTTTATGTTTAACTTTTTAAAAAACTGTCAAACTATTTTCCAAAATAGTTGTACCACTTACATTGTGCTACCAATCTAATGCCAACAGGGGTCCCCAATCTGGGGTGCAGTAAAAGGAGAAACTTCATTCAGCAAAAAAGTTTTCAAACTTTGCAGCCTCCCAAGGAAACCAAAACTGCTCTCCACTGAGACAAAAGAAAGGCTAGCTTTTAAAGAGAAAGTTCCCACCCCATCCCTGATTGGTCCATTTCTATGCAAATGAGGAATCAAAATCTGCACAATCTTATTGGTCGTTATGGAGTTGCTCTGCTTGGTCAGTAAATATGCAAATGAGGGTATAGCTGTTCTGCTCCAATTAAATGGGGCAGGCCTAGCCCATTGGTTGAAAGATGATTCCAGGAACTCCTTTATAAAGGTAGGCGTAGCTGAACAGGAACACAGTACAGGAGGCTTGGCAGCTCAGTCTGTGGCTTTTCCCTGAAATGAAGTGTGCATGAGAGGCCTCTGTCAGCAACTGGGCTTCTAGACTCTGGTTAGGAATTTGGGCCGAGTTAACCATGAGGAGTCCTTTTTGGCAGATACATTCCTTCTTGAGGTTCACAGTTCCCCCCCAGAGGATATGACCATTCCAGTTCTTCCTCATTCTTGAAAGTATTTACTATTTTGAATAACTATTCACTGTAAAAAGTTTTTAGGAGAGTTGGGAAAAAAATACCATCTGTTAATCCCACTACTGGGAGATAACACTATTAAATTGCTATGTTTGTAGATTTCCAAACGACTGACCTACTAGACAAACAGTGTGCTCTTGGATTTAAAAGAATAGTTTTATATCTCATTTTCACCCTCGCTATTCAAAACATGTTACAATAGAAATCCAAGAAAGATACAGGAATTTCCTAAACACAAAAAATTGAGAAATATACTTTTCTGTCTTCACTGTGTTGTTTTATTGCTTTTAAACTGGTTTTCTAAGTGAATAGGTCAGAATCTATCTTTAATAAATTATATAGTATTTCTCTGTGATGTAGTAAACAGGAGTTTAGAGGTGAAAGATAGCCCAGTTAACAGTAACATTTCAGCCCTTAAGAGCCTTAAATGAGTTATAAAACAAACATACAAACAAATGGGAGGGGCAGGAATATCTCTACTCATAACTTCATGCATAAAAATTATTCCAATATTTCAGGAGAGTTATAGCTAAAGCTGGTAGAAAAGCTAGGTAAATAACAGTAATTACAGTACACTTGTTAAATATTATAGACACTCGCTAGGTGCTAGGAACTGTGTGAGGCTCTCTCTGTGCATTATCTCTTTTCATTTGATCTGTAGAGAATATTCTACTTTTTCTAGTTTAGCCATGGCCTCCACAATAGGGATTATCAACAGATGAAAGAAACCCAGAAGATATCTGTTGTGCTCCTTGAGGAAAGCACAAGCCAACTCCCTTCAGCTGAAAAACCATGGTGATTTCCAAAATCTCTGCCCCTCCAGGCTCCTATGATTCACTTCCTCTTCTCACTGTTGCACTCGGAGAAGACTGATGGACTCAGCTGCCATGTGATCACAGCTTCTTTTCTAAGGTGTCTCCCGAGTGTACGTTTTCTTAATGAATCTGTCTAATATTGTCACACTCTTAAAATCAATAAGTTTAACTTCTTTGGCTGGGCCCAGGGCAGATGCAATTTAAATTCTCACTAAAACTGCCACACCCTTTATCTTACAAGTGTCGGGAAGTATGAATTAGGCCAGAGTTTGAATCCTAGTCTCTTAGCCTGTTTTCCCTATTCATAAAAATTAATGAGGCAATTCCTAACTCCTAGAGTTTATTCACGTATTCGCTCCCTCGTTTGTTTGCTCGTTCATTCATTCAGTTTACCAAATACCTACTAGGCACCAAGCTCCACTGTAGTGTGGTAACTCACAGGGAATGACGGAGTCTGTAAACTCTAAAGCTCTAAGCAGTTACTTACTTTTACTATCAGTGGTCGTTTCCCCCACAAATCAACAAAACAAAGAAAATCACCTAAACAACAGCAGGATGATACAGAGAAGAATTTCTTGGCACAGAGCTTTACAGAAAGAAAGTTTTCCCTGAAAGAATTCAGGGAGCAAGAATGTCCTCTTTCACTCTGGACGTTTCTCTGAGCAATCCGCGGGAGTCCTCGAGGTTCCTGGACGATTTTTCTTGCCCCGCAAATCCAGAAACCTACCGTGTATTGCGGGTTGTAATGATTAACAGTAGTTTTTGTTCTGCCCAGCACCGCTCATCCGCTGACCACGAACTTAGTCTTTCTGGGCCTCAGTTTTTTTTCAAATGAAAACCACACGTTCCAGGCTCCTAACTGGCTGAGGCGGGGTAAGAAAGAGACTTAGCATCTCTAGGGCTGGTTCGAACAGCCAGGTTGCTGCACCAAGGTGCGTCCAGACTGAAGTTCTAGGCCAGCAGTTCAAACTCGGAGGCGCACCCCAGATCGGGGGGCGCCGATTTACAGATAGGGAACCCACCCGGTCCAATCCATGCCTTCTTAAGCATCACGAGACTTTATAGGAAAATGAAACTGAAAATGGAAAGTCCCGTTTCTAACCTGGTTCAGCATCGCCCACTAGGAGACGGGTGACGGCTTTCCACACGCAGACCTCTGATTGGCGGTGCTTGAGTGGGTATATATACAAGCCGAGGCGCCAGGCGCAAGCACAGTTAGGCGACCTCTCTGCTGAGCTGTAGTCGCGATGTCTGTCCCGGTGACTTTGGTCCTTCTCGGACTGCTCTGTCTGTCTGGCCTGGACGCCGAACCTCGTGAGTGTGTCCTTCTCCCCTCCTCTCTTCCACTATCCCTTCTCCCGGCCCCAAACCCTCTTTGACACTCTAACTCTTGGGTAACACTCCGGGTCCCCAAGTGCTCTTTCCTGGCCGGGGTCAAGACAGGGAAGCGGTGGGAGTACAAGCGCAGGACGCAAGCTTTTTTTCTTCTTTCTCGCGGAGCGAAGGGTTGGGGAGACCTCAGGCACGCCCGGGCCGGACGGATCCGGACAAAGTTTCCTAGCGTTGATAAGCTTTAGAGCGACCCGGGCTAGGGAGGGTTTCCTTCCGCTCTTCCGCGGGACCTCTCGCCCCCGCACAGCTGGAGGGGAAGGCGGAGAGTCGGATCCCAAAGGCGCGGAGTTGGGGGCTTGTGAATGGGTACAGACAGAAGTTTGGCATTTGGCGGAGGCACCGCCAGGGTAAATCAGTCCATGGCAACTCTGCTTGGCTCGCAAGCGGAGGGCTTCGGGCTTCCTCCTGGCGCCTGCCAAGTTCTCTTGCCACTCGGCACTTCCCCATAAATATGGGATCAAACCATTGAGCGAGATCAGCTCGCGACATTTGTTGAATATTTTGAGGTGCTAAAGAAAGCGTTCACACCATTAACTCACTTGTTCCCATTACACGTCGCTTTTAATAATCAGAAGAACTACCTGTTTTTGAATACTCAGCGTGCCTTGGACTCTGTGCTTTATGTCATTTAATTCTTAAATGCTACTACGATGTAAATATGATGGTTATCAGCATCTCAGATGAGGAAACTGAGTCACCAAGAGTTTAAGTAACTTAATCACACAGGGAATAAATGGCAGACAATAGCTCCTGACCGAAGCATTAAGCGGGGGGTGTACGCCTTTGGGCTGTAATCCAAGCGTTTTGCAGAACTGCCACCTTGGGGTGTGAGATTGGAACTAGCTGGGTAGCCGTAGGCCCCGGTTGGCTTTTCTTTGCAAAGGGCTTTCTCTTTGGCTCCTTGCCTGGTTCTTTCCAAGATGAGCTACGCCTCTACTTTCAGTTTTGAAAAAGCCAAGGTTTATCAGTCAGAGAGTTTGTAAAACCAGTGATAAGGGTAATCAACACGGTTACCCAGACTGGGGGACACCATGGATATTGAGCTCGTTCCAAATACCCCGCAATATACTGGACCCTCTCATCTGTCCCCTCTTAAAAGCATCTATGAAGCGTGTTTTTTTAATCATGAAAAAAAGGTATTTGATTTACAAAATAAAGCATAATGTCTGTCATTACTATTATTCATATTTGCTGCTGACTATAGAAGCCTTTTGAAAAATAACAAGGTGACATTTTAAAAAAAACCTTAATCTGAAATTTTCCAAAGTAGTACAGGCTCTGCATAGACCATTTCTGGAAAATACGCAAGAAATGGGTATTGGTGATTGGCTCTGGGGGTCTATTTTCTGCTCTATCTCATATGTAGGTTTTGTTTGTTTCACTGTAGGCATGCATTGATTTTTCAGGTAAGTTTGGAAGCTTAAATAACTCTCCCAAAGTCACAGAGCCAATAAGTGGCTGAGTCCAGATGCAAATCCAGGCCTGTCTGATACTGGTCCTCTTCTGAGAAGAGATTTTCATGATGCTTTTGCAAAACCCTACCTGGCTCCCTCAGAGAGAATTACAGGTTGGATGAACTTTGCTCTGACTCTTGTGGCATTTATTATGTTCAAATAATTAGAAGCTCAAATGCAAAGAGCTTTCTCATTTAGTTTCACTTTTAACTTGATGAAAAAAAATCAGGGCTTTATTGGGATCCCCAGTCCAGCTCTTGTGGACTTTCTATATTTCCTGATGACTTTTCCTTTGATGATACGATGTTTTAGACAAATACATCTGGTCAGCGTGGCCTGGTACTCCTTCCTACCTCTTCCTGGACATGGAGAAGCAGCTGCCGTGTAGTAATCATGTACCCTGAATGTATATGTATTTAAAATGAACTATACACATGTATTAATATATTTAGTAGCAGTAACACTTACTTCATTTGGGATGAAAAATACAGAGTTTATATTTCCTTCCTACATCCCCAGGAATGGTCTAGTCATGTGTCCCATTTTGGAAACCACTGTTCTGTAGCATTATGCAGTGTATTCCCAACCTGCCTAGTTATAGGAATCATTTGAGGGTGCTATTTAAAAATGCAAATTCCATTTGCATGCATTACTCTACTTGGTCATAATGGCACGTATGTTCTCTCCCATTTGCCAGAGTCCTTACCCTTAACTCTCTTAGGAATCTGAGCAAGGCGGTAATAATATCTGTCACTTACAGAACAATTGCTGGGTGCCAGGCACTGCACTAGAAGACACCTAATATACATGGGTGTCAATCCAGGCAGGAGCAGGTACCAAAAAGGAAAAGGAGTAGTCCTAAGAAAAAACAAATTGACAGGGTTGGAATAGAGTACAGTAACATGTGTTTTTTGATGTGGCTGCTATGGTGGGGGTGTGAAGCGAAAAATGACGTTGGAAAGGTTGGGGCCAAATCATGTAGACTTTTGAGTGATGTGTTAAGGAATTTTATGGGTGCTGAGAAGCCATCAAAAGTTCCTGAGAGCCTCCACAGAAAGATTCCTAAAGATTCGGCACAATCTCCAATGACAGAAGATACTACTAGAAATCTGCTAGAAAAAGCCAAAAAGGCATGTGTAGGGGAATTGACGTGGGAAAGATACTAAGTCATAGTTTATCCTTCAAAATGGAGGTAGCCTTTTGGAAAAGTGTAAGTTCATTTGGCCGGAGTGGAAGTAGAATTGGGAGAAATGGATGATCAAATTTAAACACTTGGTGCCTGATAGCTTTAGACCAAGTTTGCCCCAACTGAAATACTCCGCAATTTTCTTTTGTCTTTCCCTAATGTTCCTTAGGTTCTCCAAGGGTTCAAGTTTACTCACGGCATCCAGCAGAGAATGGAAAGCCAAATTACCTGAATTGCTATGTGTCTGGGTTCCATCCACCCCAGATTGAAATTGATTTGCTGAAGAATGGGGAGAAGATGAAAGTGGAGCAGTCAGACCTGTCTTTCAGCAAGGACTGGTCTTTCTACCTTCTGGTGCATGCAAATTTCACTCCTAGTGCTGAGGATGAGTACACTTGCCGTGTGAAGCACATTACTCTCTCTCAGCCCAAGAGAGTTAAGTGGGGTAAGTTTTCAAGTTCCTCCTTAGCTGCTGACAGTATCTGAGTGTAACCACAGCAGAGAGCTGCTTTGATATTTAAAAAGAAAATACACATACAGGCATAGTCGGAGAATGTTGTTAAAGCTCTGATTAGTGGCACCTTGTGAGAGACTTCAGCATAGCATGGTCCTGGAAATGGTAATTTTCCTGTGGCAAGAGCAAGGAGCAAGCAATAAGCCTTGCGCAAACCTCACACTCCCAGCGCATATCACACACTCCCAGCGTTTCTTACCTACTGGCTTCCTTGGGCTTTCCTGACAGCCTCCTGGATTCTAGGACCAAGGACAGAGTCTCGGAGGCACAGGCCTTTGTAAGTGCTGCTATCCTAGCGCCCTACAATCCTGGGCTCCTCCAGCAGTCCCTGGCGGGGTTGGGATCGGAGGCTAGTAGGCAGGGTTGGGTCCTACTGGGTAGTTCTAAACAAGGTGTTCGTGGTTGGGGACAGCAGGCTATTCTGCCAGCCTTGTTTATGACAGTTTTAGACATTTGTTAATATATAGTATTTAAAAAATAAAACTTACTGTTTTTCTTTTTCTTTCCCCATGTTCTTTTTCATAGATCAATATAACTAAACCAGTTATCACTGAGGTGAGTTTCTAACCTTAAGAAAATGCTTTTTGCTTCGCTATCCAGGGGACTATTTCCAGACAGCTCTGATAGTGTGATAACCTTCAGTATCGGAGGACATTAATCAGGGTAGCATTTCAGCAGGCAGAGAAGACTTCTATGAGGTCACACACTCCCGTCTCCTGTGGAGTGACATGAGGAAGGCGTGTGGGCCAGTTGTGGCTCTGCCAGCATCACTGGCCCTCTAAATGCAGTCAGAGGAGCTGCCAGTGTGGTGTGACAGGATAGAGACAGCTGGTTACCCACAACACCTGCACGGGTTTGATCTTTCTTCTGCCATTTCTACATTGGGCATCTCTGGGCCTTCAAAAATGAACCGTTCTCTTCTTTTGCTTAGCAGTTGCTTTATTATTCAGTCAGAAAAGAGGCGTGACAGGGTTCTGCAGATGTCCCATTGCTTCGACCTCTTGTTGAGCCTTCAGGTGTGGGCACTATGTTTGCCTTCTAGAGGCTCCCAGTCCAATAGAGGCAAGAAATAGAAACAGATTGTTATTATGCGATGTAAAGATACTGTAATAGATATATCTACAAGGAGTTCTGCAAGCATGAAAGAGGGAGGAATTGAACTTCCCTGCGTCTTTGAATGGAGTCCAGAGTAGAAAATCCAGCTCTTCAATGAAATTGTACTCCATAAGGTACCTTAGTACTGAAAACCTATTCAAATCTCCTGTTATATTCTAGGACAGGGAAAGTAATTTGAGAGAGCATCAGAGAAGTTGGGTGACCTGTTCAGAGTCATACACTTACTAAACGGTAGAGCCAGGATCTAAACTCTAATACCAGCATTCTTTCCTCTAAGGTTGTGGGAGAATCAATGGGATAAACTAATGGAATATGCTCTTGGTAACAGGTCTGGGAAATTGTCTGCAGCTACCTCTTTTATAAATGGTGATGTACATGGCAGAAGTTATACAACTTGGGTGGTGTGATCTGTAATTCAAATAAAATAAGTATATTTGCTAACAGGACTTTTTTTTTCTTTTCAGATTTGAAGACATTTCATTAGGGGAGAGAAGTAATTTCTAATTGTGTTTTCCTTCATCTTAATACTTACATACTGTTATGCTTTATGTATTCAAATTGAGAAGTTATATTGATGTTAACACAGATATCTTCTTTATAATTCTACTTTGGGATCTACATCGATGTAGATCCCAATCTGGGCAGGGAGCTGTTGGAAGTTGCTGGAAGTATGGCGGGGGCGGAGAGAATCTCATGTTCAATAACATCTTAGTCAAATCTCAACTCTTCAGTCTTTTGTGCACAAAATTTGATAAGATAGGTATGCATGTTTAAAGTTAACCTTCAGTTTTCATTGCTTAGAAATATGGGGAAATTTTTTGAAAAAATATTGTCAGTACTCTGGAAATTTTTTGTGGATGAAAGAAAAGATACAGTCATATTTATCTCTTACATCTGTTGCATAACTTTTGGTATTTTTTGCTATACTAATTAAAATGATGGGAAACATCAATGTGTTTAGTTTCTTATATATCTCTCCCTCTCTTACCTCTTTGTTTTCAAACAGGGAAACCATCTTCAAGTGTCACTTGAAAAAGAGTGTAAACCCCTGGTATACAGGGTTTGCCTCACAATGGAAGGGGCCTCAGTGATCTGCATTTTATAGATGAGGAACTAGATCACAGAGAAGTTAAATGACTTATTCAGGGTGACACACGGCTGTCTCCTGGAAGTCCAGGCTTCCATCTTTCAGCTAGAGTTCTGTTTCCTAGGCCAAGACATGAGGAATGTGCAGACAAAAAATGAGCAAAAGTTTGTGGAGGAGTTCATATTTTAGCAAGCAGTATATATACTTTGAATGAAAAATACTAGATTTTTAAATTTCAAGACATAGTTTAGACATGACTAGCTTTGTGCATTTGTTTGACTACATTTGAGTTAGCTAGTGCTAGGTACTGACAAGATGAATGAAACAACACTGCTCTCAAATCGCTCAGTTAATGGAGGGGCAGCCATGCATTTGAACAATTAAAATGTAGCCTGATAAAAGAGTAGCACAGGTTTGCCCAAGGAACTAGGTGACAGGAAAATGTGTTCAGGGAACAACAACAAAAAATTTAGATAGGTGTTAGGAGGCCATTTGCTTGAGCTGAGACTTGGTGGGTAGTGGTTCTGACTGGTAAGTGGGGTTTGGGGTTTTCAGGAAGGGGGGCAAAATTTGAGAAGTATAGAGAGACGACAGGTGTGGGTAATTCCAAACAGCAGAGCAAGGGTAGCTGGGGGAAGATTTGTAGGAACTTCGCTGAGAAGATAAAGGAGTACTTAGACCAGTAACTATCCACCCTGGAGGCACATTAGAATCACCTGTGGAACTTAAAAATACCAGCTCTGACAAATAAAGTCTATTAAAAACAAAGAACAGCTTTCAATGCTCCAATCCCGATAAACTAAATCATGGTCTCTAAATACAGAGCCCAGGCATCAGTATTATTATTTTTTTAAATTAAGACCTTATGTTTTTAGAGCAGTTTTAGGTTCACAGCAAAACTGAGGACGGTACAGAGATTGCCCATGTATTCCCTACCCCCATTAACCATAGCCTCCCCCATTATCAACATCCCCTACCAGAGTGGTAAATTTGTTACAACTGAAGAAACTACATTGACATCACCAAAGTCCAGAGTTCATACTACAGTTCGCTCTTAGTGTGTTGCGTGTTCTATGGGTTTGGACAAATGTATCATGACATGTATCCATTATTATGGTGTCACATAGAGTATTTCACTGCCCTAAAGCTCCCTGCCCCCAACCCCTGACAACCTCTGATCTTTGTACTATCCACATAGTTTTGTCTTGTCCAGAATGTTATATAATTGGACTCACACAGTATGTAGCTTTTTCAGATTGGCCTTTTTCACTTAGTAGTATGCATTTGTGGTTCCTCCATGTCTTTTCATGATTTCATAGCACATTTCATTTTAGCGTTGAATAGTAAATATCCCATTGTCTGGGTGTACCACAGTCTGTTTATCCATTCACCTACTGAAGGACATAATGGTTGGTTCCAAATTTTGGCAGTTATGAAAAAAGCTGATACAAATATCATGTGCAGGTTTTTGCATGGACATAAGTTTTCACAGTGTTTTAAAAAACGATTTCTAGATCCAGTGTTGAAACCCATGGAGTTAAATCATAAAAAACTTTCTGTTCCATGTCATTCAACAGAACTGTTTTGTGAAAAGTTTGTTTTGCTAGCCGATGGTCCAATTAGAGCATGCCTTAGTTCTCCATTTCAGAAGAAGGGATCGATCAAAGATGAGCAACACTGGAACTTAATTATGCTTATTAAATGTAATTGTGCAATGGAAATTAAACAAAACTCTCCATGTCAGTAATAAAGAATTAGATATTACATACTGACTTAGAAGAATAGCCATGCTATATTGCTGAAACAAAACAGTAATTTTTAGAAAATATATATTGTTAGTCATTAAAAAGCCCAAACCAGATAAAGCACATGCATTATATATTTGCATCACGCACAAAAGCGGGTCTGGAAAGTCATGCCCTAAATTGTTGTTAGTGGTTACTCACAACTAGAGTAAATAAAGAAGAGGAAACTGACTAGTCTATTGGAAAATTAATTTGCTAAAAGCCATTTTGCTGAGTTATCAGTTGGCATTTTCCTGAAACTCCATGTAAGTGTGTGGCGGGGAAGGATTTGGAGGTGGGATGGGAGTGGAGGAGTAGATGGTGAAACAGGACAGACTCAGACCCTAAGAAGAGGTGTTTCCTCCTGCTGTTCACCATGTTATGCCCTAAACACTGGGGAGTGAGCCAACTCATCTGGCCAAATGGAAGGAGGCCAGAACCCACACTCTCCCAGGCACAGGACTAGTCTCACCCCCAGACTCTATTGGTGAAAGGGCTGAAGGAAGCTATTTCTCAGCTCGAGGCAAATCAATCACTTAGAAAATTATTTGGCTAATCGATATATAAAATTGTTAGAAAATTGATTGTAGAATTGTTTTTAAATTGTCCTCATCATCAAATAATGAAAATAAAGAAAAATATAAACCTCTGCAAACTCCTAGAACAGAGATTACCAGCTTTTGAACCCCACTGAATTTTTTTCAATGTGTACCCATCACTCTCCATTTTATGTTATGGCTATTTTTAAAAATTTAGTCTTTATGAAATAGTTCTCCTTGTATTTCCTTGTAATTCCCCTCTTAGGAGAATTTAGAAAGGTCCAAGACACCAGAGAAGGACAGCGTATGATTTGATGCAGTTACTAGACCTGTAGGGGATGGCCTGAGAGGACCCCATACCTCAAATGATGAAAACAAGGGATAGTGAGAAAAAGCTGTCACGTGGGAACCTTGGCTTACAGCAATTCACCAAGGTAAAGGAGAAGAGAATGCATCTGGAAGAGAATCCAAAGAAATACGGAAATGTGTGTTAGAATTCAGTAGTTTTAACTTGGAACTGCTCGGTTGACCCAGAGACCTACAATGAAAACGTCAAGAGATGAGACTGTGACCGTAACGTAGTGTTTTATATGTAATATTCCTCAAGAATGGAGCCCGGATCTTGGCAGCTGGGGCACTCATCCTGCTCATCCCCTCTTTCAGAGTCTCAGCATTCTCTGGCACTCCAAGCTGAGGTGCTACTTCTGATCCCATTTTTACCCATTTTTAAACAAACTATATTAACGTTTTTACTTTTTTGCCCTCACCCTCTCTTAGCACATAAATCGACAGGAAAAGGTCTAGAAATATACACAACAATGTTTACTTAGGAACAGGAACTGAGATAGTAGGAGAAAGATGAAAGCAGACTTTAAAAAATATTATTCTTCATACTTCTATATGATTTGAAGTGTTACAACTTTCATTATTTAAATATATGTACACTATGTTTTAGGAATTTTATACAGGCAGAAAGGGAAAGAAAATTTATAATCCCACCACGCAGAAATGATCACTTATCAGTGTTCATTTTCCTATGTTTAGTTTCTCAGCAGATTTTTATTTTTCATTCTGTTTTTAAAAATGGTTATTGTTATTATTTTGTTTATTTAAAAACCCTTTCAAATAATTTTTCTCATTTTTTTCACCATCCCTAATTAAAACATGGCATAAATGGAAATAATACAGAGAACTGGCAAATGTGGTCTTTTCTAGTTTTTGTTAACAACCACTCTCCCAATATCTTTGGGCTGTTGTTTTTTACTCGTCTTTCTTATATTGTAAACTCTTGAGGTAAAACTCAAGGTCTTCCTTTAATAAAATAAATAATTTGTCTGTGATGTAGCCATTAAAGTTTTAGGAGCAAAAACTTACCTTATCTCTCCTTGGACTTTAGGTTTTTAGAAAGAAAAAAAATTGAAGACTAACATTTGGGTCCTAGATACCTTGAAATAAATAAAGCATCTGTGAGTACCTTGACTGGAAGCTTTATGCATTAAAAACTGGTCTGATACTTTGGAGAGCAATAAGAAGGGCCAATAGGAAAAAAAACATTTAGTAAATAGAATTAAAAATAACAGTTTGAACACATATCAAGCACTATGTACTAAATTCCGTACATCTTCTCTCATTAGTCGGATGCACAATTATTTGTCTTCTTTCGTCCTCCACAACACAGATGATGTAAATAACTAGGAAATTGAAGAGATATTTATCTCTGACGCACACAGGCCCAACTGAAGGCTTCCCTTCCCCCATGGGCCACTTCCTCTTTTTTACGGTTTTCACTTAGCAAAGAACAAAGAGGATTCTTGTTGACACACAATGTCATGGTGGTATTTGAAGTGGTTTTCCAGGTATCCATAGCTGCCTGCTAGTGTGCATGCCATTTTCATCACCTGAAGAGTCAGTGAGTGTCACAGATGGAGTTCTTGCAGAAGCAGACCCTGAGCCAAGGATTTGGATGCAAATGATTTCTTGAGAAAGGGCTTCCAGGAGAAGCCAAAAAGGGAGTGGAGATGAAAGGTAGAGAATGGGAAGAAGCCCAGGGAGGGTGGATTTCAGAAGTCCCACACTCGGCCTGTTCCCACAGGGAGCTCTAGCACAAACAACACACGTCAGTTTGTCTTGCCTTGAAACAAAGGAGCTGAGTTTTCCTACTCCACATCATCCTGTTTTGGCGGTCGGCTGCCCAGCAGTGTGAAGTGGGATGGAACATAAAACTTCCAGGTACTTCCAGCTTGCTCCAGTGCCTGAGAGTAATCTGCAGTTCTGGGTAATGTGCTAGTGCCAGTTGTTAGCAGCAAAATATGGAAAAGCTGGGGATGGGCTCATAGAGTTGGGCTGGGGCGTCAGTCTGCTTCCTGTGAGTTTGCTGTCAACATCCTTTGCTGGGCCCATAACACATGCCATCCCAAACTTCCATTAAAAACATTCTAATGGGCTAGCATTAAAGTGTGAATGCCATTGAACTCAGACCTGAGTTCGAATCCTAACTCCACAAAAAAGAAATTGGAAAAGTCATATTCCTGACTTGACTCTTCATCACCATATCCATAAAATGGGATAATTATTCCTACATCATAAAGGTTATTCATTTATTTGCTTAATTATTGACTCAATATATATGGAATATCTATTCTGTGCCAGGCACTGTTCCAGGGTTGTTCCGACAAGGGTAAGATGATAAGAGCATTGTAAAATGTAAAGCTCCAGGTAACTGCTTTTACTTTCGGTGGTTCTTCATTTTCTCAGCTCACTAGAACGTAAAATTATCTAGTATCGCAGCAAGGGGATACAAGGGGAAACTTCTTGGCACTGAGCTGTTAGGTTTCTGAATGTTACACACCTTGACTTAATGTTAGGTCTCTGAATGTTAGGTCTCAGAGACCTTGACTTACAGACAGTGCCATGTCTGCAAGAAAACAACAAAATGTCTGTTGGCTTGCACCTGCAGACAGAGCCAAACTTGCGAGAACAGAAAATGCCACAAAACAGCCACTAGCTTACAGGGCTGCAAGTATCCTTTAGACGTGCAGCTCGGGCTGTAGCCATCTTTGCTCAGCCTGATAGACTTTTGTCTCTTACAATAAAAACTTCAATTTGCCTGATCATGCGTGTTCCTTTACCAGCCAACCTATCAAGCTGGTGGGAAAAAACCAACCAACCAACCAAACAAACAAAAAACTACTATGGTGGAATTCCTTTCCCTAAAGGGCTTTAAGTAAAAGATGGTCCTCGCTCTGGACTAGGGTTTGCAAATTCCCGACATTTTGGAACCTTCGGGAATTGAGAAGGGGAAATCGGATTTCCCGAGAATTCCCAAAATAATCTTTTAAATTTAATTTTCATTGATAATCTGTAATAGTGGCTGTAACAATAAATGTTAATAAACAGAAAAGCTGTAGAGAAAGTGGGGCAACCGGGGTTTGTGGCCCTGGGCGCAGTCTTTCAGAGGTTTCGAGACACTCCTATGTGTAAAAGGTCGTCGCAAAACTTGAGTAAATAAAATTTCCTAAATGGAGGTCAACCAGAATTTCATGACTAGTGCATCTCTTGCCCTGAACGCTAAACAGGGGACACTATGGTATCATTTTGGCTAGGTTTCTGTTATATTTCAGTTTTTCTCAAAATATAAACAATGTCATTAATACAAACTTTAACCAAACATTATAGTATGCAGTGAGTTTTTACATATATCACACAATGTATTAACATTCCCAATCTCATTTAAATATTTTATTTATTAAATTAAACATTAATAGAAAACAAAAGCAAATAAATATTATTTGTTTGAAAATTTAAAAAAATACGTCGCATAGTTTTTGTCATTTTTAAAATGAAACTTTAAGAAACATAGATCATTAATTCCCCAGACAATCTTGATCTTCGCTTTGTAAGAAATGTACTTGATGTGGAAAAATTTCTTTCATTTTCTATAGACGTTGGTCGAATTGTTATGCGTGCATCTAAAAGCATCTTCAAGTTGAGAGTGAGAATGTGTTGCTTCACGTAAGCTCATTTCCTTCCTTAGAGAAGCAAATATTTTGTCTGCATGCATAGGGCTAATCTTTGAGGTCAAAACTGATATTACTTTAGTCAATTCACACTTCAGATCAGATTCAGAACTCTCTGTAAGGACATCCTTTATTTCTTCTCTTGAAACTTCTTCTGCTGTAAATGTTCCTTTAAAAAGTCTTTCCATTAATGACTTTGCCAATCATGCAATTTCATTCTTACTTGACAAGGCAAAAACTTCATCCTCTTCCATCTGACAGAGACAACTAATGTTGCTCAAGTACTTTGTGAGAGACACAAGATCTCTATTTCTATGTTTAACCAATTCAAATTTTATTTCCTTTAAAAGGATTAAGAACAAATTAAGAAAGACCTATATCGTGCAGCAAATATTTATAGCTAAAAAGTGCCACAAAACATTATGATATCAGATCGGAAATTACTGTAATATTGGAATAAAATATTAGCAGTGCAAGTTGTTTTTAAATAGACTTATCCATAGCACCTGAGAGCCAAGAACACTCACATACATCACAATTGTCAGCTGCAAACAAACTGATTGAATGTGGTTGGTAGTATCGGCCGTCACTTTGTGGAAACGATTCATCGTGAAGAATAGAAAACAGTTTGTATTTACACAGAGAAATCTTTATTTTCACAACCCAGGATTTGACTACAATGTCATATTAAGATAAACTACCTTATATTTCTTTAGTTCACCTGAAGATGACTTTGTAGTCAAATCTTGGGTTGTGAAAATAAAGATTTCTCTGTGTAAATACAAACTGTTTTCTGTTCTTCATGATCAAATGTGCTCAATTTACAAGAGCTAAAATTAGCTGGTCATGTGATATCTGATTCTGTTGTCCTGTGTGCATGTCTGGTGGCATGTAACATTGTAATACAATGTAACTTCAGATAGTGATTAAATAGGAAGAATGTCTAAGAGATACATTGTAAATGTCTAAGAAATACATTGTGAATAGTATGTTTATTTCCCATTGTGGGTATTACTGGGTTCAAGGAGACGATTTTCCCAATTTCCTGACCACCTTTTCTCTGGATTCGAGAACGGAAAAGTGAAAAAAATTCCCGAGAACAGGCGGGAAGGAATTCCCTCCCAAAAACCCTGCTCTGGACAGTTCCTCCAAAGATAATCCTTAGGCAGAGCTCTCTTCTGATAGTCTCAGGATTTCTGGGAATGGTTTTGCTTAAAGAATTCACAAAGTTTAATTGCATTTTCAGGAACTTCTAGTCTTAGCTCTGTCACAGTTCATCTCCTTTCAAATCTTTTAACCTTTCCTGATCTCAGTTTCCTTATCTATAAAACGAAGGATTCTCATCCACTAACTTGTGATGGCACAGTAACTAAGTCACTTCTGTATTAGAGCCTTGCCTGCTAGATGTTTAGGATAGAGAGTCAGTACTCAAGGTCAGGCTTGGTAGACTGAGATGGGCAAAATCCCCAGGACTCCAGCATAGATTAGAGGTTTCAACTCCAATGAGATCCAACACCCACCCCGGCTGTTTTCCCCAACACTTCCTATTTTGTGGCTGCTCCTTTTACTAATTTGATTATGAAAGCCAAGCAATTTAGTATGTGAATGCTTTAGCCTGGCTGCACTGGCTGGCGTAAAGAAGTGCCAGATGCTTGCAACTGGCTCAGGATCTCTGTAAACTGATAGTGAAGAAAATAAAATGGAATAAATATTGCTAAGAGCATCACTTAAAACAAGAGTTAGGAGGCTATTAAGGAAGTGGGGCCTTGCACATCTTGTGCCTCAGTTCTCAGAACTGCTACTAAGTTGCTAAACTCAGCTCAAAACATCCTGAAGCCTGTCAAAAAATAATAAATGGAGTCACTTTAAAATGGAGTGGGAGCTGTTATGATAGAGGAACTCGCCCTGCACATTTTATGCCTCAAACCTTTGTCTTGTTAAAACAGGGCAAAATAACCTTTGGACTGGGCCTAAAGCAACATTGTTCTTCAAAGAACTTTACAAGGATAAGAAAAGTAGATATTATGACTAACAGGACTGATGACTATGAGACTAAAAATGAAAAACATTGTTTAGAATTAGCATCACTGTTATCTGCACCAATAGAAATGCCTTCCTTCTGTTGACGTAATTGTTCCCTTTCCCTTTCTCACATACAGCCATTGCCTTTTGTCTACTAATTGGAAAAATATTTGGGCTTCTCTCTAAATCGGTGCATCCAGAATAGCTACTTTGTTTTTTTTTTTAATCTCAAATGCTTGTTGCCTCTCATTTGGAAAGGTCTTTTATTTTTAGGTTAGCAAGCCAGAATCTTGTTCCAAGATGCTACATGGACATCCAGAGGGTGCCAAAAAAATGTATGCACATTTTAAGAAAGGAAAAAACTGTATTAAAATTGTAGTACTCAATATATACCGATAAGGAAAGATAAATACAAGTCATGTGTACACATTTTTTGGCACCCCCGCCCCCACATGCACTTTACTTCCTTCCTTGCACTTTCCACCTCTCTAGTTTGCATACTGGAACTAACCAATCCTTGTTAACCTACCCAGCAATCCTTCATATGCATGAAAGAATTACATTTCGTGGTTTTTGTGTTTATTAACCCCGCCTTTCTTTGTTCTCTCCACAGTGCAGTTTGAGTTTCTACACAAATGTACATCTCTCAGACTGCAATCTTGTTGTTCAGATAAATACTGTTTTTTGTTCTTTATTACAGCCTAAACCTCTTCTTTGGTTAACAGAACCATGACATTGAACTGATGAGAGTTGCACTATATTGGTGATTCAGGTTCAGATCCAATGTTTGCTGTCTGTGGTGTGATTATCTGAAATGGTGAAACTCTTTAGGTAAAATTCCAAAAGCAAACAAAAAATTAAAAATACATCTTCCCTTGAATTGCCTGATAGTTGAATTCCTGGAAAATTCAGTGTGTATGGACCTGGCATTGTCAATAAATATTCAAGGAATACAATTAAAATAATTGAAAAATAAAACACATTTTTTCATGTGATTGTAAAGCCCAGATTATGAGCAGGTTTTTCATACATTGTGTCTGTCTGTCTCTGTCTCTGTCTCTGTCTCTGTCTCTGTCTCTGTCTCTGTCTCTGTCTCTCTCTCTCTCTCTCTCTCTGTGTGTGTGTAGACTGGGACCCCTGGCCCTCAGCCCCTAAATACCTGTAGTAACCCCATATTAGAAAATAGCCCAATTAATTTACAAGAAATCTCTTTCAGAGGCATAGTGCCTTTACTAAGAACCACTTTTCTAGAGAGTCGTTGATCTAATGACTAGGGAAAAAGAGAGAAAAAAACCACACACACAACAGCTAAGCCCTTCCCTTTCTCGGAAAGCATGAGACTTGGGAGAAAACGCAAACTAAGGACCGGAAAGTCCCCTTTTCTAGCCTGGAACAGCACTTTTTGCCCAGAGACCGGTGACGAACCACTCTGGGCTCAGGGTTTGATTGGGCAGTTGAGAAACTAAAACAGTGGGTTAAAAGGAGGCAAAACCCTAGTGCCTTCCGCTACCGGGTGGGTGGGAAATATGTACGCATCTCTTCGCTTCGCGACCTTCGCTCTGTTCTTCGCAGGCGGCCCCTGGCCAGCCTGGGCGCGTTGAGGGTATGTACCTCCTTCGCCGCCGCCCCTCCCTCTGCTTCTTCCTCTGTCCACTAGCTCTCCCGCGGTCCTCCTTCCCCGCCCAAGTTCAGCTCGCTCAGGCTCCGTGCAGACTGGACTGGGAAGGGGCGCAGAGGCCGGAAAGTGGCTTGCCGCTGGAGTGCACGCTTCCTGCTGTATTCTGGCTGGAGAGCTACCCCGAGAGGGGAGGGCGGGACAGGACCAAATATCTAGGTTGTTGATGGATGCTGGGTGCGTGGGTGGGGTTGGGGGCAGTGGACACTGCTTTGCGGGCTGCCCAGCCTCGTTCTGAGGGGTTCCCTTTTCCTGAGCGCAGCGCAAAGGGATTGGCGGGCGGGACACAAAAGGCAAATACATAGTAGTTGAGGGCAGTGATCCCGTGAAAGGCGGGTTTCTGTGGCGTCCGATGGGTGAGCGGGTCCGCGTATCTGGTGGCGCGCTGCGCACTGCGCCCTCTTCTGTACTGACCCCCTTTTCCTCTCACGCTGCGCACTTCCTCATTCAGGGTCTAGGGTGTGTGTATAAATCCAGATCGTGTCACAGTTTTGTGTGACATTTCTGTGGCAGCTAATTATGTGTTTGTTTTGGCAAAAGCCTTATTGAGATCTAATTCACAAATCATACAGTTCACCTATTTAAAGGGTACAATTCAGTGAGTTTTCGTATACTCAGTGTTGTGCAACCATCACCTCCATTTCAGAACAGTTCCATCACCCTCCAAAGAAACCCTCTGCCCATTAGCAGTCACTTCCATTTCTCCCAATGGATTTGCCTATTATTGACATTTCATATAAATGGAATCACACAGTGTGTGGTCTTTTGTGATTGGCTTGTCACTTAAGATGAGGTTTTCAAAGGCCATCCATATTAATAGCAAGTATCTGCATTTTATTGCCAAATAATTCTCCATTGTATGGATATACCACGTTTCATTTATTCATTCATTCAGTTAATGGGCATTTGGGTGGGTTGTTTCCACTTTTCATTATTATGAATAATGCTATTATCAACATTTGTGTACAAGTTTCCTGTCTGGACATACATTTTCAATTCTCTTGGGTCTAAGCCTAGGAATGGAATTGCTGGGTCATATGGTAACTGAATGTTCAACCTTTTGAGGAACTGCCACACTATTTCTTTCCCAAAGCTTCCACACGATTTTACATTCCCACCAGTTGTGTATGGGTACCAATTTTTCTACATCCTCTCAACACTTAATCTATCTTTTTTATTATAGCCATCCTAGTAGGTGTAAAATGGTTCTCTTATGGCTTTGATTTGCATTTGCTTAATGATGAATGATACATTATTTTTAAATCACAAAATAAGTTTTTAAAAGGGTTTTCATGCTGAGATTTTGAGAACTTCAACCGCGTAGGTCACATACCCAAAAGTAAGAGAGCCTAGACTCAAACCAGCTCTCTCTGTGAGAAGTGCCTCAACTCCATCCTTTCTGTCCTAGAACAGAATTTGGGATAAAATTCTTCAAAACCCCACTTGCTGCCTCTGTTAGAAAAGGAATCCTGGATAACATGAACCTCTGCATGAACTAAATGGTTCACCTCTTATTTGCTATTAGAAACTCAAATGTGCAAAGAGCTTATTGGTCTCTCCATTTTTACTTTGTAAAAATTAAGTGTTTCCTTGAGGTCCTCATAATGGATCTTGAAGGAAGTTATGACCTTTCTTGGTGTTTATGATTGTGTGCTTCTCTTCATGTAAGTGCCCCTTGGGCTCTCCTTCTCCTGCCGACCATCATGTCATGGAATGAGGAAGGGCACAAAGTTTAAAGTTTGTTTACATGCATAACTCAAAAATTTTTGAATTATGCATTTTTTGGGTATATATTTATACATTTTATACTACTATCAATTTTAAGTATTACTAATGCTTAATTTTTCTCTCATTTTTTTTCAGTTAAAAATTCAGAGTGAGCTGCCTTATAAGTGGATCACAGAAGATTCACACCCCTCTCCCCCATGAGAACGCAGACAAGACTGGAACCAGAATCAGAGTTCAAACATACCAGAAAATCTGGGCTTTACATTCTTATTTAAGTCAGAGAGTGACTGACCAACATCTGTGAGAAACTGAGGACTCTAACATTCACTGTAAACTGTGGCACAGATCACTTACTTCTCTGAATACTGGATCCCAAAAGCACAATGACCACAAGTATTTGTGATGGTAACATGGTGAATTCCAGACAAGCCCAAGAAGTTGGTACAGCTGGGGAAGGAAGCCCAACTCCTGCGATGGTCTTGGAAGCAGAACTGATAGAACTTGGAGAAAGTGATGAAGTAGTCGACCTCACCTCTGAACCTGTAGAACCCGCAGTGATTGACCTAACTCACCATGACTCTGTTGTGATTGCTGAAGAAAGGAGGCCAAGGAGGAACGCAAGGTCACGCCAAGGCCAAACTGGCAGCTGGGTGGTGAGCTGTGATCAGAAGAGGTTGACGAGGGTCAGAGATGTATATGTGACCAACAGTGCCCACCATACGGCCCTAGAAAAAGCGACTTTACGTTGCACGCTACCTGGGTATATCCAGTGCCGAATTTGTATGGACGGGTACTCGGAGATTGAATCGAGTAGACGACACATCTACTCTACAGAATGTGGACACATCTTCTGCACTTGGTGCCTCTTCACTTCCCTTAAATATAGTAAAAATTGCCCAGTTTGTTTGAAAAATCTTGGCGGCTACCAGTACCACCGCATTTACATATGATGTGCGCTGTGTTGCTCAGGACAAACAAACCCCTTGGCTGGATTTTTCCATATCCTTGCGCAGAGACTACAGGGTTGTTGGCATCCAATGTTCCAAACTCAAAAAGCCAGATTTTAAAAATTGCTCTTTGGAGTATATAAAAAATTCTTTTATTTCTCACAAACTATAAGACTGCTTTTTGATTCCTTTGGTTTCATGATGCAGGGCTGAACTTTTGTTGTTACAGTGAGTCAGAGACTGATGGGTGTCCTCAAAGCAATTTTCTCTTTCTCATAGGAATCAATTTTTAATTAGCCACACGTGGGCATTTTGGAACATGTAAATAAGGGCATCATCTTAGAGACAGTGGAGCAAGTAGAAGGAAGCTGGGAGATTGACAACTCTGCAAACCAGAGCCACAATACGAGTTTGGACTTTTACTTGAGAGATAATAAACTTCATTCTTGTTTAAGCAACTATTATACTGGGTCTTGTTTATTGCAATGGAGACTTTATTTTCATTAGTGGGCCAGACAGGGTACTGTCCTTGGGTTTGTCTGGATTTCCTGATTCCATCAGAGTGGAAGGAAGTCAGTCCTTTTTCACCTCCTGTCCAACCAGCAGCGTGAAGCAGAGTATTACAATGGGTAGGCACCATGTCCTACTGGGACTCCTCGTGGCTTTTGAGGCCAGCCTGGGGAGTTGCCTAGGCACACAGGAAGCTAGAGCTGTGGTTCTGTGCTCTCTGACCTGCCAAGCCAGAGAAGGGCTGCCTTCATCCTAGTTTTACAGGTATCCCTGCCTTCTACCACAGTGGTCAGCTGATCAACAAGTTGGCATGCTTTTCTTTGAACAAACACATCATTGCATCACCATCCCAGCGCTCTAGCAGCCTGGCTGGGTCACAGACCCTGGGAAGACCTCCTCCCCTCCCTCACCCCAAGTACATCCACCCACTAGCTCTTTCTTCTTTTTCAGAGAGAATCACTTAGTACTCAAAATTCAGCCTGCACTTTAGAATTGGAGAAGGCATGATTTCTACGGTGCTCTCTCCTTTTCCTTCAGAACGAAATGTGCAGTAAAGTTTGTTCTTACTTACTAGTTGTAGTTGTAGCAGTTGCTTTCTTTCGTGGAGGCTCAGTCTTGCCAGTGGAGCAGTGCCCATCCCTGCGTCATGTCTGTCTACTCAATGCATTCTCAGGAAGTCCTAGACAGCAGACCTGAGTTGCCTGACTTGGCAGGATATGCAAGGCAAACATGGCCTACTCCTTTCTGTGGGTTCTTTTGTATGTGCTAACATGAAAGGAGGAAGGAAGAGAATACGAAAATGAAAAGACAGAAGTTCTAAGTATTATCTTCTCACATTTCAAAAGATTTATCGTGTGCATCCCACTTTGGAGACTATTAATTGCTCTGTGACATAACACAGTATATCATAAATGTGGCTAATAATCGAAACACCTGAGGTGCCTGTTAAACACAGATTCTGCTTTTGTATGTATTGTCCAGGACAAAGAGCATACTCTCCAGTTTGCCAGCAGCTCTCGACCCTTCCTATTGTATTCTACGCAGCCCACTACATATTTACCTTGCTCACATAGACATTTTAGGGGGAAAAAATAGAGAGGACTCTTTTTTTCAAAACTAAAATACATTTCATAGACAGAAAAAATGCATTAATCTTGTGTATAATTAGATGAGTTTGAGCAAATATGTGCATGCATATGACCAATACCCCAATCAAAATAGAACAATTCCATCATTCCAGAAGTTTCCTTATGCCCCCTTCTAGTCAATTCCCATCCCCCACAGATAACCACTGTTCTGATTACTATCACCATAGATATGTTTGGGGACACTGATTTTTATTACTTCCTTATTTAGCCTAGCTCATCAGGGAGGAAAATTTGATAGGTATTTGGAGTAGAAGGTCTAGGCAAGGATCAAGGGTTTGTTTTAGTGGGAGCATGACTTATATTCTCTCTCTTAAGAATTGAAGCAAGAAGGTATTAATAAAGACAACTGCTATTTTTTTTTTAAGCAATAGCTATGTCCCAGGCACGGTACTAGGTACTTCACCCATCACAGACAGTCCAGTATACACCTAGGTAGGAGCAGGAACCCAACAAAATGTAAGAGCAGAGACTGAGAGGAACTGCCACAGGGCACATTAATGTGTTTAGTTCGGCTGACGACTGAACATGGCTGTGGGAAGAAGTGAGAACTGAAACTAGACAAGAAGACTAAGATCACATCACGAGTAGAGCACTGTGTGCTGTGTTATGGAATTTAGATTTTATTCTACAGGTGCTAAGGAGCCACTAAAGGCTCGGGAGGAGACCTTCCAGAGAAAGATTCGTAAGGATTCATTCAGCATGCTTTCAACGAAGGCTGAAGAGACTCTTTGAAAGTTGGCGGGAAAATATGGAGGTGGAATTAGGAAAAAAGATCCTGGTTTTCATTTTCCTCTAAAAATAAACGTGAATTTTATGAAGTGTGTAAGAAAAAGGATGAAGTAACCTTGGTCTAAGGAATTTGACACTGCACTGGCACTTTCCTGCCCTTGAATGTCACAGTTTCATTTTAGCGCAGCCAAATGTGCAAGCCTTTGAACTGTGGTAGCTCTGGGGAGATGGTTTTGGTCTGAGGTGACAGTAGGAGGAGTCCAGAGGGGCAGCTGTGGCAGTGTGGATTTAGCTTGCAGGTACCTTTTTTGAAAAGTGGAATCTCCTTGGCCAGAATAGAAATGGAATTAGGAGAGATGGACAGTCAGATTTCTCCACTGATGCTTGATCTAGCCTTACACCAAGACAGCCCCACAGTGAGATAAACTGGCAGTTTTCAATCGTCATTTCCAGATGTTCACTGAGAGGTTACAGCAGAAAATGAAAGCCAAATTTAATAAACTATAATATGTGTGGATTTCATCAACCACAGATTGAAATTGAGCTGTTCAAGAAAGGAGGTAAGAGGGCCGGCCCGGTGGCTCAGGCGGTTAAGAGCTCCGTGCTCCTAACTCCGAAGGCTGCCCGTTCGATTCCCACATGGGCCAGTGGGCTCTCAACCACAAGGTTGTCAGTTCAATTCCTCGATTCCCACAAGGGATGGTGGGCTGCGCCCCCTGCAACTAAGATTGAACACAGCACCTTGAGCTGAGCTGCCTCCCTGATGGCTCAGTTGGCTGGAGTGCATTCTCTCAAACACGAGGTTGCCGGTTCGACTCCCCCAAGGGATGGTGGGCAGCGCCCCCTGCAACTAGCAATGGCAACTGGACCTGGAGCTGAGCTGCGCCCTCCACAACTAAGACTGAAAGGACAACAACTTGAATCTGAATGGCACCCTTCACAACTAAGATTGAAAGGACAACAACTTGACTTGGAAAAAGTCCTGGAAGTACACACTGTTCCCCAATAAAAGTCCTGTTCCCCTTCCCCAATAAAATCTTTAAAAAAAAAAGAAAGGAGGTAAGAGGGGTGGCTTGTTAGCTCAGTTGGTTAGAGCGTGGTGCTGGTAGCACCAAGGTTGCCAATTCGATCCCCGCATGGGCCACGGTGAGCTGTGCTCGCCTTAAAAATAAAAAAAGAAAAGGAAAGGAGGTAAGAGACAGAGTAGAGGAGTCAGACCCCACCTTTCAGCAAGGACTGGTGTTTCTATTGTCTGTCTACACTGAAGTCATCCCAACTGCACATGTTAAGTACACCTGCCAGGAGAAACGAGTTACTCGACAAGAACATAACATTATCACGAGGGATAAACTTTTAGGTCTTTTTCTTAGCTACATCAGTGAGGTTCCACGGATTAGATATTGAAATCTACATACTGGGATGGCTATCCCGGGGAGTGTTAATAAAGTAAATTAGGTTTCAATGACATCATTAGCTCAGTGTCTGATCTCTCAAAGAGTAATTTCCTTGCAGTCAGAGCAGGAAGAAGCAGTAATAGGACTTGCGCAAATCACGCACTCCCAGTGTTTCTTACCTACTGGCTTCCTTGGGCTTTCCTGACAGCCTCCTGGATTCTAGGACCAAGGACAGAGTCTCGGAGGCACAGGCCTTTGTAAGTGCTGCTATCCTAGCGCCCTACAATCCTGGGCTCCTCCAGCAGTCCCTGGCGGGGTTGGGATCGGAGGCTAGTAGGCAGGGTTGGGTCCTACTGGGTAGTTCTAAACAAGGTGTTCGTGGTTGGGGACGGCAGGCTATTCTGCCAGCCTTGTTTATGACAGTTTTAGACATTCATTAATACATAGTATTTTGAAAGTAAAACGTAGTTTTCTTCTTCCATCCCCAATTTCATAGTCCAGTTTTATGATATTATGCAGGTGGGTTTCTATCTTTGAGAAAATCTTTTTTGCTTCACTGTCCTGGGGACTAGTTACAGACAGTACTAATATGACAACTCGCTGTATGGGGGACATTAACCAGGGCAGCATTTGATATGGGCCCTTGTCTGTCCCCTTAGTTTTCGGCAGGCAGAAAGGTCCCACAGGGCATATTCCCGAGTCCTGCAGAGTGGCGTGAAGCAGGCATGCGGCCCCAGTTATGGCTCTGCCAGCATTCCCAAGCCTCTAAAGGGAGGGCAGAGGGGCTGCTGATGTCATGTGACAGGATAGAGGCCGTCAGTTACCGCATGGCTTCGCCTCTGAGAAGGAAGCCTTTAGAGAACTAATTTTTCTCTTCCTTTTTTCTGAACAAGCCCAAGTCACCGAAATGGCAGCTTCGCTATTCTCCATTCCGAAGAAAGAAGCTGCAGTGCATTGCTGGGCATGGGCCATTCATTAGTTCACTTACTCATCTACTCAGTGACCTGGTATTTGTTCAATTTTGATAGTGTGGTAGGCCTAGATAGTTAGAAAGATGAATAAAGCAGTTCTTTCCACTAAGAAGCTCCCAGCTAGGGGGGAAGAGATGTGAAAACAAATAGTTAAAACAATAAAAAAAGGAATTCAGTGTAATAAAAGCTACGATGGAAGTATCTGCTAGGTGCTGCATAAAAGAAGCCTAAAAGAAAATAACTTTGACTTCTCAGTAACTTCCTTGGAATCTAGAAGATGGAAAATTGAACTTTGAATTTACATTCAAAGACAGAAAGTTAATTTGAACGAGCTGAAGTTTTATAAACTATTTGCTATACCAATGTTAGTGCAATAATAGCCATTACCATTTATTTTCAGTATGTGCCAGGTACTGTTAAGTTCTTCACATATATCATCCCATTTAATTCTTACAATGATCCTGTGAGGTAGGTATTATAATCTCTGTTATAGAGACTTGGAAAAGAAAAGCAACTTTGATTTATGACTTTGTCTTTTTCCCCCTACTGATTATATGGTAAAGCCTGGTATGTGTAGTTTCTCAGACATTACTGTCCACTGCCTCTCCCCAACTTTTTTTTTTAAATACTGAAATAAAAATTGGAAATGTTCCCTTGTGACATTTGGGATCACTTGTTATATAGGTTTTAGAATCACTAACTTTAGAGATGGAAGGGGAGTCTTAAGAATTCACATTTTATGGATGGAGGAAATAATACCCAGAGTAGTTAAACATCTTAGCAAAGGTTACTCAGTGCCCTGGGGGTGAGGTTAAGAGCGGGGAGATAAGGCTTCTACCTTCTAGGCCAGTATTCTCACCCTTGGGCTAAAAGCTCAAGAATGTGCAGACTCTAGGATTTAGTACAATCATCTTTACTAGACATTATTAAACATTTTAGCCAACAACAAAAATGTTCAAGGTGAAACTGAATCAATTTTTTGACTTAGGGACATAGTTTCTAAGTGATCATCAGTATTTCATAGAATTTGATCCAATGAATGCCATGTACTGTCAAGATGAGCAAGACACAGCATTACCCGGCAGTTCACGATTTAATAAAGGGAGGACATGCAGTCAAACAATTAAAAAATCAAGCACAGGCATGTACAAAGATCTAGGGTGCTACAGAAATGTGTAAAGTGGTGATTCTCAACTGGGGGTAGGTCCCACGCCTATACCCTCAACAGATATTTGGCAATGTCTGGAGACGTTTTTGATTGTCACAAATAGGGGGTTGCTACTGGCACCTAGTGGGTAGAGGTCAGAGATGTTGCTAAACATCCTAAAAATCACAAGACAGCCCCCACAACAAGCACTTAGCCAGCCCAAAATGTCAATAGGGCTGAAGTTGAGAAACTCTGGTGTAGAGCCAGCAAAATATCTACCAGGGATAGGGGTGGGTAAAGCTTGAGGGGCTGGTTATAGAAGAGTTTAATGAAGGGATCATGATTTGGGTGGGGAAGGGAGGCTCCCTAGCAGAAGGGACAACGTGTGCAAAACCACAGAAGTGTTGTATATTTGGGTAATCCCAAACACTGGGGGAAGAGTTGTGGGCATAAGGCTGGACAGCTAGTTATGAGCTAGGCATTCAAGAAAATATACTGAGTTAGAGGAATTACTGTAGGAAAAGCTGTTTCGTTCCATGATGGCTCTTTACAAGTCACTTAGGAGCACAGTCCAGCTATGTATCTGCGAGCTAAAACTGCTGAAGAAAGCTGTTCAAAATGAGGCTTTCTCATCTTGCTTCCTTCGGGCCTGGGGTTTTCCAGGCATTTGTTACTTTCTCAGACATAAGAGTTGGGGCTGTTTCAATGGAATGTGAGCTCTGAGAGGTGGAATAGCTCTATTAAAGACACTTAGCCAGTGTCTCAATGCTCAGGTGGGCTCATGAGGCACAAGGTGGTTATTGCTCATGCGTTCCGCTTACAGGCAGATGATGAGGTTTATTTCCTCTTTCATAGAGCACCCTAGTCCTTATATGGGAATATGTGAACCTTCAGATTAGACTGCCACCTCAATTCTAGATGAGTTGCTTTCCCCCTCCCCCACAAAAAAGGGTGGGTAGGTAGGCCACTCCAGTCAGGGCTTCTCTTTATCTTAAGCTAATGATGATCAAAGCAACTGACAAACTGTCACGGAATCTCCCAGACCTCACTCTGGCCTTTCCCCTTCTCCTCAGCTCCTGAACTTTTCCTCCTTCAGTCATGTTCTGAACCTGTTCTTAGCAAAACTGCTGGGTCCTGGACTCCTAGTCTGCAGCCATCCTGGCGGTGTTGAGCTCTGGTCCAAGTGCTTGCCTCTGCCCCCTGGTGGCCTGGTGACAGAGCTTAATGGAGGTGAGTTACTCTTTTCTAACTCAGCTGGTTTTCTAGGCATAGTGTGGAAACCCCAACCAACTCTGAGAAGCTCCCATAGTCAACAAGTCCATAATCTTTCCTTCTTCTGTGAAAATGTCAGGGGTGTGGAGCATGGCTATATCCTGCTCTTGCATTTGAGTTGGCTGTGCCCTATGGTTTGTCCTCTACAGGTGAATTGTATTTCTCTGCTCTTTAGGTTAATTCTTCAGAAAATCTGTCCATCGCATTTTCAAAAAATTACTTTGAAGGAATAAAAGCTGAAAAGCAACAAATGTCCTTAAATATGCAATAAATGCCTTTAAAAGGCAACAATTTCCCTTAAATATTTCAGTATCCATGATTTCAAAAGTTCATGATCAAAACCTTCTCAGACAAAAACACAAAACTCTTGGAAAAATTATTTCGTTTGCAAATTTCCAAGGACTCATTGCCCTACTCCTTGTCTTTTCTTTGCTCTGTGAAAATGTACTAGGTTAGTGAAAGAAAGTGATTCCTGCCAGCCAGGGGCTTTGTAAGGATGAATATCAGTCCCTGACTTGAATTTCCATCCCTGTGTCTTAAGATTAGACTGTCCCTAATGGGCTGGCAGTGGGTGTGATTTCCTAAGATTTCTAGGTAATTTCAGAATTTCCTTTGGTTTCCAATTCTATTCCTTCCTCTAGGGCAGTGGGAAATTGTCCCAGCTATTTTGCCTCACAAATATGATCTGTTTAATAAATTCAGTTGCACAAAACATTGACTGGTTCTCTGCTGACTCAATGATTGGATATTGGGCTTTAGGGTCAGATAAATTGTTCAAATTCAGCCTCCTCCACTTAATTATTGAGAGGCCCTGGCAAGTTATTTAACTTCTCTAATCTTCAATTTCCTTAAAAATGACATAATAATACCAACACCATAAGGTCATTAAAAGGATTAAATGAAAATAATGTGCATAAAGCATTTTGTACAGTGAATGCTCAATAAATCTTAGCTAATCTAATTAAAATAATCCCTTATTTTATAGCAGAGGCTATGTTCTTGAAAGTCAGAGGAACTGGCAAAACCTCAATCAGCAAGATGAATTAACAATCAAATAACAAATAACCACATAACATCAATAATCAGTAACATTAAATACATATTTTTATATCATAAAATTCATCCTTCTAAAGTGTACAGTTCAGTGACTTTTAGCATAGTCACAAAGTTGTACACCATCACTACCATCTACTTTTAGAGCATTTCATCACCACCCATTAGTAATCACTATTTCACCTCATTTCCCCCTTGCCCTAGCTGGCAACCACTGATCTACTTTATATATATTTAAAGAACACATTGAATAAAGTTCCTAAATGGCATCCATTTCCAAAAGATCCTGCATTCACTATGATTAAAACCCGGCTCAGCTGGGCAATACTTCTCTTAAATCACCCTTCACTGGCTAGGTTCTCCCACAAATTTTATCTTATACAGAATGTATCTCTTTTTAAATTTTTCAAGACAGCATGATTGTCTTAAAGTGCAATATATTTTGTGCTTGGATATTCCCTGATGGGCATATTTCTCTAAGTTTGATCTTCTAAGCACATATTGAGAGGGTAGAGAATAAACAGATTTTGCTCTCTTTGCTTCCACAGAATTGCCCACTCAGCCTAGTACAAAAAATGGAATAATCATTTAAAAAAACATTTTGTTATCTTTTGGTTAACGGAATTTAAATGAATTGTTAATATGTAACGGGATGGTAAATTAAAATTTTCCACTGTACAATAATAGTACCATGGGAAATAAGACTAGAAATGAGTTTGCAACATGTTGTAGAGAATTCTGAATTTTGGGGTACTTTAAAAAAAAAAACACAAAACTTTTGGTAGGCTATGGAAAGCAACAGATTTTGGAGGCAGACGTGCGTTAGCAATTATTATTTTTATTATTAACTAGACTTTACAACTGATTAAATGCTGGGGAAGGAACAAGAAAAGAAAACAGCCAAAGATAACTCAGATTTCAAAACTGGGACATGGGTGATGCAATAAAAAGAAATAGGGACTCATGAGAAGGAAATGACTAAGGGAGGAAGATGAGTTCTATTTCAGTCTTGTTCAGTTTCAGGGACCCAGTTGTGGGCTCAGAGATGTGGGCTCAGAGATACAGATTTGGGAGTCACCTCTATAGAAGTTGTACATAACGAAATAGGATTGAATGGTTCACTTGGTAATAAGAGAGAACAGAGCTAGAAGAGAGCTGAAGACAGACCACAATGACTGTTTACACTTAAGAAAGTGAGACGAGGAAGAGAAACCAGCCAAGGCAGAGGAGTGGTCAGAGGCAGGAGAACTAGGACAGCACTGCATCACAAGAGCCCAAGGACAGACTCAGTAAGTCAAAGAGGATGAAGACTGACAGTAAGTCATTAAATGAGTGTTCGGCAGTTTCCTTTTCCTTAAGTTTTCTTCTGGATATTTTAAGTTTTTGCCTAGATTCCAGAGTTCTGCAAAAGTTGATTCCGACAGTTTTTGTGAGTATTTTAGTTGTTTTTGTGAAGTTCTCCCTGGAGTTCCCTACTCTGCCATTTTTAGTGATGTCAGTCCTGAATTCAAAATTTTAATCTACTGTATTTAGTACTTAAAATTAATAGGGTTTAAGCATATTTAGTTCAGGTGAGTAAATAAAATGAATCAGGCAGCTTTTAAAAGCCCAGTTCAATGTTCCTCTGCAGAAAAGTGTGCAATAGTTAGCATTTCAATCAACAGGAAGGCCTGGGCTTCTCTTTCAGTTTAATCCTTTGCCTGACCTGTCAAAGCCATTCCTGCTTCATTGACTGATATTCTTAATATGAAGCCTCTGCTGGCTCCCCAAATTGAAGTCCCAAAAGTGTTCAGAACTACAGAGAAAGAAAGTATTTTTCTTCTGCATTCTATTCTCAAAATAAGGGGTGGGAAATGCTAGGTGATTATAGCACCTGCTTGATTTACAATCACTGAGTTTTTGGGACTTAGACACCTAACCTTAGTCTAGGCTAGAGGAAATTGAGAGCGGATTTTCTGGCTCTAGAGATTCCGCGTGACAATAATAGAAAGATGGAATATGGAAATCACTCAGGATGTGGTCCTCTTAGCCTATTGAAAATAATCTTTTCTACTTATGTGTCTTCTCCATGGTTTAAGGGGGCAGAGGACGTCCATGACTGTAGTGTCGGGAGGGCTAGAGAGAGAGAGAGGGGGAGGGTGATGTATGTTGGATTGATTGGCGTGATGGCTTTGATTGTTTGCTGTCGTTTGTATTTATTATGCTCTGCTTCTTCTCGACCCGCTCTATCTCTATCTCTCTCTCTCTCCTCCTACCTCTCTCCATCCTTCCTCCCTCCCTTTCTCCTTTCCCTCCCTCCCTCCCTTCATTCCTCCCTCCCTCCCTCCCTCCCTCCCTCCCTTCCTTCCTTCCTTTCTTTTCTTGGATGGGTATTTTGTGTTTTTTACAAGTTGCTATTGATTTGTGGCCCTTAGCCTCAGGAGTAGCCTGAGTTCCATTTCTGGCAATACCATGAACCATTTATCCTGGAAAACCTACCACTATAAAATACCTAGAAATGCCAGTTAAAATGTAACTAACATCATTTGTAATGCATACCTGAATGTTCAAGAAAGTAAAGAGAAATTCCAAAGTTAAAAAAAATATATATACAGAACTGAAAAGCAGCAAATTTGGCTGGAGTTACCAAGGCAGTGGCTGCACTGAGAGCTTTTGTGCATCTCAGGAAAACCAAGATTTAACAATCCTTAGACCCAGACAGAGTAAGAAGTTTGATCTAAGACGCTTGAATAAAGCTGAGACATTTGAAGAGATATATCCACAGTGAAGGAGTGGTAAAGAGAGATAACCAAGAACCTTAACTATTTTGATCTGGGGGTCTGAGTGAAAAATAAGTTTAAGAGTCTACCTGGAGAATTTTTAACCATACGCTTGCCTTCACACAAGGTTAGGCTTAAAATATGTAATTCCTCTATGATCTGGAGACTTGAAACCAATAATATTGACATAAAATGGTGAAGCGTGGGTAGTAACTTGTATCTCCAAGAATAAACACAAATATTCCCTGGAGGGACACATCTTTAATCTAGGCTAAATAGAAAATAGAAAAGATTTATAAACTAAATTACACTAAAATTAAGAACTTCTCTTTATGGGAAGACACTATAATGGGAGTGAAAAGACAAGCCATACACTAAGAGATGGGAGAAGATATTTATATCAAAATAACCAAAACAGAACTATTGTCTGGAATATATAGAGAACTACTTTGAATCAAAAAGAAAAAGACAGGGGCCGGCCCGGTGGCTCAGGCGGTTAGAGCTCCATGCTCCTAACCCTGAAGGCTGCCGGTTCGATTCCCACATGGGCCAGTGGGCTCTCAACCAAAAGGTTGCCAGTTCAACTCCTCGAGTCCCGCAAGGGATGGTGGGCTCCGCCCCCTGCAACTAAGATTGAACATGGCACCTTGAGCTGAGCTGCCTCCCGGATGGCTCAGTTGGTTGGAGCGCATCCTCTCAACCACAAGGTTGCCGGTTGGACTCCTGCAAGTGATGGTGGGCTATGCCCCCTGCAACTAGAAACGGCAACTGGACCTGGAGCTGAGCTGCACCCTCCACAACTAAGATTGAAAGGACAACAACTTGATTTGGAAAAAAGTCCTGGAAGTACACACTGTTCCCCAATAAAGTCCTGTTCCCCTTCCCCAATAAAATCTTAAAAAAAAAAAAAAGACAACTCATTATAAAAATGAACAACGGGCTTAAACAGACATTTCTTCTTTAACAAAAGAGGATCCACAAACATGTGAAAAAAATCTTCAAGTGCATTAATAATCGGAGAAATGCAAATTAAAAAAGGCTGTATTGAAATACCATTACACATCTGCTTGTTTGGCAAAAATTAGAAAATATGACAAGAATAAGTGTTGGTGAGGATGTAGAGCAACCAAAATTCTCATCTTCGACTAGTAGAGTGTAAATTGCTACATTCATTTTGGCAAACAGTTTCATATTTTCTAGTAAAGGTGAACAGGTGTATATCTCATGATCTAGCTGTTCTATTTCTTGGTAGAGACCCTAGAGAAACTCTTACACACATTCACAAAAAGATACATACAAGAATGTTATTAAAAGCATTGTGTGTGACATGGATGGATCTTGAGATTATAATGCTAAGTGAAATAAGTTAGACAGAAAAAGTAGAGAACCATAAGATTTCACTGACGTGGTATATACAACTGAAAACAACAAAAGAACAAGAAAAACAAATGAAAAAACAAAACTCATAGACACAGACAATAGTTTAGTGGTTACCAGAGGGTAAGAGGGGAGGGGGGTGGGAGATGAGGGTAAAGGGGATCAAATATATGGTGAGGGAAGGAGAACTGACTCTGGGTGGTGAACACACAATGTGACAGATAGATGATGTATTACAGAATTGTATACCTGAAATCTATGTAACTTTGCTAACCATTGTCACCCAAAAACTTGAATTAAAAAAAAAAAAAAGCATTGTGTGTAATGGTCAGAAAAATTGAAACAAATATCCACGAACAGTAGACTGGATATATACATTGTAGCATATCAAACAATGAAATACCATATATAATTGAAAAGGAACAGCCACATGGGTTCTCCACGGATTAATCTTACAAACATAATATTAAGAGAAAGAAACAAATTACAGGAAAATACATGCAGTATGATTCCACGTACATACAGTTCAAAACAGAAAAAAACCCAAAACACTATATTGTTTAGGGATACAATCACAGATGGTAAAATAATAAAGAAAAGTGTAGGAATGTTTAACTCAAAAGGCAGGATATTTGCTCTCTATGAGAAGTGAGACACATGCAATTGGGAAGAACACACAGGGGCCATTTAAGGTATTGGTAGTTAGTGTTTTATTTCTTAACTTGGGTGGTAATTACAAAGTGTTACTTTGTTATTATTACTTAAAATGTATACAAATGTTTTGTACACTTTTATTATGCATGAGTATGAATAATATATCTCATAATAAAAAGACAATAAGAGAATGCAGCTTTACATTCACAAACTTAGGCAAAATATATTCCTAGAAAAACATAAATGACCATAACTGTCTCAGGAAAATATAGAATATCTAAATAAACTTATAACTATTCAAGAAGTAAATCAGTACTTCCAAATAAAACAAGATTTAAAAACAAAACATTAATCCCAGAGGTTTTGCTGGTGATACTTAAAGAAAAGATAATTCTATTTTTTACACAAATTCAGAGAAGAGAAAAAGAAGGCACATTCCTCCCATTATTTTTATGTAACTAGTATAACTTAGGTTAAAAAAAAAAAACACAGACAAAGATAGTTTAAGGAAAAAAAATAAAAAGCTATCTTCTACGTATGTAAAATAAAAAACATTCTTGTATGTATCTTTTATGAACATAAAGGTTGAATCCCAAATAAAATATTACCAAACCAAATCCAGCAATATGTGAATAAGATAATATATCATGATCAAGATGGAATAATTCCAGGAAAGAAAGGATGGCTTAACAATAAATAACCTAGAAATAACATTAAATAACCTAGAAAAATTCTTGCATATATACCAGGAAACACGTGGAAGAATGTTCATAGTAGCATTGGTTGTATGGCAAAACACCAAAACAACCAATTGGTTATCAACAGTAAAATGGATAAATACATTTTCATCAGTAAAATGTTATTTAGCAATGAAAGTGGATGAACTTCAGCTATGTTCATCAATATAGATGAATCTCAAAACTCATGGTGAGCAAAGAAAGCAAGGCACAAATACATAAAATATGATTTTTGTTTACATAAACATCAAAACAAAGGCGGAAAAAGAAATGATTAACAGAATTCAAGATAGTGATTGTCTCAGGAGTAGGGGAAGGGGCAGTTAGGTGGTAGGGAGTACATGGAAGACTTACGGGGTAGCTGGCAAGGTTCTATCTCCTTTCATGGTTGTTCATCATTAATAATTCAATAGTCTATACACTTTTTTCATGCTGCTTTCTGCATTTGCATTATGCTTAAAAATAAAAAAAGTTCAAATAATAATTTAAAAAACTTGTGTTCACTAAAAGATATCACTAAGTAAGTGAAAAGGCAATCCACAGAGTGGAAATACATATTTGCAATATGTGTACCTGATAAAGAACTCATATCTAGAATAAGTGAAGAACTCCTGTGAATAAAGACAACTCAACAATAAAATATACGCCTTGTATGGGCACTTCACAAGAGGGGAAATGCAAATGGACAATTAATATATGAAAATGGTCCCAATATTCATAGTCATCTGACAAATGCAGATTAAAGCCACAATGCAATCCTACTGCATACCCACCAGGATGGCTAAATGAATATACTTATACTAAGTGTTGACAAACATATGGCACAACACTGGTGGTATTGTAAATTGATATGACCACTTAGAAAAAGTTTGGCAATATCTACTAAACTGAATATATGCTAATCCTATGACCCACTCCTAGTTATACACCCAAGAGAAGTGTGTGTGTGTGTGTGTGTGTGTGTGTGTGTGTGTGTGTGTGTGTATTCACCAAAGAATATAAACAGGAATATTCCTAGCAACACTATTTGTAAGTCCCAAACTAGTAAATACCCAAAAGTATATCAACAGTAGAATGGAAAAATAAATGATGGTATATTTACACATTTATACTATACAGCAATAAGGATGAATGGACTGCAATTACATAGAACAATACGGATGAATCTCACAACTGTAATGTTGAACAAAAGAAGCCAGCAACAAAAGAGTACATATTGCATGGTTGCATTTATATAAAATTCAAAAACAGGCAAAATTAATGTATAGTATTGGAAATCATTGAGCTGTATAATTAAGCAATAATTAAGATTCCGTATTTTTCTGTATATATGTTATTTGTGTAATGTGTTTTTTACAAAGGAGGGGGGAGGACCTGGATGATTTTATAGTTGGGGATATTGTGCCATTGACTGAGGAATCTGATTGATCTTCCAATTCTTTGTACATGAATTCCAGAAAATAAAGTCAAACACAAAGGTAGTAGTAACTAGGAGAACAGAAGTTGAAAGCAAAACTTGCAACTGACACATGGGGAAAGGGGTGGAGGGATGGATGTACAACAAAATACATTTCTTTGGTTGAGTACTCTGTTAAAGTTTAAATAGTGTCGGGAGTAATAAGAAACGATGATGTTAGAAAGCACTGAATTTATTGGATCAATTTCAAAGAAGAGATTATGGTGCTTCTACTTTGGCTGCACCAATTCTCAGCTCCTTTAGGAATGGAGCCCACTAACCTGAAGTGCTGAAACGGACAGCTAGAAAGAGAACTTATTTTAGCTGTTGTTTTCCAAAGGTATCTCCCAAACCCTCCGCAAACATTGACCCAGGCAACCACATTGAAGTGAATGATTTGATCACCCAGATACCCTCTAAAGTGCAGATACAAGATATTACTACGGAGCTACACTGTCCTCTGTGTAATGACTGGTTCCAGGATCCACTGATGCTAACCTGTGGCCACAACTTCTGCCAGGCCTGCATTCAAAACTTTTGGAAGCAGCAAGCAAAGGAAACATTCTGTCCTGAATGTAAGATGATATGTCAATATAGCAACTGTACATTCAACCTTGCACTGGAGAAGCTGGCAGAGAAGATGAAGAAGCTACCCCTACTCAAGGGCCATCCACAGTGCCCAGAGCATGGAGAGAACCTGAAACTGTTCAGTAAGCCAGATGGGAAACTGATCTGCTTCCAGTGCAAAGATGTTAGGTTGTCTGTGGGGCAGTCTAAAGAGTTCCTGCAGATCTCTGATGCTGTTTGTTTCTTCATGGTGAGTGAGCCCTGGGCTTTGAACAATCCCTTAGGGAAGCTGGGGGGAGGGGAATATTCTTTCTTCCAGTCCCACCCCTTTATTCAGATGATTATTAGAAAGCTCAGAGTGCTCAGAAAATACAACGTATCTTGCAATGTTCTTTCTCTAGAATTGCTGATTGTAGGAGAGGAGCAGTGGAGGACCTGTGGCCTACTCCTTCAATCAATCAAATATTTACTTAAACCTTGCCGTGACAGCACTCTGCTAGACTAGACACTGTGTAGAATATGGACATATAAGATATTGTTCTGGTTCTAAAAGTCTTGAGATTTAGTCAAAATGAATAACACAATGGAAGTAATATAAGATAGTCTACAATTGAGAGCATAATTTTGTCACATTAGTAATTCATAAATGTTTAGAATTTCAGAAAAGATTGGAGAAAACTGAAATAGTCAGAGGATGTATGGTGAAAAAGTTTGAACTGGGAAATAATTTGGATTTGGATGGGCAAAAGGAAGAAATAAGTGCTCTAAATGAAAACAATGTAAGTGAAGGTATTGTGAGAACAGTCTAACTAGGGTAGAAAATATATAGAGTTCTCTTGCCTTTCTCAAACCCCTGTAGTTAACTAAGAAGGTAAAACAAACTAAATGTTTCTGCTGCTTGTAATTTTCTTCACAATTCTTGGAAGAGACAGGAACTGTGATACAGGGGAAAGGAAAGACTTTTGCAGCAAGAGTTGGCTTTTTTTCTGACACTGGGGCTTTGGGGGAGATATCTCTTATGGCCCTTCTCCCAAGTCAGTGTGGGTTAATTCCACGTGGTATTCCCAGGAGGAGCTTACCATCTACCAGGGTCAACTGGAGGCAACCCTGAAGGAACTTCAGGCCCTGAGGAACATGCAGAAAGATGCTATTGCTGCTTACAAGGTGAGGTGCAGGGCAGAGGGGTGATGAGATTGAACTTGAATATAGCCTCCTTGTAACTAGCTATTTGGGTCAAAGGGTACCTATACTATGTTATCAGTACACTAAATGATAACTGGGCGATAGAATTAAAAACCAGGCACAGGAGGGTGGAAAGGAATGTAGCAGAGGAGTCAGTTTCCAATAGTTGATCTACAGAGTGAGCGGACTGGCCTTTGCCCTAATATGCTGATCCTTTTGATGGTTCAGTCACTAGGTATTGGGGTTGTGATCTGTCTGGTCTTTCCTTTAATCTATGGCAAAATGAGGAATTCATCTATGGCAAATCCACTAAAGATAGCTCTGTCCAAAGAAATACCTTTCTTTTCTTTGGGTTTGCAACCAGGCTACCTCAGAACCAAGGTCTCTCAGATTGCTGGTTTTTCCCATCAGATTTGATCTTTCCTAACTTCCTCCAAATGTAATAACACGACTGCCTATACTTTCAACTTCACAGGAACTATAGGACAACATTAATGGTTAGAGACTTGGCAAATCTGTCCCTAGGGTGGGGGGAGTTTTATTGCTTCGTTCATTATTCTATGGACGGGAGTATTCGCTGGCATTTGGCATCTGAAAGAAGAAATATATACAGTGAGAGGAAGAAGAAGGATAGAGGGAAATAATGATGCCTCCAAAGAATCTTGTTCCTGTTTTAAGGGTTCCTAGTTCAGCTATTAAAGTTAACATTCATTCATTCAAAAATATTTACTGAGTGGGTCAAGCATTACACTAGATACTATATTCCACTAGGTTGGGAGACAGAAGTTAAGTAACCCCTCCAACAACAATAAAATAACAACTGTGATAATTACTATAAATGAAAATACAAGGTGCTATGAGAGCATATAAGCGGGGAACCGAACCTAGACTGGGGGAGTTCTCTGAAGAAGTCACCTACTAATAATTGAGAATTGAAGGATAGGTAACTTAGCTAAGTGAACTGGGTGAGGGGAATATGAAGGACGGGTTCTGAAGAAGAATGTTCGATGAAGAGTAAAGAGCATATGGAAAAGTCCTGAGAAAGGAAGTTAGTTGCTGTGTTAAACAGAGAGAAAGCCAATACAACTGGATCCAGGTAGGCGAGATGGGATTGAAGAGGCAGATATGGGCCCAAACACGTAGGCTCTTGGAGATAATGTTAGAAATGTTGAACTTCACCCTGTAAATAATTAGAAGCCATTAAGAGGTTTAAACAAGACATAGCTTCATCTTATTTTGAAAATATCAGTCTGGTGGCTCTGCAGAGAATGAACTGAGCGAGCCGAGGACATGGATAATGGGGAGAAGGCTACGGCAGTGGTCCCAGAGAATGATGGAGAGGCAGTGGGCGGGGGGGGGGAGAGAAATGAACAGCGTCAGCATATGCTGTGGAGATAAAAAATAACCTGGATGTGGTGATTCATTGGATGTGGGGGCGAGTGGAGATGCCACACAGACAGTTGGACATAGGAATCTGGAACTTAGAAGTTGATGTAGGCTGGAAAGAGGACGTCCGCATATAGATGGTACGTAAAGCTGTGGTAAAACAGGAAACCACCTTGAAAGAGTGCAGAACAAGAAGGGAAGAGAGCCCAGGACAGAGAATATCAAGTAACTCTAATATTTAGAGCTTGGTTAGGGGAGTCAGAACCAACAAATAAGTCTGAGAAATAGTGGTGAAATAGGTAGAAGGAAAATTGGAAACGTGTGAGCTAGAGAAAAGAGAGAGTTAAAGACTATTTGATGAGCGCAATTATAATGATGGACTATAGAATCCAAGCTGGGTAAGAGGGGACATGGAGACAGAAGAAGTTGAAGGAACAGAAATGGAGGGGTCAATATATAGGAGGTTTCAATGAGACCCCAAAATTGTTGCAACAGGGGTATCTGAGTGAGTATAAAGTTATTTTTGGAGATGGTGCAATTGCTGGGTATGATAAAATCCTCATTGTAACCAAGAGAATGAGTAATAAAGGTGGAAATCACTAGAAATGAGGATAAGGAACCAAGAAACCAGGATATCAGGTGGCTCACCCGTGAGGATGTTGAGGTCACCTAAGAAAAGAGCTGCAAGTGTAGCAGCTATCAATTTCAGTGCTTCAAACGTTTCCCCGTCTCCTGCTTCTTTTACATTTCCTGGCAGCAGGAGTGGCATCTCCCCATTTCCCAGTTCTTGATACGGGCAGTTTTTTCAGCCTCCGTATGGCCCGTCTCGCATCACTTGGTAGATATTAGTTTGCACTTCTGGGCAGGAGGGTGGTGTCATTCCTTCTAGAATGTTTGGTTAACCCCAAGTCTAATTTATTGTGGTATTGGTTACCCCCTCAGTACTGCATTAGGAACCTACAGACCACTTTTGATTATTTTTCATCCTCAGCTATTAAATTAGCTGAGAAAGATGGAGTAAGTCCTCTCCCGCCCCGCCAATAAAAAGTGGGGGGGAGGGCTCCTTTTAGTATGGTTGAACGTTGATACTCAGCAGCCATGTTTATGCATTTTCCTGTTATGGTATTTCCAAGTTGTGTGAGTCCTGGTGGTGTGGGCCACCCCCACCCCAAGTGCTAGTCTCAGTAATTACCAAGGTGATGATCACGGACGTTTCCAGGAAAACAAGCTACATCTGCAGCAACACATCTCCTTGGAGTTTCTAAAGCTGCATCAGTTCCTGCACAGCAAAGAAAAGGACATTTTAAATGAGCTCAGGGAAGAGGGGAAAGCCTTGAATGAGGAGATGGAGCTGAGCCTGAACCAGCTTCAGCAACAGTGTCTCCTAGCCAAGGAGATGTTGGTGAGCATCCAGGCACGGACTGGACAGCAGGACTCCTTCGATTTTCTCAAAGTAAGACTCCCTGTCAACATGAATCGGTGCACTACTAGGGGGAGGGAGCGGAAAAGATGTAGAAGCAGCTTTTCCCCACAAGGGGAACATATTGCTATAGCACAGATTCTCTGGGAGAAAAGCCAGAGGCTACTTTTGCCTTATGTTCAATAGAAACCTTTACTTTCACCCTCCTAGAAAAGAATAAAATGCCGTTAATAACAGTATGTGTTAATATTTTAGTATTTCTCCATAAAGAACTTTGAAGCTTTATTTCTCAAAAATAATGCAAATTATGTTGTAACTTTGGCTCTCAGCCATCATAAATTTACCTGTTTGAAAAGTTGTTTGCCAGTCTTTGCTACCTGAAGCTTCACCTCTAAAGTGGCATCGGTTACCACCGCAGCTCTCAGAAGCTTAATTATCCAGATTAAGGAAAAGTAACCTTGGGGCTGGAATACTCACTGTGTGTTTTTCCAGAGACTATGTGGCAGTACCCATAAGAATAGCTTAACCTTAACTTTCTTGTTCCATGTAAAAGGGAACTCTAGAATATCAGAGCAAGATAAGGCCAGCTTATATTGGGTTAGATGAAGGATGCTGATCAGAAAATGCATATGGAAGATGAGAGGTGGCGACAGAATGGGGACCATCTGCACAGGATCTCAGTATTGACAATCAAATTCTGGTGGTGGCCAGTATCACCAAAGAAATTTCTGGAGTTGATGAACAGGAATCTAACTTTTCTATTTCCCCTTTCCTCTTCTAGGATATTGCACCTCTCATGGACAGGTAAGTGTTTCCATATGGTATTAATACCCTACGTTCAGTCCCTGGAGGATGTCCAAGAATAAATGATTTACGTCCCCTGCAGCTTGAAGCAAGGAATGAGGGTGCTGACACCCAGAGAGTTTATCTCCAGGAAGCTGAATCCGGGACTGTACAAAGGTCCCATCCAGTACATCATATGGAGGGAAATGCAGTCCACTCTGTCTCCAGGTATCAGTGGGTAGTAACGATGGGGTCCTGGCTATCCTAATCTATGTTCCATCTGTGGGACCTCTTCTGTGGCCCTACTTAGTACTTTAGATAGAGTCTAGGATATGGGGGGTAAGGGTAGAGTTTAGCCAAAAGAAGGCTATTTGGTATGACTGAATTTCTTTTGGTACCATGGCCTAAGAATTCATGGCTTTTTACTGGTAAACTGAGTCTGATGTCAGAATTACTTCTCAGCCTATGATTTTGTTTGATTGTTGTATCAAATGTGACAGCCAATATTTTATCTTGTTTTGCTAAATCACTTATATAAATCCCTGGAACTTCTCTGCCCTGGAGGAGGAGGTTACTGTACATACTCTTTGGATGTAATAGGGTTTTTACAAATCCTCTCGTGTTTGATGTTCATTATATAGAGAATAATATCTTAGGAAATTGTTTAGAGATCTTAAGTGCTTCAAAAGAAAACCAGTAAGTTCAGTAGGTGTGCCTAGAGCACTAAGTTTTTGTCATCCTGCAGATACCAAAGGACTGCAGATGGCATTTCAAGAACATAAAGTTCTAAATACAAATCTTTATAGAAATAAAGTTCTAAATAAAATTCATAAAGACTCATTATTAGTAGCAGTTACTGACTTCATGAGCATCACAAATCTACCCTTGTTAACAATTTCCCCAGGTAATTGACATTGAAAAAAGATCAGCTTTACTGAGGTACAATTATCATAGAATAAAACTCACCATTGTAAAGTGTACGATTTGATGAGTTTTGATAAATGTATATACTTATGTAAATATTTCCAAAATCAAGATGTAGAAAATTTCTATCATCCCAAAAAGTTCCTGCATATCACTTTGCTGCCAGTCTCTTCCTTCTATCCCCAGCCCCTGACACTCGCTAAGCTTCTTTATTCCACTTTAGTTGTGTCTTTTCTAAAATGTCATATAATCATACATTATGTAGTCTTTTGGTCTGGCTTTTTTTTTTTCCACTTAGTATAATGCTTTTTTAGATTCACCTGTTTGTTGTATTTATCAATAATCATGTTCTACGCATACATAACAATTTGCTATTGATTCACCAATTGGTGGACATTTGGGTAGTTTCTAGTTTATGGCTATTATGAGTAAACTTGCCTAAACATTCATTTACAGACTTTGTGTTTTAATTTCTTTGGGGCAAATACCTGGTGGTGGGATTGCTGGGTTGTGTTAAGTGTATGCTGAACTTTGTAAAAAAAACTACCATATATATATATATATTTTTTTTTTTTTTAAGTGGCAGAACCATTTTACATTCCCACCTGCAACGGATGAGAGTCCCACACTTTCTCCACATCCTTGCCAGAACTTGATAGTGTCAATCTTTGAAATCTTAATCATTTATCAGATGTATAGTATTATCTCTCTGTGGTTTTAATTTACATTTCCCTAATGACTAAGCCTGAGCATCTTTTTATTTGCTTTTTTGCCATTCATATATCTTTTTGGTTAAGTGTGTTCAATCTTTTGCTCATTATTTTTATTGGATTTTTTTTCAAATGTTGAGTTTAAAGGACACAAATTCTTTATCAGACATACATTTTCAAATATTTTCCCTCAGTTTGTGGCTTGCCTTTTCATTTTTTTAACAGGGTTTGTGAAAGAGCAAAAGTTTTTAATTTTGATGAAATCCAACTTACCAATTTTTTTTAAATGTTTTTATTCTGTGTATCCTAAGAAATCCTTCCCTAACCCAAGGCCACAGATATTTTTTCTTATACTTTCTTCCAGAAGCTTTATTATTTCAGCTCTTATGTTTCAGTCTATTATCCATTTAGAGTTAATTCTTGTATATAGCGTAAGGTAAGATTCAAGGTTATTTCTTTCCACACGAATGTCCAATTGTTCCCACATCATTTGTTTAAAAGATTACTCTTTTTTTACCACTGACATACTTTGGCACCTTTGTCAAAAATCAACTGTAAGTCTACTATCGTCTCTGAGTTCTGTCAATCAACCTGTATTGTCTATTCTTATACCAACAACACAAGATTTTATTATTTTAGCTTTATAATAAATCTCAAAATTAGGTAGTGTGATTCCTCCCTTCAGTTCATTAAGTTTTGCTTCATGTATTTTGAAGCTCTGTTATTAGGTGAATACACATTTAGAATTGTTATGACCTCTTGATGAATCAGTCTTATTATAATTATAAAATGTTCCTCTGTATCCCTGCTAATAATATTCCTTTTTCTGAATTCTATTTTCTCTAATATGTGTATATTTTTCCATCATCTTACTTTTAACTCATTTGTGTTTTTATATTATATTTTAAGTGTTTCATGTAGCTAACATGCAGTTACGCCTTGCTTTTTAAATCCAACCTGACAATCTCTGTCTTTTAATTGAGGTGTTTTGACCAGTGACATTAATAATAATCAATATGATTGGATTTAAATCTAGTATCTTGATATTTGTTTTTATTCATACCATCTGTTCTTTGTTCTCTTTTTTCTCTATATCTATCTTCTTTTGGATTGAGTGCCTTTTAGTTTTCCCTTTCATCTTCACTATTGGTTTATTATGTGTACTTATTTTATTTTATTTTTTCCACATTTTTTTGTTGCTTTAGGATTTTACAATATGCATCTTTAACTTATCCCATACTATCTTCAAATAACAGCCATTTACATATAGGGAAAAAACTTACAACAGTATACTTTTATATTCCTCATCCTTTATGCTATTGTTGTCATACATTTTATTTCCACACTCTAACTTCCAGATATATTGTTTTTCTTTATTTAAATTGTTTTTCTTTATCTTTTAAAGAGATTTTTACAATGAAGAAACATCTTTTACATTCACATTTTTACAATTTCTGGCACTCTATTTTTTTATGTAGATGCAATTTTCCATCTGGTATCATTTTTCCTTCTGCCTGAAGAGCTTTCTTTAACATTTTTTATGGTTCAAGTATGCTGGTGAGGAATTATCTCAGCTACTGTTTTCTGAAAAAAGTGTTTATTTTACTACATTTTTTTGAAAGATGTTTTCTCTCATATAGAATTCTGGGTTGATGGATTTCTTTTTTAGTGTGATAAAGATATCACACTACATTGTTTTCTGACTTGCATAGTTTCTGATGAGATGTCTATTACCATTTTTATCTGTACTTCTCTGTGTGTACTATTTATTTTTTCTTAGGCTACTTTTATGATATTTAATTTTTGTCACTTGTTTCCATCAGTTTGATTATGCTGGGTCTTGGCATCATTTTCTTTATATTCGTTCTGCTTGTGGTTCATCGAGTTTCTTGAATCTATGGGTTTATCGTTGTCATCACATTTGGAATAATGTCTATAATTATTTTTTCAAGAATTTTTCACCTACCCCCCTTTTTTCTCCCTTTTGGGACTCTGATTTTATGTGTTAGACCACCTGATATTGGCTGACTTATCACTGGTGCTCAGTATTTTTAGCTTTTTTTCTCTGTGCTTCATTGAGAATAGTTCCTATTGCTACACAAATTTTTTCATCTTTTCTTTTGCAGTGTTTAATCTTCTGTTAATCCTGTTCAAGATGTTTTTCGTTTCAGATACATTTCATTTCTAGACGTTTCATTTGAGTCTTTATATATCTTCCATTTCCCTCCTCACCATGTTCATGTTTTCCTTTACATTCTAAAGCAAATGTAAGATATTTATGATAGCTGTTTTAGTGTCTTTGCTAATTCCATCACTGTTGTGATTTCTGGACATGCTTTTATTGCTTGATTTTTCTCCTGATTGTGGGTCTTATTTTCCTGCTGCTTTGCATGGTTAGTAATTTTTTTTCTTTTTAACAGACTTTATTTTTTAGAACACTTTTAGATTTATAGAAAAAATGAGAAGTTCTTATATACCTCATCATCAGTTTCTCCTATTATTAATATGTCATTTTACATTTAGTGTGATACATTTTTTTTATAATTAATGAACCAATATTAATACATTATTACTAACTAAAGTCCATACTTTTGGTAGATTTCCTTAGTTTTTACCTAATGTCATTTATCTGTTCCAAGATTCCATCTAAGATGCCACATCACATTTAGTTGTCATGTTTCTTTAAGCTCTTCTTGGTTGTGACTTACTTTCCTTGTTTTTGATGACTTTGACATTTTTAAGGAGTACTGGTCATGTATTTTGTAGAATGCCACATTATTGCAATTTGTCCAATGTTTTTCTCATAAGACCAGGGTTATAAGTTAGCAAGAGGGAAACCAGATAAAGGTCATTTTCATCACATCATATCAAGCATACACACTGTCAATATGGTCTATGACCACTGATGTTGTAGTAACTGAAGTAGTATGTGTCAGGTTTCTCCAGTGTAGTATTACTCTTTCCTTCCCCTTTTCATCTGTGTACTTTGGAAGGAAGTCACTATGAGCGCTCACAGTGAAGGAGCGGGGAGTTATGCTCCTCCTCCTTGAAGGTGGACTATCTATATAAATTATTTGGAATTCTTCTGCATGACAGATTTCTCTTCTGGCTGGTAATTTTTTATTGGATATCAAACATGATTAATTTTACATTGCTGTTTGCTGGATTTTGTTGTAATCCTTTAAGCTCTATAGGATTTAACTTTGCCATGCAGTTATTTGAAATAACTTTGTTCCGTTTGACACTGTCTTTAACCGTTGTTGAGGCTTTTAAGCTTTGTTAAAGCAGTTCAACAGCAGCCTTTAAATGAGGGCTAATTTAGCCCATTTTCTAAGGTAATGCCCTTTGAGTACCCTGCCTAATGTTCCACATATTATGACATTTTTCCATTCTGGCTGGCAGGTTTGAAAACTATTTCCAGTCTTGTGTGAACTCTAGAAATTTTTCAGCCTACTATTTTCTGGAGATTCTTTTGCTGGCCCTAATGAGTTTTAATGAAGATCAGTACTCAGCCATATCTTTGAGGGAATCCCTTTGTAGATGTTCGAAAGTCTCTGCAAAGCTCCCTCCTCTGTGTTACTCTACTCTACAAATTCTAGCTGTCTTGGGATAACAGTGTGTTTTTCTTCCTGTACTCTTTGCCCTGCAAAATCAAACTTTACTTCTAGCAATCATTTAAAGCATAAATTGATTTTTCTTTATTTTTGGTACATTTTTACATCTAAGAAAAACAAATGGGATTTATTTAATATATGGCTATTTTACTAATAATGTAACTGTAGTCAAACCTTGGTAAAATATACTTCATACTTCTTATTTCTGGTTCTTTGCTTATTCTGCAGGTTCATATTTTGTCCTTTTCTGCTTTATAATAGAGGCTGTTGCTTTAGGAAAGGGGCTGGTATTTTTTGTATAAATGGTCAGATAATAAATATTTTAGGCATGTGGGCTGTATGGTCTTTGTCAAAACTATTTAACTCTGCCATTGCAGTGAAAAAGCAGGCATGGACAATATGTAAATGAATGGTCATCAATGTGTTCCAATAAAACTTTATTTATAAAACAAGCGGCAGGCCAGATTTGGCCTGCTGGTTGTAGTTCTATCAATTCCAATTTAAAATATTTTAATGTATTTCCTTTAGTTTTATGTGTATCAGTAAAATATCACCAAATGTACTCATTTATTCAACACACTCTGATAGAGGACCTACGACATGCTAAGCATTAAGTTGGGCTCCAAGCACATAGAAATAAGAGATATAGTTTCTGCTATAGAGATACAGTTTAGCATCTGTATTAGCCATCTAGGTGAAAAATTATTAAGATCTAGGCCAAAGGCATGGGAATGGGAATGGAAAATAAAGAATAGACTCCAGAGACAGAATTCCAGGAGCTGAAATGTACCAGACAGTAACTGCTGGTAAGGGATAGAGAAAGGTAACATCAAGGACGGAAATATAGGAGATACAGATGTTGGAGGGAATTGATGAGTTCAATTGTGACCATGTTGCGTTGAAGGACCTATAGCACAACTAAGTGAATATATTCAAATAGGTACTATTCCAACTGAAGCTTAAGAGAGCGGGCAGGGCTGAAATAATCAGTATAGAATATAGCTGAAGGAATTGATGTAAATGAGATTTCCTAAGGAAAGTGAGAATATACAGTCAAAGAAGGAGCACCTTATAGAGAATACCAACAAATAAAAGGCAATGAAGGCCCCCAAAAAGATTGAGGAATTCTGTCTGGCAAGAGAAATAAGAGAAAAACCAGAAAACAAAGTTGACATAGAATCTAAGGAAAGAGACTGTCAAGGAGAAGGTAGTGGTCATTGATGCCAAATGTGAAGGTCAATTTAGAAAATGATTGGAAAAGAGATGTTTTTGTTTTTTAATAACAATTGGTGACTTCAAGGTAAGGGCAATTTCAAGAGTGGAATGGGAGAAGTTATATTGTGAAAGGTTCAGGAGTGATTTGGAATGAGGCAGCAGTGGAATGAATAGGTCACTAACTGGAGAAGTTTCACTAAGAAGGGAAGATGTGAGTGTGCAAACAGCGTCAAAGGAGAACTTTTAAAAACATACTGAAGGGAAGCAGCCTGTAGAAAGGCAAAAATCAATGGTATAAGAAAGGAGATAATTACCCTAGAGCCTCCAGAAAGGAATGAAGCCCTGCTGACACTTTGATTTTACCCTAGTGAGATCCATGTCTGACTTCCAACATCCAGAACTGTAAGATAATAAATTTATATTGTCAAAACACACACCACACACCCCCCCACACACACACACACAAAGAAAGGGAATAATTAGTGGAAGTAGGGAAGAGTGAGTGAAATCTAAAGAGAGAGCAAGGTATTGACTTTTCAGTTTCCTCTGCAGATGAGATAAAGATAGTAGAGGCAAACAATTTTATTAGGTGGAGCTTACAGTTTGAGTTGAGTTGAAGAATTGAGGGATTCCTATAAGATGTACTGTAGTTTCTCGGTGAAGCAGGGGAAGAAGTCTTCTGCCTGGGGCTGAGGAGGGGAAGTGGTGGAATAGAAATTGGGGGCGGGGTGAAGGGGATTGAGGGTTTGAAATCACTGTTGTGAGAAACTGGAGATGATTTGATTTGGGAATTAAAGGAGTTCTGGGCAGTGCTGATGGTCTATAAAGCATAAAGTGGAAATAATGATCTGTTGTGTTATCTATATGTAAAGTTTTGTGATTTTCCTCCTTCAGTGGGTCAGGAATTGGGATGTGAATTTGAATAGCTGGATAGTTTCAGGGTTGGAGAGTTGCATGGCAGGTGCTGCAGATAAGAGAATAAAAGTGTGGAGGTTACTGGAAAGAAAGCGGCTAATGACAAGTTGTTTAGGGAAGGATTTTAAGCCAGGAAGCAGATAACTTAGGAAAATAAGGAGAAATCAGGGACTAGATTAATGAAGTCAAGCAATGGTTGTAGGGGGAGATGAGAGTGAGAAAGCTCAAAAAAATAAGAGAATGGGATATCTGAGTTTAAGATTTTAGAGAATGAATATTTCCCAGTGACTATGAGGTCCAGAATATGGTCATTGATATAGACAGCTGAAATGTAATAGAGTCAAAAGTCACCAACAGTAAAGTCAAGGACCTGTAAGTCAAGGACCTGGGAGAGTGGCTATATCCAAAGGAATAGTGAAGTCACTTGGGATGATGGGCTGGAGTTGGGGTAGAAAAGCAAAGTCATCCCAAAGTGCAGGGAGTGTGACAGGAAATTTGTATATTATAGCATCAAATAGAGATAGAGGGTCATATGAAATGGAATGGCAAGAACTTCAAATGAAAAGTGATTTTTACATAAGGATGAAGAGAAGAGTAGGGGACTAGACGTGGCAGTGGTGGCTACTGGATCTCTGGCATCTGAATTTAGAAAATAAATAGTCTTGTGAACTTTTGGAAGCTGTGTTTTTGGAGGAAGAAACAGCCAGGTGTTTGTTAGACTAAGGAAGTGATGAGCGAATTCTGTAAACTAAAGATGCAGGAGAGTCAATTAGAAAGAGAGTTCCAAAGGGCAGAGTGAAAAGGGTTGGGTGGGAGCTGTGGGAGGACGGGTGAAGATGGAGAAAGCAAAGAACAGGTAATGGGGATAGAGCATGTTATAAGATAAAGCATTGGCGGGGTCTACATTCTGAATGTTGGCCAAGGAGAACAGGGATATGAGGCATGGTGGAATTAGATGGTGTCAAGATTTCAAATGGAACTTGATTGAAGTTCATTTATTTATTTAACAAATAGTTACTTGAACACCTAGGAACAGTTCCAAATTTTGAAGATAAATGAGGGAACAAAACAGATGAAGTCCCTGCCCTCCCAAAGGTTACATTCTAGTGGAGGAGATGGCCAACGAATAAATAAGCAATTTCACATAGTGATAACCACTGTAAAGAAAATAAAGCAAGGTGCACTCAATAATTATTCATGAAAAAAAATAAAGTTGGGCAAGAATGGAAACAGTGATGGATGGATGAACATGCTATTTTAGATAAAATGGCCACAGAAAATATCTGAGGGGTAACTGTCCCCTCCCTATGTTTTATTGTGGAATTTCCAAACGTACAGAAAAGTTTAAAGAGTTTTACACTGAATACCCCTGTACCTACCTAGATTCTATCAGTAACCTTACTGAACTTGCATGAACAAAGGCCAAAATGGTGTAAAAGAGTATACCATATGAGGAAATAGTGTTTGAGGACAAGGAAAGAAAGTGTAAAGGCCCTGATGGATGAAGGAGCTTGACATATTCAAGGAACAGCCAAAAGGCAAAGGTGGTTGGATCAAAATAAATGAGGGCAATGTGGCAGAAGATGAGGTTAGAGAGGTGGGTAAATCATGTAGGTCTTGTTTGCTTTGTAAGGAGTCTAGATTTTATCTTGGGAGATGGAAAGCATAGAGTGTGTTGAGTAGAACTGGATGATCTCATTCATGTTATGAACAGAACAGGTTGCCGATGGGCAAGAGTAGAAACAGAACAGTTTAAAACCTTGCAATAGTTCCAGACCAGTGGTATTTGTGGAAGTTATCTGCATATATATTATGAGTAGGCTCAGAATATTTTAAAGGTGGAGTTGACAGAATTACTGTTGGATTAAGTATGGCATGAGAAGAAAAAAGAGGACACAAAGCTAACTCTAGGAACATTCAGAGCCAGTGCAGACTGAGCCAGCTGGAGGTATCAGAAGCTTGGTGATGAAAGCAGACTAGGGTTCTAAAAAGGTTGGTAAGAAGCCTTTGTGATACCTCCAAAGATATCCTAGTTGTCACATTGGAAAGAGTAACAACCCAACGTGGATGGGGGATATGTGAAGGAGAGAAGATTCAGCCTGTCTGGAAAAATTTCAGGATTCTTCAAAGTCTCTTGTTGGAGAGAAATCCTTAGGATGATAGAAGACACTCAGGCTTTTCTGGAAAGAGAGAGTTGGATTGGACTGCTGTCTCTTCCAAGTATAATCAAATCCATTAACAACAAATGTATGCATATATATATCTGTGTCCGTGATGTAAACATACATAGCATTTATGATTCCTTTATCAAATTTTGTGCCAAGTTTCAATTATCTCACACCTAGAGTTTGTATCATCTTTTTGCTGGTTATGCGTCCAACCTCTTTTTACTTAGAAATTCTTTTTTTATACTGCTGCCCCTTGATTTGTCTAAACCAATGCTTAACAAATTACCTGTGATGAAGGACCAGTTTTTAAAATCTCAACCTGTCATGGACTGATATGTTTGTAGAATACAATACAAATTAATTACTTGAAAAAAATGGAACTAAAAAAATAAATTACAAAGGGCAAGTCCAGTTTTTTAATTATTAGATTCAACTGACATAAAATTAACCTTTCAGATTGCTCCAAAAGTTTCTTAAAGTTTATTCTTAATTTCTCTACTATCTTGTCCCAGACTGGTAACCGTACAGTTTGTAGAACACATTCTGATTAGCAGTGGCATAAAACATTCCAAATCTCACAAGTCCCATTATTTATTAAACCAAATATAAACTTCTCACCATTATTCTCTAAACTCTGTACCAGTTAGCTCAGTCCTGCCTGCCTCTAACAGGCAAGATTTTTATGGTCTATCCCACATAAGCTACTCTTTTTAACCCATTCCTTTCTTGCCTCTGTTTACCCAAAGCATCCTGAATACATCTCAGTTATATCACAACTGAAATACTTACTTTCCTTAGAAAGCTTTCCTAGGACAAACTTACCTAATTGTTGTATCTTCAGCATTTGTATTTTCGTATATTTACTAGCACAGGTTTATATATTATTTGCATTCTTTTCTTCATTAGAGCATAAATGGCTTCAAAGTACAGCTGATTTTTACCACAAATATAAAAATGCCTAGAATATAGCCACATGGGTACCGAAACAATAAAAAGTATGTAAGTAATTACCTGCCTGTTCTAAGAGTACATGCGTATGGGGAGATACAGTCTATGTAACTGCATTTTACTATGGGAATTTACATCCACCCCTTCTCTCCCATGCCCTGCTTTCTCTTATTTTCTTACTAGGCCTATCTCCATTGACTTTGGACCCTAAAACAGCTCACCCAAATTTGGTGCTCTCCAAAAACCGAACCAGTGTGTGGCATGGGGACATTAAGCAGGTAATGCCGGATGATCCAGAGAGGTTTGACTCAAGCGTGGCTGTGCTGGGCTCAAAAGGCTTCACCTCTGGAAAGTGGTACTGGGAAGTAGAAGTAGCAAAGAAGACAAAATGGACAGTTGGAGTGGTCAGAGAATCTATCATTCGGAAAGGCAGCTGTCCTCTAACTCCTGAGCAAGGATTTTGGCTTTTAAGACTAAGGGACAAGGACGATCTAAAAGCTCTGGATTTGCCTTCTTGCAGTCTGAAACTGACTAACAACCTCAATAAGGTGGGCATATACCTGGATTATGAAGGAGGACAGGTGTCCTTCTACAATGCTAAAACTATGACCCACATTTATACCTTCAATAGCACTTTCAGGGAGAAACTTTATCCCTACTTCTGCCCTTGCCTTAATGATGGTGGAGAGAATAAAGAACCACTTCACATCTTACATCCACAGTAATTAGCCATACTCTTGTGTAAGTTCAGGGCACTATTAAAGAGATATTGAAATAGTTTACCAGTCTCACTGGTTTCTCTTCTCAATTCTTGGAAAGTCTGGAATAATGAAAAGAGGATTCACAAATTGAACTCCATTCTCGGTGTCCTAAGTGGATTTCACTGGAGTCTTTCAAGATGTCATTCTAATTTGCTGGGGTCTTCTGTGACGCGGGAGCCTCTCTCATGAGAGTGATCATTGTGATATTGTTCACGGAGCAACTTGAATTTGTGATGCTTAGGAACTCTTTTCAAATATGCCCAGAAATTCTATTTTGCTGTCATTATTCTCCAGCATGACTCAATAGATGAATTTTTAGAAGTATGCTCTTCTTCCTATTTAATTTTCTTTTAATATAAAATTTGCAACACATCTCTTTTCTAGAATTTGTTACTGTAATTAAAAAAAAAAAAACTGCTCCAGAGATTTAAAGAAAAAAACAGAAAATGATCTAGGCCAGTTTATAATTTTGTCTTGAATTCTCTCAAGATATTTTTTAGTCCAGTGGATCTCTGACTCTTTCTCAGTCCCTTTTTCTTGCTTTATCGATCTATGAAGGCACTTGTTTTTCTGTATTCAAATACATGTATTTCCATCTGCTATGTCCTTTTCATCATTCCTGCATATAATTTAAATATCAGTATTTTTCATTTTGTCCTCTCCAAAATACTCATACTCCAGCTTGTTCCTTCTAAGTCTATAGTACTTAGCATCATTGATCTCAGCAGTATTCTTGATGAACCATACCTAAAAATAGTCCCATCTAAATGGGCTTCAATCTCTATATCTGACAGGTTTTTTGGAGGGAAAGGGAATAGGTATTTAGAACCTGCAGTACTGACCCTCTTAAATTACAATTAATGCAGCTCTTAGGCAGGGTGAAAGCCCCCTCTCTGTCATAATGAGAAGGATACACACATACGAGTATTATAGGTAAAAGTCACGTATCATTGGCACATATAATATACATACATTTATAGCTGCTGATTTGGGTAAACAGCCATGACATGATTATGGCTACATTTAAGAAATTACCTTTTTTTTTTTTTTAATGAATTCACTTCAATAAGAATGTCATGAGGACTTGTTTTATGCCTGGAACCTTGCTAGATGTTTTGAAGGATATAAAAGAAACATACAAAGAAAAAAGTTTCACCTAAAAAGATTTAAACGAAATTCCGATGCTTGGACCTCATGCAAGACCAATTAAAGCAAAATCTCTGGCAGGTAGGACCAGGTATTTGTAGTTTCTAAAAATTCTCAGGTGATTCTAATGTGCTGTTAAGGCAGAGAATTATTGAACTAAAGGAACATGTTTTCTTCAAAAATTGTTTATAAAATTCAAATTTACAGAAAAATTGCACATTTGTATGATAAACTTCCATGTGCTCTTTGCCTAGATTCACCAATTATTAACATTTTCCCACATTTTCTTAGTCTCCCCCACATCCACCCCACGTGGTTTTATGTGTATATAATGATTACTAATGTTATTTTGCTGAACCACCTTAGATTAAGTTGCAAGCATTATAATTCTTATCCCTAAATACTTTAGCAAGTATTTTCTAAGAACCACGATATTCTCTTACATAATCACAGTTCTAAATTATCAAATTCAGAAAATTTAACACCGACACGATACTACTTACTGGCTAATATACAGTCCATATTCAATGAGTAAATATTTCTAATGGTGAGGGTTTAGGCACTGTGGTAAAGACAAAGTAGTATGACAAAGAGTTTGGGGGATCAAAGAGGGCATAGTTGCTACCTCTTAAATCACATGCATAGTTCTAGATAATTGATATCTAAAGTCTGTCCTTGGAGACAGACAAATATTACAGAGAAAGGGGGGGTCAATATTCTCCAGAATAGGAAGAGAAAATCATACGGAAAAGTTGTGATTAAGTTGGATAATGAAAAATAAGTAGGAATGAATAAAAATTCTAATCTGAATTTAGAGAATATACTTCTTAAAAAATCAATGTTTTGTGGTGATGGTTGCATAGTTATATATGAATAAATACGCTAGAAATTAGTGAACTATACAGTTATAATAGGCAGATTTTCAGGAGGTAAATTATACCATAGTAAAGCTGTTTTTAAAAAAAAAAAGAAAAAAATCAATTATTCAGATCACCAGGAGAACAAGGACAGACCACAGATGTACACATATTTTCCACTACCTGAAGGGATCCACTTTAATACTTTTCTGACATACTACCTCAGCTCTTCAGCATTTACCTTAACATTAGATGACACAAATTTTTTTCCCCACACTTTCCCCAGATAACTGGTTATTCCATGCTGAATAATTTGAAGAATCCCTCTACTTAGAATTTAGATTATAATTATAGGCAGGAATCCTTCTAATGAGTATGAATTATAAAACACCAATATGGGGCTTCCCTGCTAGAAATAGACTCTGAATGGTATTCACTAAGAAGCATGACTGGGGCTATTTTATACATTGTTTTATCTCAGGCTACAGGAGATGAGGCTGACAGTAACAAAAATATCCTTGTATGAAGTAGAAGGTAAAGAGGACCCCATCAGTGTGTTAGGATTCACTGAGGTGAGACTCTAAAAGGAGAATGCCTTGCACTTTTCTTTGACTAACTGGACTTTTAGAATAACAGTGGTAATATCATTGCTCAGTTGTATAACACAGCTGAAATACAAGAGAAAAAAAATAGTAAAACTGGATTACCAGGTATTTCCAAGGAAAGAGATGCTGTGGATAAATTCATTTTTCAGATGAATAAAGATGGTGTTTATTCAAGGCCAAATATTTGGTTAGCTACTTTAGATAAAATTCTCCTAAATTGACATACTTTCTTGCTTATTTTAAAAAATTAAATTGTAAGAAACATACAGAAGAATGTATGTATGGAATACATAGGTACAGTTTAGAGAATAATACAAAAAACAAGCACTCATTAATTAACCACCTAGTTTTGGAAATGAAACAGTATCAAAACCTTTGAAGATGCCCCTACACCTCTCTCAGCCCTGAGGGAGTCACTATTTGAAATTTTGTATCTGGCCTTTTCCTTTTTGAAAATAATTCATATGCCTGTTTTTCCAACAAGCGTACTGTTTCGTTTTTTCTGTACCACATATGTAAGTATAATTTTACTGTGCCTGCTTTTTGAACTTCAAACGAATGGAATTATGTTGTATGTCTTCCCTGCTTTTTCAAAATTCAAAATTATGTTGTGCTCCGACTATGAAAATAAAACAATTTAAACATCCAAACTATTGTTGATAAATGATTGTTTATCAAACACATGAGTGATGGTTTCTAGTTTTTTGTTTTTGTTTTTTGGTTGTTGCTATTGCTTTAACAACAATGTTGCCATAAACATTGTTGTATATGTGTACCAGTAAACAGGAGCAAGACTTGCTCTATGTATATACCTAATAAATGCTGGGACATAGGATATGCATATCTGCAGGTAAGGAATGCTGAATTGTTGGTCAAAGCAATTGTGCCGAGTGGGAGTTCCCTTTAATCTACATCTCTGCCAATTCAATTTTTACCAGTAAGGTGGGTACGTAATGATAACTCATTGCAGTTTTGGTATGCATTTCTCTAATTACCACTGTGGTTGAGCATCTTTTCATAAGTTTATTGGCCATTTAAGTGTCCTCTTCTATGAAATGCCTATTCGGGTGTTTGCCCATTTTTTTATTGGGTTGTTTGTCTTGTATTGATTCATAGGATTATTTATATGTTCTGGGTAACAATCCTTTGTTGGTTATTTGCACTGCCAATATCTTCTCCTACTGGTTAATACTTGTGTCCTGTTTAAGGAATCCTTCTCTACTCAGAGGCCAGAGAGATACTCTCCTGTGTTTTATTTATACGTGTTGAAGTTTTACCTTTCATATAAAAGTGCTTATTAGTTCAATCAACTAGAAAGTAACAAGTATGTCTATGCATGCACCTAATTACATAATTTCAATATATATAAAGCAAAAATTAACAAGAAGGAATTAATAAATCCGCAAATAAAGTAGATTTTAGCATGCCTCTCTCAGTAATTGATAGAAGAATCAGACAATATGATTAACAAACTTGTCCAAATGAACGTATGTAGAACACTGCACCCAACACCTCAGAACATCCAATAGCTGCAGAACATTCTTTGTAAACAAACACAGAACACTGATCATATACTTCAGTCACAAGGAAAATTTCAGCCAATTTTAAAGGATATAATCACACAGGCCATATTCTTTGACCTTAATGCACTTTAAAAAAACAGGAAGCAATTTTTAACAACAAGATAATGAAATAATCACATGTATTTGGAAATTTTAAAATATTTTAAATACCCATGGATCAAATAACTTATATTGGAAATCTGAAAATATTTTAAATTGAATTAAAAAATGACATATCAAAAACCGTGGCACACAGTTTAAAGAAAATGCATAGACTTATATGCACATATTAGAAAAACAAAGGATGAAAATCAGTCATCTCTTTCAATAAATTAGAAAAAGAACAGCAATTTAAAACCAAGAATAATATGAGAGCAGAAATTAATAAAATAGAAAAGAATACAAGAGAGTATCTATGAAGCCATAAGTTTGTTCGTTGAAAAGGTTAATAAAATTGACAAACCTCTAGTGAGACTAAGAAATTAAAAGACATAATTAATTAATATCAGAAATGAAAAAGGAAGCATTGCTGAAGAGCCTTCAGACTTTTAAAAAAGATAATTAAAGGTTTTATGAACAACTTTATACCAATATTTTTGGAATTTTAAATTAAATGGATCCAAGGCCAGAAAAATATAGTTTATCAAAACTGATGTAAGGAGGGGGAGTAGATACTGTAAAAGAAAAACAATTTTGAGAAAAATGGAAATTTGAACACTGGTGATATTTGACTGTATTAAATAATTATTATTTTTAAGTGTGATAATTGTATTGTGGTTATGTTTTTTAAAAAGTCCTCATCTTTTTAGAAATTCCAATTAAAACATTTATAGATGACATGATAAAATGAGTTTTGCTTCAAAATAATACTTATTGCTACAATCCTGCCTCTGGGTATTTATCCAAGGAAAATGAAAATCAACTCAAAAAGAAATATGCATTCCTATATTCAGTGCTGCATTCCTTACAATATGCAAAATATGGAAGCAACATAAGTGTCTGTCCAGTTGATTCATGAATGGATAAAGAAGATGTGGGGTATATATACAATGGAATTTACTAGTTAGCCATAAACAAAGAATGAAATTTTGTCATTTGCAACAACATGCATGGTCCTGGAGGACATTATGCTAAGTGAAATAAATAAAACAGAAAAACAAAATACTGTATGATTTCACTTATATGTGGAATCTAAACAACAAATGAGTAAAACAAAACAGAAACAGAAAAGAAACTGGTGGTTGCCAGAGAGAGGGAGTGGGTAGGCAAAATAGGTGAAGGGGATTAAGGGGTACAAACCTCCAGTTATAAAATAATTCACAGGGATAAAACGAACAGTATAGAGAATAGTCAATAGTACTGTAATAACTTCGTATGGTGACAGAAAGTAAATCAACTTATGGGGTAATAACATGGTAATGTACATAAGTGTCGAATCACTATATGGTACACCTGAAACTAATATTGTAAATCAATTATGCTTCAATTAAAAAAAAATACTTGACGCTACAGAACCTGCACCCATGCCTGTACAACATGGAACAATAATTTTGTTAATACTTAGGGTATGAACTCACAAGCATGACTGACCCTTCTCCACCATAGTCGGTGAAAGCTGAGAGGCCTCTCCACAATCCCCGGAGTTGGTCAGCTGAGTTTCGAAGTGACGGGATTCTCTTTCCTCCAGTCTCAGGCTTTTCCCGCCTGTTACTCTGAGAACCAATCATCGAGCTTGGCTTTGGACCAGGACCAATCAGCGATCTCTGCCACGCCCTCTCCCTCACACCCTCATGTGCGAGGCCTCGCCATGTTTCAAGGGCAGCGGGGTTGGTTCTGCGGCAGCGTCCGCCAGGACCTGAGGCAGTTCTGGGGTAGGAAGCTGGGAGGAAAGGGTGGGTGAGGGGTTGAGGGGAGCACCCCTCCCTGCTCTGGTGCCTTGGCCTCAGGGTACTTGCTGGCTTATGCTGTGTTCTTGCTTCCACAGAGGCCGAAGGGGGGACGATCAGTGACCCAAGGGCCGCCGACTTCTTGTTCAGCTGTGATGCTTCCCATCCAGACACGCTGAGGTACCTGAAGGCCACATTGCAGTGCCTCTTGGGTCATGACAAGCCAGGAGTTGGAGATGGAAATTGCAGTCCACTAGTAAATATGGATGATAGGAAAAGACTGGAAACGAACAACTTTTCAGTCCTAGATGTGGGGGTTAAAGTAGATAACCTTTCCTCTCCTTTCTGCCACACTGGCATGGCCTCCTACCTGGTCCTTGAGTCTCTGCCCGAGTCCCAGTCATGTTCTTTCCAGCTGTCTCTCCCACAACTCCGTGTGGCTTCTTGAAGGCCCCTCATATTCATTACGTTTAAGCCAAATCTGATTGCCCTCATACATACACCAGGTCAAGCTAAAAAACCTTCGTAGTTTCTTTTGAATAACAGCCTCTACCCCCATTAATCAGTCAGTGGCCAAACACCATGGATCTTACCCATGTAAATATTCTTCGTATTCACTGCCACCATCTTAGTACACACCCTAATCACCTCTTGCCCAGACTAGTTCAGTAACTTTCTAGAGGTTGCTTTGTCTCCAGTCTGTCCAACCGAGAGCCCCCTTCACACTGCTGTCCAAATATGTTTACAAAGCAGAGGTCTAATCATGGCCCCGGCTGACATCCACGCCCCCTCTCCTGACTGCCTACGGATACTAATTCTCTCTACTTCCATTTATTCTATTTTTTGAAAGTTTGAATACATTTTTATTCATTTCATAACCTAAAATATTTCCTTTCTTTTTCCTAGAATATATGAGAGCCTCGATTACATAGAAGATAACGCTACAGTTTTTCATGCCTACTATCTCTCTGCAGTAGCTAAAGCTGAAATTAAAAACTCGGTGGCTTTAGGTCATTTCATTCTTCCTCCTGCATGCCTGCAAAAAGGTGAGCAAAGATCATTCATCCAATCCCTATTAGACAGCCAAATCCAGTTAGATCACCCAACGGTACTGATCTTTGTTCTCAATCTGAGATTTTTGTGTTTTGTATCATTTAACTTAAGTGGGAGAGCATGGACTTTGGATCACATTGCCTTGGTGTATATTCTAGCTTTGTTTGTTTATCCTTCATTTTCGAATTCACTGAGCTTCTACTGTGAAGCAGGTTTCAACCCAGGTGCTGGGGAGATTCAGTGGTGAATAAGATGCAGATGTTGCCCTCACAGCGTTCACTGGCTAGGATCCAACACTTACTACTAGTTCTGTGATCTTTAGCAACTTCTCCCAAGTTGTTCTGAGGATGAAGTGAGATAATATAAGTAGTCTGGTGTGTGAGCATTCAATAAATGTTCTTTGCTACTTTTGAATCTCTTCATTATTTTTCTGAAACTATTTTCTAATATTTAAAGATTCGTTATGATAATAAACCCATATACTTGTATTGTTCTTTATACTTTTGACAGTACTTTCACATTAATTATTTTAGCAACCCTGTGAAGGGCAAGTAAGTAATCTGCTTCTGAGATTGGTTCTTTTAGTTTTCCCTGATTGGAACACACTTTCTTATCCTGTTTGGTCAAATCCTACCTATCTTATATGGGCTAACTTTAAATATCCCATTTTTGTAGGTCTTGTATTATTACCTAATTCTTGATGTATATCTTGATGTGAATATGTCCATCCCTAGAAAGACGGACTGAAGCTAAAGATTTCTATAGAAGAGTTTTAGAAAACCCAAAGATTGGGTTCCTTTCATAGTTATTTTCCTGGCAAGACCTAGTTATAACAATAAATTGCTCTAAGTGATTATATAAATAAATGACTGGATAGGAGAACTGATTTATTCAAAAACTGTGCCAATCAGTGAATACCCACCCTCAAGGAACTTATATTGTAGAATGATTATCTGATCTGATTTTAAATTATCATTCCTATTCCGTCTTTGAGTTTATTATCGTACATTGAAATGTATATAATTTTTTTAAAAATCTGTTTGGAATAAAAACACACTCATTTTTAAAAATAAAAAGTATACATTATTATCCATCTAAACTAATATTGTCTAATAGAAGTGTGAAGATGCAAATGTGAGCCACATATTAATTTTAAATTTTCTAGTAGCCATATTAAAAAGAATAAAAAGAAGGAGGTAAAATTAATTGTAAGAATGTATTTTATTTAACCTAATCTATCTAAAATACCATTTCAATATATAACCAATATAAAAATCATTGAGATATTTTACATTCTTTTTTTGATATGTAGTCTTTGAAATCCAGTGCTTATCTTACATTTACAGCACATCTCAACTTGGACTAGTGACACATTTCAATTTGTCTACCCACATGTAGCTAGCCTAGTGGCTACTACTAGACAGCATAGGTCTAGCAGAATATTACCTTTTGTCCTTGAGTGGACTACAGTGGAAACTTGAGATCATTGAGTTAGGATGATGACATAGTCCTTTGATATGCTGAGCATTGTAGAATTCCTGCACTACCATGCCCCCTACATATGTAGCTCTTCCACTCTTCTTTTAGCAAAACAAATTATTGAATTCTTGAGGACCTCTATTCTACAAATTCAGGAATTGTACAGCTTTTATTTTGACTAGACATTATCTTTTTTATTAGTGTTTGGCTTAAAGACACTGACATCTAATGAAGATATATATTCCAGCAGAAAAAGTTTACAAGAATGATTCTCATAATGCATTGTAATGATCTGGAAAGTTTGTTAGAAATGCAAATTCCTAAGCTTCTCTTCCATTATCTGATTCAGTAGGAATCTGCATTTTAAACAAGTCTCTTGATTTTGATGTAAGTGGAATAATGCTGGCCTAGAAATTTCATACTTCAAGTAAAATTCAGAAAATTCTACAAAGTTCCTTTTTAAAAAATAATATTGGGTTTCTTTTTCTTACCACAGAAATAAGAAGAAAAATCGGTAGTTTTATTTGGGAACAAGACCACTTTCTGATAGAAAAGGTAAGAGTAAATTAAGGTAATTGATTATAATCTACAATTTCAAAAATTTTTGAGAGCCATGTAACCTTAAAAATGTTTACTTGTGACATGTTAGCACCGATGATCCAGATTAAGGAATTTATATGCCATGCTTTTATTGAACATTATCTGGTTTGACATTGTTTTTATACTACCGTGTTTCCCTGAAAATAAGACCTAGCTGGACAATCAGCTCTAATGCGTCTTTGGAGCAAAAATTAGTATAAGACCCGGTATTATATTATATTATATTATACCCGGTCTTATATAAGGCCTTATATTATATAAGGCCCGGTCTTATAGTAAAATAAGACTGGGTCTTATATTAATTTTTGCTCCAAAAGACGCATTAGAGCTGATGGTCCAGCTAGGTCTTATTTTCTCGGGAAACACGGTAGTACATTAGTAACATTGAGATTTTTTTGGTAGGAATAAAATTATTCACATAAAAAACTTGAAAATCTGCTTCTGTCAGTTATATTAAGGGAGTAATAATAGGTGCATAGTATATACCAATTCTTTACTGCCAGTGTAGATTCTGATTGATTAATTGCTGATTGTGCCATTTGTTAAATGCTTTGAATAACACACCTCAATAAATGTGAATAATAGTGAAAATTGACTTACAGCTTTTGCCATCCTGCCTCAAATTTGTCTATGCTTTTGACTTACTTCAGAATCTTTATGAAATAACCAAATTGGGGGCAATCTGAACATCAAAAAGAATAATGATGGTAATGGATTATAAAACTTTAAATTCAAAAGAACCCATGATTCCATAGTAATACTTTAAAAACAAAAAGAAAGAAAAATAGAAGAACTGAAGGAAGGAAGGAAAGAAGGCAGGCAGGAAGGAAAAGGTAGGATAAGAGAAATTGTCCTTTCAGAATAGCAGCTAATAAATATAGAAAGAATAATAGAATAGAAAATCCCCATTTTACCACCCCCACTAAAATAATTGATTTAGGCAAGGGTCATTAATGGATGTTAAACCCATGATCTTAAATGATCACCCCACAGATTACTTATTATAAAAATGTGGACTGTATATTAGGTGATATTGAATTAATGTTAATTTTTTCATTGTAATAGTGGTATTATAAAGATAAAATAATTTTTTTTAGAAAATACATGCTACAGAGTAAGGAGTAAAATGTCATAATATCTGCAAATATTTTCAAATGGTCAAGCAAAAATAAAAACTGATAGAAGGCATGCAGGGTGGTAAAAATGTTAACACTTTCTGAATGTAAGTGAAAGGTATATAGTACTTATTGTATTATTCTCTAACTTTTAGTAAGTTTGAAATTTTTCAAAATAAAAAGTTAGGGAGGACATCTTTATAATATATTTAAAGCCAAACAATTCACTTATACATTTTTTTGTTTTGTTTTTTTCTTAACTTACACATTTTTTACTCCTTTTATTAATTTGCTTTTTCTTCCCCAAGTGTCATCATCTGAAAATAATAGTTCTTTTAGTATCTTTGTCTATATTGTACAAAGTACTAAAATATCTAATCCTTGACTTACCACAGTACTTCCAGGGACATGAATGGTGATAGACTGGTTATTACTTGACAGTAAATATTGAGTATACCAGAACTTTACAGCTAAAAATTTCCATAAAGATCATTAATTTAATCATTCAGTTTTAGAAATGAGAAAAGTGAGGTAAAGATCTATTTTAGTTCACGTAGCGAGATATTAGCAAAGTGGAACCACATTTTCTCAGTTCCAACCCAATCTAATGATTTTTCTACCAAAAAATTTAGTATAACATGCCTGTTCTACTATTGACTATTGACTACAGACTATTGACTCTAGAAATTGTATGATTATATGATAAAGGATTTTGTTAGTTCTTTCAAAATACTGATTGATTTGAATATTAAATTATGATGTAACCATTTTATATGTAAGTAGAAGGTACTTCACTGAACAGTAACAACAAGGGTAAATCTGGAAAGTAATTTGGGGGAGCATTATTATTGTTTGGAGTGGATTTGTGACCCAAGTATAGAAATTTCCTAATGACTTACACGTATTAATATACTATGTGGTAATATCTGAGTCACTTTCGCATAATCTTTTGGAAAAGCTTAGTATGCATTTAGTTCTTTTGTAACTCCATAGCTAAATACTTCACTTTAATTTTGAAGAGGAAACCTAGTTTGTTCAGCTTCCTTTGTGTTTTTGATTTGTAGCTCACAGGCAGTCTAGGAATCTTCAATTCAAGAATTTTAAGAATATTTAAATTAATAACACTTTTTTGTTTCCTTATTTTTTAAAACTAAAAAGTGACTAACAATTGTCACCCCAATAAACTTTAAAAAAACACACAAAAAAACCAAAAAACTAAAAAGTGTTATGACCACATTAGGGAAAATTTCAAAAATTGAAAAGAATAAAATCAATCAAAGTTTTACTATCTAATACAACCACAGCTGATATTTTAAAAATTCTGTTCTTTATGTATCTCTAAAAAATATGGTGTTCAAAATTTTTTTTTCCTACCAAACCAAATTGAATGTACCTAAGTGTATAAATATTTTTATGACACTTGATATATATTACTAATTAACTTTTTTCTTTAAAAAAACACAATTGATTAGATCATTAGTGTGCTGCTTTTTTTTTTTAAATGTGATTTCTTTTGCTATCCACAGCATGATGAAGTAATACCAAATGAAATAAAGGCCCTTAGGGAAAGCAGTGAACTAGCAACAGATCACAAAAAAGAAATATCCAAAAGGTATTGAATTCATATACTTCATGACATTCAATTCAACATAGACATCTTTGAGCACGGACTATATGTTAATCTCATTTAATTTTCACAGTTTCCTTATGAGATTGATATTATTATCACCATTGCCATTTTACAGAAAAAGAGATCTAGGATTAGATAAAGTAATTTGCTCAAAATCTTCTATTAAGTGGGGAGAAGCAGGATTTGAACTGGTTCAGTCTAATTCCAGAGGCCATCTATTTAACTACTATGTTAAACTAAACCTGAAGAAAAGAAACAAGAATTTTGTGTATATTATGATGACTGTTACATTATTTTTAAAATAATAATGAAATATACTAAATATTAGCAGTAATTTTATTAGAATTGGAAGTTCTGAGTGATTTCCCCCTCTCCTTCCCAAATTGTTTGTAATGTGTTTACTTTGGTTTAAGAAACTACATTCAAAAAGACAAACAGGGACTTACCATTATGTTAGGGCCAATCTATGAGAAGCCCCTTTGTTGGAGGCTGACTTATTATCAAATCCTAATTTCATATTTTCCAGTTCAGTGGTTTCAAAATATTCAGAGGGAGCATTGATTATGTGAAACTCTGGTATTAACTGCTAAAATAAAAATGACCAAATAGTAGTTGTCTTTCTTCAATATAAAAATTAATGGGTTTAATTTATATGTTTTTTTCCATTTTTCCTCTCATAATTTTTTTCTCATACATTTTGTACCTACTATTTTGGTTTGTTATAATTTGATGTAAGTTATCTGATTTAATACAAAGTTGCATATTTAATTATGTTAAGTTTAGTAAATCATTGCTTCATGATCCTGTGGCTTCTAGGTATTCTACTACTTAACTTTGAACTTACTTGTTATGCTTTTTGAGATAAGAAACTGGTAAGGAGAAGGAAAAAAATGAGAATAGAAGTGATGAGACCATGAAGATATTCTCAAGAGATGGATAGAGGAGAGATTAGTTACCCTAAGTGACCCGGTAAGAGAAGGTTGGGAAATAGAAAATAAAAAGTGATGACGTCTAGTGATTCACTTGACTAGGAAAAGTATCGGCTACATAAGTTCTTTGACAAATGGTTGTCCTGCAAAATACAGGAGCCATAAAGGAAAATATTGATAAATATGACTACCAAAAATATTTTAGACTTGTGCATAGCAATAGAAATACCATAAACCAAGTCAAAAGAAAAATATACACTGGGAAAAACATTTGACAAAGGTTAGTTTCCTAAATATACAAAGACTTCCAAATCTGGAGAAAATATGTCCAATCCAATAACAAGAAAAATAGACAAAGCATATGAATAGACACATTTAGTACGTGTCTACCTAGAGCCTTTTCTTTGTGGAACCACCAGAGGACAGCAGTTCACAATAATTCATTTGATTCTCGCAACCTTATAGATAAATACTATTAGTCCCATTTTACAATTGAAGAAACAAGTTCAGATTGCTAAATAATTCACCCAGTATTACTTAAGTAGTGAAGCTAAATTTGAAACCAAGGCTACCTGGTCCAGAGTCCAAACTCTTAATCACTATGCTGTTTTCTTTCTAATTTGTTTACAAAATCTTCAGAAAATTGCATGATTTTTTATTTTTCTTGTTTTTAATTATAGTATTTTATTATGAATGTAATTTATATGATTTGTCAAAATAGAAAATACAAAAAAAGAATAAAGAAAATTTAACTTACTATAAGCAACCCCACCATTCAGAGATAACCATCATCAACATTAATACATTTCTTTCTAGTTTTATAAAAACACACACATTAAAAAGAATTGAGGCCAGCCTGCCTATATAGTCTGTCTCTTATTTTACGTTTAGTGTTCTATGAGCAGTTCCCCATTTTGAAAAGCCTTATTTGATATTATGATTTGTAATGGCTGTATAAGGTATTTATTTCATCTTCTTTAACCACCTTCCTTTTTTAAAATAATGTTTTAAATTATTTACAATTTGTTACTCTTATGGCACCTTCATGAACATCTTTTTAAAAATAAATCTTTCTCTACTTTTTAGATAATTTTCTTAATGTAAATTCCTAGATGTGGAATTTATGGTATAAAGAGATATGAATATTTTCAAAAGCCATGACGTCTACTGTTAGTTGCTTCTCACAAAAGTACAAATTTAAACTACAACCAGTGTTGGTCTCACCACATCCTCTTCAGTATATTGAGTGTTAATAAGAAGTCATGTGCTAATTTAATAGATGAAAAATGGCATCTTGTTTTAATTTGCATTTTTTTTTATTACTAATAGGTTTGAACTGTTTTGAATTTGTTTATTAACATTTTCCATTTCCTTTTCTGTGGCTTATTTGTTTCTGTCCTTTCTCCATTTTTGATTGGGGGCCTTATTATTTTCCTTATCAACTTGTCTGACATCTTTATATAATAGCTATATTACCCTTTTGCCAATTTGTCACATTGTATCCTCAGTTTGTTTTCTGGCTTATACTTCTTCAGAGATACAAGTTTTAAATTTTTACATCATTAATTACTTTTATAATTTTTTCTATTGCTTTTACCTTCAGGTAAGTCCTTTCCCAAATAGAGATCAAATAGGTTTTTAATTCTGCAGATATTTATTTTGGTTTATGGTGATAGGTGAAGATCTAAATTTATTTTTGTTTTGCAAATAAGAAATTTCCACCAGTTTTTTGAAAAATAAATATATTTCAACTGATGTGTGATTTCCCTTTGTTATATGCTGTTTTTATGTGTATAGACATCTATTTTTAGACTTTTTCATTCCATTAATCTGTGGATCTATTTTTATATCAATATAGTATTCTTTTAAGTTAGGCTACTTTATTTATGTATTTTAATACCTGACAAGGCAAGTCCCAAACTCATTATTCTCCTTTTTAAAATCTTTTCTTTAACACTTCATGCCTACTAATTATTTTTCTATTTTCAAATTTTAATTATATTTTAATAGTTAATATATTAACATGCTTCAAAATCCAAGAAAATATAATGGCCCCTAACAAGCCTGTTTCCTTCCAGACGCAACTAATATTATCATTTTTTATATATGCATGTACTAGCAAATTTATATAAATATTTTTTAATTTCTCCTTTTCTCACATAATAATACACTGTATTACATTCATTTGTCATGCAGCAGTGCCACTGTGTTTTAGTTATTTATAATATGATTTAATATCTAGAATTAGTTCCTACTTACTCTTTTTCAAGTTTTCTTAGCTATTCTTTCTGGTTTATTTTTCCATATGAATTTTACAACCAACTTGTTCATATTAACAAAAAAAATTCCTGTTGTTATTTTTAGTGACATTACAAAAAATTATAGATTTACTTAGGGTGACTATCTGTAATGACAAATCAGCCTATCTGAGAAAATGGTATTTTTTTCCCCATTTGTTCAAGTTTTCTTTTATGGCCCTTAGAGAACTTTTTCGTATTTTTTTCATATTCCTAGGGTTGTTTATTATTATTATTATTATTATTATTATTATTATTATTATATTCTAAATTTAGTCTTGCCCCCATTAGATCTTTTAACATGTTGTTCAGGTGAACTTTAGAATTATTTTTTTTCTTAAGCTCTAAAATCCCTTTGGGATATTGAGAATTGTGTTAAACTTCAATTTGAGAAGAATTGTTGTCTTTATAATTTTCAATATTCCTATCCAGGAGAATGATTTTGGTTTTCCTTTAGTTTTCTTTTATTTATCTCAGTAAAGTTATTTTTCTTCATATGAGATCATAAATTTCTTGTCATGGTTATTCCTAGATTTTTATGAATTTTGTTGCAATTGTAGATTTCTTCCATTTTATTTTTTATTAATTATTGCTGTTATACATGAAAATTATTGATTTGGGGGTGTCTTATATCTACCCACTTGGAATCTTTAAGATTCTAAGAATATTTCAGTGATTCTCTTGGCTTTTCAGGGTACAGAATCATATCATTTGTTAATATCAAAAGTTTTGCTTCTTCCTTGTCACTAGGTATTTCTTATGTTTCTTTCTATCCCCTCTCCCATCTCTTACTACTTGTCCAGAAATTTTAGACCCATGATAAATAACAATAATGATATGGGTATCCTAATTTAGTCTCTGACTTTTGGGAAACACTAGTTTGCTTTATTTGTATGACTTCATTCTAACTGAGCTATAGTTTCTTTTAGAAGAGTTTAGATTAAATCTAATTTTAAAACAAATTGAAAATAAAGCCTGTATTATCATTCAGTGTAATTTTAGATTTTTAGGAAAATAATAAATTTAAGGATGACCCCAATTTTTTATTCTTGAAGTTTTTATTTTCATACAATTGTATTATATATTGGTCATATGTAGTCTAAATATAGCAAATATGTACTGTTAGAAAATAAGATATTTTAGATGAAAACTGCTTAGCTCTTTAAAAATTAGAATATAATCAATTGTACTATACAGCCACACTCAGAATAATATAACTTTTTTCTTTTTAACTCAGAAGTCACTTCAGAATCTTAGTGTAACTCATGATTTTCCCAGACAGCATTTTCTTTTTTATTTTAAAATATGGAAGTACTAGTATAGAGTTCCAATTATTTGAACACTGGATAACAAAAAATGCTAATTATTTAAAATAGAGCCCACTATGCTTTTCTTTTGGTATATTTAACATTACATATGCACATATGTATTTTATCTAATTCTAAAGTATCATTGAATTATAATACATTCAGGAATATTGAGAAAAAAGACCCAGTCCTCTATATAACTCAAGAAATCTTGTTTTTAGGGAAACACGGTATATATATATACATATATATATACACACATATATATATATATATATACACACATATATATACATATATATATATACACAGTATATATATATATGTATATATATATGTATGTGTATATATATGTGTGTATACACACACACACACACACACACACATATATATATATATATCCATAAGAAGTGGAGTACAGCATAAGGAATAGAGACAGTGGAAATGTAACCACTGTATGCGATGTCAGAGGGATAGTAGATTGGAGGAGGTGGGTTATCACTTTGTGAGGGGATTAAATGATAAATGTCTATTACAGTGTTTTGTACACATGAAACTAAAAAAAAATATATAGTGAAATCTAGGTGGTATGAGTAGATTTCCCTGTAAAATTATTCTACTCTAAAATCCTTTCAACTTTGCTATATGTTTACATTTTTCATAGTAAAATGTTGATGAGAAAAAAGATATCCCATTAGAATTTCCTTAAAAAATTAAGAACAGAGTTACCATGTGACCCAGCAATCCCTCTCCTGGGTACCTACTCAAAAAATCTGAAAACATTTATCCATAAAGACATATGTACTCCAATGTTCATTGCAGCTTTATTTACGGTGGCCAAGACATGGAAATAACTAAAGTGTCCTTCAATAGATGAATGGATAAAGAAGTTGTGGTATATACACACAATGGAATACTATTCAGCCATAAGGAAAGATGAAATAGTACCATTTGCGACAACATGGATAGATCATGAGATTATTATGCTGAGTGAAATAAGTCAGACAGAAAAAGTAGAGAACCATATGATTTCACTGATATGTGGTATATAAAACTGAAAACAACAAAAGAACAAGACAAACAAATGAAGAAACAAAAACTTATAGACACAGACAATAGTTTAGTGGTTACCAAAGAATGAGGGGGATGGGGGTGGTAGATGAGGGTAAAGGGGATCAAACATGGTGATGGAAAGAGAACTGACTCTGGGTGGTGAACACACAAGGTGATATATAGATGTGTTACAGAATTGTACACCTGAAATCTACATAACTTACTAACAATTGTCACCCCAATAAACTTTAATTAGAAAATAAATAAATAAATATTTACTTTGTTATGTGACTAAGAGAACCAAAAATCTCTTGTATTACTTAGAAGCACAAAAGAAGTTCACATTTAACATTTTTACCCAATTAAGACTGAAGTCTGATCAAAGAGCAATTAGATTATTATATATATTGCCTGGAAATATTTCTTATTTGTAAAACAAGTCCAGAAAACAAATATAAATATAACTTGTGTATGTTTCACTTCACAGAACAGAAAAGCATTTCATAAGGACTCCAGTTACAGAAAAGCAGATGTACTTCCCTCTTCAGAATTACCCAGTGAACAACATGGTAACAGGTAATTAAAAAAAAAAAATTTGGAGTAAACCCAAGTAGAGAAGAAACAAGGAAATATTTTGTACCATAAAACTGTAGCCTAATAAGTAGAGACCCCTCTATTACACTATTATAGATGCTAATAGAGGATATATCATTTGTGCATTAAATAAATTAATCTGCAGAATTGGCCCAAAGATTGTCCCATATTTTCTCTGTTAAAACACTAGTCTGTGGGGAAGGTGAACACACGTTCCTGTTTATACAAGACAGTTCCAGTCTATGCCTGTTGTCCTGGTATTAGCTTTTACTCTCAAGTGTCCCAATTTGGAAGATAAATTATATGGACGATTCTAATCATAGTTTCCTTTGAGAATCTGATGAAACATAGGCCCCTTTCCCTAGCATACACACACACACAAACTTTACATATAATTTAAAGGGGCTCACATATGCCCAGAAACCCATTCATAGATCACCCAGGTGATCCATGGATCACCCTTGGACTCCATATTTGGGTTTCCTAGTGCCCAACAGAAAGAGAAGATAGATAACTGAGGTTGACCTTGAGAGGGTGGAACAAAGTGTTCAAAAAAATTGAACACTGGCCACTGGGATTTGGATAGTGCTAAGTGAGATGGATATTTGGATACTTGGTCTGGGTAGTATTCAGCAAGGTCATTGATAATTTTAAAAATTTGAGATTTAAAAAAAACAAACATTTTTTTTAAAGATTTTTAAAGAAAAATTTGTTTTCAAAACACAGCAGCTTAAAAAGTATAGGTTTTTGAAATTTCATTAGAAAAACTATTTGTGTATTTATTATTTTCTCTTTATTTGGCAGTGTCAAAGCTATCTCCACAAATTCCTAGATGTCTTCCGTCATATTACTATTCTATCCATTTTGGCTAACCACTTGTTTTATTATTTGTTTTCTTTGTTCATTTGAATAATATAAAATAACCTTTACAAAAGCACTTTGACGTCTTGGAGACTTGGAGACATCAAAGAAAACTGTTTCCCAGCTACGATAGTAAAGTGAGTCAGTCAGTCCTGGGACTCTTAGAAGCATTTTTGGACTGCAAAAGACAATTAACTAAGTAGAAGTACTTAAGTTCTAAGATTGGGAGCAGCTGATTGTTGCCCATATTTATCTCTAAGCCTAAACATTCAGATAAACTATAGGTTCCTTAAACCATGTTGTGGTTTATTACTGGTATTGATTTTGCTTTAGGCAACTCCATCACCAGGCACTAAATGTCTTGTGTTCATTTGGACTTACCAAATATATGATAACATATTAAGAAGATCAATAATAAATGTTAAAATGAGCCATATAATAAAGACAAATACTTAGATGTGGACATGTAACAATTGTTGACGTAAGAAATGTCCTAACCTATAAAGAATTTTTATAAAACTTTATTTGAGCCAAACAGAGGGATACACCTGGAAAGAAGATCTCAACAGACTGAGATAAATGCTTGGGAGAACAACAGTTTGCAGTTATTTTATGCGTCTAAGATTAAGAAGGGAACTAAGGAAGATTACATGAAGGTGGAATGAAGTAATGGGATGGGGTTACAGGATATTTAAGATTATGTGCTCTCTTGGGGGTGATCACATGGACTTTGGATTACAGGGTAGTTAAGATTTTGTACTCTCTTGAGGGTGGTTGCAGTTTAATTCAAAGGTATGTTATCTAGATGCACAATACAAAGGACAGGGCTGTTTAAGGGAAAAGCTAAACCTTTCAACTAAAAAGTTATATGCCTGGGGCATGACGACCCACCAGGAGTTTTATGATCAGATCACCCTGGGAGGTTATTTTCCATAGAACCCCTTTTTCCCATATACACAATGCTGCTCTATGTTTCACTGCTGTCTGTTCGAAAAGACATGAGAGTATTATATAAAAACAAACTAAAAAAGAGCTATAAAAATAATCATTAGTCAGAATTTTTAAAGTACAATTTTAACCTGTGGTAATCTTTTGTTGATTTTATTAGTAGAACTGAAGTAAAATTTTTTGATATTTTTATTTGCTCAATTGAATAATTATTTTCTCTCTTTTTATTGCTACATTAAATTTTAAAATAATATTTTCTTGGAAAACATCTTCAATTTTTAGAGATAATTAATTTGTCTTTAAAATTTTTGATGTGAAGTGACAAGTACTTCTCTTTTGTTATCATTCCCATCTGCTTGTACAGGAAGAAATAACTTCTTTTTTAAACTTTTATTTATTTGAAGTGTGTTTTTCCAGCACCCATCAGCTCCAAGTCAAGTACCCATTTCAATCTAGTTGTGGAGGGCGCAGCTCACACTGGCCCATGCGGGGATCGAACCGACAACCCTGGTGTTACGAGCATCATGCTCTAACCAACTGAGCTAACCAGCTGCCCCAGGAATAACTTCTTACTGGGAAAATCAGCTTGTGTTAATTTAAAATGTAATGAGTGAGAGTTCTAATTTAGGCGGTGGCACTAACTTTTGTGACTATAACTTGACTGTCTCTTCCTCAAAATGGGTTGGGTTCAACTCAATGAATGTTTAATCTCTTAAAATAGAATTAATTAGATGTTTGGTTGTAGAAAATACAAGTTGGAGCTATACCATACACCATGGGTTTCTCAGTGCTGCAACTCTTGGCATTTTAAGCCAGATAATTCTTTGTTGGAAAGGGCAACTTTGGCCTCTGCCCACTAGATGCCAGTAACCATTGCATCCAGCATCCCCTAACCCCCAAGTTGTGACAACCAAAAATATTTCCATGCATTGCCAAATGTCCCTTAAAATATCAAGGGATTTTTTTTGGGGGGGGAGGGTGTCTGTTTTTTGTTTGTTTGGTTTTTGCTTTTGACCAGAATTAAATTCTTGTAGTCTGATAGAATTGGTTATATCACACATGATAAGTTCTGATTGAGGGCTACATGTGTGATTAATAAAAGAAAAAAATGTACTACTAATTATAAATTTCTTGCAGGCAAAAATTTCTAAACCAAAAAGTTCTGATAATTAAATTTTGGGAACCTATAAATAGATTCTGTATTAGAGATCTATTGCTATGTAACAAATTGCTCCAAAACTTAGTGGCTTAAAACAGTGAACATTCATTATTTCATAGTTTCTGAGGACTGGGAATCCAGGAGCATCTGAGTTGGATACTTCTGTCTCAAAGTCTGTCATAAGGTTGTTGTCAAGTTGTCAGCCAGGCTGCAGTTATTTCAAGGCACAACAGGGACTGGAAAATCCGTTTTAGAGCTAACTTGTGGTTGTTGGCAGGCCTTGGGCCCTTGCTGGTCCTTGGCCAAAAGCTTCCAACTCCTCGCTTGGTGAGCCTATCTATAAGGGCTGTTCACAGCAGGGTAGCTTGCTTTCATCAGAGTGAAAAATCCAAGAGAGAGAAAGAGTGTGCCCAAGACAGAAGCCAGTGTCTTTTTTTTTTTAATTAAAGTTTTTTGGTTGACAATTGTTAGTAAAGTTACATAGATTTCAGGTGTACAATTTTGTAATACATTATCTATATCTCACATTGTGTGTTTACCACCCAGAGTTGGTTGTCCTTGCCAGTGTCTTTTTAATATACTACTGTCCACATTAGAAATCTCCAAATATGCAGAAAATTTTTATAAGAGTTTATTTGAGCCAAACTGATGACATGCTGGGGAACAAGATCTCAAATGCTCCCAAGAATAACAGTTCTGTAGCTTCTTTTATGCATTTGAAATTAAAAGAGGGGATATAAGGAAGACTACAGGAGGGTGGGAGAAAGCAACGGCAGGATTATCCTACAAACTAGTTAAGATTATGTGCTCTCTTTTGAAGGAGGAGTCTGAAAGTGGGCGCATGTGCATGTTAGAAGGAAGGGTCTGGAAAAGGGGCATTTCAAAAGTAGTTAACCTAGATGCATAGAAACAAGGGGTAGGACTAGCTTAAGGCAAAGATAAACCTTTAGTAAAGAAGTTATATGCCCAGGGCGTGACCCTCCCATTTAGGAATTTATGATCACATCACCCTGTGAGGTCACTTTTCATAGAACCCCTTTCTTCGTCCACACTACTTTCAGAGGTGACATACCATCACTTTTGTCATGTGCTGTTGCTCATATAGACCAGCCCAAGCACAAAGTGGAAAGAGACTACTCAAATTTGTGAAGACAGAGAGACAAGGCTCATTCTGGGCCATTTGGGAGACTGCTTACCACGGTACATATGGAATTGTCCACCAAGAATGCCTCTCCTAGGCACCCTCTTTTCTTTCTCCCAGTTCATGTGTATTACACAGAAACAGTCATTTTGTAAAACATGAGCTTGCTCCGCAACCCCAAGAGCTCTTTCTCTGGATTTTTAGACATGAAACGCAGCAAGTCAAGTCATTCTTATTCAGGTGACCATAGCTCCAAGATATAAAACTTGAGCGCTATCAGCAGCCATGTTTTCTACCATGTAAGGAAAGCCAAATTACCTCAAAAAAGGAAAAGAAAATAACATACAGAGAAAAACTGGAGACCAGTGAGATAGCCAAGAGAGTTGGTTCTAGTTGTTTCTTTTCTTTCTTTCTTTCTTTCTTTCTTTCTTTCTTTCTTTCTTTCTTTCTTTCTTTCTTTCTTTCTTTCTTTCTTTCTTTCTTTCTTTCTTTCTTCTCTCTCTCTCTCTCTCTCTCTCTTTCTTTCTTTCTTTCTTTCTTTCTTTCTTTCTTTCTTTCTTCTTTCTTTCTTTCTTTCTTTCTTTCTTTCATTTTAAACAAGAAGTTTATTTAAATAACAAGATGCTTGACTTGAAGGGAAAACTATCTAGGATGGTTCTAATTATTTCTGAGGCCCAGCAATATGTCTGCCTTCCTCATAGCTTGGTTGATGTGCCAATGTCCTTCCAGTAAACTCCCTTTTTGTTCAAACTAGTTTAAATTGGGTATCTGTTAACTTCAGCCTAAAGTCCTAACTAGTTAAAAACTGCAACAATAATCCATTTATGATGCATAATGTCCTATCCTTCTTATACTTACAGAAATATTTTATTATTTTAGTAATTATTTTAAAAATTCCTATCCTTACACATATCTTTAGAAATTTCACACAGTGTATTGTGCAATTAACTAGACATTAATATTTTCTTCACTAGTTTATTTTACACAGAAACATAGCCATTAGGCAAATATCGTGAACTGTATAGTAATAGTTCTTCAAGAGATTTTTTGAAGTAAATGATTGTGATTAAAACATCTTTAAAGATATTAATGAACTTTACATGATTAGATCCATAGTTAATTATTAACTGTGAATTTATTATCTATTATTAGAAACAATTAAACTATATGCATAGATAACCTGTTGATGGTGGTGGTGTTCTAAATTCAATCATCCTTGAGCTCTACCAGAATTTTTTTTCATACAGTATTTACTTCTAAATTAGGTTTCAATTTTAGTATAAACTACAAACACTTATATTACACATAAAATATAATCACTCAGATAAACAATTGTTATCGACTTAAAGTCATTAAGGACTTAAAGTCATTAAGGACTTAAAGTCATTAAGTCCTTAAGCTCTCCCCATTTTAGGTGTTCTTTTTGACACTCACATCTCTTTCAGATTATTTATGACATCAAAATTACTCATACTCATAACCTTTGTTGACTAAGCAATAAATCAATTTTCCCATTAACTTTTTTTAATTAAGGAATGTTATCCCAGTGTTAGCAGTGCAGGAAAGTGTTGCCCACTCTACTAGGGAACATTACTAGCTAGTTGGATAGATAGTTCTAAGTGATTATACTCTAAGCCAGATACACTTCCCAGTTATTTTGGTCTAGGTACTTTAATGTTCTATCCCCGACCTCATCATCACACTCTCAATAGTCAAAGTAGTTAATAAAGTATTTGTGTTTCAAAAGGAGGTAAAAGATTGGAGGGAGCAGATCAGGGGTAAGAAGGATATTCCCTGATAATTATCAAGTTTCATGGAGAATCTTCTCACTGGGATTATTTCTTCTTTTTACATTTTTTCTATAAACATTCTTTAGAAATCTTTAATAAATCAAAGACACTGAAAAGCAGATAGTATAATAAGATTTCAAATATATACATATTTTTTATTTTGTAGGTTATATATCAATTGATGCCATGAAGAAATTCCTCGGAGAGCTACATGACTTCATTCCTGGAAGCTCAGGATATTTGGCATATCATGTTCAAAATGAAATTAATATGTCTGTTATAAAAAACAAATTGAAGAAGAAATAGTAAGTTAAATTGTCCTTATATCTGGGCATTTATTTTCTATAAAATCTTACCAAAGATGTGCATAATTTTAAATTCTCCCCTTTGGGACAGAATTCTTCTCTTCCTTCCTCAAAATGTGTCTTTAGGAACTTCAGAATCATTTTGGCTCTGTGTTTTGACATTTGGGCTGGACTTTTTTCTCAGCCTGTAACATTTGTCCACAAATTCTAAGTGTACAGTTATGGAGTAATTGTCATTGAAACTTCATAAGAAGTCTCAATCAATCTCTCTCTCTCTCTCTCTCTCTCTCTCTCTCTCTCTCTCTCTCTCTCTGTCTCTGTCTCTTTCTCTCTCGCTCGCTCTCTCTCTCAGATGCTCTTTTGGCTTTAACATTCTATTACATATATTTTTTTTTTAGGTTCAGTGATGTCAATGCAAAATTTATTCTGGTTATCTTATTTCGATGTAAAAAAAAATTAGAATGTTATAGTTGAATTCTGAATTACCGTTTCTGACTTGAAAAATATGGAGTAAAATATTTTAATAATTCAGGCTTCATGTGTGGATAGTTTCTGATAATATATCAGAAGTGATTTAATATAAACAAGTGTTATGTCATCTGAAATGAACCCTCAAGACATCTTAGAATCACAGTGCTTAAAAGGACCTGAAGAACAGAGATCCAATCCATTTATTGTTCTTAATGAGGAAATAAGGGCCTTGAAAGGGTGTCTTGCCCAGGGTGACTAATTGGGGGCTAAACCAAGACTGGAACACAACCTCTTGATTTTCCAGGCCAGTGCTTCCCTATTCTCCCACAAGGTAACATGCTGTAATGTAGCCTGTGCCAGATACAATAGACAGCAGATCTGCAAAGGAGACCCAGAAACAAGCAAAAATGCTTAGCTTGTCTTTTAAATAAGCTGAAGTAATATTGACATGTAGTGATTTCAAGAAGGCAACTTCTTTATTCACATTCATGCTATGCATAATCTGGTGGGTTTATTACATTTTGGAGATTTATAAATGACATATTATTCATGAAGCTATCATCTTATTAAAACTGCACTCTCTCCTAGGAAGTGCATACCAGCTGTAGAATAAGCTAATGAAAATGCACTTTTTTTTAGCATTTGGATCATTTGAGTGTATGTGGGCCCTGGCCTTTCTCCCATGACTCAAATTTCATAATTCGAAATTTTAACAGTAATCTCAGCATCGGCATTTGAGAGTTCTGTTTTTCAATAGTAATATTTCTTTATTTATACTCATATTTTTGGTTAAACTCTTCTAAACTTGTAGACTTAAAAAAAGAACAACCCTAAATGCGAATTATCTTTTCCTAACATAATGAATATTATCTTTCCTGAACACTTTATCTTAGTCACATTCAGTGATTATCTTTCTTGTATAGAAATCAAGCCTGTCTATGGAACTTAAGTTAATTATTAAAAGGATTAAATCAATTTACAGCAAGCGGTGTACATTGGGATTTTGTACATTGAGAGTGTTCAAGTATTTTTCTGACATACGTAGTATGCATGTGTTAACATAGTAAATCAAAAGCTACAACAAAACGGGGCCGGCCTGGTGGCTCAGGCTGTTGGAGCTCCGTGCTCCTAAATCCGAAGGCTGCTGGTTTGATTCCCACATGGGCCAGTCGGCTCTCAACCACAAGGTTGCCGGTTTGATTCCTCGAGTCCTGCAAGGGATGGTGGGCTGCACCCCCTGCAACTAGCAACGGCAACTGGACCTGGAGCTGAGCTGTGCCCTCCACAACTAAGATTGAAAGGACAACAACTGGACTTGGAAAAAAAGTCCTGGAATTACACACTGTTCCCCAATAAAGTCCTGTTTCCCTTCCCCAATAAAATATTTAAAAAAAAAAAAAAGCTACAACAAAACAAAAATGATTCCCAAACATTGAAGTTATATAGGCAACTTTAGTGACATCACATGTCTATTAGATTTATAGCAACTTTAGTAAAAAATAGTTCTTTCAAATGGTGTGTTTGGTTATACTACTACTTAGCAGTATGAAAACCTGAAAGTAACCTCAATGTTTAATGATAACAAATGAAACCTTAAATCATATAGCATCAATTTAATAAAATAGCCATTTTTTTTCCTTTTAATAAGCTTTATTAACTGCTTTGCTGTGACGTTCAGATAAATCCGAATGAATATTTACATCCGCTAACTGCGGCATTTGCGTTTACCCCACGAGCTAATAAAAAACTTCCCTCTCCTGCGGAGTTCAAGTATATGTGCATAAAATAGTCAAAATATCAACTTTTTATTTTTTGTGGATTTTTAACACATTTCGGAAAAAAAAACTTGAAATCAATGCAGTGAAAGGGTTAAGATATAATCACATACATACAATTCACCCATGTCATGGGTACAACTCAGTGGTTTTTTAGTATAATGACAGTGTTGTGTAATGTCACCACAATCTGATTTAGAACATTTTCATCACCCGCTCACAACACCCCTTGCCCATTAGCAGTCGCTGCCCGTGACCCTCCTCTACACCCCCACTCCCAGTCCTAGGCAACCACCAATCTACTTTCTGTCTCTATAGATTTGCCCGTTCTAGGTATTTTACATGAATGGAATCATATAACACATGGATTTTTGTGACATGCTTCTTTCACTTAATATAATGTATTGAGTTCATCCATGTTTTAGCATGTATCAAAACTTCATTGCTTTTTATTGCTAAGTAATATTCCATTGTACAGCTATACCACATTTTATTTATCCAACAATTGATGGACACTTGGGTTTTTTCCACTTTTGGGCTATTATGAATAATGCTGCTGTGAACATTATATGTACGAATTTTGTGTGGATGTATGTTTTCATTTGTATTGGATATATATATCTAACAGTGAAATTGCTGGAGTACATGGTAACTATGTTTAATATTTTGAGGAACTGCTAAACCGTTTTCCAAAGTAGCTGCATCATTCTACATATCCACCAGCAATCTATGAGGGTTCCAATTTCTCCTCATCCTCGTCAACATGTGTTATTTTTTGTCATTTAGAATGTAGCCTTCGTAGTGGGTGTGAAATGGTATCTCATTGTGATTTTGATTTGCATTTCCTATATGGATAATGATGTTGAACATTTTTTACATGCTTATTGGCCAGTTTTTTATATCTTCTTTGGAGGAATGTCTATTGTTGGAGCTGGTCATGGAGAGGACATGACCGCTGATTGACCCATGAGCTGGACTCAGGGAGCTGGAGGATCCTCACCCCCTCACATCCTTGGAATGTACATTCTGTCCATTGTTCCTACAGTGAGAGTCATTTTCAAGGACACAGTCTTGAGAGCAATGTGTTGTTGAGACCATCTGGACAGTATATGTGACTGAAACTAGTTAAGGCCCCTACATAAACTTTTAAGATTCTGACAGGTGATTGTGGAGATCTACTTGTTTTGTGGCTACACAAGACAGACCTCATATGTCAGTTCCCTTGCTTATTAAGCCTTCCACCTACCAAGCTGGAAGGGTTTCCCTCTTTTTTTAGTCTTTCCTTGCCCTCTGCTTACAGGGGCCACTTACAGATTTCTCCCTGGAAGTTTCCAAGTTTGCAAACCAACATCTATTCAAGTCCTTTGCCTATTTTCAATTTGGGTTGTCGTTTTATTATTGAGTTGTAAGAATTCTTTATGTATTCTGGATACAAGTCCTTTATTATATATATGATTTGTAAATATTTTCTTCCATTCTATGGGTTGTCTTTCACTTTCTTGATGGCATTATTTGCAGCACAGAAGATTTTGATTTTGATAAAGTCCAATTTTTTTATTTTTCTTTTGTGCTTTTCTACCATGCTTTTGGTTTTGTATCTAAGAAGTCTTTGCCTAAACCAAGATCATGAAGGTTTAGTGCTAGTTTCAATTCTTGTGTTTAGGTCTGTGATTCATTTTGAGTTAATTTTTGAAGATGGTGTGATGTAGGGTACAAATTCATTTTTTTTGCATGTGTATCCAGTTGTCCTAGCACCATTTGTTGAAAAAACTATTCTTTCCTCCACTGAATTGTCTTAGCTGGAGTAACCACTTTATTTTTCTGATTATGTAAATGCCTACGTTAAGAAAAAAGAAAGATCTCAAATAAACAAACTAACTCGATACCTTACGGAACTAAAAAAGAAAAAACTAAGCCCAACGTTAGAAGAAGGAAGGAGATAACAAAGATCAGAGCAGATATAAATGAAATAGAAAATAGAAAAACAACAGAAAAGATGGGCAAAAATAAGAGTTAGCTTTTTAAACAGATAAAATTGACAAACCTTTAGCTAGATTTACTAAGAAAGGAAAAGAGAAGGCTCAAATAAAACTATAAATGAAAGAGAAGACATTACAACTGACACTGCAGAAACACAAAGGATCATAAGAAATTTCTGTGAACAATTATACACCAACAAATTGGGTAACCTAGAAGAAATGAATAAATTCCTAGAAACACACAACCTACCAAGTATGAATCATGAAGTAAAAAATCTGAATAGGCCAATAACAAGTAAGGAGGTTGAATCTGTAATCAAAAACCTCCCAACAAAGACAAACCCAGGACAATATGGTTTCACTGGTGAATTCTATTATACCAAACATTTAAAGGAGAGTTAATGCCAATTCTTCTCAAACTTTCAAAAATTCGAAGAAGAGGGAAAACTCCCAAACTGATTCTACAAGGCTTGCATTACCCCCATACCAAAGCTAGATAAGGACACTATAAGAAACAAAACCTACAGGCCAATATCCCTGATGAATATAGATGCACAAATTCTCAACAGAATACTAGCAAACCGAATTCAACAGCACATTAAAATGATCATACACCATGATTTAATGGGATTTATTACTGGATGCAAGGATGGTTCAACATATGCAAATCAATAAATGTGATACGCCAATTAATAGAATGAAAGACAATAGTTATATGGTAATAAATAGGAAGGATACTCAGTAAATTGGTATAGAAGACATGAATGTTATTCAGCCATGAGAAAGAAGAAAACCCTTCCATTTGTGACAATATGGATCTTGAGGGCATTATGATAAGTGAACTAAGTCAGACAGAGAAAGACAAATAGTATATAGTCTCACTTATATGTGAAATCCAAAAACATTGATCTCATGGAAATGAAGAGTAGAATGGTAGTAGCCAGGGGCTGAGGGGTGGGAGAAATGGGAAGATGGTGGTCAACGTGTACTAACTTTCAGTTATAAAATGAATAAGTTCCAAGGATCTAATATACAGCATGGTGACTGTAGTTAATTCTGTATTGTATACTTGAAAGTTAAGAGTAGAGCTTTACTCTTCTCCTCATAACAACAACAAAATGGTAATTAGGTGATCTGAAGGATGTGTTAACTAAACTTATTGTGGTAAACATCTCACAATATATATGAGTACGTGTACCAAATCATCACATTGTACACCTTAAACATACACAATGTTATATGTCAATTATTTCTCAATAAAGCTGGAAACAACAATAATGTACATTTATTCTCTTATAGTTCTGGAGGTCAGAAATGTGAAATACACTTCAGTGGGCCAAAATTAAGGTGTCTGTAAGGCCAAGCTTCCTCCCGAGGCTCTAAGAAAGAATAAGTTTCCTTGTGTTTTCCAGCATCTAGGGCTGCATTCTTTGATGGCTAGCATCTTTCTTCATCTTGAAAGCCAGCAGTCCAGCATCTTGCTTCAGTCATCACATTGCCTTCTTCTATAGTGAAATATCCCTCTGCCGGACAGAAATGGAATAAACAATTTCCAAATCACTAGAGGGAATAAGAAAGGAAATATAGAAAATCCAACAAAAGGTTGAAGAGAATGTAAAAATGAAGCAATGGGGAAAAATCACGTTAAACAGAAAACACAATAAAAGAAGGTGATAGAAATCTATCCAAATATGTCTGTAAATACAATACATATAAATGGATTAAACTCACCACTTGAAAGACACAGAAGCACAGATTGGATGCATAGAAACAATAACAAGCAAACAAAAAATTTCCCTCTGCCTCCTTCTTATAAGGATACTTGTGATTACATTTAGGATCCACTAAGTTAATTCAGGATAATCTCCCGGTCTCAATAGCCTTAATTTAATTACATTTGCCAAGTCCCTTTTGCCATATAAGGTAACATTCATAGGTTCCAGCGATTAGCACCTACGTATCTTTGGGGCCATTATTCAGCCTGCCAAGTTGGCTAAAGTAAATGCTTAAAAAAACATGTGCTATTATTATTAATGTACAAAGCACTCCATTATAGTATCTAATTTAATCCTCACTACAAGCCTATGAGGTAGAAACTATATTTATCCCTATCTTACAGAGAAGAGGTTTAAGAGCTTAAGTAGTTGTGTAAAATCAGATGGTAAATGGAATTCCAACTGGAGACTAACTCCAGAGCCCATGCTCTTCGCCTGTATTACAGGCTGGCTTTAGGGAGCACACCTATCACTCCCCTTGCAGTAATAGTGAAGCCATCCGATTTTACTATTTGACTCATTTGAGTTGGTGTATGTTTTCTGGGAGAGGGGAGATCCTTCCCCATAGACTGTTGTCTCTTTCAGGACTGGGAGTATGTCATGCACTTTCCCTTGTGGATTGGTGCTCTGTACATACTGAAAATGAATCAATGTTGTTGATTTAACTGTCAAAGCTAGAGACCATAAAGATAATTAAGTGCAAACAACATTGATCAAACAGACCAGAATCTACATCCTTTTTTGCCAACCCTTAGAGACTGACATAGTGGGAGGGGTGAGTTGAGATAGAGAAGTTTAATTTCACCTTCTAAAGTTCAGTTGGTCTATTGATCTGGGACATGTGGAGATTACAACAACTACTCTTCAGGAAAACATCTTATTTTGTTCCATGAAAAATAAATAGTATTCTGTTAATGCAACATGTTCTAGTCTGTCTGGCATGATAGGACTGTGGTTAAACTCGGCATGTCATGTGGATGGGTAGGAGATGGACATCATTCAACCAGAGAAAGTCAAACCAGGAAATCAACTACGAAGAGAGATATCCAAAATGTCAAAGTGATGAGCATTCTGGATGATTGTGCGGAAAGGCACAGTGAAGGAAAATAAAGGTGATGGAAATACTTGTATCTGATGCTGGTACTGCCTTCCTGGGAAATAATGAAACATGGTAAAAGAGAAGAAAAGACAGGCTTAGAACTAGGCAACAAAATGAAGGAGCTTTGTTAATATAAGATTTTCTCTAAAACATGAGAGAAAGAACTAGAAGTGGGCATATAAAAATTAAACTATCTTATAATGAGCTTGTTTTTCTTCAAAATGGATAAGTACTTGTACTTGGTAAGTTTGAGAACTCACCATCAGAGCCTTATCTTTGATGAATCACGTAGCAGCCACCTCAGAAACCTGAATCATCAAAGCCTCATTTTCCCTCCTTATTGCCACATAACTAGATTGGGGTGGAAAAGATAGAAACTACAATACGTAATCTAGTATCCTCACTAGCATCCCCAAGGCACTAGGGGAAGTGAAATGGCCAAGATCCTGGGCTGAGGGCTTTTAGATTTCCACCCATACATCACTAAAGAAATTGAATGGATGCCCTGTTGGTTCATCAGTATGCCACCCCCACCCCCTTCTTGTGAGCAAATATGTGTGGAAGCTAAAGGTTGCCCAGTAAGCATGAAACCAGAGCATGGGGTAGGGGAGTGGGGGGGTGTACTGGATGGTTCCAGCACAGGCTGATGACACCCTGCTTTGGTGGCCTGATGCCTCCATGTCTGTTATCGGGATGTTCTCATGGTTGGGACTAGCTCTTCATGTTCTTAGGTCAGGAAAATGTCTTTCCAGGATCATTTTGGAGGCCAAGTGTCCCTTCTGCTAGCACATTTTTTCTTCCCACATTATTATGCAATTGATTAAATTTAAACCTAACATAATCTAGTCCCATCCAGTCCATATTTTCCTGAGATCACAGCATACCCATGCCACTTTAATCTGATCTGGATATTCCTGAGACTCATCTATTACACATTCATAAATAATCCCTTTGGCTGTGTCATTTCTACTAATGTCTGATCTCATCCCTTTTATTTGGGTCTTACTGATTTTATTCTAAGTGTGAGGATACTTTGGGTTGTCAGCACAACATATTGCCCATATAAATATTGTCTCATTAAGTCCACAAATGAACATTATGGGGTAGCTAGTGTTATTCTCATTTTTAAAGATGAAAAATTGACACTAAGCCTTGTCTGAACTTGTCCAAAATTAAATAGCTGATAAATTATGGAATTGTGATTCCATCCTACATCAGTCTGATTTCAAAGTTCAGCCTCTTCTTACGTAATACTGAAGTGACTATGAAAAATCAAGCTTCCAAACTGATACTTCAATTGGAATTTATAATTATGTTTCCTGGTGATGACATCTTGCACGATGCACAATAGGGGTTCATACTTGACTGCATATCAAGTCACGTTGTTGAGCTTTGAAAAACCACATAAGCTTTTAATGTATTATTGCAATTAGATTTGCTAATATTTTGTTTAGGATTTTTGCACCTATACTGATGAGAGAGCTTGGCTTGTAATTTTTCTTTTTTGTAATGTCCTTGTGTGGTTTGGGTATCAGGATTATGCTGATCTCATAAAACAAGTTAGAAAGTGTCCCCCCCCCCTTTTTTTATTGCCTGTGCTTAGAATGTGTTATCTGTACTATTTGTACCATTTGTACATCACAGAGATTTTGTTTTTGGCCTAACATAAGGTCAATTTTTGTGAATTATTCATGGATGGATACTTAAAAGAAAGTGTATTCTCTTTTTAGAATGCCAAGTTTTATTTATGCTATTAATTATGCAATTTAGACCTTCTATGTCTTTAAGGCTCCTACTTCAGTAGTCTTCCCTTATCCACATTTTAACTTTCTGTAGTTTCAGTAACCTGAGGTCAAACATGTTCCAAAAATATTCAATGCAAAATTCTAGAAATAAATAATTCATAAGTTTTACATTTTTTGGCATTCTGAGTAGCATGATAAAATCTCACACTGTCCCGCCTCGGACATCATCCTTTTGTTCAGCATATCCTTCCCATTAGACAGGTAGTAGTCTCAGTTATCACATCGACTGTCCAGGTATCGCAGCATTTGAGTTCATATAATTTTTATAATAGCCTAATGCTATGTCACTATGCCTACATCATTCATCTCACTTATCTCATCACCCAGGCATTGTATTATCTCACATCATCTCAAGAAGAAAGGTGAGTAGAGTACAAGATATTTTGAGAGAGAGAGATCACATTCACATAATTTTTATTACAGCACATTGTTATAATCGTTCTATTTTATTATTAGTTATTGTTGTTTATCTCTTACTGTGCCTAATTTATAAATTAAACTATCATAGGTATGTATATATAGGGAAAAACAGTATTGTTACCAATGCCAGGTTCGCGTGCCCACGCATCAATGTCCAGTATTCAAAATGCTAGTTTGGAATAAGGAGAGGTTTATTGATCGAGAAGGAACTAGCTCAAGAAGATGGGGGACTTTAATGCTTCCACACATCCATCTTAAAAGTGCTCCAAATTCAAGCATCCTTTCTGTCAAGGGAAGGGAGGGGAGTGGAAAGAGGTGGGTGAGAACTATAGAGAGCTAGGTATGGACAGGGATCCAAGGAAGAGAGAAAAATCTCTAAATCTCTTTGTTCCACATCAGTCCATTGACCCCCACTGATCTGAGCCCCATCTGAGGCTCCTGTAAATCTTTGATAAGCAGTCATTGTTTTGTACATATTTTCCCACTTTTTCAAGAGAGGCGCCTTCTGGCAAGGGGCTGTTTTCCCAAAGTGCTCAAGCCTCAACAGAATTCCTCTAGTTATTTAGCATATTTATAGCAAGGCCATGGGAGAAATGCAGGCTAGAATTTATGATAGAATCAGAGAGAGAGAGAGAGAGAGAGAGAGAGAGAGAGAGAGAGAGAGAGAGAGAGAGAGAGAGAGGAGAGCATTTTACTCTTGTTACAGTATATACAGGGTTCAATACTATCCATAGTTTAAGCCATCCACTGGGGATCTTGGATTGTGTCCCCCATGCATAAGGGGGGACTACTATTGTACTGTATTTCTATTTTTCCTTGTATATCCTGTGGTTTTATGTTTTAATATTCGTGCCGATGCTATGTTGTTTGGTACAGAGAGATTCATAACTTTGTATATTCATTGTAAATTACATTCCTTATCATTATAAATGACTATTCTTTGTCACCTTTAATACTTGTTTGTCCTAGAGTTAACCTTGCCTCATATTAAAATTACCACCCCTGATTTCTTCTTGTTGGCAATTGTGGAGATTTCTGAATAATTAGGTTGGTGCAAAAGTAATTGCGGTTTAAAAGTTTGAAAATAATTGCAAAAACCGCCATTTTGCACCAACCTAATATTTTGTTTTGAGTTCCTTGTTGGATGCAGTTGGAGTTTCTGCTCTATGATTCAATCTGGATTCCTTTCAATAAATTACTTTTGTCCATTTGAAACAGGGCCTGGCTGGGACCCCACAAAAAGGCCTCACTTCTCCCTGCCCTAGAACTTAGCAATTGATCAACCCTATCTCTATGTCTGAGCTTAGGATGTCCCCTGTCCCAGTTCCCTGCTTTAGATAATTACCCTGAAACTTATGCTTGCTTGCTAGTCACACTGCCCCCCGTGCTTGCCTATTACAATCTTTATGGACTAGCATTCGTTCCAGGTTACTGTCATCACTGCTTCTGGGTTGGTGACCACTTTAGAGAGCCACATTGCCAGAGGGAAGGCTCCATGCAGACCCCTGGAACCATTACGTAGACTTTGGAGGAACACCCAGATTTTCCCTTAGATACCGCAGCCAGTCTGAGAATGGTAAGGTAGCTTTTGGAGGTGTTAACCCGCTGCCTTCTCAGACCACCGGTTTTCCGATAATAAACGCTTATTCTATGACCCAACGCCTATGTCGGTCTATTGGCTGAGCGGCAGCACGAGCCCTGGACTCGTTTGGCCTCCGGTTTCACCTTTATATTTATCAAATTGATATATATTTGATCTTAGTTGTCTCATAGTATTTTATATAATGCTACAATATTGTGATTTATAAGAAATATATATTTGGTCATGCAGATGACCAAAATATATTTGCCATATATATATTTGGTTTTTGTCCACAAAACCATTGGAATATCGTAAGTGTTGAGAGTGAAAAAGATGTCTCTTGTTATGTTAATTAGGTGACTTTTAGAAAGTATCTAAGGATAAGGGCTGGTTACCAGGAGAATTAATCATGAGTAGAAGGTTGGAATTTTTGGTCCCACTTTCTTACCCCTGACCTCTGGGGAGGGGAGACCAACTGGAGGTTGAAGCAATTGCCAATAGCCAATGATTTAATCAATCATAACTATGAGGTCAGACAATTAAGCTCATGAACTCACCCTAGAAAAAGTGCTACATACGTCATTGCTGAATATCACTACGGTCACCTTAGAAGTACTCCCCTTGGGAAGCTATGCACCGATGCCAGCGCCTAGTCCACCTTTTAAAGCAGTTTTAGAACTCTTTTTCTGGAATGGCCATCAGAACTGTCATCGTATTACCCTTGATGTCCTGAATGTCATCAAAATGTCTTCCTTTCAATATTTCCTTTATCTTTGGGTAAAGAAAGAAGTCATTGGGGGCTAGATCAGGTGAGTAGGGAGGGTGTTCCAATACAGTTATTTGTTTCCTGGCTAAAAACTCCCTCACAGACAGTGTCGTGTGACTGGTTCATTGTCGTAATGCAACAGTCGTGAATTGTTGGCGAAAAGTTTAGGTCGTCTAACTTTTTCACTTAGCCTTTTCAGCATTTCCAAATGGTAAACTTGGTTAACTGTCCAGTTGGTACAAATTCATAATGAACAATCTTTCTGATATCAAAAAAGGTTAGCAACATTGCTGCAACAAGTTTGCAAACTTAATTGTCTGTCTTCATATGTAATGAAACCTCCATAAAAACCTAAAAGGACAGGGCTTGGAGAGCTTCCTGATTGGTGGACACGTGGAGGTACCGGGAGAGTGGCCTGCCTTGAGAGGACATGGAGGTTCCACACCACTTGCCACATCCCTTTGATGTGTCCCATCATTCTTGGAACACTTCCTTACTTTCTAGTACAGTAAGATTTACCAGGTTCATCTTGTACTTTATCTGTCCCAGCCCTAGATTAAGTCATTTCTTCAAGGAGCTCCAGTTCTTTTTAAGGGAGAATAGTTTTAGAAACCAAGATTTGCTTGCTAGATAAGCTCTTTATCAGGTATCATTGTTCCCAAGCACTTTCAGTAGACAGAGCTATGCAGTGTATGTGAGCACAGATATTTATAACTATATTTATTTCTATGTCTGTCTATCTATATTGAAAACCATGAGTTTACACTGGTCTCTTTAATTTTATGCAACACCACACAGGCTTTGTTCTGTTTTTCTCTTTCCATATTTGTACCTCCCTTTTCCAACAGTGAGAAATCTTGCTCCCATCATCCTTGATATATTTACTTAATCAATCTCCCATCTCTGTGGCTGTCTCCTCATCTGTCCCCAGCCTACCCAGGTTCCTACACCGCACACTGGCCCTTCCCCGTGGTTATCCCTGCTTTGTATTCAGTCTCCCTCTCCTTCCATTGAGCTGTGTTCCCCCCATATGGACTCCTCCCTAGCCTTCTAGGGCTTTGACACCCTACCACTGCCCTGTAAGGATGCCCTTCTCATCCCATTTAGGCTACCACACCGGTGATCCCCCCCACACCCACACTGACCCACTCTTTCCCTCAATGTGGAGTGCCTCCATATTGCATGCCTTCTCTCTTTGCCATATGGCAAAGAGTTCGATCACAAGTTTCACTTGCTTCTCAGCAGTATTTTTCTGGTGAATATTCTTTGTCTGCATTTCTTTTCCTCTTCTTTTCTTCCTTTTTTCCTATATCATATTTGTACAGTCCCTATTGTGGCCCTTAATTGATAACTAATTTCTGAATGAGGTGAATTATTCCTGGACCAGCTATTTGCAGGCATGACATGAAGAGGACAAATCTGAGTTCTAGACTAACAGGAATTTCCCCTATAATCCATGTTATCTAGAAGAACTCTTTCAGCTCTTACTTCTCCCAGCCACAAAGATAGGCAGCTGTCACGCTGTTCATGACATAACCTACTTGCTCCTCTCCATTGCCTCCGGCAAGTAAGTTTCCTCAGTAGGATTTCTTTTTCAAACCTATCTTCTCTGATTCTCAGAACCAAACCAGTCTGGGAACTTCTACCACCGTGCTATGTTCCCTGCTGCAAAAATGGACATTGCAACTCAGAGAAGACTTCTCACCTTGAAGATATGTTATTTTCCAGCATTTTCCTTAAGATCTTCAGCCACGAGCATTCTCACTACATTTCTTCTTGCACTCCTACATTTCAAAAAATGTGAAACACTAGAAGACCTATGTATACCCAAAGGGTTCCTTTGTTTACTGTTGCCCTGCCACACTGCTGACTTTTACTGATAAGTCTCCTCCCTTTCTAGGACTCCATGTGTGTGGTTTCTTCAGCCTGGAACCCACACACAGTCTTTCCCTTGCCTCACTGCTGTGACTACCCGAAACTTTCAAGTACAGCTTATATGTCACTTCCTTGGGGCAGCTTTCCCTCGCTTTTACTGGGCAGGGTTCTCCTGTTACACAAGTTCATGGTATCCTTACCTTTTTCTTCAGAGCCCTTAATGTAATTATGCTTGAGTCATTATTTTTCTGATTATCTATTTAATGGCTTCCCCTCCCTGGAGTGGAGGTTATGTCTATTTTTTTTCATTGTATCCCCAACACCTTGTACCTGGAATGTCATACTTATTACGTATTTGCTGAAAGAATGGATCATTGATCCCAACCCAATATGTCTCCTCCTCATACCTTCAAACCAAAACTCTTTTCCATCATCACCAATGACCTCCTTGTTGCTAAATCCACTAGACACTTTTTGGTTTCCATCAGTATTCAATAGTTTGCTGTTTCCTTCTTAAAACACTACCTATTCCTATTGTTCCTTCGCTTATTTTCAGCATCCTTTGCTGGTCCCTTTAATGTTGGATGCTCAGAGCTTAGACATGAGCTGTCTCTTTTTTGTATTCTACACACTCTCCCTAACTCATCCCATTCTCTCTTATTGCTTTAAATACAGTCTACATACCAGTGATCTCCAAATTTAGCCTAGACTTTTCAAGTCTAGACTTCGCCAGGCTCTTATATCAAACACGACCTTATATCACTTGGTCATTTCACAGGCATCTCAAACTTAGCATATCCAAAATTACCTGCCTAATCTTTCCCCAAAATCTACTCCTCCTCCTTTAGTGTTGCCTATATCAGATAATGGCATCTCATCCATCCAGTTAATCATGTCAGAAATCTGGGAGTCAACATTTCCACTATCTTCTCAACTCCTAAGAGCCAATCTCTTACCAAGTCCCTTGAAACTTACCTATAAAATAAATCTTGGATCTATCTACTTCACTTCATCTCCACTTCCATCATTTATCCCCAGGCAAGTGGATGAAATCACATCATCTTCAGCTGGCATGTAGCACTAATCTTTAACTGCTCCCATTGCTTCCATTCTTCTGTGCCAGCAGTACTGCTACTACTACTAATACAACCAAGCACCTCTCTCACCTCTGGATAGTGCTAGACTAAAATTCCTGCTCTTTGAGTCCCTTTTCCTAACCCTTCTTATTCCTTTCAAGCCTGTCAAAGATTTGTTAATAGCAGATATGTTACTAGTGCCTTACAGAAATCCATTAATCTCATCCATTGCATATGGATTTTAATACTTTAACTCTCATTGGTAACCTTATTTCCAAGGTTCTGAAAGAAATTTCATGGTTGTTATTTTTTTATTTGTTTTTGTTTCTTTTTTTGTTGTAAATAATTAGGTTTGGGTAATTGAATAGTTAATGACCAAATACAGAAATCTGGAAATCAAAATTTCACAACTGTTCTAACTTTTAGAACACTGATTTTTGTTGGTAGTAAACTGTATAATTCAGACCTGAAGTAACCCAGTATCTGTGATAAGATGTTTCCTAAGCTAAAGTCTCCCTTCTAGATATGTGACCCCACAGGATATGTATCCTGTGAATTAATTTCTAAATTCCAAATAAGCAGAAATGTATTGACAATTTGTTGAAGTTGTATTTAGTTAAGAGAGTGCCTCAAAGTGCTGCGCTGTGTGGGGAAGTCAGGCAGGGGTCCAGCGAAGCTGTGCCAAGCAGGCTAGCAGCAAAGGCAAAGCCAGTATTTTATCCCTTATTCAGTAAAATGCCTGGGAAAGTCTTTTCCTCACCATTGTGAATGCTGGGCTCTGTTAGGAAATTATGTAGAAATGCCACAATAAGTTTTTTAAATACTATAACAACTTACTTTTTTATTTTAAAAATGTCAGTTTCTTAAGAATCCTATCAACTCGCCCTTTTAGCTTTTTTATAAAGTTAAAGCCCTAGTCACAGAATATATTTCTAAATTTGTCTCCTGCCTTTCTCTTTGCCCCTAACCAACAACCTTGAAGACAGTTTCAAAGTATTATTATTGTTCAGGAGAAAACAAATACCACTCCAAGTGTGCCCGTTGTGTCATTTTAGTGACTTTTGCTTTGGTTCTGGTATTCTGTTTTCTTAATTTAAAAGTCAAAAAATATCTACTTAAAGTGGACCTCTGAAGCCATACCTGGGGCTTTCCGCATCTTCAGCTTCACCCACTGGAAAGATATACTTGGGAGACTGTATGGAAACCCCACAAGGCAAGGAGAGGGAAGCTGAGTTTTAAATTCAGGTACAGGAGTGAAGGCAGGCAACCCCCAGAAGCTGAGTGCAGGAACTGCTGGAGCAATCAGCCAAGGACAGACAAGTCTTGTGGGAGGCATCTCAAAGCAAAGAACATGATGAACTCTGAAAGTCCCTTGCAAAAATCCATCCCATTGCTTTATCACACCTTATAACACCCCCCCCACCCTCCACACACTTCCCTTTTTGTTATTATCGAGGTTCTAGAGCTTGAGCCACATTCATCATCAAATATTTTCTTGAGCTCCTACACTGTACAGAACAGTTTATCAGGTTCTGTTTCAGAAATGACGCCTTGCCTGATTCAGTGGGCTTCCAGTGCATTTGGGGAAGGAATTATTACCGGTAAAAGTACAGGCCGTGTCCCATGCGTGAAGCACGCAGTAACTGCCACATGGAGTCGTCTCCAAGGGCTGTGAGAAAGTCTGCTGGAGGAGGTAAAAGGATTCCGCAGTGTGTGTGTGGGGGGAGGCGATAGGGAATGAAATCCCTGAGCACTGTCCTCAAAGGAGGGAGGGGCCTTTATGGACTTAGACCTGTCCAGAAGGCAGCTCTCTCCCCTTAGAGTAAAACTTCACTGTTTCTGAGGGGAGAGAGGCTTGCAGAAAGAATTTAGGCAGAAATCCTGCTTCTATCATAAGCAGCAGAGCCAGTTAAAAGAAAGAGGTTCACAAATTCCATTTCACAGCTTCTTTACACTAATGCACCATTGCACTCATTCACTCCTACTTGTGCCAGGCAGTTTGCTGGATGCTGGGGACACGGGGCCAACAGGGATGGTGCATCAGTGTAGTGCCCGTGCCTTACAGTGTAGACCGCGGTCCACCTGCAGCCTCAGCATTCCCAGTGCTAACAATACAGACCCTCAGGCCTCTCCTCAGCCCTACACTTACCCTATCAGAGTCTCAGTGCTGGTCCTGAGAATTTGCCCCACATTGCACATCCCCATTCTTCTGCAGCTAAAGATTGAGAACACTGTTCTGGTGGCTGTTGCCTCTGCAAGCTGCTTTCAAGGCAGCAATGTTTGGATGTCAGGCGGACAGAAACAGTGTGGGGCCGCCGGGGGCGGCGGCCGGGCTTCGCCAATCCCAGCGGCCTCACCTGCCCCTCGGGCTCTCACGCGGGTGGGAGCAGGGCAGACCCGCCCCGCCTCGCTAGCCCCGCCCCGGCTGTCACGAGAAAGCCCCGCCCCCCGGGCGCCTGCGGCCGATAGCCCAAGCCCTGCCTCCCCCTTTTTACACCAGACCCTCCGCAGGGAAGCCGCCAGAACCACCACGCGTCCTGCAGCCTGCAGCTTTGACCGGGAGGGACGCGCGACATGGCGGCGACCAAGCCCGAAAACCTCTCTCTAGTGGTACACGGACCCAGGGACCTGCGCCTGGTAAAACGGGAAGGGGAGTCGGTTGCCTAGCCTGACCCTGCCCCACCGGCCGCGGCGCCAGCTCGCCAATACCAGGCCAGCCCTGCCCGGGCCTGCATCTCGCGGGTCCTGGCGGCTGAGATCCCAGCCGGTTACCATGTTCGGGGGAGGGCAGCGGTTGGCGGTTGGCGGCTGGCGATTGGCGGTTGTCCGTCGTCCGTTGGTGCGAAGGTACTGAGAACTGGGTTCTTGTCGCGTGCCTCCCGGCACCTAGCCAAAGGCTAGCACGTGGCTGGAGCCCAGGAAGGTTGCGAAATGATTGAAGCCTCCTTTGCTAGCCAGATTCGTATTCTAGCCTCTGTCATTGTGCTTTCCAGAAGAAATACCTGGGAGGCTGCCTGATTTAGGACATGATCGGAACTTCTCTGGGCAGACAGTGCAGGGCAGAAAGGGGAGCCAGAGGGACATTTTAAAACCGTAGAACTCCTATTTGATCTCTCTTGCTTGGGGCTGATAAAACCTCCTTTGCAGGATTATGATAATAAGGGCACCCAGCACCTAATAGGTACTGAGAGGGCAGGCTCCTTCCTCCTTTCCTTCCAGCACAGGCCTCCATCACCAGGACTCCTGGTGTTCCCTGTGCATATGCCAGACTTCTGGACCCTGAGATATGCCAGACTTCTGGATCTTGAGAGTCTCCATGTCTACACAGCTCCTTCCCTCCTTACCTCCCTTAGTCCACATCTGGTTCACTTTCCAGCCTTTTTCCTTTTTGATCCTGCTCCTCTGTCCATTTAAGAGCATGTATATGTCTCCTTTGCCCAGACCCTGCCTCTGCCCCCAGCTCATAAGGCCGAAGTTTAGAGAGCTGCAGAGCCAGCCCTTTGGTTGTGCCAGGGCTCCCTTGACAAAGCCCATCTCAGATGGGACTGGGATGGCAGTGGCTATGTGGGATGGGTGCCAACCATCTCTGCTGCTCCCTGGCACCCTTTCTTCCCCCTCAAAGAGAACATGCATCACCTGTATCTAGATTGGAGAGACTCAGGGGATTATCCAGGTTAGCAGTTTTTTTTTTTTATTTCTTTTTTTTTATTATTGGGGTGACAATTTTTAGTAAAATTACAAGCAGTTCATGACTATTGGAGAATCTGTGGTCCCTCTCCCCAAAGAATACAACAATTTCAAAGAGTTAGTGGACTTCCTTTAAGCCCCTCCATAGATTCTCTAGAGGTGTGTGGACCTCAGACTAAGAACTCCTACTTTGAGCCAACTCTCCATTTCCTCAGTTGAGGAAAGTTCCATCCCTTTGGTGACAGACTTGATTGGTTAACAGAGTCCAGACAAGAACTCAGGATCAGACTCCCATTCCAGTGCTCTCTCCACTCACCTTGGAGCCTCCTCCCAAGGTCCTGAATTAAAGTGACACTATTAGTCCTTATTGGTACCAACATCAGATGGTATTAGGAGGAGGGGAAAGTGGTACAGCTCTACACAGCTTAGAGTGATTTCAAACTCAGTCCTTCATTCCACAAACATTTACGGTATGACAGGGTGCCTTCCATGTGCCAAGCACTGTTCTGGGGCTGGAGTCGCAGAGAGGAGGACACAGGCCCTTCCCTCAAGCTGCCCTAGGGATTCAGACAGATGATGTAAAACAGTGTGAAGGCTTTGATGGCAGCCACAGAGTGAAGACCTCACAGGAAGAAGCCCTGGGCCCAGGGAGGAGGCCCTAGAAATGGATGCTGTTTGAGCTGGTTCTTGAAGGCTTTGATGTTAGAAACATCCAAGTCTGTAGAGAATGTTTATGAGTTTTTCTGAGCCAAACTGACGACATATGCCAGGGAGCAAGGTCTAAAATGCTCCTGAGAATAGCAGTTTTGCAGTTTCTTTTATGCATTTGAAATTAAGGAGGAAACTTGAGGAAGATTACCTGAGGGTAGGAGAAAGCAACGTAGGTAGGTGTCAGGTTATAGGATAGTTAACAAGATCCTGTGCTCTGGAGGGTAGTCTTTGGAAGGGTCTGACAGGCGGCATTTCAAAGGTTTGTTAACCTAGCTGCACAGAAACAATGGGCAGGACTTTTTTAAGGCAAAGAGAAGCCTTTTACTAAAGAAGTGAAATGTTTGGGACATGACTGCTCACCGTGACCCGCCCATTTAGGAATTTATGATCACATTACCCTGTGAGGTCACTTTCCATAAAGGTCATTTTTCATCCACAATTCCCCCTTTTGGTCATAAATCAATGCAAAGGATGCATTAATGACCAACTTTTTGGTCTGATAGTGTGGTCTCACAGTGCTAGGAAGGCTTATTCCTAGGAAGTCTCGGCATCAATGTCGCCTCGTTGACCACTGGGGATGGGGCAATAACCTAACCACGTGATGTGAGTTGAGGCCAAATTTTCCCCAAAAGAAGGGCAGGTAAGTGGAAAGAGGTCAGGTCGTATGGCCTTCATTTTGAAAAAAACACTCTGGATCATTTCTGCCCTTTGGACTACCACGATTGGAGTTTTGCCTTCTCATTTTTCTGTATTTGACGTCTGGTGTAACATTTACATAAGCCACAACAAGAGTATTATGTTCAGTAATCATAAACAGTTGGACTATATAGAAAAACCCAAAGCACAAGTATAAATATTTCTATGACTAATATCATTAGCAGACAGGTAAAGACAATCAAACACAATGCCTTCTGAGTTCAGTATCAATCCATAGGTGCGCAGGTCTTGTCGGTGTTTTGGTGTAGCTGTCTACCTCTGATGTCAGCAGTTTCTCATCCTAGAGGAGTCTTTGATGTCCACTGTAGGCGGAGGCGAGTGTCAGAGACAGAGGTGGATGTGACCAAAGAGGCCTGTGCTGCCTCAGAGATATCTGCAACCCAACACAGACCCTCCTGGGCCCTTGCCATTCCTTCCCAAGCACAGTTGTCCCCCCAGTATCTCCATAGGGAGCCCCACCCAATAGAGTATCTCTGTCCCTCCACCCTCTTCCTTAAGGCAATTAGACTAAGTGGTTTGAGGTTAGAGTCTGGGATAATAGTAGTGAACCAGAGAGAACAACAGTACTGGGGCAGCTTTGAGTGGGGAACACGGGTTCTCTCTGTGGTAGAACCAAAATGAAATCCAAGATTTCCTGGGCACAGCAGGCTGTGGCCATTTGGGCTGACCAGGGACAGAGTCCACTGAACAAAAATGGTTCGTGCCTCAGGAACTCATCTGAAGCGAGTTGTCTGGGGAAAGGCCCATTCCTAAAATCTGTAGCAGGATTCTGAAGGGTTCTGAAGTAGGAACTGTGGGCTTCAACCCTTTCCAGTGCTGCCGTTCCGCTTTGGGTAATGTCAGGGACCGGCCAGTGTCCAGGACAGTGGTTTCTGTGGGAAAATGTGGCCTGGGCCACTTGAAACGAATCCCTCATTTATCCGGAAGGAAACCTAACACCCCGCCTTCCTCCTGCCTACTGAGAAGGCAGGATTCCCTTTTCTTTCTTGATGCATTGGCTGCAGGGAAGAAAAACTTAAACTCCTTCCACTTGGTAGCTAGTGATCTCCTTGCCCATAGCAAGGGAGGAGCCTTGGATGCTCCAATGCTCCCTGGCCTGGAGAGTTGGGCCTGAACAGTGGTTTGGGCTCTAGGGCATTTGTAAGTTGGGTGGTAAATCAGAGAGGAGTAACCAAACACTCAGATGGTTAGACTTTTTCCTACCTTGTTTCCCCGAAAATAAGACCTAGCTGGACAATCAGCTCTAATGCGTTTTTTGGAGCAAAAATTAATGTAAGACCTGGTATTCTATTCTATTCTATTCTATTCTATTCTATTCTATTCTATTCTATTCTATTCTATTCTATTCTATTCTATATTTTGCTCCAAAAGACACATTAGAGCTGATTGTCCGGCTAGGTCTTATTTTCGGGGAAACATGGTATTAATATTTTTGGAGAAGATACTTAATCTCTAATTTTATTGAAAGTATGGGCTAGATTTTTGGCAAGGGTACTTCTATAGCTGTTTGTGTATATATATAAAACTTTTTCCTTTTTTCTTTTCAGTCTTAGGAATCCGGGATGGTAAAGATAGGTGGACTTTGAACTACTTCTAGAGCTGCATTTCTGGGTTCACAAAGATTTGTGAGATAAGGACAATTGTTCTCAATTCCCCGTAGAATTGGGTTGTAACTTAAGTGATAACATAGGTTGATTTACCCATCCAACTACTTCATTCCTAATTTGCTTGTTTCCTTTGGAGTACAGTTTTATTTTAGCTTAGGGGAGGAGGCTTTAAAAGTTCATATCAGGCTCTGAGTCTTCAGCTTCCAATTTTGCCAAATTTCTGATCATAAGTCATTAAGTCCTTTCCACTGTCTTGCCAGGTTTCAGCTGGAACAAACAGTAAATATTTCTGGCAGTATTAAACATTCACCATGGACTCAAGAAAGTGCAAAGTTTAGAAAGAGATGCCAGAGGTATCGGGAAGAATCGGCCAAGGAAGTTTCAGAAAAAGATTCAAGTTGAGATATTCTTTAGTTTAGTTCAGAATTTGCTTTAGTTTTGAATTTGTTTCTTGAAGAGAGGTTATCTTCGAATCGTTTAATTTCTTAGAGGCCTTTAAATACCGGTTGAAAAATTCTTCCCATTCAGCTTGTTGACCATTTCTAAGATTCTCTAATTGTGCACATAAATGTACTAATTTTGGAACATTGAAAGTTCCCAGAGTGGCCACTGTAATTTCAAATTGTCCTTCATATCAAAAGTCCATCGAGATAAATACTTAGTAGAGAATGAACCATAAATCCAGCTAGTGTTTTCAGAATGGGGTTGTCCCTCCATAATAGCCTTAGAAAGAGGGCACCCCATTTTACAGAATAGAAGGACAACACAAATTTTATAAATTTTACTATAAGACCCAAGAACCAAAGGAGTGAGGTTTTGAACAAAGAGGACCCAACACTGGAATCCTGGAGCTGTCAGGGAAATGACAGAGCACAAAGGGCTCAAGCTGGTACCTTGCTGGAATTCAACAGCCTGACTGGAAGTGGAGAGTTCTTTGGATCCCACACTTGACACCAGAAATATCAACCAAGAGTAAATGAATCAGAAGACTTCGCTAGAATTAAATGACAAGGTTTTATTCAAGGGTCTTAAGATTTGCAAATTGTGGGACACTACCAGGTAACACCCAGAGTGTTCCAAAGAAAAGAGGAAAGCTTAGAGTTCTTATAGTAAAATGTACATTCTTGGGAATATAAATCCTACATTCTTAGTCTCTGGATTGGTCTGAGATGGTAATCTTCCAGAGGTCTGATGGTCTGGATAATGGATATCAGGTAGTCTGGACTTGTGAACATTATTTCCTAAGTTCTTCAGAGGGTTATCTATAGGGTGTATATCTCCAGGTATTGATACACACAACTGAAAAGTTCAAAAGTGTAAGTCCTCAGGCTAGTTAAAGTAATATAAAATCTGTTCCTCATGTTTCAGCCCATTCTGATTTAAGTAATTGTGTTAGCTTGGTGATTCCATTTTGTTTCTTTACTCTTTCATCAGAAAGGATGGTGCATGTAAAAAGGCCTAGCACAGCTAATGGTATGTGTTAAGCAGGAGGGTGGCCCAGGAGAACCTGATACTTAAACCACCTCAGCATAAAAAGAGATGGATAAAGACCAAGACCTTCAAACATAGACTGTTCTTTTTTGTGCTCTGTGGGTAATTCTTAATCATATTATTATAATGCCAGCCTACGCAATAATCTTGTATTCAGTTGTATTCACCAGTTTAATTACTTTATGCCTCTTTGGTCAGTCTTGAGAAATCCAGAAGTTGCTTTTAATTGGGAAATGAATTCTCTCTCTGAACTGCTAGTTCATGAAGTTGGGATATAAAACAGTCAAATTAGTTTTTCTCCATAGAAGCTATCTAAGGTGGAGGGGGCAGGGGGGCTTTTTTTTTTTTTAATGCTCTAAAGTTTCACATGAATAGTAAGTGAAATGAAGGGAATTAATATGCTGAGTGCCCACTGCACTGCAAGCATGTCATTAATACAAGGCTTCACAAACCATCTGAGATGAAGGACCAATTTTATTTTTATTCCCAATTGGCCATGGACCAATATGTTTGTATTGCTGCATTTGGATATCATAGCAAGGTCAAAATGCTGTAAACATTTCTAAATCCTCCTGTCAATTTAGGTACATATTGCATCACATATCAGTAATAGTCCATTGACCATACCGAGTACACTTTATCTCCCTTATTCCTGACAGCTAGCTCTACCAGATTTCAGGCACAAGCGTCTGGACAGGGAGGACAGGAACAACACAGCCCCCACATCCAGGGAGCTGAATACCATGGAAGGGGTGTAGTCTGATTTTTGTTTAATGATTAGCTGTACAAAGAGAGAACAAGTTAAAGAGAAAATAATTTTGGAATGATGGGTTGATCTTTAATGATAAAGATCAGAGAAAGTAATGTGTCAGGATCAAGTTTAAATGTTAATCAGGGTTCCATGCAGCTATTTCTTGAGGTTTTGCTCTTTGAGGCAATACCCTAGGTCAAAAGAATTGCTTTGACCCTGTACTATTTTTAAAAGTAATTTAATTATATATCTGTAATACAACATATTCAAAATGTCTCCTTCCTTGCATATACACTATGCTGTTAAGATTTTGGGGTGCACAGGGGATTGTAGAAAGAGGGGGCCTTGAACACTGGCAACCCAAGTGGTCTTCAGCATCACGTCTCCCTAGTTAGTTTCGCCACCAGCTGACAGAGCCAGCAGCTTCTAGAAGATCAAATTAAAGCGTCCTGATAGGCTTTAAGGAGCAGCATTTACTTAGTGAGGAAATGCAGGATACTTAACCTTGAATACCTGAGCTAGAGTTATCAGAGGCAGTTGAGACTGATAATAGAATCTAGAACTCCTTCAGAAAAAGGGAAAATTGGGTAGTAGCAAATAGTCCAAAGAAATACCTTCCTTCTCTTTATCTTAGTTATGTTTCAACATTAAAACAAAACCCAAACTAGATAAACAGCAGGAAATTAAATTCAGCAAATAAATACTGCCATCTCTGTCAACGGCTGTGGAAGGGCAGTGCCTTTGTCAGCAAAAGACCAAGAGGAACAAGGCTAACATTTTCCTCTAAAATCAGGAAGAGCAATACCACAAGTAGGATTTTAACATTTTATGTAATAAGTCCTAGTACTGCTCAAGAGACATGGTTAAAGTAGCCCTATTCTGAGAGGAAAAACTAGAATCATGGGTGTGGAGAAAGTTTCTCTTTTAAAATTGCATTACAGAGAAATTGCGGAAAAATATGTACTCATATATATACAGTATTGGCATCCACTTAATAAATCTTTTAGTGTGGCTATTCAAGTTGGCAGTTTTCCCCAAACCAGATTTACACTACGAGCATTCGTAACTGGAGAAAATATGTCTGGATTTTGCAAAGTGATATTCAGCTCAATTTTTTTAAATGTAAATGTTCAATTTTATAGACCTGAACACAGCAAACATTTATTCAGTGTTACTAAAAGACCAGAGCATTGAACAAAGCTCAGAGACTTTATATTTTTGCTTTAAAAAAAAAAATGACCATCTAATAGTTTCATGTGTGGTTATGTTCTTATATTTTGAATTAGGAGGAAATTTTTAGTTTTAGTTTATTTAGTTAACACAGCTGAGAATTAAATAATTCTTTAACCATCCTATATGCATTGAGTTCTAGGTGCTGGGGAAACTCAAAGGAGAGGAAGGGATCACCTTCCCAGCCTGGTGAGGACAGATAAGGCTTCTTGTTTCATTCTGTTTATGGTTCTTGCTTATGATTCTCTATCCCTGACCCAGGTCTGATCGCCAGTCCTAGGAATACAGACACCTATCAGACCTCCCCACATGGACGTCCCCACACACTGCAATCCCAACACATCCAAACTTAAATCTCCCTGAGCTCCCACAGGAATTAGGAAGTCATCCCAGATGCTTCCTTTCCCCTCACTTCCCACCTCATGTGGGATCTTGAAGGAGAGGGATCAGCTAGTGGAGAAATGGCCCCCAGGAGATGAGCAAGTAAACACAGGGTGGGTTTGAGAATTCAGGAGGCTTACAGGGAGGTAGGGTTGGAGCCCTGAGAGCCTGGGCCAGAGACCAGCTAAGTGGACTTTGGGAGAATGTCTGACCCCTCTACTTCGAGCCCATTTGCCAAGACCAACGCCAAGAACAAAGTGTCTTATGACTAAATGACTAACTGGGAAACCTTTGGATTTTCCTCCCACCCTCAAAACACCCTTCAAGCACTCAAGGGAGGAGGAAAATTGAGGAGGGAGGGAAGCAAAAATAAAGTCCTCTGCTCTACTCTCCTTAAGTGTGCAGGGCAGCCAGCCACTGGTTGACAGGAGACCTGGCAGGCGGGAGCAGGTGGTGAAGGTGGGGTTTGAGGACCTGGGCCATGGATGGCCACTTTCTCTGAGCCCTGCCTACTGTCCCTCACTCTAAGGCAGAGGGTGTGCCTCTTATCCACAACTGATAGAATCAAGCCTAAAATATTCCTGATCCTACTTCTCTTGCCTTTTAAGGAGCAGGCAAGTTCTCTTAATATTGGTGTTACAGGAGTCTCGGTTCTTCTTGCCAATGCAGTGAAGAATCAAAGGTCAGCAAGCTGATTAATATGCAAGCAAGGCTTATTAGTGATACATTCTCAGGGAAGAGAACCGGCCTAGCTGAGATGGGAGAAAGAGAGAGAGAGAGAGGAGCCTAGGTCCCCAATATTGGTGATACATTCTCAGGGAAGAAAATGGACCTTAGACAAGGTGAGAAAGAGAAAGGGGGAGAGAGGGCGAGCGCCAGAGAGCTCAAGGGCCAGAGAGCGAGAGCCTTTATCCCAAGGATTTATAGTTTGCTGGGTGGGGTGAGGGAGTTACATATGGATTTGGCAGGAAAATGCCTGCTCTTCCACGGAAGGGCGTGACTTCCTCAGAGGGGTGACGGTTTGTTGACTCAGATCCTTATTTTCCTCCAGACCTCTTGTCATCTGTTGTTAAAATAGATACCGTTTCCCCGAAAATAAGACATAGCCGGATAATCAGCTCTAATGTGCCTTTTGGAGCAAAAATTAATATTAGACTGGGTCTTATATTACATCATATAAGACCTGGTCTTGTAGTAAAATAAGACCGGGTCTTATATTATATTACATTATATAAGACCCGGTCTTATAGTAAAATAAGATCGGGTCTTATATTAATTTTTGCTCCAAAAGACGCATTAGAACTGATTATCCGACTAGGTCTTATTTTCGGGGAACACGGTACGTGGCTGGAGGCAGTTAAAGCAAGTTATAAGCTTTTTCTGTAGTCACTATGGACTCCCTCCCAACCCTCTTCCTCCTCCATTTTCTAACTTCTACCTAACATTGGCATGAAAACAAGGGAAATACAACTTTTCTTCAAAACAATTGAAAACCTTTACCCTTTCAAAAGGAAAAGGACAAGGTTGTCCAGAGTTGGTTCAACCATACTGTGAGCTAATTATAGAAAAAGAACTTTGATTTTGTTTCTTTTGTAATAAGAGCTAGCTTATTTACTCTGAGTCGGGCTCTTTCTTTTATGATTGTCTTCATTATACAGAGAGGAAATTGAGGATAAATAGAGGTTATGTAACCACCCAGAAGTCACAAGACTGGTGGAGGGGAGCCTGGGTTTGCACATGGGCAGGCCATTCCAGGGTCTGAGTTCCTCACCACGGCGCCATTCAGGATGTCTGGAGGAGGGAAAAGGCATCTCCCACCGATTCTTCTCATGTGAACGCCAGGGCTACAACCCATGCAAGATGTACTGAGGGCATGAACCCAAGATGTGCATGTGGCAGTAGAGGAAAGGGGGCCATTAGGACATATTTGGGAAATAATATATTTAGGCTAATTGGAGAAACTATATTTAGGAAAGGCTAGATAACATTTAGGATGCTAGAAGCACCTGAGATGATTCCATGTTTCCACAATTTTTCCTGAAGTGTTTCCATGATTTATTCAGAGTTGGGGCGGGGGGGAGTGCAGGGAGACCTTAAGGGGATAGAAGGGAGAATATGTATGTGAAATATTCCTGACTTGAAGCGAAAAATGCTGGAAAACTGACATAACTACAATAAAGAGCAGTTACTCAGCTCCTCTTTATCTCCTTGCTACTGTCACTTGCAGGTAAGAAATCTTGTTGAGGAAACCTTCACTACGCACGCGTATCCCTGATTGGGCCATGGGAATACAAGTGAAGTTCGAAATCTCAGAGTAGCTAAGAAAACTTTGCTAAATGAGAAATGGGATAAATGAAAGAATATCACCACTGAAATCTGAGACATTAAAGGAGATTAAGTAAACAGGATTGTAACCAACGTCATAGTAGGAACCACAAAGGAAAACCAAGGGTTGTTTTAGTAACCATGCTCTGATAACTTTCTGAAACATTGTGAGCTCCACAGCCGAGCTTAGGATAATATTTATAAACTTAAGGGCTGATCTTAACATGGTCTTGTGCTCAGGTGGCATGTCTCCTGCAGAGAGGGGAGTCAGGAGGCAAGCTGAATTGTAAGGATGATTAAAGTCAGCAAGAACGAGGACAAGGGAAAAAGAAAGTTGGTTTGTGGGGAGAGGTTATTTAAATTCTCCGTAACGTTCTACTAAGGGAAAACCAAACTATCAGCACAGCACCCTCTTGTGTCTGGGAAAGTCACTGCAGCTTGCCCCTGTGGTGCGGTCAAAGCTGGTGCACTCTGGACTCCAGCAAATATTTACTGTAGTAATCTCTAGTGACGCAGGGGGCGTACTTAGCGTGTCAACAGTTGCTCTGAGCTGGAATCTTAACCCCTCTCCCCACCCCCAAACGGGGGTATTCAGTCCTGGCCTAGTTGGAGGCAAGCTATGAAGATAATGCTGAGAGAATCTCAGTGCCTGGGAAGTTGCCTACTAGTGCCTTAGCAGGGAGGGTGGGGTGCTGTTCCATGTTTGAAATAAACGCCTGTTGTAACCTGCAGTTTAAAATTTCACCCAGTATAACAGAAACAGCTACACAGCAGCCCTTGATGTTGTTGAATGTCAGATGTGGGCCCAGCAACTTCTTTGAGAAAGATTTTGGTGACAGCTATCCTGAGTTGCCAGTTTCTAAATGGATTCCCTACTTCTTCCTTCCTTGTTTTCTTTCTTGTTCTTTTTGTTTCCTTCCTTCCTTCCTTCTTCCTTCCTTCCTTCCTTCCTTCCTTCCTTCCTTCCTTCCTTCCTTCCTTCCTTCCTTCCTTCCTTCCTTCCTTCCTGACGTAGCCAGTGATAGGTCAGCCAATAAAGGAATGCGCAGTAAGGCAAGTTCAAGTTTTTTTTGTAAGAGGGAAAGTCTATCAAACTGAGCAAAGATAGCTAGAGCCCAGGCTGAATCTAGAGATTGCAGCCCCGATGGAGGGGGTAAGGAGGGTTTTAAAGGGTCTGTGCTGGCAGGGAGGCATTGTTTGAACAGCAAATGCTGACTGCCTACAGGCCGGCAGCTGTGTTTTGTCTTTTCTGTTATCGCAAGCCTGGCTCTATCTGCTTTCTTGCAGACATGGCTACATCTATAGGTCAGGGTCTTTGAGACTAACATTCCAGCCCTGTTTTTTATTGCAGGCATGGGTCTATCAAGGTTAGGTCTCTGAAACCTAACAGCGAATTTAAATTATTAAGAGATGAAAAACTGCCTTGAGCCCCTCTGCCCATATGAGGCTGCTTTGGATGCAGCTCCACCATTTACTACCTTAGTGTTCCATGAGCAGGTTGCTAAATCTCACCATCCACAGCCTCATCATGTCAAAAATGGGATAATAATAGAAAGTACTCTTATGAAGTCTTGTTCTTCTTGCCAATGCAGTGAAGAATCAACCGTCAGCAAGCTGATTAATATGCAAGCAGGGTTTATTAGTGACACATTCTCAGGGAAGAGAATGGGCTACCGAGGTGGGGGAGAGGGGGAAGAGAGAAAGGGGGAGAGAAACAGGGGGAGTGGGAGAGAAAACACATGGGCAAGAGAGATGGCACAAAGAGGAAAAGGACGAAAGAGCGTTTTTTTTTTTTCTCCCTCTTCCGCCTCCCTCCCGGTGTTTCTCGTCTAGTTGTGTAGGACTCAGCTCCCTGTCATGGCGCTCCAACACCTGACCACTGGCCAGCCTGAGAAAGACCATTTTTTTTTTTTTTTAAAGATTTTTTGGGGAAGGGGAACAGGACTTTATTGGGGAACAGTGTCCGGGACTCTTTCCAAGTCAAGTTGTCCTTTCAGTCTTAGTTGTGGAGGGCGCAGCTCAGCGCCAGGTCCAGTTGCCATTTCTAGTTGCCGCATTTCTAGTTGCAGGGGCACAGTCCACCATCCCTTGCGGGAGTTGAACCAACAACTTTGGTGGTTGAGAGGACGCACTCCACCAACTGAGCCATTGGGGAGCTCAGCGGCAGCTCAGCTCAGGTGCCGTGTTCAATTTTATGCGGGACTCGAGGAATTGAACTGCAACCTTGTGTTGAGAGCCCGCGCTCCAACCAACTGAGCCATCTCAGCTCAAGGTGCCACGTTCAATCTTAGTTGCAGGGGGCGGAGCCCACCATCCCTTGCCGGCTTGAAGAATTGAACTGGCAACATGTGGGAATCCACCGGCAAGCCTTCGAGTTAGGAGCACTGAGCTCTAACCGCCTGAGCCACCGGGCTGACCCTCCGAGAAAGAGCTCTTGTTTCAAGGTGCTATGAGGAAAGTTACTACATATTGATTTATCGGGAATGGTGATGCGTGCTCTTCCATGGAAAGGTGTGATCTCCTCAGATGGGAGGAGGTCTGTTGACTCATATCCGTATCTTACTCCAGACTACCTCTTATCATCTGTTGTAAAAACAGATATGTAAAAACAGCTAATTAAGAGCTTTTTTTGTAGGCCCCCTCCCACTCCTCCTTCTCCTACATTTTTTAACTTCTACTTAACATTTCCTCCCTCAAGCATTAGGAACCCAAATCCTTGGGGACTTTGGGGCAATGACCACTCTGGCTGCTAACTGCTGTAAAGGGACATTGAGACTTCTTTGGGTTCCATCTGCTTGCTAACTATTGCTTGGAGGAGGCAGAGGGAAGTGTCCCTCCATTGGCCCATGATAGATGTCTGGAGCTTGGGGTCCCAGGGGTGGATTGTTGTTCATGACGATCATTTGTAGCTTTATAGCCTCTATTCTAGAAGAGGTAAATTTAGTTAATAAGTTGATTATATTTATAATGGGGTTGCAAAGGGAAGAAGACATGAGCCATGAATTTGATTTCCAGAAAGAGGCTGAGGTCCTGATCCTATATAAGGATTCAAGGATGCTCTGAATGTTCTGTTGGATTTGTCCTGATTTGTTAACATAGAAGCAACACTGTTCCTTAAGACACAGGCATGCTCCCCCTGCTGAGACTGTAAGGAGGTCTAATGCCCTTCAATTTTGGAGAGCGACTCTAGCTAATGAGTCCAGTTATTCTATAGGAGTTGTCCTTTTCCCTGTCCACTAATACGGAGTGTTACCTACAAGGGGAACTAATGGCTTTAAGTAGCCCATAAGAAAGAAACTTAGAAATTATAAGATGAAGCCCAGCCCTTGCCTCAGGCCTTAGAGGGTGCTGCTTCTGGGGGTGGGAAACGGTGAGGGATCCATAAGACTAATGAGGACAGGTTTTTAGTCCGGCCAGGAATCTCAGTGTCCTAGACTGCTGGGTCAATTTGACTCTCCCGAGTAGGGGTGAGAGTATTCAGATGGTCTTCAGTTTGCATAACTAACATTTGGAGGGGTGGTCTTAGGACAGGATTTTCTCCTATAACTAAACTATTTTGATTCCTAACAATTGGAGAAGGTCCCTCCCAAGGAGGGGAGTTGGGCATTCAGGGACTACATGAAAGGAATGAATGAAATAATATCCTTCCCAGAGACAGCCCAAAGGAGGAATGAAATTCTTAGTAGTGAGCTTTCCCGCCACACCCCGGACAGTGCAAGTTTGGGAGGAAAGGAGTCTGGAGAAGGCAGTAAGGACTGAGTAGGTGGCCCCAGTATCAAATGAAAAGGTTATTGTCCTACCTGCCACATCCATGCGTACCCTAGGCTCCAGCCTAGTAATGGTGACCTCTTGAGGTGAGGCCAACTGAGGCAGGCAGCTTCAGTCCTGAGTTACCATCTGCAAAGCAGTTGCAGCCTTAGGCCCGGGGGCCCTTCGGCGAGAGGGCTGCGCAATGGCCTGCAGTCCTGCATTTGTAGCAGGGCATTTGAGAAGACTTATGATTAGGATACTCCTTTGCCCAATTCCCTGCATCTCGGCACACGTGACAGTTAGTGTCTTTTAGAGCAAGCCATGCAGGGCCTTCAGGATGTGACTGTGAATGTCCTGCAAGCAAGCGCAGCTAAAACTTGGGCGTGCCGGCCTCCTTCCTTTCCTCCTCCTCCTGAGCCCTGGCCTCCCTCTCTTGGTCTGTTGTAAAAGACCACACTGGCTGTGGTCAGCATTTCGTCCAAGGAAACCCCAGGGCTCAGGAGAAGCTTTTGTACCTTTCTCATAAAGTCAGAAGCAGATTGGGTTGGAAATTTGTCCTTTTATATTACTTGTCCCTTGTAAGACTGTAGATCTAGGTTACTATATATAATGAGAGCTTCCTCAGCCTTTCCAAGAAGGTAATAGGATTTTCATGCAAGCCCTGGCTAATGGCAGACACCTTAGAATAATTAATGGCTTTGTGATGGCCTACTTTGAGTCCTGCCTTACCACAGAGTAAGAAATGGTTTCTCTCCCACTTTTGGGAATTGCTATTGTAATCCCATTCATGGTCCATGGGTGGGACCACAGTTTGGGGTTTCTCCTATATGGTATTTATTGTCAGATTGATGTAAATTGTTAGCAAATTTTCTGGCCTCCTTAGTTACCTTTTCCTGTTCAACGTCTGGCAGTTTGTCCCAGAACTATCGTCACATCTTTCCAGGTCAATTCATATGAGGTGTTGGAAAGCATCTACATATTTGTCCCGATTGTCTGAATAGTTCCCAAGGTCAGCTTTAATTTGAGCTCAATGAGGGAGAAGGGTCTGTGTATTAGGTGGGGGTCAAATTCTCCTGCCGTTTTCAGTCAGGGGCAAGAGCTTAATTGTCAGAGCAGCTTTAGAGGCAGGAGAAGCAGGGGCCAGCAGTTGTGCTGGGGACCCTGGGTAGTGAAGAAGGCAGCGAAAAGGCCTCCTCTGGGGTCCCTGGGGCTGGGGGTGGTTCAGTGAGCACTTGGGGATCTGTAAGTGCCTCATTAGTAGGGTTAAGTTCACACTTGTTACATAAATCTCTACTGCCCCTTAGATAGAAAAATACTTGTATATAAGGACTCTCTGACCATTTTCTAAGACATTTACAAAAGAGGCTGAGTTGTAGAATTGTTGTATAGTTTAGGGTCCCATTAAGGGGCCAAACCTCTCCTTCCCCTATGTGGTATTGGGGGGCCAACCTGTGTTACAAAAAAAGATTAGTTGGCCTTTTTTTTTTAATTTTGAGGATCAAATTGTGAACTATTAGAAAGGACACATCTCAAGGGGGTATCAGTGGGAACGGACTCTGATTCCCATCTAGGAAAGGGAAAACACCCTATGATTCGCTGGGGCAAGGCAAGTCACCCCGGGAGATGGGCTGTAGCAAAACTGCCTTTCGAGACAGTGGCAAGACTGTCCTGCTGGGGATGGGCAGTGGCAGGACCACATAGGGCTGTTGTGAGGATTAAACAAGGTGATGCATGGGTAGCACTCAGCACAGGACCTGACACAAAGATGGTCAGTGTTAGCTACTCCGCAGTAGCATGAGCACCTTGGGCTTTGTTTCACTGGAGACAGGGAGTTCAAATTAGCATTGAGCTACTTCCAAGGGAAAGGGCTGGTAATCTTAGATGAGCGAGAACCTCAGACCTTCATGGAAGCACTATTACAGACAGTGGTTATTTAACCAGTACAAGCCCACTGGGTTTGGCACAGAACGCTGTACCTGGTGTCAAAGAGTTTGAAGGCATGATCTTTGGCATCAAGATTGTTATCTTGTTAGCAAACTAGACCCATTGTGGTTTATTGCTACCTATAAAAGCATCTTGCGGAAGCTTTCAGAAGGAGGCAAGCTTTGAGTAGTGACTCCTCCCAGAGCGCTCTGCACGAAGCCCAGCTCAGACATTCTCATCACTTGGTTGATCACTCCTTGTATCACCCCTGAAGGAGTAAAGGCATATTCCATCTTGCGGTTACAGTGGAATGCAGTGAGGCAGGCTTGGAAATCAGACACACCTGGGTTTAGCCCGGGTTCATCCACTCTCTGGTGATATGACCTTGACCAGGTTATAGAACTTCCCAGCCGCAGATTTCTCGTCTACAAACTGGGCTGTGGCAGGACCATGGGCCATGATGTGCGTAAAGCCCAACACATTGTCTGGCCCGTAGTAGGTGCTGTGAACATTTCACATCCCTTCTCCCTCTTCTTGGCTGCCTGCAAAGAACTAAGCAAAGGAACATTTTGATTTGGCCACTCATTGTCCTGTCAGCAGGAATTTCCTAGCCAGTTGGCATTGGGAAAAAAAGCTTGGTAAATAATAATAATGATGATGATGATAATAGCTGTGAACACCAGAATAGCTCAGATTGCTTTTTCAATCTGTGACAGTGGCCAAAATGCAGGTCCTTTGTGTTCCCAAAGGGCCTCTAAAACTCCACAAGGAAGTTTTGGAAGAGAGGACCAAGTGTTGGTCTGTGTGTTGATGCAGAGGGAAAAGAACACCGCCACACACACTTTCTCCAACCTGTCTGGAGGAAAAAGCCCTTACGTGCAGCTGCTAGAAACACCCTCGTCCTTTCCCTGTCCGAGTTTGCCAGACCAAACAAATCTGTGTCTAACAATGTGTGCTTTTAGGAACTACGAAGGATCTGATAGGGAAGGTAATCTAGGGAAGCCTCCCAACATCCTGTCTGCCTGGTAGTGCACGTAGCATACTTTTTCTTAGTCCTGGGCAAAGTGCACCATTGGGTAGGGTGAGGACAGCAGTCAGAGTCAGCACCAGTCACTGTAGCTCCTCAGGTATCCACCCAGCGGCTGTGTGGCCCGAGCCTGTGTTAATTCTAAGAAGAAATATTTGAATGAATTTATTTAAATTAAATAAAAACTTTAATTTAAAAAAAGAAAAATTGAAAATGTTCATAAGGGAAATTTATTATGCATGCTAAACAATTTTTCTATTTTGTTTCCTTTAGGAGAACTATCCTATCCCTGAACCAGGCCCAAATGGTACGTCCTTGGGATACTCAACTTACATTTCTTGTTTCCTCTTGTTTCCCCTGGAGACACATATGTACTGCTCCTTACCCCTCTTCTGCTATAATTTATTACTTTTGCCTCCATTAAAAACTACGCTTTAAAAAACAAACAAAAAAACTATGCTTTTGTTAGGCTTTCCACCTTGTCCATTGTCTGTAGCACGACTGGATAGATACCACTTGGCTGCTACATACAATAAAAGAAACAGTGATAGAATGAGAATAGTTACATATCAGACTGCTGGCTTGTCCCGAAGAGTTTTGGGCATAAAATGTCTTCAATTTATGAACCAAAGGCAGAATTGTTCCTTTTTTGACCTAATAACAGAGTTAGGTCACTCTGACCACTCACTATAAGCTGCTATTTGGGTGGCCACATCATGTCCTAACCCTAACCCAAACTTTGAAAAAGAGCGAGTCTATAGAACTTAATCTTTTAGTTAGAAAAGAAAGCATTATGCCAGGAAGACCAGGACCTTCTGTGCAGTGGGGATGGGAGGGGCTACATGGATCCCTGCCCCACTGTCCTGATCAACCAGGTACAGAAAGTGGGTGAGCACGCTGGGGCAGGGTTCCTGCCACCTTTACGCCGTTCCTTCTGGTCTCTCACTGGGCGAGCCTGCGGCTGAGCTGACACGCACATTTCCTGGGTGGTGTCTGTACATGGGGAGGTCATGTCACCCTATTGGCTAAGGCAGATCCCTGCTGACAGTTTTCAAGTCCATTCCATCCCTGGAGTCCCACTTCATGACCTGCAGGACCCTGAAGTGAGGCTGGGAGCAACGGGCCATGTCTATAGAGAGCTCATCGCACATCCAGCCTTTCAGGTCCCCTTTCTGTCCTTGATGAGTTAGGGATGTGCTGTCCCGCCTTACCCCCACAACTGGAGCTTCTGTGTGAACATCAGATTGAAGGCAGCTTTCCTGTAGCCTCCAGAGCTTTCTTACTCAAAGGTCATTTGGGTTATTGATTTATAGTGATAAGAATACAGACAAGAGTTGTTTCTATCAGTATTTAGCAAGTAATGTATATTTAGGGCTTACGTGTTTTCACTAAGATAACATATTCAGAGAAGTGAAATAAGTAGCTCACTGTGTCATGAAAAGTTGGTGTTGATTCCAGAGGTGGCCAAACAAGGGCTATCTTGGACTCAAAGCGTCCTGGTACTGCTTCTCTCTCTGAAGCAGCATTCTGCCTTCATTTTCTTGTCTCTTGATGTCCTTGAATTGAACAGGGATAACGATGGTAAAATTTCAGTTCGAGTTCTAACAAGTCAAATTTAACCTCTAATTACCTCTAAATTGGTATCTTTAAGAGAGGAAACTCAGACAATTTACGTAACTCAAATGACTTTTCCCTAACTTTGATCTCAGAATTTGCCCTGTCATTTCTTTCACTGTTCACCAAAACCAAAGATGGAGAAAGTTCTGGAGAGCAGCCCTTGGGGGATCGCCCATGGTTTGTGGCAAGGGCAGTGTGTAAGACACCTGAATGCATAGCAGAGATTTGGGTCTCTTTGTCTTTCTAAGGCAGAGCTTTTTCTCAGGGAGATACTTGTAACACGGTCATCTCAGTCGGACTAGGCCAATAATCCTTTAGGACTTATTTCAGCAAACGGCTCCAGTAGCATCATTATTTTAAACTTGGAAAACTGACAACAACAATACTATCAAATCTCACTATATTCAAAACTGTGAAGGGGAAATACCAGTTGAAATCTTTGGGTGGTTTAAATGAACACAGCACTTTTTGGCAAAGCATCAGGCATGAAAATGCAGCATGAGCGCTCACAAAGTGTTGCCAAGCCTAGATTCTACCAGCCTCCTTACGTGAGCAGATAAAAATGAGGCACAGCACATTAATTGTCTGGATATAGTTATCTCCTAGAAAAGTTTTTTTCTCTTATGTGTTTGATACATTTCTTCCTACTAATTCCTTGTTTATGCAGTGTGTTAGAGGTGTCCAGAGAAAAAGAACTGAGATTTATCATATAGATGTATTAATATACAGATTTATTCTATAGAGAGAGGACAGGAGGGAGATTTAAGGAATTGCTGCACGTGATTGTGGAGACTGGCAAGTCTGAAACTTACAGGGCTGCCCGGCAGGCTGGAAATTCAGATAAAAATGGATGTCACAGTATTGAGGGAGAAGTCCTTCAGGAAACCTCAGTCCTGTCTTTTAAGGACTTCAACTGATTGGATGAAGCTTATCCACATTATGGAGGGGAATCTGCTTCACTCAAAGTCTAATAATTTAAGTGTGTTTTAATTGGGGTATAATTGACACACAGCATTATATTAGTTTTAGGTGTATAACATAATGATTTGATATTTGTATAAATTGTGAAATGATCACAATAAGTCTAGTTAATATCCATCACCTTACATAGTGACAAAATTTTTTTCTTGTGATGAGAACTTTTAAGATTTCTATGCTTAACAACTGTCAAATATACAGTACAGTTGTATTAGCTAGTCACGATGCTGTACATTATATCCCCATGATTTATATGTTTTATCACTGGCAGTTTGACCCTCGTCATCCATTTCATCCACCCCCCTACCCCCACCCCCATCCTCTGGCAACCACCAATCTGTTCTCCATAACTGTGAGCTTGTTTTTTTTTTTGTTTTTTTTTTTTTAGATTCTCTATATTAGTGAGATCATATGGTATTTATCTTTCTCTGTCTGATTAATTACACTTAGCATAACACCCTCAAGGTCCATCAATGTTGTCCCAAATGGCAAGATTTGTGTTTTTTTAATGGCTGAGTAATATTCTGTTATATATATATATATATATATATATATATATATATATATATATATATATATATATATAAATATATATGCCACATTTTATTTATCCATTTATCCATTGATGGACACTTAGGTTGTTTCCATATCTTGTCTATTGTAAATAATGCTTTGGTGAACATGGGAGCGCTTAAATGTTAAATCACATCCGAGAAATACCTTCAGAGCAACATCTAGTGTTTGACCAAACAACTGGGCACTATGGCCTAGCCAAGTTGACACATCGAATTAACCCTCACATGGTGTTATTTTGCTCTGTGGAAGCTTTCTTGCTATGCAAGACTAATCTGGGTTGCTGTTTAGCTTATTTTCCTCTGGTCTGAATGTTTTACTTGGCCTTTGAGACTAAGCCCTCTCCTTCATGCAGAGGAGGATTGCCAGTGTGCCCCAGGGAGGTCATTCCTTCCCTCCTTATTTTCTCCTTCTGCTTTCTCTTATCAGAGGTGCTGCTGAAGATGCATTCCGTTGGAATCTGCGGCTCAGATGTCCACTACTGGCAGCATGGTCGAATTGGGGATTTTATCGTGAAAAAGCCGATGGTGCTGGGCCATGAAGCTTCAGGAACAGTCGTAAAAGTGGGATCATTGGTAAAGCACCTAAAACCAGGTCAGGAAAGCCCTTCAGCGAATGGGTCTATCTGTTTATTCATTCAACGTCAATATTTGTGCATGCTTTCTCGGGGGCAGGCCCTCTGTTAAATACCGGGGATGCAGCAGTCAAGAAGACGGTCTCAGTCCCTACACACATGGATCTTACCTTCTACAGGGGATGACAGCTGGGACACACAGATAGTTACTGAATTACGATTGTGTTGAAGGCAGCAGAGAAGAATACAGGGTGTGATTGGTGTGTTCTGTCCAGACCCCTGGCTAGTCTGAGGAAGGGCCTGTTAAGCCAACACCTCCAGGCAAGTAAGAAATAAGCGAGGTAAAGAGGTGGGGAAAACACTCCAGGCACAGGAACCACAATCTGTCTCCTCATGCTAAGAACCAGGGCATTTGAAACAGTCTTTGATTTCATTGGATTGCTGGAAAACCACCGATATTTTTCTAGATTTGCTTAATTCATTCTGGAGGAAGGAATTCTCAGCTGTGGCAGACTGTGATGTTCCCCATCACAGTGAATTAATTCCAAGCTGTCTTGGCATAACTAGCCATTAGCTTTAACCTTCCTTTGCTGATGAGGCCACTGCACAGCCTGGAGATGATATCAGATTATTTGGGAGAAGGAGGAGGTTGGCAAGAAGTGCCATCCTGTGTTAGTTAGAAGGCTCTTTGAGCCCAGTTACATGGAGAGGGATCAGCAAGCTCTGAAGAAGCTAGACATGTGTCTCATTTAGAAATGTTAAGTCAGGCCCTCCTTTCTTCATCAGTAGAGTCAAGAAAGCCCCTAGGGTTTTGCAGGGTTCTCCCAAAGTGAAAAGTCCGCAGTTTCCAATAGTCACTGATTGGTTCTTACCTGTGGGCCTAGGTCTCTCAACACATGTCATAAAAAGGAGTGGGGTTTTCTACATTTAAGTTATAACAGGTGCTTAGTCGGCATCAACAATGGGTCCAGTCTGTGCCGGTGCTTTGAGGGGTATAGAAAATTAAGAAGATTTGATCCTTGGATGTTTCAGTCTAGTTGGATAGACCAGACATCAGGACATATACAAATACCAACAATTAGAGGACAAGACCATATGGTACAATCAGTAAAAAATAGTCTCCAGAAGTTCAAAGAAAGGGCATTTGTCATGGGCAGAGCTGTGTAAAGAAGGTTCATGGAGGAGACAGGTCTTTGAGCTAGACATTTAACATTATAAGAAGGCAGATAACATTGATTTACTGTTTGTCTCCATGTTAAATACTTACATGTATAATTATTTACTTCATTCTTGAAACAACTCTGTGAGATAGGCATCATTTTACTCGTTATCAGATAAAGAAAGTAAAACGTGGAAATTGCTCAGGGTCAAACACTGATTAGGCTCAGAGCTGGGATGCCTGCCTTGGTCTTTCAGATTCTTGAGCAAGTGCTCAGAACCACTGGTCTGCCCAGCATCTGTAGACATGAGAAAGGTTTTGTATTTGAGTTAGTGAAGAGGTCAGAAGCTAATATTCCAGGTAAGAGGAACAGAATAATAAAATTACAGAGGTTGAAGTTACATATCTGTAATTGCTAATAAGTCTGTGCTGCTCGGAGCAGAGGTTCTGTGTTGAAGAGTTAGTTGAGATGGTTAAGAATACGTGATCTGTACAGAAGTCGATTTAAAAAGCACCGTACAACTGTGAGTTATTATATGATTATTATAATGTAACAAAATTGAATAATATAAACTCCACCTAATTATGGAAGATCCTGAATGCTAAGTTGAAGAATTCATTCAGTGGTAGAAGCATAGTTTGGAGAAGGTTCATTGGTAGCAGAGAGGAGAGGAGAGGGGGACAGGAGGAAGAGACATATATACAAGTACAGGAACACTTTTTAGTGGTCACAGGGATTTCATTATTGAAGTGCTTCACTTGCTAACTTTGACTTAAAGTTCTAATCAACTAATCTAGAAAGAAGAAAGCCTCTCATTGAGTAGTTCTTAATATGGGTTTATAAAATTTAAATGTAAATTTATATTAAATCTGAATCTAATTTAAATTAAATCATTAAATCTAAGGCATGCAAAAATTCCTAATTTATATACAATCTGGCCCTCTGTTTTATAGTTTGAATTTCTTCCACAATACTGCCAGCTCAGATAATTATAATGATGATTAATATAATGAAAATAGTTAGTACTAGTATGTGTTACTGCCACCAACCGTCGCCTCTAGCTTTAATGAGCACTAATTACATACCAGGATGCTACACTATTATGTGGGCAGTTTTAACACAAAAGACATAACAAGTAGCCTAATGTGTCTCTTAGTCAAGGGCAGCCCTCCCAGGGTTCTCAGGCTTCGAACACCCCTCAGGCCTAGGAGGGCCCTAAAGCCACTAGCATGCCCCTCTGGGGGCGGGGGTGGGGAGTGACTGGGAAGGAACACAAAGGAATAACATTTCTGAAGTGGTGGTGATGTTCTGTATCTTGATAGTTTATATCACACAGTTGAATGCGTCTATCCAAATTCATCTAGTGATCCACTTAAGATTTGTGCATTTCATCAATACCAAAATTTTTCCTTAAAAGAAAAAGAACCATAAACAAGTATTGAGCTCTAGTTCATGATATGCAGGTTGAAATATTTAAGGGTGCAGTGTACTAATAACCTGCAACCTACTTTGAAATGCATCAGAAAAGAAGTTGGGTTGATGGATAAAGGAGAGATGGATGGATATGTGATAAAGTCAATGTAGCTAGATGTTAATTGAAGAATCTAGGTGGAGAATATCTGGGTGTTCGCTGTACATTTTTTTTCAACTTTGATGTATATATGAAAATTTTCCTAATAAAAAGAGTAAAGAGCAATTCTAAGGCTGGGTTTCCAAGCAGACTTAGTGAGACATAGAGTAGAAGTATGATAGAGCCAGCTGTTCACAAGCCTGAGGGTTCCTCTCTCCCGTACCAGAGTTGGGGGCCTCTGTGGGTCATTTGCCTTAGCAGTTGTGCCCTAGCTATTGTCTAAACAAAACCAGACTGAATATAGACATGTCCTAATTATTGCTCCTATAAAGGCCTTGCCCCTTATTTTCAAAACAGGTGAAGAGAAAAATGTCTGCAAACTCCACACACTAGCTCCCTCTTTGGTAGCAGTTTGAGATGGCTTGCTGGGAGGTAGCTGTGGAGCTGGAGGGGCAGGTTGGTTTGGTCCATGAGTTGGTAAAAGGACAGATCGAACCAGTCTGTGGAGAAGTTCATTCTCTCTCAGAGTGCGAGTCTGTACTGTGACCTTTGTTTCCTTTGGAAGCACTGACGGGCTGGGCTTGCCTAGAGCACGCGGACCACCAGGTAGGAGAGTGGCTCAGGCGGCCAGATTCCCCGCTGGTATCTGCCCATGAGCTGAACACCTTCACAGCATCTCTGCCTCTGCTCGTGTTTTCCTATCCAGGAGATCGTGTTGCCATCGAGCCTGGTGCTCCCCGAGAAACTGATGAATTCTGCAAGATTGGACGATACAACCTGTCGCCATCCATCTTCTTCTGTGCCACACCCCCTGATGATGGGAACCTCTGCCGGTTCTATAAGCATAATGCCAGCTTCTGCTACAAGTGAGTGTCCAGCCCAGCTGTGCCACGTGGGACCTATCCCCCTCCGTTTGTTTGGTGTTCTTTCTTCTAGTTTCCTGTGGTGACTTCTTTGTTCTGTTCATCTCTTAATTCCAGACATGAGACATCCCCTCCGCAAGCCTGTCCTTGGTGGTGTGCAGAGAGGGTAGCCTGACCAGGGCTAAGACGGACTCACAGTGCTTGGTTTTAGTCTTTCAGTCTAACTTCCCCTCATCGTGCGCAGTAATACAAAACTGTTGCTGAAGTCACTCATTTCTCTCCAGCCATCCTGGAGATACCTTGTTGTGGTTTGTCCTCCGTTCTTGGTTTCCACTGCAGTTATAGGAAAGAGAACTTATAATAACAGTGACCTTGATGACAACAACAAATAAGGACAGCAACATTTGGGGTTTACTGAGGAAGCATGGCATGGAGCCAGCTTCTGAGCTGTGGGACCCTGGATCAACTCCCTCCTAGTGAGTGACTGAAGAAATGACTTAACCTTCCTCTGCTTCAGTTTCATTTAATCTCTCGACAATTAAATAAGGCAATGCAGGTGAAATCACAATTATTATTACTACTTGCCTGGCCTTGTGCTAGTAAGTACTTTGCATTCCTTATCTTATTTAACCTTCAGGAGAATTAATGGTGAGAGGTGGGCACCAGTCGTGCAGTTTTGTGAAAGAGTTAGCAGAGGCAGGAAGAGGCTAATTGGCTGGGGCACAGAGCAGAGCCAGGAGTTAAGCCAACGTGGCTGTAATTCTCAAGCTCATGCCCTGTGCTTACTGCCTTACCCCAACATTCAAAATGGTTTTAGGGTGAGAAGTTTTGTCTGGCAGAAGCAAAGTGCTGTACCTTCTGCATGGCCCCCAGCCCATGGAGCTTGGGTGCTGAAGTGTCCCTTTCCTCCTGACCCTACCAGGCTCATTTTTCTCCCACCCCGATCTGGCCCCATTGGTGGCTCTGTCAGCCAGGATGGGGCTTGTCTGATGGAGGCCAGGTGCCAATCACAGGGGCAGTCTGCCAGATCTAAGTTTTCTAGTGCCCACTGGAAACCTTGAGAGGAGTCACAGGCCAGAGACCTCGTGATGAGTTTAAGTCAATACCCAAACATGCTCTAGAAGAAAGCAGGTTGTGTGAGCAGAGTCTGCCTTTCCTGAGCCCTTTCCAAGTCAAGATGCCATACAAGGTTTTCATGGGAGGAAGAAGAGCAAAGTGGTAAAGCTCTAGACTAACTTCTGGTCTCTGCCATTTACCAACTGTGTGACCTTGAGCAAGTGATTTAAACTTTGTAACCTCAATATCCTTGCCTGTAAAATGGGGATGATAGTAGCACCAATATGGTGAAATGCATAGAACTATTGACAGGATTCAATAAGAAAGGCATATCAACTGCTCAGCATGGGACTTGGCACATAGGAGGTGCTCAATAGGTGGTGTCATCATATGTCACAGCCGTGGCCTTGCGTCTGGAGGATGGTACAAGGTTAGGCCTGAAAGGGATCTTTGGGCTGGGGAGGGGGGAGGGGTAATTTGTAGGGAATGGTGTGGGAGGGGGTGTTCTGGCTGGCAGTGACTATGAGAGAGGACTGAGGAGCGTCTCTAGGGGATATGCAAACCCCACCTCTCTTCTCTCCTCCCAGGGGACTTTCTGCTTGTGTCCACAGCCCAGCTCTGGGCCCAAGCCCTCCTCTCTGGTTTCTCTTTGTGAGGATTCCTACACTACCACAGCCTCTTTATTCTCCTGTGCATCTTATTTTCATTCTATCTTCCTGCTTCCTTCTTGGCTTCTTAATCATTCTTTAACCCTTTTGCCTGTTCCCTGAACCCTATTGTGAAAATCACCAAGTTGCCTTGTCATTCTCTGGTGTTTATAAAGTCATGAAAGATTAGCGCAGGGAAGAAGCTTAGAGTCCTCTCATCCCGCTCCCCAGCACTGACCAAGGTTGGGGAAGGAGGACCCAGTAACTCTCTCTCAAGGTCAGTGGCAAAGGTGCTGGGCCCCAGGACCCTCCCTGATGCTTCTGCCTCCATGCCAGGCTGCCCTTCCATGCTGCTGGCTATGGCTGCATATGTGAAAAGGCAGCATCTGCCTAATCAGTAGAATATTCTCCCAGGTAACAGTCCGCAGCATCACCCCTAATCACATTTCTCCTTGGTGTTCTTATTACAAGAGCAAGTCAGAGAGGAGGAGAGAGGACCAAAGGCTACCCTCAGCTTAGAGCCAATACAAGTATTGAGGGAGATCCCAAATGGGAAGGAGCAGGTGTGACTGGGAAAGTGTGGTTAGGCGTCCTTGAGAGTTTGGGAGTCTTCATTATTTCATTTCTATTTTTTTCCTTTATATAGAGTTGATTGGGTAATTGGGTGGATAGAAGGGGTGATGACAGCAATCAGAGCAGGAGGGTAGATTGGAGTGGGGGCAATGATATGAGAGAAGCAAAAGGGAGGCGAGAAGGAAAGGGTGGTGGGCAGCAGCCAGGCCGACTGCAGGTCTGGTTATTTATTCTTTGGGGATCATGAACAGTGACAGGAGGATCATGGCGATGAACACATGGTTTGGCTGCCACCTTTGTTTTTGGAACTTGAGGGTTTTTATGTGGAGGTTTTTGGGGGCACTGAATAGATACCAGACAATTAGGAACTGACAGAAATTAGATATTAACTACAGAGCTGCTTGTACCAAGAGGCAGCTGATAGGGGCAGGCAGAGGATTGTGGAATTAAGACCTGGGTGCAAGCCTTGCTTTTCCACTCACTGGCCTTGTAACCTTGGGCAAGTGTCTTAATGTCATCGAGCTTCAGTTTCTTCTATAGAATAAAGGTAAAAATAAAGCCTGCTCTTCCCACCTGACAAGGTCATGGTGAGGATTAAATGATAATGGATGAGAAAGCTCTCTAATCTGTAAAGCCTCATGCAAATGTTTGCTGTCATCATCAGTAGGATTATTAATAGGATCAAGCTGCCAGTGGACTTGGAAGTGAAAACCAGAACCCTGTGGTGAAAGTGACAGCATTTAATCAGCTGTGTGGGAGACAGGTCCTTTTGTCATCCTAACCAGTCGTGGGACAGCCAGGTAGCTGCTGCCATCAAATGTAGTTCTTCTGGAATGTGTCGTGGAGGGGTCGGGGGGTGGGGGGTGACAAATGAACAGAGCGCTAGCTTACAAATCATTTTTTTGCAAAGCTGCTACATAGTAGTTGGGATTGTTTGCTAAAGTAAAATCAGAAAGGCTATCAAACAGATGAGATACTGGAATGTGACTATGTTAACCTTTTTTGTTAAATGAATTTTTCATTTATTAATGACAGCCACACCATACGTTATCTTGGATAGCATATTAAAGAAAACATAATGTATTGATATTCATTGAAGTGATGTCTACAAAGAAAACCATCTTCAGAGGGGAACAGTGTGTCATGGGTTCTAAATCAGACATGTCTGGTTTCCAATAAAGACCCTTTGAGCCTCTCACTAGATTAGAAATTTTGGAACAAGTAATTTAATGCTCCAAGCCTCGGTTTCCTCATTTGCAAAACAAGTATAATAGTACCTACTACAGAACTGTTCTGAGGACTTACATGAGTGAATATATGTAAATTTAGCTTGGTGCATTGCCTGGCACATAAATAAGTGCTCGATAAATATTAACTATTGTTATTAACCCAGAGGGACTAACTGAGTGTGTTGAATGACTCCCCAGGCTTCCTGACAATGTCACCTTTGAGGAAGGGGCCCTGGTTGAGCCACTGTCTGTGGGGATCCATGCCTGCCGGCGAGCTGGAATCACCCTGGGAAGCAAGGTGTTTGTGTGTGGAGCTGGTAAGAAACAGGTGGCACCCGGGCTATGAATTCATTAAAGGGGAATGTGGGGACCCCTCTGCCCACCTCATTCCCCCTTCAAGGCTGAAATTGGTCCTAGGATCTTTCTGGGTAGGAGAGGATTACAATGTCTCATTCCCTCAGTGACCAGCACTTTGTTAAATAAACTAATATCTGCAGACATGATAGTAACTGCTGTTATTTCCTAGGCAACATAACCCTTTTATTCATTTAAAGAATGCAATTTGGGATTATTTTTTCAACCTTTGACAGGAAACTAGGGAAATATTTTTGATAGTAAAGAGAGGAGCAACTTTTGGAACTTTCAAATTATACTGGAGAAGTAGTCTTCTGGTCTATCCAGAAGTGAGGTGGGCCGTGCGCATAGCCAGTGGAAGGACTGGAGTGCAGGCCACCGTGAGTCAGCATTCTGCATTGGGCTCACAGCTAGCTGCTTTCCGCCGCCTGAACAAACCCTGGCTGCCTCAGACTGAAGCATTTAGGCCTCTGACTTCTGGTGACTCAGACAGCATGCTCATACTCCTTGTGGGTGTGATCTGGTGATCCTCATACACTTTTTTTTTGAGGTATAATTGACATATAACATATTAGTTTCAGGTGCACAACATAATTATTTGATATTTGTATGTACAGTTAATCCTTGTACAACCCTGGGATGCCAACACCCTGTGCAATCAAAAATCTGGATATAACTTTTGACTCTCCCAAAACTTAGCTAATAGCCTACTGTTGGCCAGAAGCCTTACCAATAACACAAACAGTTGATTAACACATATTTTGTATGTTATGTATTATATACTGTATTCTTACAATAAAGTAAGCTAGCGAAAAGAAAATGTTATTAAGAAAATCGTAAGAGAAAATTCATTTATGACATTTATTGAATAAAATCTACGTATGAGTGGACCTGCATAGTTCAAACCCACGTTGCTCAAAGGTCAACTGTATTGCAAAATGACCACCACAGTAGTTTAGTTAACATCCATCACTATACTTAGTTACAAATTTTTTTTCTTGTGATGAGAACTTTTAAGATCTGTTCTCTTAGCAACTTTCAAATATGTAGTACAGTATTATTAACTATAGTCACCATGCTGTACATTAATCATTTTATAACTGAAAGTTTGTGCCTTTTGACCCCCTTCACCTGTTTCACCCACCTCCTACACTCTGCCTCTGGTAACCAACCTGTTCTCTGTATCTATGAGCTTGGGGTTTTTGTTTTGTTTTGTTTTAGATTCCATATACAAGTATTTCGACATGACATTTGCCTTTCTCTGTCTGATTTTTTTCACTTAGCATAATGCCCTCAAGGTCCATCTGTGTTGTCACAAATGGCAAGATTTTCTTCTTTTTTGTGGCTGAGTAATGTTCCATTGTATACATTACATACCACATTTTCTTCATCCATTTAGCCATCAGCTAACCCTTAAGTTGTTTCCATGTCTTAACTATTGTAAATAATGCTGCAATGAACACATATCTTTGAATTAATGTTTTCATTATCTTTGGATCAATATCCCGAAGTAGAAATGCTGGATTATATGGTAGTTCTGTTTTCAATTTTCTGAGGAAACTCCCTACTTTTTAAATAATGACTGCATCAATTTATATTCCTACCAACAGTGTACATGGGTTCCCTTTTCTCCCCATCTTCACCAGCACTTGTTATTTCTTGCGTTTTTAATAATAGCCATTTTAAGAGGTCTGCTGTGATCTCATTGTGGTTTTGATTTGCATTTCCCTGATGAGTGGTGTTGAGTGCCTTTTCATGTACCTGTTGGCCATCTGTGTGACTTTGGAAAAATGTCTATTCTGATCCTTTGCCCATTTTTTAATGGAATTGTTTGTTTTTTTGCTATTGAGTTATATGAGTTCTTTATATATTTTTGATATTAACCCCTTAACAAATACATGATTTGCAAATATTTTCTCCTATTTAGTAGGCTACCTTTTTCATTTTGTTGATGGTTTCCTTTGCTGATCAGAAGCTTTTTAGTTTGATGTTTTCCCACTTGTTTAGTTTTGCTTTTATTGCCTTTGCTTTTGGTGTCAAATCCAAAAAATCATCACCAAAAAATCATCACCAAGACAATGTCAAGGAGCTCACCACCTATGTTTTCTTCTAGGGTTTTATGGTTTCAGGTCTTTAATCCATTTTGAGTTAATCCTCACACACTTTTGTGACTGATTTTCTTTGGCAGGGCTGGATAAGTGATTGCAGGGCTTCCTAAGTGGGGTGATGGGTATAGAACAGACTTGCCTCAATGAGCCAGCAGACTGTTGGTTTCAGGTGACAGATTTTTTTTTTAAATTAGATTCAGGTGTACAAAACAAAGTAATAGTTAGACATTTGTCGCGTCCAGCGCAACACAGGCAGTGAGAACGAGAAGGGACGACGAAGGGTTAAGAAAGAAACAGAAATCAAGAAAGTTTTGAAATAGGGGCCAAGGGTCTCACAGCCTCAAAGGACTGAGAGCCCCGAATCGGGCCACCTTGTGGCTTTTATTGATGCACATTCAAGGAAGTAGCGTTGTTTTTACTACGTCTGTGAGTCTCATACACGATACCAGAAAACTGGTTCAAACCAATCACCCTTGCCTGTCGAAAGTCTCAGGATGTGTAAATAATTATTGTTTGTACCTCCCCAGGGGACAAAATCTTTATGTTAAAAACTTACTGAGATGGAGAACTGATGTTATCACATCCCAAGCAGGTTGTGGGAAGGAATATAGCCACAGAGGCAGAAGCTCTCCTTAGACGGGGGAAGGTAGGGGCTGTGCCCACCTCCATCAACCCTGTGAATTCTCCTGGTGGTCCCCACACAACTGTGCCTGTCTTAGGTTGTTCCTTTCTTGAGGAATTTTACCGTCCTTGGCTAGCCAGCCATACTTTGGGGACAAACAGAGAGATGGCATAAAGGTGAAGCAATGTCCCTGAAAGGAATAGTCTCACAGACTCTTCTTTCTTTTTAGGGGTAGGTACGAGGGGACAGACAGGCATGCTGCTGTGTGACAACATCTCCTCCTTTTTGTTTTTGAAACATGAGAAACACAGACCTTGCAGATTCTTCATTCATTGCCCGTCAGAGGACTTTTTGTCCACTTCTGAGGACTAAACAAAATAAACATAGAACAATAAACAGAATAACAATAGCACCAGCAAATGGTCCTGTCAAAGTCTTTATCCAATTGACAGGGTACAAAGTAGAGAGTCCTTCTGCAGCCAAAGAAAGTGCCTCCTCTCCAGGGAGGAGTTGAAGCTTGGCGTTAGACATCTGATCAACTTCTTGTTGCAGTTGTAAAATGTCCACAGTGAGATTTGGTGTTTGTCCCAGGAGATGAGCTCGTAGCTCAGACCAAGGGGTACGAGTTTGATTATAAGAGAAAGGAGTTACACAATAGGTAGATATATTCCAATCACATTTTAAAGTAACCATAGTATGGAGATTTTCCAATTGATCACCAAGAAATATAACAGTAGTTTCTAAATCAGCTAATCTAACATTAATTTCCTGATCTATCTTGTTGGTTCCAAGATTTACTAGCATTTTCATGTCATTTTTGTACAAATTCAGTGATCTGTACCGTTCAGTGTAGAGCTACTCCAGAAACGGCAGCGACCGTGGTTATAGCAATTATTCCCATAATAGCAGCAATTAAGAGTCCAATAAATCTTTAGGTTCTATGTAAAATCTGATGAGAAAGTTGAAGAATAATATGGACGGTGGGGGAGCCTTCCCACACCCGCAGAGCCGCGATATTCAGATCTTGTAAATGGTTGCAGCCATCTATACTGGCTCCTCTGTTGTTGGTTCTTCCCGCGGTTGATTATCAGGCTGGTCTTCAGTACGTTGTTCATGATATGGTTTGATACACCAACTGGGCACCCACAAAGGACGTTCTTCTGGTCCTGGAGAAACACAAGCATAACCTCATTCCCATGTTAACAAGGTTCCTAACTGCCATTCATTAGTTTGAATATCTTTCCACCAAATGGGCACATTCTCCAAAGCTTTAGGATTATGGAGATTGTTAAAATGTTTTTCTGCAGCTGTGTGCCCAAGGTGTGGTTCTGTGCGAGAGCAAGAAGAATTTAAAAAAATTAAAGTAAACATGGCTTTAGCTAGTTGAACTTGTGGAGGATCCTGCTGTCTCCCCCTTTTTGTTTTTGAAGTTGTTTTCTCAAAGTACAATTAGCGCATTTAACAATGGCTTGGCCTTGTGTGTTATAAGGAATTCCTGTGGTGTGATTAATTTTTCACAGTTCACAGAATTTTGTAAACTTTGTGTTGATATAAGCAGGGCCATTGTCTGTTTTGATTGCTTGAGGGAGCCCCATGATTGAAAAACAGACAAGTAAATGGTGGCAGGAGTGCGTGGCAGTCTCACCTGTCTGCGCCATAGCAGTGAGAAAGCCAGAGGCAGTATACACAGTAACATGGACAAAGGACAAATGTCCAAAAGAGGGGACATGAGTCACATCCATTTGCCCGATAGCATTGGGGACTAAACCCCGGGGATTAACCCCTTCATGCCCCTCTTGTGGGGCATTAAGAATTTGACAAGTTGGACAAGTTTGAACAATCTGTCAAGCCTGTTTATGAGTGATAGGAAAGTGGGCCCAGAGGCCACCAGCATTTATATGAGTTAAAGAATGGAAATGGGTTGCCTCGGTAATTAGGGCACTTTTTACTAATGAATCAGCAATAGCATTGCCACGCGTCAATGAGCCCGGTCAAGGGGTATGAGCACGAATATGAGAAATAACAAATGGTTGTTGACGGTTTTTTACAACTTGTTGGAGTTGATTAAAAAGAAGTTGGAGAGACAGGTTTGAATTATAAGATAGAGACACGGTCTCAATGTTTTGTACTGTATGTACAGCCAAGCAGAATCAGAGACAATATTTAAAAGCTCAGTAAAATTTTTTAAAGCAGTTAGAACAGCTACTAACTCTGCTCTTTGTGCAGAGGTACAATTAGTTTGTATGATCTGTTGATCCGTTTCACTGACAATTGTTGCCTTACCATTACTAGACCCATCAGTGAAGACCGTGGCACCCTGCGGAATAGGGGTTTGTCTGAGCTTTTTAGGTAAAATTCATTTGGTCTTTAAAAGAAACTGAAATAATTTGTTTTTTGGATAATGATTGTCAATTACTCCAAAAAATTCACAAATCGCAGTTTGCCAAGATTCAGAATGAATATTTAAATGTGTTATTTGTTGTTTTTTAAAAGGAACTACTATTTTAACTTGGTTCCTGTTCATTTAAATGAAGCACTCTGGTGTGAGCTCGTGATATGAATTCTGAAATTAATTCTACATAACTTGGGAGTGACTTAACAAAATTGTTAGACAGAAACAGCCACTCTAGCAGGTCATTTTGTTGAATAATGACCGCCCTAGGTGAATGTGGAGTGGGGAAAATCAAAATTTGTAAAGGTTGAGATGGATTTATGTGCTGAATTTGAGCATCCTGAATTTTTCAACTAATTCTAACTCTTTGTTGGCCTGAGGGGTTAGAGTGCCGGGGTTGTCTGTTTGAGGGGGGCCCCGCAAAAGACCAAATAGGTTACTAAGTGCATAAGTAGGAATACCCAAAGTAGGATGTGGCCAATTAATATCTCCTAATAATTTTTGTAAATCATTTAATGTGGAGATTTGATCTCTCCTAATTTGTACCTTTTGAGGCCAGATGGTCTGTCTATCCATTATAGCTCCGAGATATTTTATAGGAGTTGTAGTTTGAATCTTATCAGGAGCTATACAGAGACCTGTTGACTCAAGCTGTTCCTGGAGTAACTTAAAACAATTAGCTAAAATCTCTGTAGAAGATGCAGCACAGAGAATGTCATCCATATAATGAATGATATAACAGTCTGGAAATTTTACTCTAACTGGCAAAACAGCTCTAGCTACAAATAATTGACAAATTGTGGGACTATTAAGCATTCCCTATGGAAGAACTTTCCATTGATATCTTTTGATAGGTTTTTTATTTATAGAAGGTATTGAAAATGCAAATCTAGGGCAGTCTTGAGGATGTAAGGGAATACTATAAAAACAATCTTGTAAGTCTATTAGTAATGGCCAATTTTTAGGAATCATGGATGGTTGTGGGAATCCAGGCTGTAAAGGACCCATAGGTTCAATTAGAGCATTAATAGCTCGCAAATCAGTGAGCATTCGCCATTTTCCTGATTTTTTCTTTATTACAAACACAGGTGAATTCCATGGACTAGTGGAGGGTTCTATATGATCTTGTTCTAATTGGATCTGTACTAATTCTGTCAAAGCCTCCAATTTTTCTTTTGAGAGGGGCCACTGTTCTATCCAAAGAGGCTTGTTATTAATCCATTTAAGAGCTATAGGAGTCCGTAGCTCTGCAACAGTGGCCCCTACATAAAAGACTCCTGATTTTTTAATTTAAATCCCAGTCCCTTACGTCCTTGTTGAGACGAGGGCTGTATAGGTTGAGTGATTCCCTGATTAAACTTTCCTAAACCTTTTCCTGGCTGATAGCCCATATGACTCATCATATTTTGACTTTGAGGACTATATTGTCTAGGCCAGGGGTGTCAAAACTTTTTTCAACGTTTTTTACCAAGGGCCATATGCAGTAAAATACACAAACAGCTGGGCCACTCATGCGAGGTGAAGTACGTATTGCCTCACCTGGTTTATTTAAGTAAACTAAATATATTTTTGGAATTTGCTGCAGGCCAACTAACAATGGATTGCGCAGTTTTGACACCCCTGGTCTAGAGGGTATCCAGATTTCTGCCTCCCATTGAGTGAGCAGATCTCGACCCCATAAATTTACTGGAATGTCAGCAACATAAGGTTGCAAAAATCCCTTCTGTCCCTCAGATCTGAGGCAAGGAATAATGTAAACACTTTGACGTAAACCTGAGGCTCGGCCCACCCCAACAATATTAATGTTGGGTTCCTGGACTTGCCAGTTTGCTGGCCATTCCTGAGAGCTGATTATAGGAATATCAGCACCAGTATCTATTATACCTCTAAAGTTCTTGTCTTGTATTTTAATTTGACAAATAGGATGGATTTCTGAAATCTTTTCTGCTAGAAAGATACCTGCCAGACCAGTACTTCCAAATCCTCTGGTTTCTCTTTTTTGGGTTCCCTTTTTTTGTGGGGGTATATAGGGTATTAGAAGGAGCTGAGCAACCCGTTCTCCTTTTTCAGCTGACCAGGGAACAGAAGAGGACATTATAATTGGAATCTCTCCCTCATAATCTGGATCAATTATTCCAGTGTGGACTATAACTCCTTTTGACGTTAAGCTTGAACGACCAAAGAGAAGTCCAACTGTATTTGGAGGGATGGGTCCAAATATTCCTGTGGGCACGCAAAGGGGGGTTTCCCCTGGAAGCAGCAGTATATCTTGAGCTATACAGATATCAATTGCAGCACTTTCTTCGGTGGCAGGAGTTAATTGTTGTACTGATAATTTGGGGGAGGAAGCACAGCCTGGTAATTTTGAGGCATTGCCTGGCTCATATATGCCCCGGTTATTGTTTGGGCCTGGGGCTGGCCCTGCCTCCCGTTTCCCTGAAGGAATGTTCCATCTTTGTGATATATTGATTTACATTCTGATGCCCAATGATTTCCTTTGTATCGAGGGCAAATTGTGGGTTGTTTAGGACCCTGCGGAACAGGAATTTTGAGGTTGAGAATCGTTTTTACTTTTCTTACGGCACTCCCTTTTAGTGTGCCCTGCTTTTCCACAGTTATAACAGATGCCTGTGAACTTTTTCCTTTTGTAAATCCTGTAATTACCTCGGCTAACATAGTGGCCTTAAACTGTTTTGTCCCTACTCCTTGACATAATCAAAGATATCCCATGGCATCAGTTTTTCCTTTTTGTGTTCTAGTTGCTCGCTTACAGTCCTCATTCGCATTTTCAAAAGCCATAATTTGTAAAATTATATCTGCTGCTGGAGAATTAGTCACCTGTTTGTTAATAGCTTCTTGTAAGCGAGCGATAAAATCTGAGTAAGTTTCTTGTGGACCTTGTAAAATCTTTTGGAAAGTAGATGGAGCTTTACCTTCCACCTCTATCTTTTAAGCCATCAGGCAAATCTGTTTTAATTGATCAATAGCATGATTTTCCATTCCCAATTGATCTTGAGTTTCCTCCCAATCTCCTTTTCCTAATAATTGGTCCAGATTGATATCAAGATTACGAGTCTGATTATATCTTCCCTGAGTCTCTGTACCATCAATCCACCAGGTTTTGAATTGTAAAAATTGAGAAGGGATCAGACAGGTTTTTGCTAACACATTCCAATCTATAGAAATCAGCCGATTGCCATCGGCAATGCCTCTAAAGAGGCCTATAGGATAAGGTGAAGTAGGTCCAAATTGCAAAACTGCCTGTTTTAATTCTTTGAGTAATTTAAAAGAAAAACGTTCATGAACTGCCTCGTGAATCCCATTGGGGTGTTTTGCAGTAGGGACTTCCTGTTCCCTAATAACTACAAGGAAAGCCAAGACATCTACATCCCCTTCTAACCTGGCCTGGCATATGCTACGCTCTATGTCTGATAATGAAGAGCGAGTGCCCTTCCTCAGTGGGGGAGGTACACTTTTGGAGAGAAAAGGATTGTTATTTTTTTATTACTGATCTTGAAGGCCCCCATGCCTGCTCCATAAAGGAAGGTGGTGGTGAAGGCAAAGGAGACAAGCGAGTAGGAGTGGGACAAGCATCCTTTAGACAGTCCTCCAAGTTTGGATATAATGATTTTGGGACTACTGTTGGTGCTGTCTCAGACTCTTTATCCTTATCTTCTCTATCTTCTCTTTCCTCTATCTGGTCTTCTATCTCTCCCTCCATCTCCTCCTCTGAGTCTGTCTGAAGAGGTTCCAAGACTGAACGCACTAGTTTCCAAGTTTCCCAGATTGAACCAGGCAAAGAGATCCCACTGGAATGTAAATTATGGAGATCTCAGCCGACTTCTTCCCATTAATCTAAATCAAGTGTTCCAAGGTCTGGAAACCAGGAACAATGACTTTCAATCACCTTAAGAAGTTCCTCTATTTTCTTTTTTGAGGTTTTATATTTTCCCTTCTTAAGAAGTTGTTTAAGCAGGCAAATATAAGGTCTATACTTACTCTCAGCATGTTAGTAAAAGAAAAGAGAAAGGAAAAGAACTTTCACTCCAAGTTCACTCTGATGCTCGTCTGGCCGCATCTCTCGCGGGACTTTCAGACCCATCTTGGCTAAGGTGTGCTCGTATAAGTCTCAAGCCTGTTTGGCTATGTGCCAAATCACCGTTTTGCCATGTGACGTGATCACGGAACCACAGATTAGAGCCCACACAAACTCCGTAGCCAAAGGCCGTGGGGTAAAGATCAATCACTCACACAATCACACTCTCACATACAATAGTGTTTAATAAGATTTTTTCTTTTTTCACTTCCCCTTTACCTTGGTTAAGTTCTCCGGGACCTTCCCTACCTCCTTACCAGGTAGTTGTTGCGCGCCAGTTGCCCGAAGCCCTTGCCATTGCTCCACCGGTTAATTACCACTCGTAGTCATCCTTCCCTCCTCGAGCCCCATGTTGGGCGCCAGATGTTGCCTCCAGCGCAACACGGGCAGTGAGAGAACGAGAAAGGATGGCAAAGGGTTAAGAAAGAAACAGAAATCAAGAAAGTTTTGAAACAAGGGCCAAGGGTCTCACAGCCTCAAAGGACTGAGAGCCCCGAATCGGGCCACCTTGTGGCTTTTATTGATGCACACACAAGGAAATAGCATTGTTTTTACTACCTCTGTGAGTCTCAGACAGCATACCAGAAAACTGGTTCAAACCAATCACCCTTGCCTGTCAAAAGTCCCATGATGTATAAATAATTATTGTTTGTACCTCCCCAGGGGACAAAACCTTTATGTTAAAAACTTACTGAGATGGAGAACTGATGTTATCATATCCCAAGCAGGTTGTGGAAAGGAATATAGCCACAGAGGCAGAAGCTCTCCTTAGATGGGGGAAGGTGGGGGGCTGTGCCCACCTCTATCAACACCGTAAATTATCCTGGTGGTCCCCACACTACTGTGCCTGTCTTAGGTTGTTCCTTTCTTGAGGAATCTTACCCGTCATTGGCTAGCCAGCCATACTTTGGGTCCAAACAGAGAGATGGCATAAAGGTGAAGCAATGTCCCTGAAAGGAATAGTCTCACAGACTCTTCTTTCTTTTTAGGGGTAGGTAAGAGGGGACAGACAGGCATGCTGCTGTGTGACAACAGACATTTACACCCTTCACAAAGTGATAACCCTCCTCCCCCAATCTATTACCCCTCTGACATGGTATATAGCTGTTACAATTCCATTGACTCTATTCCCTATGCTGTGCTCCATATCCCGTGACTATATATATATTGAATTATAGTTGACATTCAATATTATTCAGCTTCAGCTTCAGGTGTACAGTGCAGTGGTCAGGCATCTACACTGTCCATGAAGTGGTATCCTTAATAAGACAAGTGCCCATCTGACACCCCACAAAATCTTTACATTATTGATTATATTCCCCAGACTGCCTTTCGTATCCCCAAGTCAATACTGTGGCTACCAATGTGTGTTTTCTAATCCCCTCACCTTCTCCCTCACCCCCACCCTCGTCCCATCTAGCAGCCATCAGTTTTTCCTCTATATCTCTGAGACTATTTCTGTTTAGTTTGGTCATTTATTCTGTTCCTTAGCGTCCACATATAAGTGAGATCATATGGTATTTGTCGTTCTACATCTGACTTATTTTACTTAGCATAATGTTCTCTAGGTCCATATCGTTGCACAGGTGACAGATTTTTAAAAAATCTGCATAAGTAATATCGTTTGCCATAGGAAAAAAAAAGTCATATACATCAAACGTGCACACACACAGATTGAACCATAGCCCCATCAGCCTGAGAGAATCACTGTTAACATTTTGGTATAGAGTGTTTTAGTTTTTTTTTTTTTTTTTTTTTAATGAGATCATACTGAATATGCTTAATTTTTTTAAACCTACTCTTTTTTTTAAACAACACATTGTGTACATTTTTTCATGTCAGTGAACAAAAGATTTGTGCCATAATTTTTAATAGCCGTGCAGTGTCCCATTGTAGTTTAATCATTTGTTTGTTGGTCATTTCAGGTATTTTCCAGTGTTTTGCTTTCTGTGGGAACTCACAAAATTATTTTCAAGGGAGGAGTCCAAAAAGCAAATCCCCAAAGATATTCTGTGTAACCTTATTTTGTGGGTCTGGTTTTGATATTAAAATCATCATGTCATCTAGCATGCGGAATCTGGTGAAGCAGGTTGTCTGGGCTGAATCTTAGTCTCCTGAACACCCTGGAGCTGCCTGAACAGCTTCCTCAACCCAAAGAGCCAGCTCACTTAAGGACACCCTCCAGGGTGATCCTCAGCGGGTACCTAAAAGTGATATGTCTCTACTTGGGGAGGTATGATAGGTTCTAAGAAGATAGGGGTCAAAGAGAACAGGAAAATGTATCCAGATTTTCAGAGACTTCTTCTCTGAACAAATGTTTCTGTGAGCCCTCTGGTTCTTTGATATCGTCCCTCCCTAAACAGTGATATTACCCTAAGAGTAAGTGGATATTTTCTGATTCTGTTTTAGGAGAGAATCAAATAGAACCTAGCACAAGGAGCACATTTCATGTAGAGAGTAATTCTCATGTATTCAACAAACAATTATTAATGTCTCAGTATGTGGCAGGCACCGAGATAGATGCTAGAGGTGCACAAAAACATGATTTCTGTTTATGGCCTGGACAAGGGGGAGAGCTGATGTTTCATATTTCAAAAAAGTGTCTCCTATTTCCTGCTTTATTTAGGGCCAATTGGACTGGTCAATTTGCTTGTGGCCAAGGCAATGGGCGCAGCTCAAGTGGTGGTGACTGGTAAGGTTTTCTTCTTTTTAAATCTCCTTGAGGGGGAAACAGCTGGGCCTATAGTTTGGGGCAGGGGCATGAGACCTATTCCCTTCCTGGGGTACTAGGTTTCTAGAAGGGGCTCCTCCGCTTATCTCCTGGTTCCAAGGTTGAAAAGCCTACCCAGGGGATGACCAAGTCAGGGCTCAGGAGGAGACTCTTGAAGCTGTTGGGAGAGGGTGGCTGCGGTGAAGAGGAGGGCCTGGCTCTTTATGTATGGACCTGAGATGCCCATACTGCCTACTTGATCCCAAGCGGAGGCTCAGCCCTTGGTCCAAGCCCAGGAGGCAAAGAGGGTGTGTTTGTGTGTGTGTGCTATGCAGCTAGTGGGATGAATGATATGTTTATAAGAGGATGTTTGTGTAGAGGTGTGTGGTATGTGGATGTGCATGGATGTATGGTGGAGTGGGAATGTAGAAGGGTATATGTGTTTCATGTGAGGAGAAGGTATCAGAGAGTGTGTATAGTAGGTATCTGTGAAAGTGTATATGTGTGAAGAGAAGATAACTTTGAGAGAGTGTGCACGTGTGTAGATGTGTGGTGTGTATGGGGAGCGTGTGATAGTGTAGGGAGCATGTGTGTTGGGTTCAGCGACACCACCCACCACACCAGACCTCCATTACCATCAGAACTTGCACCGCCATTTTTATGTTCTCCCTAATCCGCCATCCAGTTTTTCAGTTTGAAAGAAACTTTGTTTCAACTTTAGATCTGTCTGCTTCTCGGCTGTCTAAAGCGAAGGAAGCCGGGGCCGATTTCGTCCTCCAGATCTCCAAGGAGAGTCCTCAGGAAATCGCCAATAAAGTAGAAAGTTTCCTGGGGTGCAAGCCAGGAGTCACGATCGAGTGCACAGGGGCAGAGACCGCCATCCAGGCTGGCATCTATGTGAGTGAGATGAGGGCAGCTCTGGGGAACTGGTGCAGGGTAGTGAACTGAGTAGAAGTCAGGGGTCCTACCATGATTCGCCGAAAATAAGACCTAGCCGGGCAATCAATTCTATTGTGTCTATTGGAGCAAAAATTAATATGAGACCGGGTCTAAGACCCGGTCTTATAGTAAAATAAGACTGAGTATTATGTTATATTATTATATTGTATTATATTATATTATACTATATATATTATATTATATTATATTATATTATATTATATTATATTAAACCAGGTCTTATAGTAAAATAAGACTGGGTCTTATATTAATTTTTGCTCCAAAAGACACATTAGACCTGATTGTCCAGCAAGGTCTTATTTTCAGGGAAACATGGTTGGATCAAGTTTCAGCCCTGACTTGCTCTGTGGCCCCAACAGCAAAATTAAGTGATCTCTTTGTATCTGTTTTCTTATCTCTTGTGGCAATAATGACACTTGCTCGCATTCTCATTGGGTCATTGTGAAGTTTCAGGAAGGTAACCAGATATACCGTGTTTCCCTGAAAATAAGACCTAGCTGGACCATCAGCTCTAATGCGCCTTTTGGAGCAAAAATTAATACAAGAGCTGATGGTCCGGCTAGGTCTTATTTTCAGGGAAACATGGTAGTCATACATGAGCCTTGAAAGATGTTAAATGATCCACACCTTTAGGATGGGCTTGTTATCATGATCATTATCTATGATCATAAAAGTTGTACTCTTAATGAAAGGATCAATAGGAGGAACAGGGAACCATGTTTCAGTTAAGTATGGGAAATCCCTATCTTGTTTTAATAAGGAAAACTGTGGTGTCTGAGTCATTTATATAAAGTGACAGCCAGTTAGTCACAAGGTGTGGTGATTTTCAGGGTCACAGTTGGCTACTACTGTCCTCTCCCAAAATTAGGAAAAGATAAACTGCCAAATAATCTGATTCGCCCCTCAGGGACCCAGAAGTAATTTATGAGAAATTGGCAGTGGCATGGGGAGGGGGATTGGCATTGACAGATCAGAGTACGAGGAAAAGAGGGGAGAAAATACCTTCTAGGTTCCAAACCCCACTGTGTGCTAGGTCTTTTTTGGATGCTTTATAAACATGATGACTTATCTGCACAATAGCCGTGAAATTAGTCATTTTCCACATTTTGCTGTGAGAGGCCCAGTGACTTGCCTTGAACACACTGCTCCAATGCCTGCATTTTTCCTACTCTGTCCATTGCTTAGGAGAGGAAGGGAAGAGAGGGACAGGAGCCTGTGAGCAACCATGCTAGGGTGGGAGGGGCAGGGCTGGGGAGAGCCATGGTGACAGCTGCCATCACTGGACACTCCTTCCCTGCCTTCCAAACAGCTTCCACATAGCAGTTTGGGCTTCCTTCTTCCTTCTGAGTCACAACTGGGTCATATACAAGGGCATTTTGCACCATGCAAGAAATTCTGAGGAAAGCTGACCCATAGAGCTGTGTGGCGCAGCCCTCGGACTTGGCACCCTAACAGAGCTGCCCTGCCCTCCTACCAAGATGTCATGTCATGTCATCAAGGGCAGATGAGACAGCAGGAGGTGGGAGAAGCAGATGGCACCTTCACCCTGGGGCAAAAAGAACCCAAAATTCAGAGGGCAATGGGTATAACGTGTAATCAGTCGGCCCATGACATACCTTTGACACATGTTGTGTGCAGCTTTGTGCTGGGCACCTCAAGGGCTATGACAATGAGTAAGGTGTGTCTACTGTCTAAGTTGTTGACAGGTCAGTGGCCCTCCCCCCCCACTCCACAGAGAGGCACTAAAAGATATGGCTTCACAATGTGAGGCTTTCCTTTCTCTTCTCTCCTGCCTGGAGAGCATCTGGGAACAGCTGGCATCTCCAGCTGTTGACAGTGGAGGCCAGGCTACCTGAGGTGGATGTGGAGGTCAGTGTGACCCAAGGGCCTCTGCAGTCCTGAAGCCGGTGCCTCTCCTGAGTGGGGAGTGGAGCCATCATGCATGACAGGTGCTGTAGAATGCTACAGGCCACCCCTCTAGCAGGCAGGTTAGGTTAAGTCACCTTATGGACATACCTAAGAGTCACTTTCCTGTCAGATCGTGACTAGATAATGTTGATGAAGAGAAGTGGCAAATGCTTAGGGTAGAATTGATGTCATCTCCTTGGTGTAGAGGTCACACCCACAAAACAATGGTCAGGTAGTCCGAGCATTCCTTTGCCTGTGGTCAGCAAACTGCTGGCCTCCTGGCTGCTTGGTATGGCCAATTTGACAACGTTCCTTCTTTTTACCAGATGGAGAGGAAATGCTGATGGGAAACATTGTTCCTAGAAAATTTCTCAAGTCGAGTGTTTTCTATGGCTTACCCATACCTTTGGCCTCTCTCCTCCACTTACCCAGTGGGGACAGCTACATTTTCCAGTTGAGATACCCTCCCCCTTACCGACAGTGTTCATATGTCGGTAAAGCTTTAGTAAAGCTTTAGTAAAGCTTTGAAAGATGCTCAGGGGATCTCTGAAGATCAGTGTTGTTTGTAGGGGAGATTCTCACGGGTCTGGAGAACCTTGGCTATTTCCTAGGATTTTGTGAACAGTGGAAGATGCTCCCTCTGTGCCTGGTCCTCCACTGGTGAAGTGTATTATTTCAGGATCTTTAAAGAAGATAATGTTTACTTTGCTGCTCTCTTGAGTTTGGTCGCTGTGTGGAAGAGTTCAGCAGTATAGAAAGAATCATGTTCCCTGGAATTTTTGGATACTCACCTGATGAAATCAGAAAACAATTGTGTGATGACAGTGTTGTTTTCAGTAGGAAGTCTGCATTTTCTTCCTGGTTTTCTTGTTTTTACTTCCTCCTCAGGCCACTTGTTCTGGTGGGACCCTGGTGCTTGTGGGACTGGGTTCTGAGATGACTAATGTACCCCTACTGCATGCAGCCATCCGTGAAGTGGACATCAAGGGCGTGTTTCGATACTGCAACACGTGAGTTTGTTGTGGGTGAGTGGGGTGGTGAGCGGGGTGGTGAGCGGCTAGCAAGACGGGCAGGCCTCTGGGACCAAGAGTCTCTGCCTATTTATTCATAAGGGGCATTCCCTGGCCACACAGACGGCCATATGATATGATATGATATGGTTCCAAAGAGAGGATTTATTCCTGGTTAAAGAACAGGAAGGTAAAGACGGCAGGGGGAGGGAGGGAGGAGCGAGGGAAGGAAGATTTTGAAGTATGCCCTTTTTGGGTGTCTACCACTCATCACCCAGGCCCTTTCTTTCACATTTACTGAAGTGGCCAGATCTCCATTTTCCTCTTTAAAGTGAAGAAAGAGAGAAGGACAACAGCAAGAACTCAAGTCCCTTGGTTCCCACTCCAGAGCCCCTAGGCACACCCTGCGAAGTGAGAGGGTCTTAATTCACCCCACCCCATATTCTATGACTCCACCCCGTCTCCTGCTGGGGAAGTCTGTCCAGTATCACCTTCCCCACCGGTGTCTCATGCCCACCTTTAGAGTTAAACCATTCCTTCAGCAGAGTACCTGTTTTCTAGTAAAGTGCTGAGCTGCTAAGGGGTGTGATTGAATTATTCTGGGCTGACTCCCTGAGGCTTATCTGCCTTTCACTAGCTTCCATATGTTTTATGCCTTCATGCCAAGGGAATTCTAGGCTTCATGGCAGACGTTGCAGAGGGGCCGGGGAGCATTTGGGAACAAATCATAAGATCATTTCCACCATTGTTGGTCTGTAGAATTGACCTTGCAGAACCACAGTGCTATAAATAAATATGGCCAAGCTGATGTTGTACTTGGTAGTTTGGGGGGGCCTGGCTCTTTCCTCCTGAAGGTTGAATGTAATGCTTGTGATCTTTTACAGGTGGCCAGTGGCGATTTCAATGCTTGAGTCCAAGTCTGTGAATGTAAAGTCCTTAGTGACCCATAGGTTTCCTCTGGAGAAAGCTCTGGAGGCCTTTGAAACATCCAAAAACGGGCTGGGGTTGAAAGTTATGATCAAGTGCGACCCCAACGATCAGAATCCCTGATATTATCTGGGCTCTGCCCTCATCCCCACCTTCTCAGCATCTTGGAGCCACATGGCTGGGCTTTGATGCAGAAGTTTCTTTTAAGTAGTAAGAATAATTAAATAATTCATTATAAGCAGAGAGCCTTGCACAGAGGAGTTGGTGTGCCTTAAAAACAAAAGTAGAGATAGTCTGGGGGAGCTTGTAGCCAGAATGACCTATTCATGCTGGGCAAAGTTCAGCAAGTGGAGGAAAGTTCAGGTAGGTGCTGGGAATTCCCCTTCTTCCTGGAGTGCCTGAGTTAGGGGAAGAAATCTGTCCTTTGGGTTCCTGGTTCCTGGCCAGGTAGGGGATGGGGCCTGAGTTATGAAGACACCACTTTATCAAGACTTAACTGGTCCAGAAGCTAATTTGCATGAAAATCTGCAGCTCAGAGTCTGGGATGAGGGGCAATTGTTTTAGCTTAGAGCACAGTATTTCTAGACATAGGTACTCTTTGGTTTTATGACAAAAAGAGAATGAGGAACTGACCTTCCTGGGTCTAGGGTAACATTAAAACCAATCAAATAAAACCAAAATCCCATGTGAGGTCAAACCTGCTTTCATTCCCCAAATGTAGAAATAGTCAAGGAACATCACTACTGCTTGAAGGTTGCCTGTTTTTCAACCCCTGAGAATTCTGTGTAATTTACTTTGTAAGGTAAAGAACCACCTTCCTAATGTTCCCCACCTTTACCCTTTCCCTATTCAGAGGCAGCCACTACAGGCTCCTTTGTCACCAGGTAACTAGGAGACACCTACCTAAGGAGAGTCATGAGGAGTCCTAATGGGAGACCTTGAATCGTACCTCTGATTAGCCCGGGAGGGTTTGGTTAGTGCACCTGTCTTCTCCACTCGACAAGAATAACATCCCCTTCTAAGTTCAAACTCACTCATGATCATTATACAATTCCATGTGATTCTGGTAATTATAAACAGAAAACCTTTCCCCTTCTCATAGCCAGTTAAGACTCTTGGTATATTTCTGTCCGTTTGAATGATATCTCTGACCTTATTAAAATTGTGACCTTATTTCAATTTTCTTGTGTAAGAGTTGCGTCCAATCACATTATGCCCATTTGTGACTTTAAGATTATTAGTCAACTCAACGCTGGGCCCGGGCTGTGGCAGCAGCAATGGTACCCTCAGAAGATCCCAGGGACCAGAGAGCCAGCCCCAACATCATGGACCTTAAGACAGACCTGGAGACCAGTTCAGGTGGGAAACCAGCCCACCATCCGAAGGCCACCCCACAGCCCACCTAACTTTATTACCAGCTGTGCTCGCTGGAAACAGCTCTTTCTGGCAGCACCTCCAGTGCCACCCTGAACCCCCAGTCCCACTGAAGACCTACATCTTGTTCTGTGGGGAAAGCCAGCCCCATCTAACTCAGAAGTTAGAGGGATGCCTCCTGGGTGTCCAAGCCAGGGCACTCTGCCACCCTGCAAAGGGACTGTGGCCCCAGCGCTCTCCCCCGTCAGCATACTGCTCCTAGGAGGCTCCTGAAGCCAAGGGGAGCCCCTTGAACACTGTGCCCATGAGGTCTTCGGCTTGGGGAACAGTCAACGGCTCACTGAAAACCCTCACCTGTGTCTATGGGAAGGCAGATTCACTGGAAAAGTCTGATCATGGCAGGAAGGGGTTGGCACACTGGGCTCAAGTGTGCAGGGGCTGCAATTCCCCAGCCAACAGAAGTCTGTGCCAGAGCCAAGGAAGGAGCGTTAGGTTCACTAGCAGACATCTGAAACAGCCACTGAGCACACACGCAAAAGAGTACCCTACGTGCTTCCTCCCTATCTTTCTTAGCCTTTCAAAGGAAGCAGGATAAGGCACATCCATGTGGAAAGAGACTAATTCTTTCATAAAGCAAATACTAACAGAGCATCATTTACATGCCAGGTTCTGCAAAATGCCAGGGAAGGCACCACCGCTTTCTTGGAGTTCATATTTTTGGAGTGGGGAATGGGTGGGGCGGGCGGGAAAAATGGATAAACAACTGAATAAATGAAGATTTTGAACAATGAGAAAAGATTATTAGTCAAGAATGAGGATATGCCCTATTTTGCCATGTATAATGTGCTCCTATGTATAATGCACACCTACATTTTTGGCCCACATTTTCAGGAAAAAACTTTCATTTTCAAATATTTATTTGTTTACATTTAGGTACTTGATTTGTATTACAAAGGAATTTTAGCATTTATTTTTAACATCATGGTACAAGAAATTTTACGTAACAAATAATTACAAAACACAAGAACAGATACAAGGTACAAGAAATTTATGTACCGGTAACAAATTTACGGTATTTACACATCATAGAGGGCCAAGGACTCTGTCTTTGCAAGTTCATCGAAAGTTCAACAAAACCGATTATCGTATTCCAGGACATTATTTTACATACAAATATCGTTATTGATTTCTAGAGTTACACTTTTAACTCATAAGCATAAATAAAAGAATTAAAAACATTTATATAGTGACGGCCAGTTGGTTCAGTGGTTAAAGTCCAGTGCACATAACACCAAGGTGGCCAGTTCAATTCCCACATGGGCCAGTGAGCTGCGCCCACCACAACTAGATTGTGTTTTTCCCTCACAAATTTGGGCATAAAGTGCACATTATACACAACGAAATATGATAGTAGCTGTGACATAACAGGCTGCAGCCTTTAATTCCTCACTTTAGCTGGGGGCAGAGGGTCACTTTACATTAATGATCCCTAATCCTTACATCAAGCCAAATACATTAGATTATTCTACAGCTAAGGAAATAGAGAAACCAGGTAATTTGCTCACACACTGCTTTTCTCGTCTTCTCTGGAGGAGGGTGGGATCTTCAGACTTCTGTCTACATACAGCACGTGCACTCAGCAGCCACATAGCCCACTGGGCTTCTCTTGAGTCCTGTTGAGTCCAGGGCCAGACTTGTCAGCTGCCTTCTCTCAAAAACTTTCTCCTTCCAGCTCAGTTGTGCCCAAAGTTGCTTGAATGTGGAATAAGGGCTTCCTCCCTTTTTAGTTCTAGATGGCAGGCTTCCAAATAGAAATGCCCCTGAAGGAGGTAGACTCACTGTTAAGTTCACGTGTAGCCGGTTTTCCTCGTATTGTGGTTTGGTGGAGGAAGGAGGCCACGAAGTCTGAAAGGGACTGAGGAGCTGTCACTTATTTCACAATGGTGATTGGGTTGGATCTAAGTCAGTCTTGGAGCCTTCATTTCCTGGTCTGTTAAGTGGGCTTCATGATGCCTGCCACGTGAGCAATTACAAAGAGTGAATGGGCTGATTGAAAGCAGTTCAGGGGATACTTCTCATTTCCACAGCCCGCCAGAGCTCTCAAGTCACTGCGATGGTTCACCCCAAACGGCCAGAGAGGATGGCAGGAGAGGAGGTGGTGTGGGTGCACCACCAAGTCAGTCCTCAGGGTGGTGAGAGAGCCCAAGCCAATATTCCTGAGCTGATTCTGGGGCTGCCTCGCCTCTGTATCTTAATTGAAATGTTTCCCACTACCACTACCTCTATTTGGAAGGGGCTGCAGGAAGCCCAGGAATTCACCTCCTACCACCTCCATGAAGTACTTGGTAAATATTGATTGACTCAATGAAACAGTCCCGGAACAAAACACGTGAATTCCCCGCAAGCCTCCCCAGGCTTGGGTGACCCTGCCAGCCTCTGTGTGCTCTGTCGCCGGTGTCCAGCACCTGGTTCACTCAGTCAACACTGAGGACCCCACCCAGCTGGCATTGCCAGCATTAGGAGGTGTGTAAGCATGGAGAGCTGGGAAGAAGCAGCCTGCAGACAAACGAGAGTGGAAGGAGGAGGCTGCACCATGGACCCTGAAGGGGAAAAGGGATTCAGCTCCAGCATCTCCCACTTGCCATCTGCATTTGCTGATGTGAAGTCACTTCTGGTCGACCAATCCCTAGTTCTAAGGTCATCCCAGCCCCACTGTGTAACACAGTCCTGCATCTTCTTCCTTCCTGACTTCTCTTTTGCTCCTTTCAGGAGAGCAAAGGGGATCTGTAGGGAAGTTGGTTGGGCCAGAGGTTAGGAGCCGGAGAGGCAGATAGACTGTTGGATATTTACTTTTTCCCAGAACTGTCCTCTGCACACGATCTCAACCTAGACTTGGAGTACAGAAGCCAAACCACAGGGCCCACACCCCCTGTTGGTGGGCAGGTCTCTACTGTCCTCCATACACCGAGGTCAGGGAAGAGCAAGATGGAGAAGGCAGCAGTGAAGTGGCTTGGCTAGGGGTTCATCGTGGGAGGGAAGTGCCTTCAAGACAGCAACGGTGTTCTCTGTTGCAGCTGCTGCCATATTGAAGCTGTACAGCAGAGCTCCCATAGCCTCCGCCCCTCAGCCCTGGCTTTCCTCTTCTCTTAGAGCCCTGGCTGAGGTTCTTCCTCACACATTGAGGTCCTTCTTTCCCTGGGCACTTGAAAGTGGCACAAGATGTGTGGGTGGTGGTCCTGCCAAGATATCACTCAGTGGATCTTACCATCAGTCGGAGCTTCTTGGGAACCTGGGGTGGGAAGAAGCCTCTGTCCTCTGGTCTTGGACCCACAAGGCCTATGAGAGGCAGATGTTGTAAAGGGTTCAATACCAGGATTCCAGGGTTCTATCTAATCTCAGGCCCACCACTAACTCACTGTGTGATTTGCCAGAGTCACTTCCTCAGTTGGAGCTTTGGTTTCCTCCCTTAATGGCAGGATTGGGCTAGATGATCTTAAGGTCTCTTTCAGCACTGATATTTTACAGGTTTCCCATCATCCTGAGGCCCTAAGAGTGAGGACCCCTTTAGGGGAGACCCTCAGGATTGAGGTGTTAGGGGCCTTCTTGGGTTTCAGTTCTGTCCACTGTGTCTCTGAAGGGGTGGCCTGAGTGGGGGAGGGAAGCTGCCTGTGGAGGCACTGTGTCCTAGGCATCACCTCGTTCCTTAACTCCCAGGTGTGGTCCTACAGGGGTCTTCACAGCCCAGAGCTGGGCCTGGGGAGGTCTGGACCTATCACTAACTTCCCTGCTGGTGGCCTTTCTGTGCTCCACATAGGACTGGAGGCACCACCCAGCTGGGCTTGGGGTAGGGAAGCAGTCCATCAATAACGAGGAGGGAGTTGTGGGAAGAAGGTGGGCCTGGGCCAGAGGTGGGCCTGTTCTGGATTCAGCATCACTGAGGCACGGGGTGGGTGCAGTTCCCTTGGGACCAGCTCCAGGCTTCAGGTGGGCGGTGCTGAAACCCTGTGGGTCCTGCCCTGAACTCACAGGCTCTATCTGCACTGGGCTCCCAGCTATGGGATGCTTGGGCCTCCTGGGTTCCGGAGGCCTCTCCCATAAGCCTGCCTCAGCTCCTCCTCCCTGACAGGAATCCAAGTGGCTCCTCAGGTCAACTGTGACTATACTTTCCCTTATCACACAAGTTTGTACTTTGTTAAGAAAATAGAGGTTGATAAGTAAAAAGAAAATCAGCCTAATCTGTTCTCCAAGGATACTAAGTTGGAGTACTTCCTTCTAGCTTCCCCCCTGCATTTCTATGCATATAAAATGCACATGCTATAATCAGAAATGGAAATTACCTACTCATTTTCCATTTTCACTCAAAACAGATAAGAACTTTCTTTAAACAACTATATTCCCATTAATAAAATTAACAGTAATCTTTCATGTCATCTAACACCCCATCAATCCAAGTCCAATTTTTTCCTAATTATCCAAAAAATAAAAATGTGAGGAATCATTTTTCTTAGTCTGTTGAGATCTTGCTTCTAGTTGTATCCCTTGGATCAAATAAATTTTCATAATAATTTTAAAAATGTGACTTTTTTAACATTTGGTTTGCTTTATCCAAACACATTGCCCATAGTTATGTCTCTTCAGTAATTTCCCATCTATTACCGTGTTTCCCCAGAAAATAAGCCCTAGCATGATTTTTCAGGATGACATCCCCTGAACATAAGCCCTAATGTGTCTTTTAGAGCAAAAATTAACATAAGACCAGGTCTTATTTTTGGGGAAACACAGTATAGTTCCTTCTTCATTTTTGTTTAAATACCATTATTATGTTGAAGAAATCGGGCCGTTTGTTCTCCACACACTATTTTGCATTTATTTTCATTTAATAATTGTTTTAATTTAATAAAGTCTTAAATTCCTATGTCAATAATTATACACATTACTATTTTTAACCACCATATCCCATTCTGTGGATGTACTATCATTTATAAAGCAAATCACTATATTTTGGGTATTTGGATAGTGCTTTAAGGCTTGGTCTTCTGACAAAGTTGTGATGACTTCCTTTACATACATTTTTGTCCTCCTGACTTATTTCCTGAAGTTATGTTTTAGAATGAAAATATTTGGATTGAAGGGTGTACACATTTTAAAAGTGATTTAGTTAGACAAGAAAAAAAAAAAAAGAATCTGAGATTGGGGGTGTCCCAAACCTCACCATGTACAATGTAGGAGGACTCTGGGGCTCCTTTCAGGGGCTGCTGAGGATGGAGCCATGAAGCCACTGCCTTCTGGCCTCAGGCAAACCTTGGGAAAGCTGGAAGCTTGGACCTCACTATCTATAAATTTGGACAGGTTACTACTTCTTCAGGCCTCAGTTTCCTTATTAGTAAACTCAGTGGTCCCTTCTAACTCTGGGACTACCATGTTTCCCTAAAAATAAGACCTAGCTGAACCATCAGCTCTCATGCATCTTTTGGAGCTAAAATTAATATAAGACCCAGTCTTATTTTATTATAAGACCAGGTATATAATATAATATAATTTATATAGTCTTTATAATATAAAGTAATATAATACTGAGTTTTATATTAATTTTTGCTCTGAAAGACACATTAGAGCTGATTATCTGGCTAGGTCTTATTTTCGGGGAAACACGATACTGCCAGGACTTGACAACAAACAGCCCCTGTTAAGGGGTAGCATAGGATTCATAGGGAACTGGCTGGGTTTCTGTGGAGCAGTGAAACTGATCATTGAACTTGTACTGGAAGACTCTCCCCACCCTGTCAAACCTCAATGCCAGGGGACTCTGGGTACCATTCACCAGACTTGAATAAGTTACCAAGAGGAAATGACAGTGGTGTGTAAAATGTTCCACTTTGGCCCTGGCCTCTCTTAAGTAGATACAAATCCATGTGGCATAGAATGAATTGGAGTAGTTATTAAGATGCAAATTTTGGATTCTCAGATCCCAAGAGTATGGCAATTTGTAGGTCTCTTAAGGAATTTTGTCTTCTGAGTCATTCAAATACAATTGTCACGCTGTTATTTTAATCTCTTGTCACATATATATTTAATGCTGTGGTTAGATAGCCTAACAATATAGATTTTCAGTGTGCATATTAGTGCTGTGTGTTTCGGGAACACTGAAGTAAATTATCTCCTTTATCACCCATTATATGGGATGGGATGAAACTGCCAGCATTGATAGTGTCAAGGATTTATGATCCTAAGGAACTTCTGGAAAAACTGTTATCAGTAAGCAGAATGGAGGACAACATATCACCCGAAAAAGAGATTGGATGAGGAAAAAGCTGAGAGGAGAAGGAAATAGTAATCCAGGGCAAAGTCAAGAAAGTAACTCAGCGGGAACTTTAGAGTCTGGGACTCCTGGTTCTGGGGAGCAGCTGGGCTTTCAGCATAGGGAAAGACAGGCCTTGCCTGAGCTCTCCGTGGTACCACATATGAAAGTCCCACATCTTACTGCACATCCAACAAAACTAGAACCTGAGGAACACCCATTGCCTTGTTCACTGGTCCTCTAAATCCATGCTGACTTCTCCCAGAATAGGGCTCCAGAGGGAGTTAAGTTTCCAAGGAAAAGCAGACATTGCTGGGGTGGTTGGCTGGGGAAGAGTTTCTGTCATCCAATATGTCTTGTCATGGGCCAGACTAGAAGAAAAGCTCTCTGGCATTTGGAAGAAGTGGTAAAGGAAGAGGTTAGTGGGGTGATTGGATGTCTTGGGCTCCCTACAGCAAGAAAGAGGTAGGTACACAGTAGGCTACTCTATTTCCTCATAACCACGAGCAACTCATTGAAGTTCTTCAAGCCTCAGGTTCCTCATCCTTAAATAGGAAAAACAATACCTACCTCAGGGTTGTCACAGGGACAGAAGGAAGCTATTTTGAAGTCCTTGGCATGGTGAATGGCACCATGATTGTGCTTAATGAGTGTTTTGCCCCTGCCCCTGCCTCACCAAACCTTATCTCTTCACCTGGTAAATGAGCAGGGTGGGTGATCCCCAAGACTTTCCCAGCTCTGAGCCTGGAGTCTGCTGAGGTGCCTGGAAGTATGTGAGAAGTTCCCAGGGTGGCAGAAAAGGCCTCAGCTCTGAGCCATTGCCCTCCTGACAATCAGCCTGAGCTAACCCCAGAGTGGATGGGCATCCTCAGTGTGACTTACAGTGTAGAAGGGGAGGTCAAGTCCCAAACACCAGGAGGGACATGTCCAGACCACAGCAAGAGGAGGCTCACATAGGCCTAAAGCCCCCTGCCCTAGAGACATATGTTAGAGACAGCTGGGGGTCCAAATAAGATGGGGCAACCTGGCTAGGTCTCACTGAGGGACAATGAGTGGGACCAGCTTCCCCTTCCAGACCTCTTTGGCTTTAAAGTGGCATTGGGGGAACCCTGTGGCAGGGTAAGAACAACACTGGATCAGAAGCAGAGTCCTGGGTTCTGGGCCCAGCCCCCTACTAATTTTAGGAGAGCCATTTAATTTGTATGTGTTCTTGGATATCTGTGGTGGGGTCAGTAAAACCTCTCTTAGTATCGCTGTCATCTATACAATAGAATACTAAGCTGCTGTGAAAAAGAATGAGAGAATAATCATAACAGCTAACCCCAAGTCCTTACTATGGGCCAGACACTTTTCTGAGAATACTAGATATCTTAACCCATTTCACCCTCAAAATAACCCTACGATATTAATATCATTCCCCCCATTTTAAAGCTGAGAAAATTGAGGTACAGAGATTAAATAATTTTCCCCAGATCCCCCCCACATACATACATATGTTTGTATACATGTGAGGAAAAATGTCTAGAAAGGTAGACACCAAGCTGTCAACTCTGGAGAAGAAGACTTGGGGTTTTGTGTTGTTTGAGGAGGACTTTCATTTTTTTTATGGTATAAACTTCTCTATTGATTGAAATCTTTTTTTTTACCATGATCATATATCAGTTTTGTTATTTAAGAAAATGACTAAGGATTTCACAACTCACTGTGACTTTCAGACTAAATACAGAGGAGCATAAGTGGTGGCACAGGCTCCCAAGGCAGAGGACAGTCTCCATTTCCAGAAAGCCTTTGGCTGCATCCAGTTTCCAGGAACAGGAACAGTTCCCAGTTTCCAGGAGGGAGCCATGCACTCTCAAATAATTACAACCCTACCCCTGATCCCTGGCAGACCCCTGGGAAACCTAGGCAGAACGGTCCGTTACATCATGGGCCCAAGGGTCACTCACTGGGCCTGAAGAACTGTGGAGTGGAACTGCTGATTCTGAGAAGTCAGCTGTTTGCATGCTTCAACCATAACACTGCATTCTTGTGTTCTCTTTTGGTCTTTTCAATTTATCATCTCTTTTATGTGATGACAAGCTGAGTAACTGCCCACAGTCCTTGGCACCTCCCTTTAGTGCTTGCATGCCTGCATTTTTGGTCTTAGCCACGTTTGTGGACTCCATGGCACTGAGGTTTGTTCTTGAATCAAGTGAATGACCCTTTCGTTTTCAAAGGAATTCAGTTGGTATTTGTTTATGGCAGTGATTATAATGTCTGTGCTTTCTTCATCAGGCTTGTCTTATTACTTCCTTCTTTTACTCCCAGCCCCACCCTTGTCTTGTGATTTCTATGGAAGACTTGGTGTTTTCTGGGTCCTTTTAAACAAGGTCAGAAGAGAACATTACCACATCTTTCTAGTTTTTTAAACTGGTGTTTACCATAAGAAGCTTTAACAGAATAATGTTATCATTCCTGCTAATTTCTGTAAACAATTAAGTCATATTTTAATCTTGTTTTAGAGACATGTGGATTTAAGTGTTTCCTCCCCAGCCTCATCAGCTTTTGGTAGTATACTGCTGTCTAAAACACTGTCAAACATTTACTCTCTCAGTAGTTCGCAAAGTATTGTAGGTGATATAACAGTTAATTAGACCTCTGCTATTAGATCACTTCTCTGTGTTCCTGTCCCCACTGTTTCTAATGATTACTTCTACAGCTGACAACTTCTGTTAATGAATTCTTTCAAGGCTTCCGTTTCTTGAAATATGCTCCCAAAGGGGAAACTCAACTGGGATCTTTACCTTATGTTGCTAATTCCTTTTCCTTCAGGTTTTTGGGCCTTTCCTTCAGGCTCTTCTCTTTTCCCAGGCTTGAGAAGTGAGGTTCAAAAATTTTTTATTCTAGCTTCTTAAAAAAATATTTTGCCCATCCCCCTTAACCACTGTGGGGACAGAGCCCCAAAAAGCAGTTTCCAGGCTCTCGGCCTCACATAGAAAGGTGCTGGCTCAGGTAGTAAATGGCCGTCGACTGTGATCAAATGGCCATCAGCTGTGGCTAGTTGGCCATCAGCTGTAACCAGTGAGCCATTGGGCACTAATATAACTGCCATGGCTAGGCTAGCAAAAAAGGGGGAGCTAGCGAGAGTATGGTGGCTGAGCCTGCAAGCGGCGCAGTGAGGGCTGAGAATTGTGTGGCTCCTGTTTCCTGTGTCTCCAACCCAGCCACCAGCGAGAATATAGTGGTATGACGCCCCTATCTATGGCTCCGTGGGTGTTCCTTTTTGGCCTCACCATGTCCTGCGTTCTTATGTGGGGAGCGGGACCAGAGACCTCGCCTGACACCCCGCACGACAACCACTCACCTCATATTGCATCCACATTTATATGGTCCTATTTGATCTCCTCTCTGAATTTACAGAGTTGACAAGCAGACGCGTAGGGAAATGTCATGAAGGGTTGTGCTGCTCTGAGCTTCACAACATTATCTCATTTCACCCTCACATTTGGCAGGAAATTGAGGCTCAGGGCAGCAACAGAACCTAAATGCAGATAACTGACCCATGGGGATTTGAGCTCCAAAGACTAGTGTTCCCTAATCACAGTGATACTGTCTTTTCTTATAATATTCTTGGTCACCGTGTTGCCCTTGTACCTTGTTATTTTCTTAGTTGCTAAGCTCATTGCAGGGAGGATGGGAGGATTGCATTATGATCAACTATGTTTAATTGAGCTAATTTGGCTGGGCTTAGGCTTTCTATGCTTGTATTCTTGACATTGCTCGTTACTTGCTCTCCTCTACAACGGACATTTTACTCAGCTGATAAACAAATGATCTTACCTCAAACCCATTTTCCTAGAAGCCTCCACTGTTAATTTGGAGTATATCTTTGCAAATACATGCACACTATATATATTTACACACATAGATTTAATTTTACAGAAATGGGATCACATCCTAGTTATACATATATTTCCATGGCAGTATATGTAGATCATATTTATCTTTTCAATGCTAATATTATTCCATTGTACAGATGTACCATATGTCATTATGTATCCTTTATCATTCTCCTATTAGTGGGCGTTTAGGTTTCTTACAATATGTTGCTATTCTAAACAGAATTTATTTCCTTGTATACATGTCTTTCCATATAGATACATAAAATATTTCTGTAGGATTCTTGGAAGTAGGATTTCCATGCTGAAGGATAATAACACAATTTTCAAGCATCACCCATACACTTCCTCAAAAATGTATTCCTCTTTTCTTTCAGAATAAATGTTATCTAATCAATTGGATATTTGTAACTCTTCAGCATTTCTCCCATTGTTTCTTCTTTCTTTGGGCCTTTTTAACTACCTTTTCCCTTTTGGTGGTGAAACATTGATTTTTTTTTTTTTAACTAAGCATTTTTTCTATTCCAGGAAACATTCATAGAAGTAGAAAGACAGACACCGAGTTCACATTTAACTGAGGGTTGTGACTGAGAAAAAAGATAATAAACATGACCCTTCTGGGTTGAGACGTTATATAAAGTAAAATAAACAAGATAATGTGTTAGAGGATGTTCCAGTTTTTGATTTTTGCACAAAAAACCACTCCACATGCAATGGGTTAAAACAGAAACTGAATTTTAAAAAATTTTCTTTTGACAAAATCAGCCATAATAAAAATTTTGATTTGACAATAGCCATCACTGTAATACATCAACTTTGAATTTTTATGTGTTGGCTGTCAGTCCTTGCATATGTGTAATTGTAATTTTTTTCATAATACTTAGTGTGTTTGTCTCATATATAGCACATATTTATTATATGGAATTTTTAAATATAGAAAGGTATAAAGAAAAAAAATAACAATGCTCCTCCCCCATCTCCACCTCAAGATAACCACTGTTTATATTTTGGAATTTAATGAATAACAGTATAAATAAACTAGAATCATACTGTAATATTATAATATTTGTATTCGACTTTTCTCTTTTGGTATAAGTTTTGTCCCATGCCTTTACATGAACTTTGAAAACATAATTTTATAATGGTTTCATCATATCACAAAAAAAATAAAATAAAAAACCTGTAGTTACTGATAGTTGGAATTCTCTCTAAAACTAGCCACATCTGGACCATACCCTGTATAAGGAAAAATACCAATCAACAAGCCCTGCTCATGCACACAGTTTTAATCAACATTTTAGTCCCTTACTTATTTAAAAAAAATTTTTTTATATTGTAGTAAGGACACTTAACATGAGATCTACCCTCCTAACAGATTTTTAAGTGTACAATACAGTATTGTTATCTATAGGCACAACGTTGCACAGCAGATCTCTAGAGTGAATTCATCTTGCATAACTGAAATCTTATGCCCATTGATTAGCAACTCCCCCATTCTCCCTTACCCCGGCCCCTGGCAACCACTATTCTGTTCTTTGCTTCTATAAGTTTGACTATTTTATTGAAAGGTACTTCATTGTCGTGAGGCCTGGCAGGGCAGTTGCTACACTTTAGTCTCTTCCTGAAAGCCAAGGGGACATTAACCCCTCCGTAGGGCCCTACGTCCCTGTGTGGTACTAGTGACGCGAGTGGGGAACAAAGTCCTGACACACAGGTTCAGATAGAGTGAGTAACACAGCTTTATTTGAGAACCAATGTCCCTCCAGAGGCCAATGCTCTGATAATCACAGAAGGTTATACAGAATAGAATAGAATTTAATAACGAAACAAGTCCCAGAGTCAATCAAGGTGGAGAAGGTCCCTGGGCTGGAAGAGGTGACTGGACCCACGACAGGTCTGAGGAGAGCTGGTCTTGCAAGGAAGAACTTCAGAGACTGCCGGAGTATTGCAGCTTGTGCCTCGCAGATGAATGACTCTGTCGGATTACCCAGATGAGCGTCCCGGAGGATCATTCCAGGGTGTCTCGCTCAGAGCCTCGCAGAGGGTCTTAGCCAGAGCGCCCAGTGGGACCACTCATGGCACTGCTCTGGAGTTCTGCCTTTATCCTCTTTTCCTTGGACTTGTTTACTTCTTAGGTGATAACCAGAAGCTGTTTTGGTGAATGTCTTTATCACTCAATTTTGTTATGCTCAGTTTCACACAAAAACATGTTTTTTACTTCACTCTTATCAGTCTCACACATGTGCAGCCATAGTCCTGTCCCTGCTTATAAACAACTTGTTTTGCCAACCTCAATCCAACATATATAATACATTTTATATGCTCTATACATTCATGGAAGTGAAATTATACAATATTTGTCCTTTTGTGACTGGCTTATTTCAGTTAGCATAATGTCCTCAAGGTTCATCCATGCTAACCTCTGACTTCCTGTGCATGTGTGTACATGTGCGTGTGTGTGTGTGTGTGTGTGTGTGTGTGTGTAGAAAGGAGTGTGAATCTGGCTGAAATATTCTGGGAACTAAGGGGACTAGTGTTCTCAAAATAGACAACGTTGACTCCCAACTTGATTACCTTATTTTCATCCAAAGTCCTTCTGATTTATTTCTTCTAGAGTATAAACGTGCACATTTTTATCAGGTTTAGGGAGAATCACCTGGGCTATAAGGAAAATCGAAGGAATTTCTGATTTATTGTGTGGATAGGAGGAGGTAGAAATATTTTTTTTTAATTTTTTTTAAAATTGGGGAACAGTGTGTTTTTCCAGGACCCATCAGCTCCAAGTCGTTGTCCTTCAATCTAGTCGTGGAGGGCACAGCTCACTGGCCCATGTGGGAATCGAACTGGCAACCCTGTTGTTCAGAGCTCGTGCTCTAACCAAGCCATCCAACCACCCCCTTTTTTTTTCCCCCCTTCTTCCGCCTCCCCCCCCACCACTCCGATTCAAGCCATTGTTTCTCAGTCTAGTTGTGTAGGCCACAGCTCCCTGGTCCATGCTGGTATTATGAGCCTTGCACCTCCCACCCGGGCAGTCAGTCGCCAGCAGGCCGCTCACAGGCTGCCGGCCACTCACACTGGCCACTGGCCACTCATGGTAGCCTACAGCAGCACACAGCAGCCCAGGGCAGCCCAGGGCCACTCACACTGGCTTCTGGCCATTCCTGGCAGCACACGATAGCACCCCGAGCTCCGGCTACTCACAGCAGCCCAGCTCCAGGGAGAACTGTTGTTCATAATCTTAGCTGTAGAGGGCGCAGCTCACTGGCCCACGTGGGAATCGAACCGGTGACTTCGGCATTAGGAGCACAGTGCTCCAACTTCCTGAGCCACCAGGCTGGCACCTCCTTTAGCTTTTTTTTTTTTTTAAACTTTTTTTTTTTAATTTATTGGGGTGACAATTGTTAGTAAAATTACATAGATTTCAGGTGTACAATTCTGTATTACATCATCTATAAATCCCATTGTGTGTTCACCACCCAGAGTCAGTTCTCCTTCCATCACCATATATTTGATCCCCCTTACCCTCATCTCCCACCTTTTCTTATCTTGGAAGCTCTTTTTATTTTATTTATTTATTTTATTTTATTTTATTTTATTTTATTTTATTTTATTTTATTTTATTTTATTTTATTTTATTTTTTTAAAGATTTTATTGGGGAAGGGGAACAGGACTTTTACTGGGGAACATTGTGTACTTCCAGGACTTTTTTCCAAGTCAAGTTGTTGTCTTTTCAATCTTAGTTGTGGAGGGTGCTATTCAGCTTCAAGTTGTTGCCCTTTCAGTCTTAGTTGTGGCGGGCACAGCTCAGCTCCAGGTCCAGTTGCCACTGCTAGTTGCAGGGGGCGCAGCCCACCATCCCTTGCGGGAGTCCAACTGGCAACCTTGTGTTTGAGAGCCCACGCTCCCACCAACTGAGCCATCCCGGAGCTCAGCGGCAGTGCAGCTCAAGGTGCCGTGTTCAATCTTAGTTGCAGGGGATTCCTTGCAGGAATCGAGGAATTGAACTGGCAACCTTGTGGTTGAGAGCCCACTGGCCCATGTGGGAATTGAACCGGCAGCCTTCGGAGTTAGGAGCATGGAGCTCTAACCACCTGAGCCACTGGGCCAGCTTCTTTTTATTTTTTTATTAAACTTTATTGGGGTGACAATTGTTAGTGAAGTTACATAGATTTTAGGTGTTCAATTATGTAATATGTTATCTATATCTCACATTGTGTGTTCACCACCCAGAGCCAGTTCTCTTTCCATCACCATATATTAGACCCCGTTTACCCTTTTCTAGAGCCCCCCTGCCCCTTACACTCTGGCAACCCCTAAACTATTGTCTATGAGTTTTTGTTCCTTCATTTGTTTCTTTTATTCTTTTGTTTTCAGTTTTATATACCCCATATCAGTAAAATCATATGGTTCTCTACTTTTTCTGTCTGACTTATTTTGCTTAGCATTATAATCTCAAGATCTATCCATGTTGTCACAAATAGTACTATTTCATCTTTTCTTACCACCGAATAGTATTCTGTTGTGTATATATACCACAACTTCTTTATCCATTCGTCTATCGAAGAACATTTTGGTTGTTTCCATGTCTTGGCCACCAGAAATAAAGCTGCAATGAACATTGGAGCACACATGTCTTTATGGATAAATGTTTTCAGATTTTTTGGGTGGATACCCAGGAGAGGGATTGCTGGGTCACATGGTAATTCTATTTGTAATTTTTTGAGGAATCTCCACACTGCCTTCCATAGCAGCTGCACCAATCTGCATTCCCACCAACAGTGTATGAGGGTTCCTTTTTCTCCACAGCCTCTCCAACACTTATTACTGTTTGTCTTGTTGATGATAGCCATTCTGACTGGGATGAGGTGATATCTCATTGTGGTTTTTATTTGCATTTCTCTGATCATTAGTGATGTTGAGGACTTTTTCAAATGTCTATTGGCCATTTGTATGTTCTCTTTGGAGAAACGTCTTTTCAGGTCCTCTGCCCATTTTTCAATTGGGTTGTTTGGGTTTTTTTGTTGTTGTTGAGTTGTATGAGTTCCTTGTATATTTGGGATATTAGCCCTTTATTGCAGGAGCTGTTTGCAAAAATCTTCTCCCGTTCAGTTTGTTGCCTCTTTATTTTGTAGATGGTTTCTTTTGCTGTGCAGAAGCTTTTTAGTTTGATATAGTCCCATTCATTTATTTTAGCTTTTACTTCCCTTGCCTTTGGAATCAAATTCATAAAATGCTCTTTGAACCCAAGGTCCACAAGTTTAGTACCTATGTTTTCTTCTATCAGTTTATTGTTTCAGGTCTTATGCTTAGGTCTTTGATCCATTTTGAATTAATTTTTGCACATGGTGACAGATAGCAGTCCAGTTTCATTTTTTTACACTTGGCTTTTCAATTCTCCCAGCACCATTTATTGAAGAGGCTGTCTTTCCTCCATTGTATGTTTTTAGCTTCTTTGTCAAAAATTATCTGTCCATATTTATGTGGTTTATTTCTGGGTTCTCAATTCTATTCCATTGGTCTGTGTGTCTGTTTTTCTGCCAATACCATGCTGTTTTGATTATTGTTGCCCTGTAGTACAAGCTAAGTCAGGGAGTGTGATATCTCCAGCGTTGTTCTTTTTTCTTAGGACCTAAATACATCATTGACAGCTATGGATAGATCATCCAAATAGAAAATAAATAAAGAAATAGGAGCCCTAAATGACACATTAGATGAAATGCACATAATTAACATTTATAGAGCACGTCATCCTAGAACATCAGACTATACAGTTTTTTCTAGTGTACATGGAACATTCTCAAGGATAGACCATATATTGGGACATAAAACTAGCCTCAGCAAATTTAAGAAGATTGAAATCATACCAAGCATATTCTCTGATCACAAGGCTTTGAAATTGGATACCAACTGCAAAAAGATAGCAGGAAAAACCACATATGTGTGGAGATTAAACAACATACTTTTAAAGAATGACCGGGTCAAAGAAGAAATAAGAGGAGAGATCAAAAGATACATAGAAACAAATGAGAATGAAAATACACCTTACCAAAATTTTTGGGATGCAGCGAAAGCAGTTTTAAGAGGGAAATTTATATCATTACAGGCCTATCTCAAGAAACAAGAAAAATCCCAGATAAATAACCTCACGTTACACCTTAAAGAACTAGAAAAAGAAGAACAAAAGGAAGCTCTTTATCTTTCCTTCCATTCTAAATGATAGCTTTGCTGGGTAGGGTAATCTTTGTTGTAGGTTCTTGCTTTTCATCACTTTAAATTTTCATGCCAATCCCTTCTGACCTGCAAAGTTTCTGTTGAGAAATCAGCTGACAGTCTTATGAGAGCTCCCTTGTAGGTAACTAACTGCTTTTGTCTTGCTGCTTTTAAGATTCTTTCTTTGTCTTTAAACTTGGGCATTTTAATTATGATGTGTCTTGATGTTGGCCTCTTTGGGTTCATCTTGTTTTGGACTCTCTGTGCTTCCTGGGCTTGTGTACCTATTTCTTTCACTGGATTAGGAAAATTTTCTGTCATTATTTCTTCAAATAGTTTTTCAATTTTTTGCTCTCTCTCTTCTCCTTATGGTACCCCTGTGATGCAAATGTTGGTATGTTTAATGTTGTCCCATAGGCCCTTTAAACTATCCTCATCTTTTGGGATTCTTTTTTCTTTTTGCTGTTCTGCTACCTTATCTTCTGGGTGTTTTCTGCTACCTTACCTTCTAAGTTGCTGATTTGATCCTCTGCTTCATCTAATCTACTGTAGATTCCCTCTAATGTATTCTTCGTTTCAGTTATTGTATTCTTTATTTCTCTACTGGTTCTTTTTCATGTTTTCTATCTCTATTTTTATGTTTCCTATCTCTTTGTTGAAATTCTCCCTGAGATCATTGAGCATCTTTATAACCAGTGTTTTGAATTCTACATCTGGTAGATTGCTTGTCTCCACTTTGTTTAGTTCTTTTTCTGGCACTTTGTTCTGTCCTTTTATTTGGAACATGTTTCTTTGTCTCCCCATTTTGGCTGCCTCTCTGTGTTTGTTTCTGTGTGTTAGCTGGGGTTGCTATGGCTCAGGGTCTTAGTATAGTTGCCTTATGTAGAAGGTGCCCTGTGGGGCTCAGTGGCACAATCTCTCTGGTCACCAGAGCCAGGTGCCCCTCGTGTGGGTTATGTGTGCCCTTCTGTTGTAGTTGAACCTTGGTTCCTGTTTGCACATCAATAGGAGGGATTTATCCTTGGGCTGATTGGTTGTGAGGAGTGGCTGTGACTACAGTGGAGGAGCTGTTGTGAAGGGGATGATCCTATGGAACAGGATTCACTTTATTAGGGCTCTGGTGCCTGCCCAGTCTTCTTGGGTGTGTCATTCTTGAAGGCAGCCAGGTGATGCTCTGGCTAGGCTCTGTCCAAAGCTATCCACTGGGTGTGCCAACCTCAGGGCCAACTGGGAGGGGCCTCACTGTAGGCCAAGTTCAGCAGCAGCCTGTGCCCTACCTAAGATCACCTGACCTGAGCCACAAAGCAATCCACAGATGGCTGCCACCATGCTGGGTTTGGAGGTGCTTGGAGTGGCCAAGCTGCAAACCGAGGCCTGCTATTGCTAGTGATGGGCTTAGGGTTACTCACCCATAGGTACAGGACGTGCTGAAGCCAGATGCTGCTTGTTTGGATTTTGTGAACCTTTGAGAGATTTTAGGACAGTCTGCAGCATGAGCCAAGATAAGCCATTTGTATGGAAAAGCCTCTGGAAGCAGCTTGGGCGGGCCTGGAAGGTGGGTGGAGCAGAGTCTCAGGGAATTGCAGCAAACAACAGTGTCAAACAGGTCGATGGAGACTCACATATGGTGGCCACCTGTGTCTGCACACTGGGAGGGGGTAGAGCTCAACAAAAAAACAGTGGCTTCCACAGCTCCTCCGTCTGGAAGAAAGCCACCCCTCCAACCCTTACCTGGAAGCCAGACAACTCAGTTCCTCCCTGTATGTCCCTGGTGCCTTTTGAGCTGCTGCCCCAGTGCTGAATCTCAGAGTGAGTGAGTCCGTCAGTGAATAAGTCCATGCACAAGCCCTTTAAGAGGAGCACCTGGGATTGCGCCACCCTAGTCTCACTCAACCACAATCTCTGTTGGTTTTCAGAACCAGCAGTTATGGGGACTTCTCTCCCTGATGCTGGAATCCTGAGCTGGGGAGGTTGGTGTGGGGCTGGAATCCCTCACTCCTCTGGGGAGGACTTCTCCCTCCCAATTTTTAATGGTCACTCTTGGGTGTGAGACCATCCCATTTTGCTTCTCTGTCCCTCCTACCATGTTGAAGTGACTTCTTCATGTCCTTAGTTGTAGGGCTTTGGTTCAGCTAGACTTCAGGTGCTTCTCAGTGATGGTTGTTCTGTAGTTTAGTTGTAGTTGTGATGTTGTTGTGAGAGCAGCTAAACACAGTGTTTACTTACTCTGCCACCTTGACTAGAAATCTACCAATGTAATTATAATTTTAAAATATCTCTAATTTTTATGATTAAAAAAGTAACACATACTTGTTATTAAAAACTGTGTAAGAGAGAAAATGGAAGTCACTGTTAGTTTTATTCCATCCCCAGGGATAATCACTGTTAATAATTTATGAATAAATATTTTCATAGTTACCATCAAAACACAGCTGCAAATTATTTTCACTTAATAATAAATCTTAACCATTTTTTTTTTAAAATATGGAACGCTTCAAGAATTTGCATGTCATCCTTGCGCAGGGGCCATGCTAATCTTTTCGGTATCGTTCCAATTTTAGTATATGTGCTGCCGAAGCGAGCACTTAATCATTTTATATGCTTACAAAATCTTTGCAATTATTGTTTTTCCAAAAAGACTTTTGTTTGGACTGTTTTTTGTCCAGATATCTGATTATTTTCCTGGGATAGGTTCCTATAAGAGAAATTAGTGAAAAAGGGGGGGGGTTAAATATTTTAAAACTTTTGAGATATTTTACCCAATTTCCTAAGACGAGATTGCTCATCTAATAATTTTCACTATAAATGATTACATAATATTCTACTTGGTTGTGTAGTTTACTTAACTAATCTCTTACTGTTGGACAGCCAGATGACCATGGATGACTCATAGAGTTGCTGAAAGAATTAAATGGCAGAACATATTAGGGTCTGCCTAATATGGGTCTGACTCGCAGAGGAATTCCATTACTTTGTGTGCCTACTCTCCCCTGCAAACATTCCAGATAATGGCATCCCTGTGCCTCTGGAAACTCAGCTCTAAACGCTTCCCCTCCCCATCTGGGGGCCACTCCAGTTCATCCCCCAAAGCCTGTGACTTTCAAAGGTGTCAACTTCTCCTGAACCCAGACCAGGTGTGACTCTTATATCCTCTAATGTGCTAAGGTGACAACCCTTCATCGAAGTCATTGACATACTGGGTGTTGGCAGATTCAAAGGTAACAGGAATTCAGAGATGTTCTTTTCTTCTGAGAGAGTTTAGGGCTGAGTTTCTGGGAGACAGGGATGCCATTTTTAGGAAGGTCTGGCTGTGGAAGAGGAACATAGCTAAAGTCTAGACTAGTAGAATATAGACTCCAGATAGCTTCCACTCTGGTGAACCAGAGCACTTCCCTGTGCTACCTTGCTGGGCCCCAATGTCCATGAAGACAGGAACTCTTTTGTTTGGGACCTCACGCTATGTATCTTCATCTGGCTGTTGATTTATATCCTTTAACATCCTTTGTAATAAATCAGTAATCTAGTAGTAAACACATTTTTCTGAGCTCTGTGAGCCACTCTGGCAAATTAATCAAACCCCAGGAGTGGGGTCATGAGAACCTCTAATTTGTAGCCAGGTGGATCAGAAGTACAGGTAACAACCTGGGCTTGTGACTGGTGCCTGAAGTGGAGGGCCATCTTGTGGGACTGAGCCCTTAACCTGTGGAATCTGATTCTATCACTGGGTAGATAGGGTCAGAATTAAGTTGAAGTTTTGGACATCCTACTTGTGTCCAAGAATTGCTTGTTGGTGTGGGGAAGCCTCCACACACATTGGATTGGGTCGAGGAACCCTTTTCAGCTTCTTTTTCTGTAAAATGGGAAGAAAGGGTAGCACCTACCGCACTGGTTGTTCTAAACACTGAGTTAATACATCTAAAGACTTACAATAGCACTGAACACACAGCAAGTTCTGTGTGCATTAGTCATTATAATCTTATAGTCAGTCACCTTCTCAGGGGCCTTCCCTTAACCATTTTGTCTAAAGTGCCCCACTTAGTCACTCACTATCATGTTATATATTCTGTTTTATTTTCTTCAAATTCTTTATCATGATCTGGAATTACTATCTTTGTCTTTTTTACTAGTTTCTTGTCTGCTTGCTCCCACTAACATGCCAGTTTCATAGGAGCTGGACTTGTACCTGGGACACAATCGATGCTCAGTACATATTTGTTGCATTGAATTAAATTATAGCGTTGGATTTTCCCAAATTCTATGAAGAAGATACTCATGTTATCCCCATTTTGTGGAGGAGCAAAGAGGGACCAAGAGTTTCCTTTGTCTGTTCAAGGTCACAGTTGGGACTCAAACCCAATCTGACTCAAGAGCCCTTACTCTTAACTAATATGTTAGATTCATTCCTCATACTCAAAAGTCCTTAGCAAAGTGGATGGGAAGATTGCTGCAGTTTGGCAACTTTCTCCCTTCTCAATCAGGGCAGAAGCTGGGTCTGGAAAGTTGGAAAAAGAGCCAAAGAGTTAACCTTTGTTTCTCTCCTACAGAGCTCAGCCTCAGTACCTCCTTGTTCACTCCTTTCCCACCCACCCCAAAGCCCTTCCATCCAATCTCATCTTCATCCTCATCTTCTCCCAATCCCATCACCATCAAATTCCATCTGATTCCTTCTCCATCCCTGTTCTATTCTCATCCCCATCCCTATCACTATGAGGCAGGGTTGGGTTGGATTTGTTGAGACCAACATCTATGAACTGAGGTCATAAAAATTTCCATGAATTTTCTCTGAATCATCCTTCCCCAGTCTTCTTTCTCCGAGATAGATTTTTGTGACCTCCCTTATTTACATATTTTCCGAGTCTAACTAACTTCTCTCCTACACCCACTTGTGCACTCAGTGACACCATTTTCTCAACCCAAGGACACATCGGCTGATGGCTGCCTGATCTTGCCTTCCAGTCCACTTCCCATGGAGAGTTAGTCATAAAGTCCCAGGAAGGGTGAGCCAGTTGAGGTTCCTGGTGAATACCCAGGCTGAAGATACGTCTACCCCCTCTGCAAGTCCTTGACTTTTATCCCAGCAACTAGTGGCTTTCTGGGAATCTGGGCAAGGTTAAACAGAGCAGCCAGATTGCATGAATACTCATACATGAGTTCATCTAGAGCTTGGCTGGAGTGTAGAGTCAGGCCTGAGGCCAGGAAGGCCGAGTGCCACCTGAGGCTACTCAGGATCATGATGGCACGTCCCTCTGTCCAGCTGGACATGCATTTGGCATTGTCTGGCATCTGGGCAAGAGTGATTGTGGAGTCTTCAGGAGACCCTCACTCAGGCCCTAGCATGGAAGAGAGGGCAGGGCTGAATAGTGTTTTGTATAATCAG